>NC_134706.1:67554250-68222584 GCF_043290135.1 Rhipicephalus microplus | reverse complement strand
ATAACTAGAGAAACACACGGCTAACAAACAAGGTAACTTAACAATGCTGCACCTTCAGCAATTTAAGGTGTTCAAAGTTTTCTTGCAAGTAGAGCACCTTACCATGACACAAGGGCGCCCCTCCCACCATCTCGCACTTCTTGCCGAGAGCTGAACATCTTCGAACCTCCTCCCGATCGCAAGCCTTACGGCTTGTATCTGCCAGGAAAGAAAATATTGGTGATGACAATCAAAATAAAATGTGCACTTGCACGCCGGCGTAGCGACCTATATGCCGGCGTAGCAACCTAGGTGACCCTCCTTCTCACGAGTTCATTTTCTCCTAACTTCTTCCCGTCTCGCTCAATTTTGACATGGTTATCTTCAGCGTGTTCGCAGTGTCGGAGTTTTGCTATTTGGAGTGATCGCTTTCCTCATTAAACGTCTCCTGTCAACTGACGAGTGGCGCCCACCTGTTTTGCGACTAATCGGCTATTTCCACGTGATTCTTACGTTCTGCGTATACGTCACGGGCGGTTGAAGTGCATAAAACTTAAACGCAAAAAAGTTTCCAACTTCTAAAGAATAGACAGGTGCTGCATTTAAGGCTGCATGTTATTTTGTTTGCGTTTTAGTGTAGCAAAAAAAACTCTGGTAAATAAATATACAAGTATACACAGTGGCCCTCAGTCGGGAGTCAAATATACGTATCAGTAATTCCATCTACGGTTAGCTTAATAACGCAAAACAGTGGGCGGTTGAAGTGCATAACAGGCGACCCGGGTCTGGAAACTTACGTATTAAAAAAGTCACGAAAGATAGTAATTGCCCAAAATGTAGCAGCTTATTTGACTCACTCTATGCCTGTGGTTACAAGCTTTCTACTAATTTTAGGGGCGAAGCTTCTGATGCCGTGGGTCGTGCGGCCGCAATGTATGTAAAAGCTGTAGTACTCGTCGTCGTAGGAGTAGTAGTGCGTCGTAGTAGTAGGTAGCCACCTCCGCGGCCGGACTATAGGAGCGGTACGCGCACTCACTTAAATTGAAGAGGAAACCCACGCACGTTAATCATAAGTGAAAATATAATTGTTTCTGATGAAATAACTTACAGATAAGAGTATTGGTGACTTCGGCTTCAATAAAATTTGCCTTGAATTTGATGCTTACTAAAAAAAACTAGTATCAGAAGGACGCACTTTGAGCACTATGTGACCTGATAGTGTTGCCACTTTAAACTTGCTGGGCGTAACCTTCTTGCCTTTAGCAAGGTTTAGCGAGGGTTGGGGCGTAGTGCCATGTATTAGTGGTGGTAAAAGGTCGAAACTAGACACGAAGTGCATGCCAGAAGAAAGGGCGCGTGTTCCGCTCCTCTAGTCCGGCCGTGCCACCTCTCGTTTAGTCTTTGGAATGTCCGCTAGTTGGCGGTACTTGCATATGATGAGTACAGGTAGTACTCATCAGATGATAAGGTACAGGTAGTGATATGCACGATACCGGAGGTACCGGTGCGTGATAGCAACCTGCAAAGAGCGGTTGTCAACGCAAACCAAGAGATATGGCGGATGAGTCGAGAGAAAGGGTTTGAGGTGGTGGAAATAAACAGAGAGGTGCATAGGTGGGTGGTTTTCAAAGAGACAGAATTCACTTCGATGAGCGGCTAGGTCATGAGGTGGGTTGGCGACTTGCAGGACGCGCAGTAGCTTTTTTGGGGGGCAAGCGAGCCCTTCGGGGTGCAGGATAGCTAGTAACGAGGAAAACAAGCAGGGAGACTCTTCGATAGGTGTTATGGACAGATACGATTCCAAAGTGGCACCAATGTCTAAGATAGGTAGAGTCCGGGGCATAAATAGACGTAGCCACGGGCGCCGAGCCCATTCAAACTAGGGTATATTAACATGCAGGGTGGTAGGAACAGGCCGAAGTGGAAAGAGATAGAAGAACAGCTAAGGGAAGAGAGGCCGATGGTATCCGCTTTTGTAGAAACACATCTCAGGGACATGGAACAACCTCCGAACAATCCGGACTACGCGTGAGAATATTGTAGTAGAACAGAAGGCAGCAGAAAGGGGGGCGGTATTGGGGCATTCATTCATAAAAGTACAGACTGGCAAAGGGTCAAGCAGGAGTGCAAGGAACATTTATGGCTAAAAAGGAAAGTAGCAGGTCAAATGACACTCCTTGGTTTCGTGTACTTGCTGACGGGAGCAAAGGCCAGAGAGGAAAACCAGGCAATGGTAGAGTATATATCAAAGGACATTCAGGAGTTAGGAAGAGAGTGCGAGATAATTATACTAGTAGACATGAATGCGAACATAGAAGATATAGATGGGTATACCGACCCGACAGGCAAAATGATCATGGATATGTGTGAAAGGCTTGATTTGATCATTTGCAACAGTACCGAGAAGTGTGAAGGGCAAATAACATGGGAGGTAGGGAGGCTGCAGTCGACGATAGATTATGCACTGATGTCACATAGGATGTATGATAAGCTCAGGGGAATGCACATAGATGAAGGTGGCTCCAGAAGTCTGGGTAGTGATCACAAACGTATCAAGCTAAGTTTTGGAAGAGCAGTGAAAGTGGGAAGGAGACAAGATGAGCAACTACAGGAAAATTTTTATTCAGAAAGGCAAGTTGAAATAGCCACTAAACAAATTGAGAAAGTAATCACGGAGGATAATAAGACAGTGTGGACATACACGAATCTAATTAGACTCTTTGAGCTAGAGCTTGCTAAGACGTGTATCAAGTCACCCCGGAAAAGAAGACACAAACCCAAAAGTTGGTGGGATGAGGAAGTGAAGACAGCCATAGCAAAACGTCGGGAAGTCTCTAGGGAACACAGATATGCTAAGCTGCGGCATGAACCGACAGATGATGTTGAAAGAAAATGGGAAACCTTTCTAAGCTGTAGACGGGCTGCATCCCTTCTGATCAATGAAAAGATTAGAAGAAAGGGAGCTCAGTGGCTGGAAGAAGTACATAAAAAAGATAGAAAGGCCGCTGCGAAATTTTGGAACCATCTAATCTCCCAAAGAAATGAGACGAGCCTAGAGCAGAGTTTTATAACTACAACCCAAGGTGCCAGGCTAGAAGGGTACGAAGCTATTGAACTTATAAGAACAAGGGTGACAAAAAAATTTCAACAAAGAAGTACTTTATACACCACAATAGACAAGGACGAATCAAGTGGTGCAATGGCTCCATTTTCAGAACGAGAGTGGGAAAGGGCTGAAAAAAGGGTTCCTAGTAGTACATCAACAGGCCCAGATGGCATTCCAATTAGGCTGATAAAGACATTAGGTCCGAAGTTCGGGCAGGCTTTGAGAGAGGCAGTGAGCAAAGTACTAATCGATGGTGAAGTTCCCGATGGATGGAAACTTAACAGGATGAGCATGATCTATAAAGGAAAGGGGGACAAAGCTGACATAAACAACTACCGTCCTATAACAGTGAGATCAGTGGTCTACAGGCTGGCGATGCAGATTATAAAGGAAAGACTGCAGGCATGGATAGAAGATGAGGGGGTGCTTTGGGGACTGCAGAATGGGTTTCGGAAACACAGGAGGTTGGAAGACAATCTGTTCTCACTGACGAACTGCATCGAAATAGCAGAAAAGGAACACAGGCCCCTGTGGCTAGCATTCTTGGATATTAAGGGAGCGTACGATAGCGTGGTTCAAGAGGAATTGTGGGGAAGACTGGACACACTAAGCGTGGAACATGTAGTCACTAATCTTTTAAAGGGTATCTATAAAGGTAACAAGGTAGTTATAAAGTGGGAAAAACAGGTATCCATGCCTGCAGAGGTAAAACGGGGGCTTAGGCAGGGGTGCCCCTTGTCACCCTTATTATTCATGATGTACCTACAAGGATTAGAGGCAAAATTAGAAGGAAGTGGGTTGGGCTTCTACCTCTCTTTAGTCACACAAGGAAAACTTATTGATCAGGCACTACCAGCATTAATGTACGCAGATGGTATAGTGCTAATGGCCAACAACAAGGAAGATTTGCAGAGATTGATGGACATCTGCGGTAATGAGGGAGATAGGTTAGATTTTAGATTCAGTAAGGAAAAATCAGCAGTCATGATTTTCAATGACAACGAAGGTAGTGAGCTTAGGATACAGGAGGTCACGCTTGAGATAACAGATAAATACAAATATCTCGGCGTACGGATAAGAAATGGGACCGAGTACCTGAGGGAACACGAAATATACGTGGCGACTAAAGGTAACAGGAATGCAGAAGTGATGAAAAATAGGGCACTGTGGAATTACAGTAGGTATGATGTTGTGAGAGGAATATGGAAAGGGGTCATGGTTCCTGGGCTGACGTTCGGCAATGCGGTCTTGTGCATGAGATCAGAAGTTCAAGCAAGATTAGAAGTTAAGCAACGTGGAATAGGTAGGCTTGCTTTAGGAGCTCACGGGAATACACCAAATCAGGGAGTACAAGGTGATATGGGATGGAAATCATTTGAGGGCAGGGAAGCTAGCAGCAAGATAAAACTTGAGAAGCGATTGAGAGAAATGAAGGAGGAGCGTTGGGCTAGGAAGGTTTTCAGCTACTTGTACATGAAGAATGTCGATACAAAATGGAGGAAGCGAACCAGGAAGTTGACTGGTAAATACTTAGAAAACAGCAGGTGGCCAAACCAAAAAGAACTATCGGTTAAGAAGAAAGTGAAGGACACGGAGACTGACATGTGGAAAATGGGCATGATTAAGAAGTCGGCACTAGAGATCTATCGAACTTTTAAGCAGGAAATTGCCAAGGAAAGAATCTATGATATTACTCGGGGTAGTTTTCAACTGTTTGAGGCAAGGACGGGTGTACTGCGAACCAAGACATATCGGGGCAAATTCGAAGGGGTAGACACAGTATGCAGTGCGTGTGGAGAGGAAGAAGAAACTGCCGAACACTTGATAATGTTCTGTAAAGGGCTTCACCCTATAGTTCAGGATGATGGCGCAGAGTTTTTCAAAGCACTGGGGTTTAGGGACCGGGAGGGCAAAATAGACTTTAAGCAAGTAGACTTAACTAGAAGGAGGTTATCTGATTGGTGGCTAAAGTCAAGGCACGAGTGAAAAGTAAACTCTTCACTGCAAAGTACGTATCCTCAAACTCACTTTCTAAAGAAAAAAATATATATAGCTTTGGGTTCATTAAGTATTATGGCTTGGTGGCTCTAGCCACCGCCCGATCTAAAGAGTATAGCCATATCCGTTCATCCATCCATCCATCCGAGTATATGATGAAAAAATGTGAGATGGAGGTACTCGGAGTGTTTACTAGATGGACGGATGGATGGACAGACGCACGAATAGATAGACAGACAGATGCTCGGACGAATGGACGGACGCACAGACGGCCAGACGCGCGGATGGATGAACGCATGGATGGAAGCACGGGTGGATGGTAGGCACACAGATGGACGGATGCACGGATGGATGCATGGACGCCCAGACGGTCACAAAGACAGACAAACGAACGGACTGAAGCAAGAACGAATGGACGGACGTAAGTGCGGATGGATTGACGAATGCTTCGCGCCACTCATCATCGTGCACTCCTTGGTTATGCTGTGATTTTTTTTAGAGTGCACACTTAAGGTACAGTGATTCGGCCGTGAATAGTGATGAATTTGTTCGAATGCATTTCAAGTTCAACGAACGCGTCAAAATGCAAGAGTGTGGGCCGCATCAGTCAACTGTGCGGGTGAAAAAAATCGCCAGCTTCAATTTAGCGCAATGGACTCCATGAACATCTTGACGCAAATTGAAGCTTTGCGAGCGTAACCTGATAGAAAGCAACATACTGCAACAAGCAACAACTCGAGTATGATTGATTGATATGTGAGGTTTAACGTCCTAAAACCACCATATGATTATAAGAGACACCGTAGTGGAGGGCACAGAAATTCGATTACATGGGGTTATTTTACGTGCACCCAATTCTGAGCACATGGGCCTACAGCATTTACGCCTCCATCGGAAATGCAGCCGCCGTAGCCTGCATTCAAACCCACGACCTACGGGTCAGCAGCCGAGACTACCACGGCGGGGCAGTCGTTGGTGTAATGATAACTGGGCGCTACCTTTCAAAATTGGGCCGTATAGTACATTTATAGGAACATTTCGGTTATTAAAATTCATAACTAGTGCAGTCGAATTTCTGGACGTCTCCAATGATATAGTCTTACCTGTGCACAGCGCTGCCCCTGTCGAAAAGTCGCATCTCTTTCCAAGTTGGTCGCAAACTCTTGTCTCTTCTTTATTGCACTTGGTTCGATTTTTGCCTGCCACGTAAGGGTAGGACGATATTGTAAAATTTATAGATACAATTGTAACACAAAAGACGGATTAGCTCGCGCAATTAGTTCGTGATAAACCTCGTTGCGTGAAGGTGGCTTCAGTGTGAAGCGTGTAATAGCTTTCACTTGCTAAACGGCTGATAGCGAAAACATTGCAAGAAAAAAAAAACTCATTGGTTCGGCGTGCAGCGATTTGCGGGTACACAAGTACAAACGCTAATGCACTTCTTATTTCCTAAAAAGACGAATGCGAAAATGTTTCCCGGTAGCAGTAGCCGGAGAACATTCTAGAAACATCGTCAGCTTGCAAAAATAGGAAGCAAAGTTTACGGCTTGCCTATTTTATTTAAGCATTCCGAGTTTCTCTCTTGTGTGCAGCAAGGGACACAGAAATACGTCGGCATTGCGAATATCAGCCAATGCACTACGCGCCTCACGTCGATACGTCTTGTATCATCGCCATCATCATCACGACTAAGTCAACTCCAGGACAAAGGCGTCTCCCATGTTTCACCTATACGTCTGTGTCTATGTCTATGTACACGTTGTGGGAATCGAGAGCGCCCCACTACCAGGCGCTTCGTTCCCCAGCTGCCGCGCGCGCGCCGACCGCGTACCCCGGGCGCGTATAATCACCGGCATTCGCCAAGATGGCCGCCGGGGCGCAACTCGGTCTCGGCGAGTCAAGCTTCGGCTCCGTCCCGCGCTGGCATGTCCGGGCACGCTACGCTGCACGGGCCTGGGTGGTAGTGGTTATAAGAAAGTGAAAAAGGCACCAAATTTCTGTCTGCCTTAGGGGCGACACGGCGCAGTGCCTTATAAGGGTGGGGGAAGGAGGGATGAAAAAAAATAGAAGGAAATTGATGAAGAGTAATGAGGCAAGCGACGGAAAATAGAAAGAGATAGGAAAGTGGGGATTCGGTTGAAGCAGTCCAAGGGTGGGGCACCACAATGCGAGAGCTGCATGGCGCCAGGAGACCGCGGAGGGCGAACCAGTCGGCGGGAGCTACGCTGGCGTCGGAGATCGCGAGGGCACGACCGTGTAGCTTGAAATGCTCCGAGTACCTACGTTGGTTGGTTAGTGGTTCGTAAGGAAGAGAAAAAAGGCACCTAATTTCTGTCTGCCTATAGGCGACACGGCGCAGTGCCTTGTAGGGGTGGGGGTAAAGAGGGATAAAAAGAATAGAAGGAAATAGATGAAGAAATAGAGAGGCAAGCGACGGATAATAGGAGATACGAAAGTGGGGATCCGGTCCAAGCAGTCCAAGGGCGGGGCACCACAATGCGAGAGCTGCACGGTGTCAGGAGACCGTGGAGGGCGAACAGGTCGGTGGGAGCTACGCTGGCGTCGGATGGGGCGCGCGTGACATCCTCCCCTCCTACGAGCTATGTTGCGCCCGACGATTCGTTCGTCACGGCAGATGCTCTCAGGCCTCGACGAGTGGTTGACGCGCTGCTTAGCAGGCGGCTTCTCGTTCGTGCGTTTGACTTCGCCCCTTGTGTGGGAGTCATCGCGCCCTAGGCAAGCGTACTTGCTCGGTCTTGCGGAGTTCCCTATACGGCCTGCAAGCCCGTGAGTGTCGCACTGTGCTGCACCTTGGGTTAATAAACCCGTAATTGTTGTTATCCTGCCTTGTGCGTGGTTTCTGCGCCGTGTCGGAGAAAACGATGAAGCCGGCCGCAGCGTCGTCGCACGCAGCGGCAGTGGAGGACGTCGCATCCCTACACGGTTGCGCTTAGTAGGTAAGCCTAGTGCAAACCTATCTCCTCAATGTATACGTATACATAGACACATGCGGACTGTGGGTACTGCGCTTAGCGTATGCACACGACAGCCGACAGATGGCAGTAATTTTGCATGATGTCTGTTTCTTTTTATGGAGCACAAGCGGAACCATTCTCTCTTATTAAAATTTCAGCGGTAGTATGACGTGACGTGTGACATTCCTACTCAGGTCACGTCTACCGCACGTGGCGTTGGCCGGAAGTCTTGCTGCTGTGCTTTTTGGGTTACGGAAACGCGCAAATGATGCTGATGACGATGAAGAAGTTACTTGCCAGTTACGCAGAGTGCTGCGCCGTCGACAAACTCGCAGTTCTGTTTCATCTTTCTGCATACTTCTTTCTCTTCCTCGTTGAATTTTGTACGCTTCTTCCGTATGAAGCGAAAGGAGAGGGATATTGATTATTTATTGCAACATTATTCACCTATGGAGGTTCTAGCTACCGTGCTTTTGTTTGTATAAAATTAAACAGAGCAGAAGAAACTTTGTGAACAAATAGCGAGGAATTCACCGTTCTTCATCGGAAAAGCACAGAGCGCACGGCGCTAATGCAAGGCGATTCGCACAAAGATATGAGGATCGATTAAACTGTAACGAACTCGACAGGCTTTTACCATGATAAAAATTCAAAAGCCCTTACCACACGTACGCGTTACAACGCACCAGCGCGTGGCGTGAAAACTCGTTCCTCAGCCATAGGCCCAAAAGAAAACCACGAACAGCCATCAACTCCGATTTCATGGTCTCTTGTAACCTGCCACAAAGTTAATTGCGTGACGTCTTACCCACACACATTGCCTTTTCGTTGACAAACTCGCATCTTTTTCCTATTCTGGAGCACGCTTGTTCCTCGCGGGTGTTGCATTTGGTCCGCTTGTGGCCTGCCAAAGGAAGCAAGCAGGAGCGTCAGTAAACCTGTAATGTCCACTTGAAGGGGAACAGATGGCAAACTTCTGTTTAGTTTGGAAGCAAAGGACACTGGAAGAGGGACACCATCCAGCGTATTCAGTTTAAACTATGATAACTTCTTACTTTACAATGAGAAAATATCCACTGTATCACAATGAATGCATCAAATTTAAGGCCTCCGAATAGGTAGTGATCTTGTCAAAGCTTCGTCGAAAAGGAGTTAGTGCATATTTAAAGTGTGGTAATTGAAGTTACACTGATTAAATTGACAAAATCGGTGTATCTTATTATTTTTGAATAAACTAATTAACCCATGTCCGAAAAACTTCAGAAAATTGAAGTTGGCTGTATAGCACTGTACATTGTTTAAATAATGTATAATGATTAAAATTCCTTGATTCCTTTACTGGGAATGCACCATAGCCAACGTTTCGGCAAGTAGACTCGTCTTCGTCAAGATAGAAACTGTCTTGAAAAAACATGTCCTCTTGTCGAAATGTTTCATAATCTGCATCAGCTTGTTGAAAAAGATGACATGTTCACGCATGCAGTGAATGCCTTCTCACAAATAGTACAAATGAACGGCGAAACTTGCTCTTATTCAACTGAAATCAAGCACTCAATTTGCCAAAAGGTTTATACAATAAATAAATTTTCATTTCATCTGTACGCGTCATGTTGCGGAAGCATTGTTACATAATTTGTAGGTAGGTTTTTGTAGTTGTAAAATGCGTAGGTCGACAGAATAAATGGACTCGCTCGGACTCTGACTCACGCAATTTTTTTTCAAGCCAAACTCGCTCGGACTCCGACTCACAAGAGTATGACTCAACCGGCCTCACTCGAGATATGACTCGCAAAACTTTTTTCTCAAGTAGACTGAGTCGGACTCAAACTCACGCCTAAATCTGAGTCTCGACTCATGAGTGAGTTTGCCGACCTATGGCAATGTTACAGCTTTTTACACAAACAAGTATAGAAACATGCACCCGGAAAGTAGTACGACAAATGGGTTCTGCGTTTGTGAGCTGGTATGTCGCACGGGTCGTCATGTACGTGAATCGTAAATGACAAATAAATAAGGAAGTACGCGCAACATTAAAACTCGGCGCCTCAGAAACTAGATGACGGAACTTGATTTTAAAAAAAAATAAGTTCGTCCTACTGGTTCCAGAGCCCAAAAAAAGCGCGGAGCAGGGCAACCTTTGTTTGTTTCTCTGCGGTTTTATCTTGTCTTTCTTGTATCTTTATTTTTTGTTCTTTTTTCCAGCGTTTTTGTGCTTTTTCTCGTTATTTTCCCTAATTTTGATTTTTCTGCTGTTTTTCTTTTTCTTTTTCTCTTTCTCTTGCTATTTCATGCTCGCTTCCTCTTTAAATTTTTACACTAGGCTTGTGTTGTCGTGTTTCCATAGCCACAGTAGCAATGGCCACACTTCATATCATCATCACGGCTTTCGATGAACAAGATACAAGAGACACGAGTACACGCTAAGCATGCTTAAGTCAGCTGTGATATGTAGGTTTGTCTGTGCTACACCAAGAGACAACGACATCATACGACAACGTGGCCCCCTGAAGAGTGCCGCAGTTAAACAAATTGGCAGATCCCGCGTAGAGTGGGAATCGATGATATGCGAAGCACGAATGAGAAAGATTGATATGTCACTTCAAAACCAGAACAAAGTTACGAGGTGAGGGTAAGTAATGCCGTACACGACTGACGTGTCACGATTATCATGTTTCGATGCGTCGTTTACCTTGTTAATCTATTCACGTCACGTGATACCAAGTTTAGTATATGTAAAGCTAGCGAAACGGCCGTGAGCACGCTATGAGCGTCGTATGTTTTCATGTTCCTACGTAATACGCGTGTCAGGATTATCATGTTTGCACCAGTCATATATTTCTTCATCCAACAATGTCACGTAACACCCAGTTTGGTATACGTGGAGCTAGCGAAACGGCAGTGAGCGCATCATGAAGGGCCCAATATACTCTGATGTAGTGCTGACGCGCGCGTTCGCTCGGCACAGCGATGCAACGTTAGCAAAACATGAAAACTCTATAGTCTGACACCAGGTGCGACCAGCGTCCATCGGCACGGCCCTACGGCAATCCAGAGAACACTGCGTCTACCTATTTTTGTGACGGAGTTATGCCAGACGCGCTGAAACGCGCATGCGTCAATGCAACGCAGCGTGGCGCGCGCCTGCTAGTATATGGCGGGACCGGTGCCTGGCGAACGCCGGCGTGACGCAACTAAATGAACGCCGGCGAGCACGCGCACCGCTTCTCGTCGAAATGTATTGGCACCTTGACTGGAGCATGTTGTCATGTTCTCACATGACACACATCTCATGATTATCATGTTAGCACCATTCACATACCTTCGTCGTCCATTCGCGTCGCGTAATACCGAATTGGTACATGGAAGCTAGCGAAACGGCCATGAGTGCATCATGAGCGTAGCATGTAGTCTTGTTGTTACATGACACGCATCTGATGTTTATCATGTTTGCGCCAGTATGATGCCTTCGTCATCCATTCACGTTCTGTAATGCCAAATTTGGTATAAGTGAAGCTAGCGAGACGGCCGCCAGCGCATCATGGGCATGGCATGTAGTCATGTTGTTACATAACACGCATGTCATGATTTTCATGTTAGGGTCTGTTGCTTGTGTTCGCCATGCAATCATGTCATACTATACCAGTTTTGCAACATGACGTGTTAACAAAACCCCTGTGAGAGCTGCAGCACCTTGTAAATCGTTACATTCATGACATACACGTCATGATTTTCAAGTTATGACTAGTTAATTATGTTCTTCATACAGTGATATAATTCAATACCAAGTTTGGTTTCGATACCATTATTGAAATGGCCAGGAGAACTAAAAGCTGTAGGCGGCTAGATAGCTAAATAGATAGATGGATAGATAGATGGATAGATAGATGAATAGATAGATGAATAGATAGATGAATAGATAGATGAATAGATAGATGGATAGATAGATGGATAGATAGATGGATAGATAGATGGATACATAAATGGATAGATAGATAGATAGATACGCTCAAAGTAGCTGAAGTTCGCTAAGAAATGCTACGCATTTAAAATAAATGACCTAGAATGAGCAATTCTGCAGGACATACAATAGAACAGACTTCATTAAAGCAAATTATTTATGCAGAGAGTGTTAATCAAAGTGCCCCACTGACCTGGCCACCCGTTCAACCTGGGCAATTAGCACTAGCTGGTCAGCCAGGTCGAAGCTTGACGGACGTGTCTCTCGCTGCTTGAATTCATCCATATTTTAATCCTGCAACCTCAAGGAACCTGCTCGCCCAACAGAACCGAGTATGCACTCCTACTGAACGCAACAAGAACATTGAAGAAGCGTCTAGGATCAGGCTTATACCCATTGTTCATCCCATATATGGGGGCACCTCCCTAAATAAGGATCATCATATAGGATGTAGCCGTACCATGTATGACTGAATTTCGGCTACCTATATAGAACGCCCGGGCCATATATGGCTGCATTCGACCCAATATATGAACACATCTTGCAATATATGGCCATATAAAATCCATATAAGGTAATGGGTAGCCACATATGCTGTCATGTGTACTAATATCATCAGAAGCAGCCCGAGGACGCCCATTTCAGGGCGAAACCTTGTACCCTGATTCGACAATCCAGCCGGTTTTGTGCTTTTCATTGCCACGTTATACCTGCGAAGTTTGTAATCTTATCGGTCCACCCAACTTCCTGTCTCTCCTTTGTGTGTTTGCCTTCTCTGGGAATCCAATCAGTTACCCTTAATGACCAGCAGTTATCCTGCCTACTTGCTACGTGCCCGGCCTATGTCCATTTCCTCTTCTGGATTTCCACTATGATATTCTTAACTCCTGTTTGTTCCTTGACCCACTCTGCGCTCTTCTTGTCTCTTACGGTTACACCTATAACTTTCTTTTCTATCGTTCACTGCGTCGTCCACAATTTAAGTTGGACACACTTTGTAAGTCTCGAGGTTTCTGCACCGTAGGTAAGTAACGGCAAGTTGCACCTGTTATATACCGCCCTGTTGAGGGACAGTGACGATCTACTAGTCATGATTTGAGAGTGCTTGCCGAATGTGCTCCACCCCACTCTTATTCTTCTGGTTACTTAAATGTCGTGGTTCGGCCACGCGGTTATTACCTGTCCTAAGTTGACGTAGTCTTTTACAACTTCAAGTGGACTATTACATTTATCTCGAAGTGCGGTTCTCTTCCTAGTTTGTACATCCGTCTTCCCCACGTTAATTTTATGACCTAACTTTCTGTTCTCCTTGTCTAATTCAGTAATCATGAGTTGCAATTCGTCCCCTTTGTTACTCACGAATGCAATGTCATCGACGAAGTGCAGCTTACTAATATATTCTTTATTAACGCTTATCGCTAACTCTTCCCATTGTAGGCCTCTGAAAACCTAGCATTGGAAAGAGAGTGTCTTCCTGCCTTACACCCTTTTTATTGGGAATCTGTCGCTTTCCTTATGAAAGACTATGGTGGCTGTGGATCCACTGTAGATTTCTTGCAGTATGTTTATGTAGGGTTCGTCGATGCCCTGATTCCGTAGTACCTGCATTACTGCTGATGTCTCGATTGAGTTAGACGCCTTCTCGTAATCTATGAAAGCTATGTGTAGGAGTTGGTTGCATTCTGTGCATTTCTGTTTTACTTGACTGATAGTATGAATATGGTCTGCTGTGTAGTAGCCTGTGCAAAATCCTCCTTGGTCCTTTGGTTGATCGAGTTATAATGTCGCCTTATTCTATTATCTATTATTTTTGTACATAGTTTATACAGAACGGACTGTAAGGTGATCTGTCAGTAATTTTTGAAGTCCTTGAAGTCTCCTCCCTTGTGAAATAATAGGATGTTGGCCTTCTTCCAAGATTCTTATACCCTTTCCGTCAAGAGACACTTCGTATATGAGGTAACTAGTTTTTCTAACACAATTTCTCTGCCATCTTTCGGGAGGTACGTGGTTACTTTATCTTCGCCAGCGGCCTTGCCTCTTTTGATTTCTTCTAGGGCTTTCCTGACTTACCCTGTCGTTACTGGTATGATGTCGAATTTCCCTGGGTTATTATTGATCATTACAATATCACCCTGGTTGTTTCGGCTTCTGTAAAGCTTGCTCTAGAACTCCTCGCCACCTTACCCATCTTATCCGTATTGGTTATGGCATTGCCATGCTTGTCCTTTTTTATACATCCAATTTTTACCTATGCACAAGTTTGGATTCACAGAGTTTAGGCTTCTGCAGCTTTTTACAGCCTGCTCAACATTCTCCATGTTATATCTTCTGATGTCGGCTACCTAACGCTTAATAATTAATATCGAAAGCTCCACTAGCGCTTTTTTCTTGGTTGCATTTGAGGCTGTTATGATTTGTTGTCCTTTAAAAAGATTTTTCGTCTCTTGAGATAGTTTGCCAGTGACCTGTGTAGTGATTGTACCTTCGACTTTATTTGCACACTGTTTGGTGATACTAGTAACATTATCGTTCATTGTGTCTATGCTAACGTCGGTCATCTCATTCAGTGCCTTAAATCAATTCTGAAGCAAAACTCTGAATTCCTGTACTTTTCCTCTAACCACCAGTTCATTATTTGGCTTATCGCGTATCAGTTTTTGTCCTTGTTTTTTAAAGTCTAGGTTAATATGAGCTCTTGCCATTCTATGGTCACTGCATTTGATCTTGCCAACCATTCTACATATTGCACCATGCCTGGGTGTGCACACAGAGTCGATTTCATTTTAGTTTCGCCACCAGGACTTCGCCACGTCCACTCACGGTTAGCCCGTTTATGAAGAAGGTATTCAAGATCTGTAAATTATTGCGTTCTGAACTCTACTAATAACTCCACTCTGGCATTTCTAAAGCCAATGTTATATTTTGCCGCTGCAGGGTCTCCGGCCTGTTTCTTGCCTACTTTGGCACTCAAGTCGCCCATCAGCATAGTACACTCTGTCTTTACTTCATTAACGGCTGCCTCTACAATCTTATAGAAGTGTTCAACCAAATGATCATCATGGCTCGATGTAGGCGCGTAGGCCTGTACCACCTTCATATTGTACATTTTGTTGAACTTAATTATGACACTTGCCACCCTCTTACTGATGCTATGATATTTCGCCATGTTGCCAGAAATATTCTTATGTATAAAAAACCCCATCCTTAGTTGTTTTCTGTTAACTAATTCTCGGTAACATAAAACGTGTCTGTTCTTCAGCACTGTATAAGCCTCACGTGTCCTCCTAACTTCGCTGAGCCCTATTACATCCCATTTACACCCTCAAACTTCTCGAATAGCGCAGCTATAGACTAGCCTCACTAGATAGCGTTCTAGCGTTGATTGTAGCCAAGTTCAGATTTCAATGGCGGCCTGCCTGGACCCAGAGTTTCTTAGCACTCTCCGCTTCACCGCAGGTCCGATCGCTGCCTTGGACAGTTGCTTCGCAGCTACTTGGGACTAAGTGTCAAGGTTTAATTGCTGTAATATTAAGAAAGTGTGGCCATAATCGTGCCCAGGGGGGGCATTCCTGCTGTGTTGAGGGAGTGCATTACGGGCAGCTGGTCACTGAGACTGCACCCCAGACCTCCCTTTTTTGTATTAACCATTCCTTTATCACGCGTTTTGAATAAATGTATGATCGGGAATAGCCTGGCATCTGCATTCGAACAGAGTTTTGTCATGACATGTCAGACTGCAGCGCTATCTTTAAGTAAGGGATTCTGTTGCACTTTCTTAGCAATGTAGAATACCACCTGACCTCCTATCAACTTCGAACTTCACCTGACTCGTACATCGCCTGGCCTCCTTTTCTTAACTGTTTCAAAGTTCATTTTTTGGTGGGTGCCCATGCTTCAGGATAAATATTTTAATTTTTACTGTTTGTTTAGACAGCGTGCACTTACATTAGGTGCCGGAGGTAACGTAGTGTAGCACTCTAATCAAATAATATTACAAAAGATATTAGCGTAACACCGCCTGGTAAAACAGATGCATTGCAAAAAGTTACTGACAGTGCGCAAAAAAAGAGAAACCGTTGCACCTTGAAGTGTCTGGAAACTTACGTATTAAAAACAAAATTCCGCCATATCCACGAAGTGAATGATGATGAGTGGGCAAAGCTCCGGAGGTAAACCTGGTAAACCATGAATCCTCTGTACATTTTGCCCACTCGATTTTATTACATCGCTCCCCCTAGCGTACGTCGCTGCACTTAATCGAACGATTGCCTTCAACCAATGACACGCGCCATATGTGACATCATTCCTATTTTATAAGATCTCGCGTCTTTCATCAACTACAAGTACCACTTTCTAGTTTATAACATCTTGCATCTTTTCATCATCAGCTACAAGTACCACCATCTAGTAAAAACTACAAGAACTAAACGAGAGGTGGCTACATACAGGAGACGGTACCGCCATCTAGTGAACACTGCAAGAACTAAACTAGAGGTGGCTACATGGATGGATGGATGGATGCTATGAGCGTCCCCTTTATAACGGGGTGGTGACAAGTATGCCACCAGGCTCGACAAAAAAAAACATTTTTTCTTTTTTTTATGTTGGCCTAATGCCTCTACTTCGATAAATTCTATCTTAATGGAAAAAAAGGTAAATTTTCAGCTTAAGTTCTCTGCCATTTACGGCACACTGTCCATATTTTATTTTTCCAATATTTATTTTTGTCCTTTCTCTCTAATTTTCTGCCACGAATACTCTAACCGTCTCTTACTTATTTCAATCGCGGGTGTGTTCAGCTTTCCATTGTTGTCCCTAAAACCCAAGGCTTCCTGTAGGCTCGTGCCCAAACGTACACCTGGGTGGATATCTCCACATTCAATCAGAACATGCTCCGCCGTTTCCTTATCTTTCCCGCAGCATGTGCATTGTTCTTCTTCTTTACTGAATCTTGCTTTATAACTACGCGTTCTAAGGCAACCCGATCTCGCTTCAAACAGTAAAGCGCTTCCCCTTGAATTATCGTAAAATGCCTCCCTCCTTATTTCATTTTTGCCCTTTCGGTAGTTACTCAAAGCCGGTTTTTTCTCCATAGCTGCCATCCAGTAAATCCTCTCTGCCTCCCTGACTTTTCCCTTAACGCTCTTTGTTGACATATGGCTTACCATACCAGCCGTATACTTACTAGTGAGTCTTCTAGTTCTTTTTCTCCACTGTGTGTCCACGCTCTTCCTATACAAATAACGGAACACCTTCTCTGCCCATCTACTCTCCTTCATATTTCTTAGCCTTTCTTCGAACCTTATTTTGCTCTGCGCTTCCCTCGCCTCAAAACCTGCCCACCCCATATCGCCCTTTACAGCCTCGTTTGTCGTCTTCCCGTGAGCACCCAACGCGAGGCGTCCCACAGTCCTTTGATTTACATCCATTCCCGCTTGCACCTCTGCCCTCATGCACACCACTGAGTTCCCAAAAGTAAGCCCTGGAACCATTACACCCTTCCACAGACCTCGAAGCACTTCATACCTATTGTATCCCCACAACGCTCTGTGCTTCATTATTGCCGCATTCTTTCCTTTTGCTGCCGAGGCTTTTTCCTGTACCTCCATGTATCTATCACTCTCATTTACCCATACTCCAAGGTACTTGTATTCACTTACCCTCGGTATTTCTTGGCCTTGTATGGACACCGTCTGATCACAGGGATCATTGAATACCATCAATCCACACTTCGTTACACTGAATCCTAGTCCAAGAGCTTCACCTTCCCTTCCGCATATATTCGCCAGCTGCTGTATATCATCTCGACTGTCCGCAAATAAGACGATATCGTCCGCATAAAATAAACCTGGAAGCTTCTGCTCAATCATCATGCCGCCCTGTTTGTGTGACAGATTAAAACCAATGTTGCTACCTTCTAGCGCTTTTTCCATACTCACCATGTACAGCATGAATAACAGCGGGGACAAAGGACATCCCTGTCTCAGACCCCTGCTAACCTCAACGTTCTCTTTGCTACGCATTCCTTCCCACTCTATGCAAACTGTATTTTCTCGGTATATCTCCCTCAAAAGCTGTATACAGTCGTCGCCCATGCCCATTCCTTTCAATATATTCCACAAAATTTCCTGATTAACGTTGTCGTATGCCCCAGTGATGTCTAGAAAAGCCACGTACAAGGGCCTATTCTCTATTTTAGATATTTCTATACACTGAGTGAGAACAAACAGGTTATCGTCTAACCGCCTGTCGACTCGAAATCCGTTCTGAAGTTCTCCCAAAATATCGTTATGTTCGGCCCATGTTTCTATCTTCATTTTTACTGCTTGCATCGCCATCCTGTATAGTACCGGTGTAATGGTTAGTGGTCTATACGAGCGTATCTTGTCCTTTTCTCCCTTGCCTTTATAGATTAAGTTCATTCTACTTTGTCGCCAACTGTCCGGTATTTGTCCGTCCTTTAAGCTTTTTTCTACTGCTTTTAACAATGCTTCTTTAGTGTTATGTCCTAGTTCGTTAATGAGGCTAACGGGAATCCCATCTAAACCCGCGGCAGTGCGCTTTGGAATTTTTCCTTCGGCCTTTTTCCAGTTGAAATTATCAAGTACTAGCTCTTCCTCTGTTCCTTTCTCCGCCACACTTTTACTCACCGGGGAGATCCCCTGGACGCTCTTTTGAAACGAATCGGCTGTTACCTTTTGGATGTAACCTAGCGCTTCGTACCCTTCCAATTGATTTCCTCTTTCATCTAGAATATGTTGTTGCGTTGTGACAGACTTCCTACCTAGCGCCTTTATGTGGCTCCAAAAAATCCTAGGCGCGGGCTCCTTTTTTTCGTGTATCTCTGTCATCCAGCGTTCACTTTCACCTTTAATTTTTGCCTCTACCAATTTCTGTACAAGGGATTTTTTCTCTAAATATATTTCCCATATTTTTTTGACTTCGTCCTGCGGCCACTTCTCCTTTTTTGCCTTTCTATGCTCCCGTGATGCTTCGCGTCGCTTCTCGATCGCCTCCCGGATTTCCTTGTTCCACCAACTTTTTGGCTTCCTTTTTCCTTTCCAGCAAACAGTTTTCTTCTCTTTCCCTATCTCCTTCGTCATTAGATGTAACAGCTCACTATACTCCCAGTCCTTGCCTGGTATTTCGCCTACTTCTTCCTCGACTCTTGCGGCTATATTTATTATTTGTTTGTCATTTAAATACGAGGTGCCAGACTTTGATTCCATGCTCATATTTTCAGTTTCGTATCCCATTTGTAATGTTATTCGTTTATGATCACTACCCAAGCTGTTAATGCCTTCCTCGTCTATCCTCATTTCTGTCAGTTTGTGGTAAATTCCTTCAGTCATGAGACAATAATCAATACTTGATTGCTTGTTTCCGACTTCCCATGTGATCTGGCCGTCACATTTAGGCCCCGTGTTAACTATCTCCAGACTATGTTGCTCGCAAAGATCTAGTAATAACTTCCCATTGGTGTCTGAATATCCGTCAAGGTCATGTATGTGGGCATTCATGTCCCCTAGAAGGATGATTTCGGCCCCATTACCGAATTCCTTAATATCCGCACTCATGCAATCCACTATCTCCTGATTTTTTTCTCTGCAGTTATTCCCCGTCCACAAGCAGGCTACCCCTAGCCACGTTTCCTTTCCACCTACTGTGCCCCGAACCCAGAGGTGCTCTGAACACGTCTGTTTCACTCTAACCCATTTGGCTCCGCGGTGAATTAGCATTCCTACACCCCCACCTTTCCTTTCCGATATGGTCCTGTTACACCCTTCCCAAACATAATTTTTAATATGTGGTGGCTCTTCCAAGTCTCTAAGGTGTGTTTCTGTAACCGCATACACGCCTATCTGTTCTTTGTTTAACTGCTCCTCAATCTCTAACCATTTTGCCTTCTTTCTGCCACCCTGCATGTTTATGTAACTAATTGCAACACGCGCCTTTTTCCTTTTTCTTTTACCTTTTTTCTGGTTTTTCGCAATTCCACCTGTCAAAGCGTCCTCCTGGTTGTTTTCCCTGTTACGAGCTACCCCGGACACCGAAGGGCCCGTGAGCCCCCCAAAAAAGCTATTGCGCGTCCTGCCAGTCGCCAGCCCACCTCGTGTCCAAGCCTCTTATCGAAATGAATCTTGTCTCTTTGGAATCCACCCCACCTGTGCACTTCCCTGTTTAAATCCACTACCTCGAAACCCTTCTCTCGACTAATTCGCCATATCTCTTTGTTTGCGTCGACAACCGCTCTTTGCAGGTTGATGTTGCGTACTGGTACTTCCGGTACTGTGCATACTACAATTTGCACCTGGGGGGACACGGTGCGCATGTCATCCACCCCTTTCGCCAAGGTCGTCGCTAGTCCTGACGATTCTTTTTTCGGGACGTCATTTAACCCTCCCGCAATTACAACGAGGTTACGATTGTTAGCTTTAGCTGCGAGTTGTTCACCCGCTTGACTCATTACTGTCCCCAGCGTTTGTCCTGGGAACGTCCCTATCGCAACTCTCTTGTCGCCTTTCACCCTTTCTTTGATTGCCGCTGCGCATCGGACTAAATTTGAGTCACCGGCGATGATGACCTGTTCAGACATTCCTTCTGAAACCTGCACCTGGCTGCTGACTAGGTGACTAGCGTGAGTCACGGCTGCTGGTTTGCTCCCTCCCTCCCTCAAAACTACTTCCCGGTAGCTGGGCCCTGTGGCCAATGTATCTGCTTTTGTCATGCCTGTTTCCTTCATCTCTCCCGCACGGGGGGTCGTCGCCATAATGCTTCCGCCGTCACCTGCGTCTTCGTTCCCTTTCACGACCTTCGATAGGCCCTTCTCGGCTGCCCGGAGCCTTTCTTCCATGGCTGACGTTTTCTCTCGCTCCTTCGCCAATGCATTCTCCAGCTCTGCGATTTTCTCCATGAGCCCACTCTGGACCGCCATCATATTTTTCATTTTCTCCTCGAACTCGCACTGTCTACACTTGGCGTCATCTTCTGCTTTCTCCTCCGCACTAATTTCCACCTTCCGCCCTACCCCGCACTCGGAACACTTTACGGTCTTTTTGACCATGGCTAGCTCAGTTTACCGATGCCCACGTGTTAGAAAACTGTACTAAAATACACTGGTCTAAGCCAAAAAGAACCACAATAATAAATAAATACGCTACACTTCACAGCACCTGCGCATGCACGTGGTCGGTCTACGCGCAGGCTTCAGCCACGTGGTGGCTGGAGAAAAAAAGACACAGTACAAAATACTCTGCTACATACAAAGTACTGCTACATACAGGGGATGGTACCGCCATCTAGTGAACACTGCAAGAACTAAACTAGAGGTGGCTACATACAGGCTACAGGGGACGCACAGCACACGCCCTAAGGAGCTTCGCCCCTAAAAAGTCACGAAAGATAGTAAGTGCCCAAAAAGTAGCAGCTTATTTTACTAACTCTATGCCTGTGGTTACAAGTTTTCTACTAATTTTAGGGGCGAAGCTTCTCATGCCGTGGGTCGTGCGGCCACAATGTATGTAAAAGCTGTAGTACTCGTCGTCGTCGTAGTAGTAGTAGTGCGTCGTAGTAGTAGGTAGCCACCTCCGCGGCCGGACTATAGGAGCGGTACGTGCTCTCACTTAAATTGAAGAGAAAACCCACGCACGTTAATCATAAGTAAAAAGATAATTGTTTCTGATGAAATAACTTACAGATACGAGTATCGGTGACTCAGGCTCCAATAAAATTTGCCTTCAATTTGATGCTTACTAAAGAAAAAAACATAGTATCAGAACGACGCACTTTCAGCACTATGTGACCAGATAGTGTTGCCAGTTTAAACTCGCTGGGCATAACCTCCTTGCCTTTAGCAAGGTTTAGCGAGGGTTGGGGCGTAGTGCCATGTATTAGAGGCGGTAAAAGGTGGAAACTAGACACGAAGTGCATGCCCTTAGAAAGTGCGCGCGTTCCGCTCCTCTAGTCCGGCCGTGCCACCTCTCGTTTACTCCTCGGATGTCCGCTAGATGGCGGTACTTGCTTATGATGAATATATGATGAGAAAATGCGAGATGGAGGTACTTGGAGTGTTCACTAGATGGACGGATGGATGGACAGACGCACGAATAGATAGACAGTTAGATGCTCGGACGAATGGACGGACAGACGGCCAGACGCATGGATGGATGAACGCATGGATGGAAGCACGGGTGGATGGTAGGCACACAGATGGACGGATGCACGGAAGGATGCATGGACGCCCAGACGGTCACACAGACAGACAAACGAACGAACGGACGGTCGGAAGTGCGGATGGATTGACGAATGCTTCGTGCCACTCATCATCGTGCACTCCATGGTTATGCTGTGATTTTTTTTAGAGTGCACGCTTAAGGTACAGTGATTCGGCCTTGAACAGTGATAAATTTGTTCGAATGCATTTCAAGTTTAACGAACGCGTCAAAATGCAAGAGTGTGGGCCGCATCAGTCAACGTTGCGGGTGAATTAAATCGCCAGCTTGAATTTAGCGCAATGGACTCTATGAACATCTTGATGCAAATTGAAGCTTTGCGAGCGTAACCTGATAGAAAGCAACATACTGCAACAAGCAACAACTCGAGTATGATTGATTGATATGTGAGGTTTACCGTCCTAAAACCACCATATGATTATGAGAGACACTGTAGTGGAGGGTTCCAGAAATTTCGATTACCTGGGGTTCTTTAAAGTGCACCGAATTCTGAGCACACGTGCCTGCAGCATTTCCGCCTACATCGGAAAATCAGCCTCCGCAGCCGGGATTAAATCCCGCGACCTGCGGGTCAGCAGCCGAGTACCTTTGCCACTAGACCACCGCGGCGGGGCAACAACTCGAGTATCACGTTAGTTTAAAGATGAGTGCCGTCGCGGATGCATACATTGACATACGTTAAGTCCCCCACAAGGAAAACACGTCTTGTAGTAGTCGGGATTATTATATGTGTCATGACTACTGCCAGATTTGTTTTCCTTGCTACATTTAGATCTAGTACAAGAAGTCGGCAAACGCACCTCAAAGTATTATTCCGCAGCGTGGAATATCGGTTGCTGGAAATGAGATAATGTTCAGTTGTCTCATGTACACCCCAAAAAGAACAGTTAGGAGAAGCTGCCAGACCAGCTCTGTGTAAATAAAAATTAAGATATGGAGTCTGACAACCTAGTCGAGTGATTGCAAGTTCAAGTTCTCTTGTTTGACATAGTTTACTGCTACACCAGTGTCTTGAGGTGCTGAAACGATTGAACTCGATGGTTGAATATAACGATCGACGCTCGCTGATTCTCCGGGACGTCTCTGAAGAATGCGACAGTAGCCACTCTTCCTGGTTTCTGTTTTTTTGATGAAGTTTGTTATATTTTACCGCTGGTCAAATTACCAGCGGCCTCTCTTTAGAAGTTTATAGTCAGCAATGGACTCTAAATAGGAAAGAGTCCAAGTCTTCTATTTCACCCGACCACCTGTCTCCACTAAATAACTAGTTACCTTAATTTACATAATAAATGTTGTAATGAATAACCTTAGCTTTTCTGAGATGAATACCGCAAAAAAAGAAGAGTGTTCGTCAAGTCTGGAAGAAAATATCGCATTGCCTTTAGTTTGGAGGATTTCGGGTCATATTTCTTCGACACCCTGTGTATCGACTTTCCATTTTCCAAGGGTGCAACCAAGCACGATAGATACGTAGAAAAAAAAGCCGGGTCTCACACTTTCCTGTTTTCTTTGAAACTATTAAAAATAAGAAATTTAGTTCAGACCAATTGTTTGTTTTTCACTGCTTTGGTGATTTGTGAAGCATTTAGCAGTTTTAACCTCGTTTCACCTCTTCGCCACCCAACGTTGGCACTTCGGTGCACAGCTGATGTGCTCTGCAAAAAAGCGCGCTTGCGGTTTCAGGTACGTGATTTGCGTTTGCGCCTATCTTGATCTTTTAGCATAACACATACATAAGGACGCCGTAGCGTGACGTGCTGGTTTTATATTTCATTTCATTTCATTTATTTATACTGTTAGCCCAGAAATGGGCCGTTACAGGGTGGAAGTACAAACAATTATTTGCAAAAAAGAGGTACCGTACAGGTCTCGAGATAATTTCTCGGTATTATTGTGACCAGCAACTAGAAGTTATACATAACATACACAAATGGAACACACATGCGATGCAATACATACGCGCAGAACAGCACATGACGCGTTTGAGGCGGCACTTTTGCACCGCGCTGAAGATTTGAAAGACAACTACTGCAGAATCATGCAACCAACAAAAAGTACACACACACGCCAAAAAAAACATATGTCACTGTTATTCGGAAAATAAACGTTTTAGATTCTGTTCAAATGATGTAAGCGAGGAACAACCAATTATAGACTCTGGCAGCATATTCCAATCTTCAATAGCACGTGGAAAGTAACTGAACTTAAAGCAATCGTTACGTGGGACTAGGGGTGGTATATACATATTATGGCGATGTCTGGAGTGTTCTTGTGTGTTGACCTGGAAGTAATCTGAATAGTTTAGTTTAAAATGATTATGAATTAACTGGAAGAGGAATTTCAGACGCTCAATCCTCGTCCTAAGTTCAGGACTATCCAGTCCAGCTTTTTTACAGAGTTCAGTAGGAGAATGATGTCGGCGATATTTATTAAAAATAAATCTCGCACAAAGTCGCTGTAATTTTGTTATTTTATTGCAGTTTGTCTTTGTGTAAGGGTCCCAGACAATTTTAGAATATTCGATAATAGGTCTGACAAGAGTTTTGTAAGCAAGACACTTTATATCAGATGGGGCGGTATAAAGGTTACGTCTAAGGCTATACAATGCCTTGGTAGCCCTGGAGCATACATTATCATATGAGTGTTCCACCGGAGGTCGGGCGTGAACCATAACCCAAGATATTTATAGTTTTGTACACGCTTGAGGAAAGCATTGCCAATCTGGTAGTTGTAATCTAGAGGTGCTTTCTTTCTAGTTATAGTCATAAAGACTGTTTTTTCTGTGTTCAAACTCATTTGCCATTCTTCGCACCAATCCTTTATTCTTTGAAGATTGTTGTTTAGATTAACTTGGTCATGTTCAGTCTCGATTCTGCTATAAACAACACAGTCATCGGCAAACAACCTTATCGGGACCGTAACGCGGTTTGGTAGGTCATTTATATATAACAAAAATAAAAGGGGACCCAGCACGCTCCCCTGGGGAACTCCAGAATTCACTGCAACTGCTCTAGACTGTTTATTTTTTATTTGAACAAACTGCTGACGGCAGCTGAGATAGGATGAAAACCATTTTGTCAAGTGATTATTTTGAAACGTTTTGTCAATTTTAAACAGTAGCTTTGAGTGCGATACTTTATCAAATGCCTTTGCGAAATCCAAATATACCACATCAGTTTGACCACGCAAATTGATTGTTTTTGAAAGATCATGAACAAATTCGATTAACTGAGTTGTTGTAGATAAGTCTCGGCGGAAGCCATGCTGCTTCGAAGATAATAGATTGTGCGTATCAAGATAGGACATCAAGTGTTTGTTAATAATGTGCTCGAGTATCTTTGAACATGTACTGATAAGCGAAATAGGACGGTAGTTGCGCTCGTCCCGAGAGGAGCCACTTTTGTGAGCAGGGGTAATTTTAGCCTGCTTCCACGCTAGTGGGAAAGAGCCACTGCGCAGGAATGACTGAAATATTTTTGTAAGGAAGCGAGCCGCCCATTCAGCGTATCTGTACAGAAATTTGTTTGGTATACCATCAGGGCCGGGGGTTTTTCTTGTATTTATATTAAGTAAAAGATTTAGGACACCCTCTTCGCTAATTACCACATCATCGATCGGCCGCTGCAATGGTGACGTAGAAAACTCGGGCAAAATGCCATTATCATGAGTAAACACAGAAGCAAAAAAAGAATTGAAATCATCAACACGTTGTTGAGTAATTTCAGGTGGCCTCGGAGAGCTTGCTGGGGGAGTTACAAAGCGCCAAAACCTTGAGGGGGCTTCCTTCAAGTATTTCGTCAATGTCACATTGAAAAACCGATCCTTGGACTGCTTGATCAGACGTTTCAGTTCTTGTCTCATTGAAGAAATGCAAGCTGTTCCTTCAGGGGTACAATTTTTTGCACAAGATTTCCGTTTCCGTTTTAGTTTTCTTTTTGTGTCAATGATTTCTCTGGTAATCCAGGGATTGGTTTTACAAATGCGTTTTCTAATCCTAGGTACATAGCTGTCTATGCACTTCCCTACAACAATTGAAAAGAAATGCCATAGCCTATCAGTGCTGCAGTCAGTGTTGTAAAGGACCTGAAATTCATCAAAGGACCTTTCAAGATAGTCCAAAATAGACACATCATCAGCCGCCATAAAATTCAATACAATTCAATATGCCACATATTAACGAAAGAGCTTGTTTTGCAGAAACTCTACTGTCGGCGTCGTTGTTGTGAGCCAGAAATTATTTTATGCGTGACCAAAAAATCAGGAGCAGAGTGAGGACCAAACCTGGGTCCAAGTGGGGAGTGAACTCGGGTCATTTGCGTGGTAAGCGGATGTTCCACCACATAGTCCTGCCTCTGCTTGTGAAAGCAGTGAACTGCTTGGAAATGCATTAAAAGTAGCTTTAATGCTTCACAAACACACGCGTCCTGTATACATGCTTCTCAATGCAACATGAAATATTGCAGTGATGATACATGGTAGAAGCATCCATTGCCAACGGGCGTCAAAATATGGGATTATGATAATGACTCCATGGTTGAAAGCCGGTGCCCCACTACAAAAGGCACACACGCTACTGTGCCTATTCCCTTAACGCTACGTGTCGGGGCCATAGTAAGTTCGAAAATGTTTCATGCATTAGGTGTTTCAAGCACGCACTAGGAACTGAATATCGCTGTCACATTGAACTCCTAAAGGCGAAACTTTAGGGTCCCCAAATTTTTTATTAGTGTACAAGTAGCCATATTTTTATTCTATACGCGTTCACATTTTGGCCAGAGCACAGGACACAAGGGTTTGTTTTTAAACGAAAGTGCTGATTTTTTGGCAAAGGCAGCGCTTTTGGAGCCAATCATTCCGGTTTTGCCACTGACAGCCTACATTACGACTGCAAGATTCAGCACGCTAACATTCCAAGAACTCTTGTCAGACCCTGTCTTGACAGCTTCTCCAGAATATAATCACCTATCGTTTCTCTGGAACAGTGAGTTATCGCGGTCGAGAATAATGGAAGTGGCTATACCCATTCTTCGCTTCCGGGTTACCTTCCTCATTTTTTACCTGCATAGAGCAAGTCAAGCGCTGTTACTTCTGTAAGGACTAGGAAACAATTAGTCATTATTTTTATTCTGTAGATGTCATTGAGGAGAAGATTCATAGCATCACCTACTCAGAACTTGGGTCTGGAAATATCAGAATAAGTTGTTTTTTTTGGAGCCTCTACTCTGGCCTACCGTCACAGGGATATTTACATGCCATAGATTAATTTACCAGTCAGACTAAAAGAATAATGGATAATTTATTCCATTCTTTAAAAATTTCAATATTAATATTCAGTAATTAGGTTGTTATATTATATTAACTATTCCTAGCTTATACGTGAAGTTATGTGAGAAGAGGTGAAGAAGAAGAAGGACACCGCACGCGCACGCCTAGCTCGCGCTCGCACCTGCGCACGTAGTGAACGCTCAGCAATTGGGCGCCATTAAGAAGCTACGCAGCAGGACTGACATGGGTGACCACGGCCGAAAACCCCAGCTCTTGTCCCACTCGAATGGACCCCGACCACGGAGGCGCTTGTTTCGTGGCAGACGCCAGCACCCGCTGCTGGGGTTCGACGGACTGATGAGCACCGCCTACCTGCAGGAACTGTTTGACCTTCCATCGACGTACCCTTGGACGCCGGGGCCCACACTGGCCACGGAGCCGGAGCCGTACTACTACGTCCAGTGGCCATACCCAGTGTTCCCGCTTTTCCCATTATGATCACTGTGGATGGTGCCAGCGATCTCTTGCGAAGTGGCTCCAAACCAAGGCCCAACATGGCGACCGGGTGTGAGCCCGGACGTCACCAGGAACGGTGCCCCGCCACGTCAGCCAGAGAGGCAGGTCGTCAAGCGCCGTGGGTCCCGGCCACCCACTGAACAATGCACCGAGGCGGTGCGACCCCATGCTACCAGGGCGCGGACTCGTAAAAGTACCACTCCTTCAAAAAGCGAGACATCGCGAAGCAGCCCGTCGAAGGAAGAGGAATACATCGAGCGACTGCTGCGCGCTGTGGCAGACCTCGGGCTCGGCGTGCCCGCCAAGGAAGAGGAGCCACGGTGCTCCGCACGTAAGTTCATCTACAGCGCCGCGATACTGAGAAGCTTGAACGTGCAGAGCCGCGCCTCGACGTCTTCCTCGCGATCGGAGCACCAGGACCAAAACCTGGAAGGGAGCTCCACGTCCGCCTGCAACGTTCGTGAATAACCAGCCGAGATAACGCCTCGGGCCAGGTCAAAGACCCTGGACGTCGATGCACCGGTTTGGTGCCGCTGACGCTTCAGATGAAAGCTTGGTCTGGCCCCGGTACTGCACGAGTCCACCGCACCACAGGATGTTTCTGTTTTCTCGGGTCAATAAATGTTTTGTTGACAGAGGCGTGTAGGTTCATGATTATTGAGCAGCCGTTGCAGCCATGTCCATGCGCGCATACACATATATGTATATTATTATGACCGTCGTCAGTAGGCGCCATGGTGTTGCTGGGAAGCGTAGCCGGGCAGCGTTCCCACGCCCAGAACGCAGTTTTCTCGGAACCAGCGTCCAGAGATGACGGGGGACCGGCGCTCTTTTAATCCTCAAACAAGTAGCCGACTGGCCGGCTGCCTATGTCCGCCAGGTATTGTCCCTACTAGACGGCGGATGAGACGTCGTGTCGCCACGACGCCGTAAGCCGTTCGAGAGAGGACAACAAAGACAGCGTCTTCCTTGGAAGAAACCGTGGCCGTCGCCACAAGTAGCACTGCTAATTGAGCGGACAGATTGGCGGACCGTTCGATGTCTGCTGTCCGGAGCTTGGGAACCCTCGACTAGCGACACACACGACGAGAAAGGGCCCCTCTGGCGCCATTTTGCATTGCAGTGATCACGACTCAATATTGGATGTTCTCGTGCGCCGTGCATGCTCGTACACCTCGCCTGTTGTGTGTGTGATTGCTGTTCCACTCAAAAAGGAGGAGCCTGACAGGACCTATAACGACGCCGCAGGGTGCTGGATCTCGCTCTGAACCATGTAACAGTTCAACCACCACGCTCGTGCTTTGTGAACTCCTAACCTCATGCTGTAAATAATTGTAAATATTGCCATAAACCTGTTTGTTTTTCGTATCCCCATTTTGTCAGTGTTCGTTTTCTTAACCTGAAGCTACACCACGCTACCACAAGAGACCGGGCAGACCCCGGTCTGCAACAACGGGTAAACAGTGCTGAGATCCACAACAATTGGTGATCAGCGCTGGAATCCGAAGCGACTACAGGAGAACAGAGCCGAGAGCCACAAGAACTGGTGGGCAGCGGTGGGATACGACTCAGTACCGGGATCCACAACAACTGGTGGGCATTGAAGAGAGTGGAACAGGTTATTCGAGCAGCTTACGTGACTACGTTGGACCTTACTCGAGGTTACTGGCAAGTGCCGCTCACTGAGCGAGCCAGCCGATACGCGGCTTTCAATACTCCCGCGGGCTGCTATCAACCCACTACTATGAGCTTCGGTGTCAAAAATGCTCCGTTTTGTTTTTCCCGCCTGATGGACAAGGTTTTAAGGGGCTGGGAGGCTTTTGTTTTACCTTACTTGGATGACACCGCTGTGTTCTCCGATGCCTGGGTGGATCATTTGATGCATTTAAGGGAGGTGCTCGGCTGGTTACGTCAAGCAGGGCTTACCGTAAAGGCTGAGAAGTGTTGTCTTGCGAGAGTAATCGTCGACTAGTTAGGTCACAACGTTGTACAAGGTTCAGAAAACCCTGCGAGCTAAAAATCTCAGTAGTAGCTGACTATCCCCGGCCAATAACAAATACCGACGTCAGGGCGATTCTAGGACTCCCAGGCTACTACAATCATTACATCCGAGATTATTCAACATTGGCTAACCCTTTGACGGATGCTCTCCGCGGGACAGAGCCTACGAAATTGGTCTGGGATGAAAAGAAAGAAACTGCCTTCTTACAACTGAAGGCAGCATTGATCAGCCGTCCGGTCTTAAAAGCTCTTGATTACGACCGCGAATTCACAGTCCAGTGTGATGCTAGCGATCAAGGCCTAGCAGCCGTTCTATGTCATAAGGATGACGATGGTAAAGAACACTCCGTGCTCTATTTGAGCCGGAAATTGAGCTCTCGTGAGATGGCGTTCCGCGTTTCAGAAAAGAAGTGCGCTTGCATTGTGTGGGCCATTCATAAGTTGCAGTGTTACCTCGGAGGTGCTAAATTTACAGTAGAAACAGACCATTGTCCCCTTACCTGGCTGAAAACTGCGACATCGAAGAACAGTGGCCTTTTGAGGTAAAGCTTGATTCTTCAGCAATATCGTTTTGACATTAAGTATAAGAAAGGCAAATTGAATGGAAACGCGGACGCGCTCAGCCGCTCTTTCTAAGCCATTCTGGGGTGCTCTTCATGCATCAAAATTGACATTTTAGTTTTTTTCGTGCATCTTATCATGTAAATTTGTAAGGTAGCACGTCTGGTTTCTCAGCTCAAGTGAGTCCTTAGAGTTGAGTGTGAGCTTTGTTAAAGCTAGGAAATGAAAATTGATTTGCCATTCCTCTTTTGGCTTGGTTTGTTCGAAGGGGGCCGAGCGCTTGCTTGTGCATGTGGTCGAGTTTCAGAAACGCTGTCGAAGATTTCAGCAGTTACCTAGACCATGCGACAAGCAAAGGCGAGTTCCTGGCATTGAACTACGGACCCTTTCGTCGTCTCTGCGAGCAGCAGTGGTGACTGCTGCCCTCCGTGACTTTTCTGGCGAGAGAGAAGCTGTTATGACCGTCGTCAGTTGGCGCCATGCTGTCGCTGGGAAGCGTAGCCGGGCAGCGTTCCCATGCCTGGAACCTAGTTTTCTCGGAACCAGCGTCCAGAGATGACAGGGAGCGGCGCTCTTTTAATCCTCCAACAGGTAGCTGACTGCCTATGCCCGCCAGGTATTGTCCCTGCTAGCCGGAGGATGAGACGTCGTGTCGCCACGACGCCGTAAGCCGTTCCAGAGAGGACAACAAAGACAGCGTCTTCCTTGGAAGAAACCGCGGCCACCGCCACAAATCACCCTGCTAATTGAGCGGACAGATTGGCCGACCGTTTGATGTCTGCTGTCCCGGGCTTGAGACCCTTCGACCAGCGACACACACGACGAGGAAGAGCCCCTCTGGAGCCACCTTGCAGTGCAACGATCACGACTCAATACTGGATGTTCACGTGCGCCGTGCATGCTCGTACCCCTCGCCTGTTGTGTGTGTGTGTGATTGCTGTTCCACTCAAGAAGGAGGAGCCCGACAGGGCTTATAACGACGCCGCAGGGTGCTGGACGTCACTCTGAACCATGTAACGGTTCAACCATCACGCTCGTGGTTTGTGAACTCCTAACCTCATGCTTTAAATAATTGTAAATAGTGCCATAAACCTGTTTGTTTTTCGTATCCCCATTTTGTCAGCGTTCGTTTCCTTAACCCGAAGCTACACCACGTTACCACAAGAGACCGGGCAGACCCCGGTCTGCAACAACGGGTAAACAGTGCTGAGATCCGCAACAACTGGTGATCAGCGCTGGAATCTGATGCGACTACAGGAGAACAGCGCCGAGAGCCACAACAACTGGTGGGCAGCGGTGGGAACCACAACACTATATACAGATATGAGGGCACATAAATTTATGAAATTGCCACGCATAAAATTTCTGTAAGGGAGTCCCTATGCATATACAACTATACATACAGATATAAGGCCACATAAACTTATGGTTGTCACGTATGAAATTTCTGTAAGGGAGTCCCTACGCATATTTAGGTATATGTACAGATATAAGGCCACATGAATTTATGTAAGTGCCACGTATAAAATTTCTGTAAGGGAGTCCCTATGCATATGTAGGTATAAGTACAGATATAAGAGCACATAAATTTATGTAATTGCCACGTATAAAATTTCTGTAAAAGAGTCCCTGCACATATAGGTTGTCGGGCCGATGGGCCCTTTATCTGCAGCACGCACGGCGGAAGCAGGGCGAGGAGAGCCGATGCGCAATGCACACGCGCGGGATGGGCGTCAGCATCGAAAAAGCCACAGTGGGCAAAAACGTGGCTGGCGGATAGGAAGGGGGCGAGACGAGCCCGTGCGGCTTTTCGGTGGCAGCCGAGCGATGGGATGCAGCGTCGGTCGCGCTAGGCGCGAGGGCTGTTTCCTCCGTGCGTGCTGATGGTAAAATCGATTACGTATAATCGATTAAAGGTCTGCAGTTGTTCGATTATTTGTAATCGATTTCCGCTTTTTGAATAATTGAAATAATCGATTAAACCTATTCGATTATTCGACTACGGCACCCCATGCTCCCGCCCCAAACCTCGGCCCTTGGCTGCAGTGCATGACTGCGAGGCGCGCTATCCTCAAACACAGATGCCATGCACGTCGCCTTTCTTTAACTGCTTTCCCTACAACGCATATTTCTGCGCTAGCAGAACGAGCCCAGAGCTGGCGGCGGCCGTACCCCATAGAGAAAGATATGAACTCGCCCTGATTTCCGTCGCGTACGCCTGGAAGGGCGTCCAACTCCGAGCATTCCCCAATGCTTCAAGCCCCAGCAGGTGTCGGCTCTGCCCCATCGAGGCAGAAATGAACTTGTCCACTTTTCTCCGGCTCACAGTCTACTGTTGCTACTGTTGCTAGTGCCTTCACCTCCTCTCCCTTAAGCTGGTTGAGCGTCGCTGGCGTATACGTGAGGCTTGCGTTGCTTGCGTGTTACATTGTATGATTATTAAACTTTGGTGGTTGTAGTGCAACCTTTGGGATATCATAATGTCGGGCAATCGGAAGAAGAGCGAAATATGGTCATTTTTTTTGCTGAAGGCGAGAAAACAAAGACTGCAAGGTGTAATAAATGTGGCAGGCACTTCTCGAAGCCAGCTACGGACACTCTAAGATATCACCAGCTGCACGTCCGCTCTATTCAGGTGCTAAAGATCCATCTCCCAAAGAAAGGTGGTAACGATGAATGTAACAATGTTGAAGAACCCTATCCGGACAACACCAATCAGCCTCTTCAGGTAAGTTATAAGTATTTCTCAGCCAACAGCCATTCATTTTTGTATAAGTTATCTTCGAAATCGCCGGCTTTTTTATTGGCATCAGTATGACGTTCTGCATATAAGTTAAATAAAGAGAAATAGTTCAGCTTCCTGTACAAAAGTCAGGAGTGGTTGATGCAAAGAACCATGCGTCCAGCGCGTTAAGTCACGTGGTCGATTAGGGTGGTTGTCAAGGCTGGGTAGGTTTTCCTCGCACCAACCACCGATGGTGGTGAGTGCAAGAAAAATCAAGTGATTTGTTCCTTTAGGGAGACATGTTTAAAATGATGGATAGTTGGGAAGTCATATTTGCTCAAAAAGCCGAGAAACCGCTCACCCTCCCCTGCATCCTACCACATAAACACCAAAATGTGAATTGTGGCATTTTTTTTACACCGTTGGCGTTTAATTTATTTTTCAGGGTAAAAAATGTGCTGCTGCCTCAGCTGCCGCAACTGGAGCTTCAACTAGAAAACTTTCTAATCCGGCTGCAACTACAAGTGCACGTACCTCTGCTTCTTCTTCGTTTGATGGACCGACGGGAAAGTGCCTCGCCAATGCTGTAGCGTTTGCAAGTAAGTTTCTGTACTTGTAATGAGGAACATTTTCGGACTGAAAAAAGAAGGCTACAACGACATGACAATATGTGTTGGTGCGTTTCAGGAGGAAGAGTCCGAGAAAAACACGCTACTGATGCTCTCGGGTACATGATCGCGCACGACGACTTGCCTCTCAGCACACCGGAGAAAGATGGTTTCAAGACGTTCGTGAAAGCACTGCAGCCACTTTATAAGCCTCCAACCAAGCCCGCCATCACTAAGAGTCTCGAAGCGAAGTACGAGGAGTTTAGAGCACATTTTGATCGGAGAATCCAAGCCGATGATCATCTGAGCATTACAGCCGATGTTTGGACGCACGCAAACACAGTGCGATCGTACCTTGGTCTCGCGGTTCACTTCAGAGAAGGCAAGTTTTTGTTTTTATTTTTGATGAATATGCCCTTTTTATTTGCCATGGTGCGTAACGATAATGAGTGTGCACTCTTAGTTTAAACTTTTTTTTTACTTTTCAGAAAATAAGCTAGTGAACATCAAAACCGGCATTATGTACATCCCAGAAACAAAGATAACTCCGAATCTCCGTGCAGCAATGCGCCAACTGTGCGATGAGTGGCATATTTGATCAGGCTAATGTCCGAACTATTGTCACAGATGGCGGGAAAAATATTAAGGCAACCGTCCGAGATCAATTTCACGCCGATGAGCACGTCTCCTGCGTTGCCCATCTTCTCAACCACGTAGGCCAAGCTGCCATTGGTCTAGAAGTGAACAAATTTCCATAAGAAATGGAAGCGCATTAGGTAGTGGTGCTCCCGGAAAATGAGCAAGAAGCGGAGATTGTCCTGGAGGACGTCACTGACGCCGATTCCCCTAACTATGAATGTACATCTATCATTACTCTTCGGCCGCTGCTGAAGACGGTGAAGATTGTTCGCTTCTTTCGTACCAGCGATGTTGCGCCGCGATTGTTGGTGGAAATGCAGATGCAAGATGGCAAGCTGGAACATGAGTAATTGAAATTGATACAAGAAATCAGGACCCGACGGAATATTTGTTATTACATGCTGGAGCGCTTTTTTAAGTTGTCCGAAGCTGTCAGCCGGGTCCTCCTACACCTGCAGAAAGAGAGAGGCGCCACTCGGCTGAAGCTCCCATATTTAATTGCTGGTGATCAGCTCGGCGTCCTTGCCGAAGTAAGAGACCTTCTGAAGTTGTTAGAAGAAGCCACGCTCATGGTTTCGAAGGGCCATTCCGTGACACTCAGCGACGTCATTCCTATGGTGTACGGCCTAAAGCAGGTATATCTTTGATAATTCAATGAGAGCTTCAGTCACTCATTCTACACCGACATGCGCTCTACACCAACAATTTGAAATTGAATATCGTAACGTCAATATTGTGATACATGAAAGGTTTCGGTGTTGAATATTAAATGTTGTGGAAAATTAACATAGTGCCTGCTGTTGTCTTTCTGAAGTTATAATTTTCAATATTTATCTTCCTTTGTAGGGTATCCAGTGCTTCGAATTCAGCCACCAAGTCACTTTTGATCTTCAGCAAAGCTTCTTGAAGAAATTGACAAAAGGTTTAGTGGAATAGAGTACCTGCGTCCATACGCTGCCGCGACAATCTTGGACCCACGGTACAAGAATTATGTTTGCGAGCAACCTCAGGCTGTGGCCACGATCGTTTAACACTTATGCAAGTTCATACCATGATTTATTTATTTATATTAGGTGGGAAGCATTTCATAGTTAAGCATAGGCACTTTGAGCGTATCTATCTATCTATCTATCTATCTATCTATCTATCTATCTATCTATCTATCTATCTATCTATCTATCTATCTATCTATCTATCTATCTATCTATCTATCTATCTATCTATCTATCTATCTATCTATCTAACTATCTAACTATCTAACTATCTACCTATCTAACCAACTAACTAACCAACTAACTAACCAACTAACTAACCAACTAACTAACGAACTAACTAACCAACTAACTAACCAACTAACTAACCAACTAACTAACCAACTAAATAACCAACTAAATAACCAACTAAATAACTAACTAACTATCTAACCAACTAAATAAATAACTAACTATCTAACCAACTATCTAACTATCTAACTATCTAACTATCTAACTAACTATCTAACGAACTATCTAACTAACTATCTAAATATCTAACTATCTAACTATCTAACTAACTAACTATCTATCTAACTATCTAACTATCTATCTAACTATCTAACTATCTAACTATCTAACTGTGTGTGTGTGTGTGTGTGCGCGCGTGCGCGTGCGCGCGTGTGCGTGTGTATGTAAGTAATGTAGTCGGCTATGACATTTAGCTCTCCTGGCCGTTTCGATAATGGTATCGATACCAAACTTGGTATGACATAACATGACTGTATGAGGAGCATATTTCACTTGTCATAAGATGAAAATCATGGCATGTATGTCATAAATGTCATGGTTTACATTTCATGGTCCTTCCGCTCTTGGGGTGGTTTCGTTCACATGACACGTTGCAAAACTGGTATGGTATGACATGGTTGCATGGCGAACATAAGCAAAGTCATGACCACATGCCTCACTCGTGATGCGCTCGCTGCTGTTTCGCTAGCTTCGCATATGCCAAATTTGGTATTATGGAACGTGAGTGGATGACAAAGGTATGCGACTGATTCAAACAATATTCTTGAGTTGAGTGTCATGTAAAAAACATCACTACATGCATGCCAGGCTCATGATACGGTCGTGGCCGTTTCGCTAGTTTCACATATATCAAGTTTAGTATTACGGTACGTGAATGGAAGACGAAGGAATGTGACTGGTGCAAACATGATAATCATGAGATGCGTGTCATGTAACATTACTACATGGTACGCTCATGATGCACTCGTGGACGTTTCGCTAGCTTCACATGTACAAAATTCTTAATACTTGACGACAACGGACGATACAAGTAAATGACATGTCCAAACGTGATAATCATTACAAACATGTAATGTAACAACATGACTACATGTCCAACGCATGATGCGCTCGTGGCCGTTTTGCTAGCCTCACATTTGTGATATTCGGTATTAGGTCACGTGAATGAATGATGAAGGTATGTGACTGGTGCAAACGTGATCATGAGATGCGTGTCATGCAAGGACACGACAAAATATCACGCTCATGATGCGCTCGCGGGCGTTTACTTAACTACACATATACCAAACAAATTTGGCACCACGTGACGTGAATAGACAACCAATGTAAATGACAGGTCCAGACATGATAACCATAATATGCGTGTCATGTAAAACATTTCTTTATCTTACGCTCATAGGGCGCTTGCGACTGTTTAACAGCTACTAAAGCTTACTTGTAACAGTTACCAAAGCTTTTAGTAACAGCAAAAATGTTAACCGTTACTAACTGCACTTACTACCATGGTTGTAACATTTGTGACGAACCATTACTACCTCAAAATTTAGCAAGTACCACTACCTTTTTTAAGAATCTAAGATCCAGTAATAATGTTCTGCATTAAACAGAGAATTAGGCACAAGTGATTTTCTGGTGTGCGCAATGGCGAGAACTCCTCCTTGCATATTTATATAAATAAACTTATGTTTGAATAGCTGGTTTTATTGAGATGCTCGCGCATGAGCTGGTAAAAATTACTGATGTAATTGACATTCATATTGTTACTTGCAGTAAGTAGACATCCCGGCTTCGGCGGCTGCATTTCCGATGGAGGCGGAAATGCTGTGGGCCCGCGTGCTCAGATTTCTGTGCACGTTAGGGAACCCCAGGTGGTCGAAATTTCCGGAGTCCTTCACTACGGCGTCTCTCATAGTCATACGATGGTTTTGGGACGTTAAACCCCACATATCGATCATCATCATAGCAGTTGCCATCAAAAACAAAACGACTTGTACCACCCCATAATAGGAACGGCCATCGCACATTGTTGTTGTGTTATAAAAGCGAATGTCAAATATAACACGGGTACGAGTACTTGCGTTTGCTATGGAAGGCAATGGCTGATAATCGAGTCAATCTCGCATATTCAATGTTATCAAACTTTCGAAGGAATACACTTCTCTAATTAGCAGGCCCGTAGCTCAAAATTCTTTGTGCAGGTATAGTTCACTTGAACGTCGTGGAAGGCCTTGAACAACTTTTATTTTCATCACTTGTTCTCGTTAAAAGACAATCGAGTCAATCTCGCATATTCGATGTTATCAAACTTTCGAAGGAATACGCTTCTCTAGTTAGCTGGCCCGTAGCTTAGAATTTTTTTATCAGGTATAGTTCACTTGAAACGTCGTGAAAGGCCTTGAACAACTTCTATTTTCATCACACTTGTTCTCGGTAAAAGACAACCGAATCAATCTCGCATATTTTATGTTATCAAAGATTCGAAGAAATACGCTTCTCTAGTTAGCAGGCCCGTAGCTCAGAATTTTTTTTGCAGGTATAATTCACTTGAAACGTCGTGGAAGGCATTGAATAAGTTCTATTTTCATCACTTGTTCTTGGTAAAAGACAATAGAGTTAGCCTCGCATATTCGACGTTATCACACTTTCGAAGGAATACGCTTCTCTAGTTATCAGGCCCGTAGCTGAGAATTTTTTTTGCAGGTATAGTTCACTTGAAACGTCGTGGAAGGCCTTGAACAACTTCTTTTTTCATCACTTGTTCTCGGTAAAACACCCTTTCAACACAATTTTACAAGGTGTAGGCTAGTACCCCCTCTCCCTTTTTCCTCGGCTACGGGCCTGATAGTTAGGCACCAAATATCTTCGAACATATATGGTATGTTGATCCTGCCGATTTTGACGTTTCATTTCACATTGTGTCGGTTTTCACTTTGAGCTTTCGTGTATTGTAGTCAATAGGCAACACATTAACGACGCGTCGGTCCAATTATGAAGTGAACGTAGGTAACAATTGTTCGTGCTCTTGGCAATGTTTATTTCAATATGCGTACTGAATACTTCTATATTGTCGCGGTACAATGCGAATAAAACAGAGGTACACCTTGAGGCAATGAAAGCAGCGCGTTTTCAACAGCTGAGCCACAAGATCGTCTTCTTCGGTCTCGAGTGAAGCTAGAGGCCCACTACCTCGTGTCCAATAAATCCCCCTTCATTGTTTTTGTCCACATGCAGACACGCGTCATTTGCCTCCCTCTCAAAGAGCATCGCCCCGATGCAAAGTCTGTAATGAAGTTTCGTTTTTGTTTTTTTACAAGGAAAAGCTCACACCACTCGCTGACGTAAGGCTTCAAGCGGACTACGTGAACGAGTTCAGGATGGTGCTGGTGACGCCTCGTACTATGCGAACTGTCGGGAACAACTTCGTAAGTGACGTCACTCAGTCTTCGCAGCACTAGGTAAGGTCCAAGATATCTTCTAAGAGCTTTTCGGAAAGTACTCGTTTCCGTACCGGCGTCGAAACCCATACTTTGTCGCCAGTTTGGTAGACGACTATTCTGCGGTGAGCATTGTAACGGCCTGCATCGTACTCTTGCTGCTGGCTGATGCGTAAACGTGCAAGTTGCCTAGCTTCTTCCACGCGTTCGGTAAACGTGTCGGCGTCCGGGACGATGTCATCGCCTTCGTGCGGTAACATTGCATTTAACATGGTTTGTACTTCCCGTCCATAAACGAGGCTGAATGGTGTCATGCGGGTCGTTTCTTGCTTGGCCGTGTTGTAGGCGAACGTTATGTATTGCAAGATTTGATCCCAATGTTTGTGTTCAACGTCTACGTACATTGAAAGCATGTCTTCAATGGTTTTGTTTAGACGCTCTGTCAGCCCGTTCGTTTGCGGGTGGTAGGCGGTGGTCTTACGATGCTTTGTTCCACTCAGCATCAAGACATGGTCCAAAAGAGCGGCCGTAAATGCGGTACCTCTGTCTGTGATTACGACACTGGTGCACCATGCCTCAGTACAATATTCTCAATGAAAAATCTTGCCACCTCCGCTGCTGTACCTCACTGGATAGCCTTTGTCTCGGCATAAGGCGTCAGATAATCTGTCGCGACGATAACCTATCGGTTGCTTGCAGTAGAAGTAGGGAGTGGGCCCAAAATGTCCATGCCAATCTGGTGGAATGGAGTCATTGGGACCTGTACGGGTTGCAGGAGGCCAGCTGGTTTAGTTGGTGGTGACTTGCGTCACTGGCAGTCGAGACAGGTACGAACGTGGTTCTTCACGGCTGTGGTTAGTCTTGGCCGGTAATACCTTTGCTGTACCCTGGCCAACGTTCTTGTGTAACCCAAGTGACCATAGGTAACCTCGTTATGGCATGGTTTCAGTACTTCGGTGCGCAGGACTGCTGGGATGACGAGTAGATAGGCGGATCCCGTCGACGAAAAGTTTCTTTTTTAGAGTACTCCGCCCCGTAAACAAAACGATGACAGCACTCTTGCGAAAACTCTTGGCGCCTTCCGAGAACTGCCATCCAAGTAGGTAATTAAGCCAAGCAACTCAGCGTCGTCACGTTGTTGCTGCGCAATGGTGGTAGTGTCGAGGACACCGAAAAATGATGTTCCTCCTCCTCAGGAAGGGTTGCCGACTCAATGGGTGAACGGGACAAACAGTCGGCGTCCATGTGCCGCTTCCCTGACTTATGTACGACTGCCATATCGAATTCCTGCAGCCTGAGACTCCAACGCGCTAATCGGCCGGTAGGGTCTTTAACATTTGTTAACCAGCACAGTGAGTGGTGATCGCTGATTACTTTGAAGGGGCGACCATATAAATACCGACGAAATTTTGTAACCACCGATACCACGGCGAGACATTCCTTCTCAGTCGTGGAGTATTAGCCTCAGCGCGTGTTAACGTTCTGCTCGCGTAAGCGAATACGCTTTCTGTGCCTTCTTGCTGCTGCACAAGGACAGCTCCCAGACCAACATTGCTAGCATCGGTGTAAAGCATCGTAGGGGCTCTCTCGTCGAAGTGGGCAAGAGCTGGAGGTGTTTGTAGTCACTGGCGGAGATCGTTAAAAGCAGCTTCCTCTTCGTTATTTCATTCAAAGGTGACGTCTTCTCTCGTGAGGCGAGTTAACGGTGATGCTATGCGTGCGAAGTCTGCGTTAAATCGTCGATAATATGCACTGAGGCCGAGAAAGCGTCTGGCAGACTTTTTATTGGTCGGCAAAGGAAACCGTTCTACGGCTGCAATTTTTTCAGGATCGGGACGAACACCTGAATAACTGACGACATGGCCAAGAAATCGCAGCTCTTCGTAGCAAAAGTGGCACTTCTCAGGCTTCAACGTCAGCCCGCGGTCTGTATGGCTCGTAAGACCACCTCAAGTCTCTCAAGGTGCTCGTAAAACGTTGCGAAGAACACTATGACGTCGTCCAGATATACTAAGCATGTTTTCCACTTTAACCCAGAAAGCACAGTATCCATGAGTCTTTAAAAGGTAGCAGGCACTGAGTACAAACCGAATGGCAAGACCTTAAGTTCATACAACCCATCTGGTGTTACAAAAGCGGTCTTCTCACGGTCTCTCGCGTCCACTTCGATTTGCCAATATGCACTCCGCAAATCCATTAAACAGAAGTATCGAGCGTGTCGAAGTCTGTCGAGAGAGTCGTCTATACATGGTAGTGGATATACGTCTTTCTTGGTCACCTGATTTAGCTTTCGGTAATCCACACAGAAACGCAGGCTGCCGTCCTTTTTCTTAACGAGGACTACAGGTGACGCCCAGAGCTCTATGAATGCTGAATGACGTCATCTTCAAGCATTTTGTCTACCTGCTGTTGTATGGCTCACTTTCTTTTGGAGCCACGCGATAAGGGTTTTGGTGAATAGGTCTCGCCGTTTCGTCGGTAATTATTCGATGCCTGGTTAGAGGCGTGCGGCCAACTTTTGATGTTGTCGAAAAGCAGTCTTAAAATTTTACCAGTAGCTCAAGGAGTCTGCGTCGATCGTCTTTCGGCAAAGTAGTGCTAACGTCCAGAACGGGCGCTGAATCAAGATTTAGCGACTCATCTACTACCGCCAAGCAGCCTTCGATATCTACATCGTCGAAGTAGGCGACAGCCGTGCCTTTAGGAAGGTGCCGGCGCTCAGCACTGAAATTGGTCAGCAGCAAGTCCGTTCATCCAGCAGCAACTCCGATGATACCTCGTGCGACGGAAATACCGTTGGTGAAGAGCAGCGAGCTTATTTGGTCTGCTACTCCTTCGGCGTAAAACTGAGCAGCGGTGGCCACCGAAACAAGCGTGCGTGACCTAGGAGGGAGAACCACGTCGTCATCAGTAATACGCAGTTGGTTTGGTCGCACCTCTGGAGAATTGGGTAAGCCCGAACTGTTGTAAAACGTAATCAAGCTCTCTGGTATGTTGATGACGGCGCCATATTCCCGTAAAAAATCTATGCCAAGAATTACATCTCTGCAGCATGCGGCGATAACGACGAACGACGCAGTGAAAGGAGAACCTCTGATGTCAACTCTTGCGGTACATCTTCCAGAGGGCATCAGTAACTGGCCGCGTGCTGTTCTTATGTGAGGGCCTGTCCACGGCGTCTTCACTTTTCGGAAGCTGTTGGCGAGGTCCTGACTGATAATAGATAAGTCGGCACCAGTGTCGACTAGAGCTGTCACTTTCTGACCGTCAAGAAGAACACTAAGGTCGGCAGTCACAATTTCATAGTTTTCACGGCTTATCGGCTGTACAATGTCATGCTGTGGGGGCTTCTTGTCGTCATAATTATGGCCTGCAACCTCGCCCCCGGAGGTCGCCGACCTCAGTTTCCCCATCGCGGGCTAGGTGACCTTCTTGTATTAAGATCCGCGTATGTGTGGCGGTGCGACAAAGGCGAACGCGCGGGGAACGGAGAGCGGGATTGACGTCTCAGACTAGGAGGGTGAGTAGGCATTGCCTCCTCTGCAGTGGTACAGCCATCTTCAAAGTGAGAACGGGCTCCTTAGAAAGGGGTGTCGTCACGGCGTGGTGTGCTTTCGTCGTTGGTACGTAGACCGTCAAACCAAGGTCGATGATGACGGAATAAATCACCTCTATGCCAGCAATGATGGGCAATATGGCCTGCACCTCCGCAGTGAAAGCATAGTGGACGTCTGTCCACTGTGCGCGATGCATCGGTTTTCCGGGTCGGTGGACGTCTGAGCATCTCCCCTGGCGTCGCTGCCCATGGGGTGGCTGTGGACGGCTGGTTGTATGACCGTAGCGTGGTTGGTTGATGCAGTGTCTGCTCTTGCGGCGGAGACCAAGGGACCATGGGCACCTGGTGGTACTGCGTCGGCATAGCGGCTAGTGGACGTCGAAGAGGGGCAGCGTAGCTAATAGGACGCTGCTTAGTATCAGGACCAGTCGTAGACAATGCTTGGTGAATTTCGTCGCGTACGACTTCGGCGATCGAAGCGATGGGATTTTCAGCAACCGGAGTCCATAACCTCTGCCGTTCTTCGCGAACTATCTCCCTAATCTGATTCTCAGACGTCATGGCATTAGCGTTGATTGGGACATTGCAGGACATGTGGTTATATTGCCTGCTGCGTTGATGAAGGGCCCGCTCGATAGCCGTAGCTTCCTTAATGAAGTCAACCACGGTACTTGGAGGATTGCGCAGTAGCCCGGTGAAAAGCTGTTCCTTGACACCGCGCATGAGGTAACTCAACTTTTTATCTTCCGTCATGTGCGGGTTAGCTCGATAAAAGAGACGAGTCATGTCCTCGGCAAACATTGAACGATTTCGTGGGGGTTTTGAACCCGTATCTCGAATAACTGCTGCGCACGGTCCCTTCTATCGACATTGGCGAAGGTATAGACGAACTTCTGTCGAAAGTCAGGCCAAGCTGACAAATTGCCTTCACTATTTTCATACCAAGTAAGAGCGCCATCGTCAAGGTAGAAATAGACGCGGGAAAGCTTTTCCTGTTCCGACCAATGATTGACCTTGGCAACACGCTCGTAGTTTTCAAGCCAGTCGTGGAAGTCTGCATGGGCACCGCCACTAAAGCGATCGGAAACTAGGGGTTGAAAAATGGTCACCTGAGATGAGAGCGTCAGAAAGCTGCCTTGGGCACCTGTTGTGGGCTTGCGTTGGCCATTGGTTGAGGTGTTCGGTGCCTAGGAGGTTCCGGCGAGTGAGTGAGCTCTGGCGCGAGGCCTCGCAACCGTCGACTGGAGCGATGCACCGGAGTTGCTACCGGTGACAATGATTCTGGACTCGATGAACGGCTCCCAGCGGGCGTGTGGAGCATCAGACAGAGTTGAGGCCCAGCTCCTCCACCAGTGTCGCGGTACAACGCGAATAAAACAGAGGTACACGTTGAGGCAACGAAAACAGCGTGTTTTCAACAGCTGAGCCACAAGACCGTCTTCTTCGGTCTCGAGTGAAGCTAAAGGCCCGCTACCTCGTGTCCACTAAATCCCCCATCATTGTTTTTGTCCACATGTAGACACGCGTCAATATTTTATTGTCCACTTGTAGTATTATATCAATGACTCGAGCCTGCATGAGTTTAAAGTATACTGCGAAGAAAACGCGCAAATAAATGTGCCCTATTACCGCCAGAGTCGGAAAAACATTATAACTAGAGAAACACACGGCAAACAAACAAGCTAACTTAACAATGCTGCACCTTCAGCAATTTAAGGTGTTTAAAGTTTTCTTGCAAGTAGAGCACCTTACCATGACACAAGGGCGCCCCTCCCACCATATCGCACTCCTTGCCGAGGGCTGAACATCTTCGAACCTCCTCCCGATCGCAAGCCTTACGGCTTGTATCTGCCAGGAAAGAAAATATTGGTGATGACAATCAAAATAGAATGTGCACTTGCACGCGTCAGTCCTCAAAAAAACTTCCCATGGCAGAGAGGAGAATTGGGGTTCATTGAATGAGATTACAATTGCTTACCGATGCAAACTGGTGCGTGCGCTGTGAAGTCGCACTTTTTCCCCCTAGATCTGCATATTTTCATCTCTTCCTCATTGCATGTCGTGCGATTTTTGTCTGCAAAGGAAACGACGGTGTTTAAAATATACTAAACAAAGCACACTAGCTAAGTTTGCACTGAGTGGTGCGAGGCTGGGTCACAGCAGTGCTGGTAGACACCTATAGGTGACCGTAGCTTTGCTTGGCTTTCGTCTTCTTCCTCCTGTCTTTCCTCTTGCTACACTACACAATACATGGTGACTACTATACTACATTGCTTCTTCTTCAAGTTTGACGTTTTTTTAGTCTGTGTCTTTCTGTCGAAGTTTTTTCTTCTGTTTTTCTTTCCTTTACTTCTGTCTCTTCCCCAGTAGTAGTTCTCTTGGCTTCCATCCTTTTCCCTCCTCTACCATAATAGCTCTGCTGTAGAACTGCTAAAGCGCGTATGCTTCGCTAAAATGGTGCAAATGCCACTGCTGACTGCACTGGTCCACTAGAAATTAAAAAGGAAACACGCGGGCAGCGAACGCAGATAAGGAATGGCATGTTCCAGAGTCTCTTGTTAACCGTCTGTACGGAGTGCTTTGGCGGTCATTCAGCTGACAAAACATTGAGGTGCGAAGAAACGAGGACACGAACATCGTGTCCTTTCTCGTCCTCGTTTCGCAGTAACTTCATGTTTTTTCAGACAGCGCAACAACAAGCCCAAGAACGCGTTTTAGTCGGCGATTGAACGCGTGACGGTTCGTGAAAATGATAAATTTCGATCTACGACACACGGAAAACGTTGACCGTAACACCTAAGCTGAAAATAAATAAATAAACGAAGTTCAGCTGGCCACTGATTAAACCTCGTCTGCCGGAGCGAAAGAAAAACACTTGAGGCTTAAGCACGGTCCACAAACCGAGCGCTGAAAACACGTGTGCCGGGGTCAAAAAAAAAAAGCAGGCATACTGTGAAACATGAGCAACTGCGCAGCACGGGTTATTCCCGTTCGTCGAGTACCCATGGCTCCATTTATAAGTGTCGATGGCATATCAATGTTTGAGGTGAGAATGCTGGATTTGTTTGGCACCAAGACATTTTTGTTAGTCGCATTCGATGTGCAACGTACGCACTACTTATTTTTACTCCTTATTGACTTCATGCTTTTTACGCCAGTTGAGATACGCGTCGTCTGCAGCGAGTTCTGTCAATTTTCGCCCGCTTCATACTAGCACCATGTAGAAAGCGGACGAGAGGAGAAATCTCACTCTCCACGAGGCAGTGGCGCCCTCTCTCACGTGGCGCCAGAGTCATTCGCCTGTTTACGAAACGGTTTTAGACACTTTCAGTTCATGATTGGTATTTGCAAATTTTTATGAATGATATTACTGTAAACCTCGATCGTTTAGTTTAACCTAGTTTTGAGCATCGCGAGCCTCGCTGTGGCCTTGTTTATGAGCGTGACCACGCTACATGCAATCCATGTATGAACGACTGTAGCCGCCCCCCCCACCCTTACCGAAGTGTTGCGGACTTTATCCACGCATGTCTACGAAGTGAATGTTAATGATAGAGCGAAGCCGTGCAAGTCACATCATGAATCGTGGCCCTTTTTTTTCTTCTAGTTAACAGCCTTTTATGCTGTTCTTGTCAACCTTTTGTTCTTCCATATGCTTTGACAAATGGATGGTTAAATGTTGTTGTTTTTTTTGGTGTTTCAGACTTTCACTTTGTTTACTCTGGGTGACAGCCTTCTGATTATCTTTTTGTTGTCCGAAGATGTTTTGAATTCTACATCTGCTGTAGACGCATGGCGGCGGTTTATGGACGGGGGAACATTGTGAGCTGTTAACGTGCTTCGCCCCTCATGAAATTGCGGAAACATTTTTTTAAAAGTCACGGATTAGTATGTAATACTAAAGAGTTGGCCTGGGCGTGGTTGTAAGACTTATTGGAAGGAAACAGCGAGAAAAACAAGAAACCAAACAAAGAAAGAACCATGCAGCGCTCTGTATGTGTCCTTCTTTTGGATAGTTGTTTTCCGCGCTGTTACCTTCCGGTACGTATGCGAAACATTTTTTTTTCAGTTTGTTAGTCTAGGGCTGCGCTCACAGCTGCCCTAACGGCCAGAGTGTGGAGACGGTGCTTTTTTTGCAGCTTTAGACAAAAGAAAATGTAAAGTTCTTTAAACGTGATAGCTCTCTCCGAGGTGACTTGCACATTGCCGATTGACTATCGAACATTTGTAAGTACTCGCGTGACCTTCAACCTCAGCCACTGAAATCTCGAGAATGCTTCGTAATGGACAGTTCCTTAAAAGTTGTCTATTGTATATAGCTTGTTGTGATCAGAATTTTATATAATAGTGTTTTGTGCTACATTACATCATCTGTGGTCCATTCAACTATTCAAGCTTGCGAAATAGTGTTCCAGTGCTTGCCGAAAGCTGCGCTGGAAAATTTAACCCATGTTCTTAAAAAATTGTCATACAACAGTTTTGTTTGTAGCTGAATAGTAAATTTAAGTGAGTTCTGAATTTTTCCATAGATGTGATAAGCCAAGTATTAAGCTTTTTTTTACAATACTATTGCATTTTCCTTAGCGAAGACCAATAGTAAACTTTTCATATCACAAAGCCATGTTTGTGTTATAGAGAATAAGAATATAAAAGAGGCGTGCTGACAAACGAGTAACAAAAATAAAAAAAATATTATAGGCATTCCGCAGTGGATGCTTACCAATGCACACGGCAGCGCCGAGCGAGAAATCGCATTCCATTCCCATTTCTTTGCACGCGTTCTTCTCGTCTTCGTTGCATTCAGTTCGTTTCGTGGCTGTGCAGAGAACAAGAGTAAGCAAAACATTAAAAGCAACTGGAACATAAAAAAATTGCCCGCAGCTTCCCTCGGGGGAACACTGAGGAGGATGCGGAGCATATAATTGTTTAACGGGGTGTTAAAGTGCGACTTACTTGGGTCGATGGCTAAATTGGTTAACGTGGTTGTGAAATGGGGTGTTAAATTGCGACTTACTTGGGTCGATGGCTAAATTGGTTAACGTGGTTGTAGGAGGGGGTGTTAAATGAGTGAACACGTACACACGTATGCGAAAGGGCCGCGCTGGTCGAAGGGACGTCGATCATTGTGTTTGTGGATTCGTTGGAATTCATTTCACCGCGACCTTGGACGTCGACGCGCCGTACAAACCAACCGACGAGCGGCAACTGAGCGAGCGAGCGCCGACCTTGACTATATATACAGCGCGACGGCGCATGCACTGTCAGCTGTCGAATGTTCGAGAAGGGGGAGAAGCGCAACGGCGCATGCGCGCGCGTCAGCTGCCGATGTTCTCGAAGCACGACGGCGCATGCGCGCGCGTCAGCTGCCGATGTTCTCGAAGCGTGACGGCGCATGTGCGCTACATTATACAGCTAGCGAATGTTCGTGAAGAGGAGAAGCGCACGTGGTGTGTAGAGGAGGAAGGGTGCACAGATGGTGGAGGAGTGAAGCGCGCGCGGTGTGTAGAGGAGGAAGGGATGCACAGATGGTGGAAGAAGGAGGAGGAAGCTTGCGGACGGCGCCGCACTACAAGCCTCGAGTATTAGATGCTCCGCATCTAAAACGCCGAAGGAAATATTTAAACTCGCACTTGATTGTAACCACTCGAACGTTGCTTGAGAAGCAAACCTGAAAGATCTGACGCACTGTGGGGATCGATGGCATATAATGCGAAGAAGCCAGCAAGACGTTTATAATGTTGTACATAACATGTATGTATCGATTTGCATGTTGAGGCCTGTAATTTATATTCATGATACAGTCACTTCGCACAATAACAATTTTGCTGTATGTCAAGCTATGGCGAAACGGTCGCGATTGCACGATGAGCGTGAAACATACAGTACATGCCATACATCTTCGTCATTTGTGTTTGTCATGCAGTCACGATGAGCAATACCAGTTTTATTGTATATCAAGCTAGAGAACCGGACTTTAGCGCACCATGAGCGTGGTGTGTAAGTCATGCCATACACAATATGCATGTCATGGTTATCATGCTGCGGTGATTAATGTTAGTAGTAAAGTTATTGTATGCCATGACGAATTTCGTATGCATTACATTAACGGTATGGCCATGAAAGCACAAAATCAGCGGTGGCTCTATATATGCGCTCAAAGTCGCAAAATATTGCTAAATGCTTGGAATTTTAAATGTGTACAACGCGAAGAAGCGCAAAGAAGTATATATATATATATATATATATATATATATATATATATATATAAAGCCTTGTAGGGGGGGGTAAGGAGAAATAAAAAGAAAAGAAGGAAATAGATGAAGAAATAGAGAGGCAAGCGACGGAAAATAGAAAGAGATAGGAAAGTGGGGATCCGGTCCAAGCAGTCCAAGGGCGGGGCACCACAATGCGAGAGCTGCACGGTGTCAGGAGACCGTGGAGGGCGAACAAGTCGGCGGGAGCTACGCTGGCGTCGGATGGGGCGCGCGTGACATCCTCCCCTCCTACGAGCTATGTTGCGCCCTACGATTCGTTCGTCGCGGCAGATGCTCTCAGGCCTCGACGAGGGGTTGACGCGCTGCTTAGAAGGCGGCTTCTCGGTCGTGCGTTTGACTTCGTCCCTTGTGCGGGAGTCATCGCGCCCTAGGCAAGCGTACATACTCGGTCTTGCGGAGTTCCCTATATGGCCTGCAAGCCCGTGAGTGTCGCACTGTACTGCACCTTGGGTTAATAAACCCGTTATTGTTGTTATCCTGCCTTGTGTGTCGTTTCTGCACCGTGTCGGAGAAAACGATGAACCCGGCGGCAGGGTCGTTGCATGCAGCGGCAGTGGAGGGCGTCGCATCCCTACAGGGTTGCGCTTAGTAGGTAAGCCTAGTGCAAACCTATCTCCACAACGTATACGTATACATAGACACACGCGGACTGTGGGTACTGCGCTTAGCGTATGCACACGACAGCCGACAGAAAGCAGTAATTTTGCATGATGTCTATGCTTCTATTTAGGGAGCGCTAGCAAAACCAATCTCTCTTATTAAAATTTCAGCGGTAGTATGACTTGACGTGTGACATTTCTACTCAGGTCACGTCTACCGCACGTGGCGTTGGCCGGAAGTCTTGCTGCTGCGCTTTTTGGGTTACGGAAACGAGCAAATGATGCTGACGACGATGAAGAAGTCACTTGCCAGCTACGCAGAGTGCTGCGCCGTCGACTAACTCGCAGTTCTGTGTCATATTTCTGCATACTTCCTTCTCTTCCTCGTTGCATTTTGTACGCTTCTTCCGTACGAAGCGAAATGAGAGGGATATTGATTATTTATCTAAACATTATTCACCTATGCAGGTTCTAGCTACCCAGCTTTTGTTTGTATGAAATTAAACAGAGCAGAAGAAACTTTGTGAACATATAGCGAGGAATTCACCGTTCTTTATCGGAAAAGCACAAAGCGCACGGCGCTAATGCAAGGAGATTCACGCAAAGATGTGAGGAACGATTCAACTGTAACGAACTCGACAGGCTTTTACCATGATAAAAATTCAAAAGCCCCTGCCAACGTACGCGTTCCAACGCACCAGCGCGTGGCGTCAAAACTCGTTCCTCAGCCATAGGCGCAAAAGAAAACCACGAACAGCCATCAACTCCAATTTCATGGTCTCTTGTAACCTGCCACAAAGTTAATTGCGTGACATCTTACCCACACACATTGCCTTTTCGTCGATCAACTCGCATCCTTTCCCTATTCTGGCGCACGCTTGTTCCTCGCGGGTGTTGCATTTGGTCCGCTTGTGGCCTGCCAAAGGAAGCAAGCAGGAGCGTCAGTAAACCTGTAATGTCCACTTGAAGGAGAACAGATGGCAAACTTCTGTTTAGTTTGGAAGCAAATGACACTGGAAGAGGGACATCATCTAGCGTATTCAGTTTAAATTGTGATAACTTCTTACTTTACAATGAGAAAATATCCACTGTATCACATAAAATGCATCAAATTTAAGGCCTCCGAATAGGTAGTGATCTTGTCAAAGCTTCGTCGAAAAGGAGTTAGTGCATATTTCAAGTGTGGTTATTAAAGTTACACTGATTAAATTGACAAACTCGGTGTAACTAATTATTTTTGATTAAACTAATTAACTCATGTTTGAAAAAATTCACAATTTTTGAAGTAGACTGTATAACACCGTACATTGTTTAATTAATATATAATGATTAAAACTCCTTGATCCTTGTACTGGGAATGCAAAAAAGCCAACGTTTCGGCAAGTACACTCGTCTTCGTCAAGATAGAAACTGTCTTGACAAAACATGTCCTCTTGTCGAAATGTTTCATACACTGCATCAGCTTGTTGAAAAAGATGACATCTTCACGCATGCAGTGAATGCCTTCTCACAAATAGTACAAATGGACGGCAAAACTTGCTCTTATTCAACTGGAATCAAGCACTCAATTTGCTAAAAGGTTTATACAACAGATAAATTTCCATTTCATATGTACGCGTCATGTTGCGGAAGCATCGTTACATAATTTGAAGGTAGGTTTGTCTAGTTGTAAAATACATAGGTCGACAGAATAAATTGACTCGCTCGGACTCTGACTCACGCAATTTTCCTCCAGCCAAACTCGCTCGGACTCAGACTCACAAGAGTATGACTTAACCGGGCTCACTCGGGATCAGACTCGTAAAACTTTTTTCTCAAGTAGACTCACTCGGACTCACACTCACGCCTAAATCTGAGTCTCGACTCATGATTGAGTTTGCCGACCTGTGGCAATGTGACAGCTTTTTATACAACTGAGTATAGAAACATGCGCCCGGAAAGTAGTACCATAAAGGGGTTCTGCGTTTTTGAGCTTGTATATCGCACCGGTCTTCATGTACTTGAATCGTAAATGACAAATAAATGTTGAAGTATGCGCAACATGAAAACTCAGTGTTTCAGAAACTAGATGACGGAACTTGATTTTAGAAACAAAAATAACTTCGTCCTACTGGTTCCAGAGCCCAAAGAAAGCACAGAGCAGGGAAGCCTTTGTTTCTTTCTCTGCGGTTTTATCTTGTCTTTCTCGTATCTTTATTTCTTGTTCTCTTTTCCAGCGTTTCCAGCTTCCTCTTTAAATTTTATACAAGGCTTGTGTTGTCGTGTTACCATAGCCACAGTAGCAATGGCCGCACTTTGTATCATCATCAAGTCTTTCGAAGAACAACATACAAGAGACACGAGTACACGCTCAGCATGCTTGAGTCAGCTGTGATATGTAGGTTTGTCTGTGCTACACCAAGAGACAACGACTTCATACGACAACGTGGCCCCCTAAAGAGTGCCGCAGTTAAACGAATTGGCAGATCCCACGTAGAGTGGGCATCGATGATATGCGAAGCACGAATGAGAAAGATTGATATGTCACTTTAAAACCAGAAGAACATCACGAGGTGAAGGTAAGTGATGCCGTACACGACTGACGTGTCACGATTATCATGTTGCGATGTGTCGTTTACCTTCTTAATCTATTCACGTCACGTGATACCAAGTTTAGTATATGTAAAGCTAGCGAAACGGCCGTGAGCACGCTATGAGTGTCATATGTTTTCATGTTCCTACGTAACACGCGTGTCAGGATTATCATGTTTGCACCAGTCATATATTTCTTCTTCCGACAATGTCACAGAAAACCCAGTTTGGTATATGTGGAGCTAGCGAAACGGCCGTGAGCGCATCATGAAGGGCCCAATATACTCCGATGTAGCGCTGACGCGCGCGTTCGCTCGGCACAGCGATGCAACGTTAGAAAAACATGAAAACTCTATAGTCTGACACCAGGTGCGACCAGCGTCCATCGGCGCGGCCCTACAACAATCCAGAGAACACTGCGTCTCCCTCTTTTTGTGACGGAGAGATGCCAGACGCACTGAAACGCGCATGCGTCAATGCAACGCAGCGTGGCGCGCGCCTGCGAGTATATGGCAGGACCGGTGCCTGGCGAACGCCGGCGTGACGCGACTAAATGAACGCCGGCGAGCACGCGCACCGCTTCTCGTCGAAATGTATTGGCACCTTGACTGGGGCATGTAGTCATGTTCTCACATGACACACATCTCATGATTATCATGTTTGCACCATTCACATACCTTCGTCGTCCATTCGCGTTGCGTAATACCGAGTTTGGTACATGTGAAGCTAGCGAAACGGCCATGAGTGCGTCATGAGCGTAGCATGTAGTCTTGTCGTTACATGACACGCATCTCATGTTCATCATGTTTGCGCCAGTATGATGCCTTCGTCATCTATTCACGTTCCGTAATGTCAAATTTGGTATAAGTGAAGCTAGCGAAACAGCCGCCAGCGCATTATGGGCGTGGCATGCAGTCATGTTGTTACATAACACGCATGTCATGATTTTCATGTTAGGGTCTGTCGCTTGTGTTCGCCATGCAATCATGTCGTACTATACCAGTTTTGCAACATGACGTGTTAACGAAACCCCTGTGAGAGCTGCAGAACCATGTGAATCATTACATTCATGACATTCATATCATAATTTTCATGTTATGACTAGTTAGTTATGTCCTGCAAACAGTCACATGATTTCATACCAAGTTTGGTGTCGATACCATTATCGAAATGGCCAGGAGAACTGAAAGCTGTAGGCGGCTAGATAGATGAATAGATAGATGAATAGATAGATGAATACATAGATGGATAGATAGATGGATAGATAGATGAATAGATAGATGGATGGATAGATGAATAGGTAAATGGATAGATAAATAGATAGATAGATAGATAGATAGATACGATCAATGTAGCTGAAGTTCGTTAAGAAATGCTTCGCATTTAAAATGATTGACCTAAAACGAGCAATTCTGCACGACATAGAATAGAACAGACTTTATTAAAGCAAAAAATTCATGCAGAGAGTGCTAGTCAAAGTGCCCCACTGACCTTGGCCACCCGTTGAACCTGGCCAATTAGCACTAGCTGGTCAGCCAGTTCGAAGCTTGACGGACGTGTCTCTCACTGCTTGAATTCATCAATATTTTAATCCTGCAACCTCAATGAACCTGCTCGCCCAACAGCACCGAGTATGCGCTCCTACTGAACGCAAGAAATACACTGAAGAAGCGTCTAAAATCAGGCCTATACCCATTGTTCATCCCATATATGGGGGCACCTCCTCAAATAAGGATCATCATATAGGATGTAGCCGTACCATGTATGACTGAATTTCGGCTACCTATATAGAACGCCCGGGTGATATATGGCTGCATTCGACCCAATATATGAACACATCTTGCCATATATGGCCTTATAACATCCATATACGGTAATGGGTAGCCACATATTCGGACATGTGTGCTAATATCATCAGAAGCAGCCTGAGTACGCCCTTTTCAGGGCGAAACCCTCTCCCCTGATTCGACAATCAATCCGGTTTTGTGCTTTTCATTGCCAAGTTATACCTGCGAAGTTTGTAATCTCATCGGCCCACCCAACTTCCTGTCTCTCCTTTGTGTGTTTGCCTTCTCTGGGAATCCAATCAGTTACCCTTAATGACCAGCAGTTATCCTGCCTACTTGCTACGAGCCCGGCCTATGTCCATTTCCTCTTCTTGATTTCCACTATGATATTCTTAACTCCGGTTTGTTCCTTGACCCACTCTGCGCTCTTGTCTCTTACGGTTACACCTATAACTTTCTTTTCTATCGTTCGCTGCGTCGTCCTCAATTTAAGCTGGACCCTCTTTGGAAGTCTTGAGGTTTCTGCACCGTAGGTAACTAACGGCAAGTTGCACCTGTTATATACCGCCCTGTGGAGGGACAGTGACGATCTACTAGTCATGAATTGAGAGTGCTTGCCGAATGTGCTCCACCCCATTCTTATTCTTCTGGTTACTTCAATCTCGAGGTTCGGCCCCGCGGTTATTACCTGTCCTAAGTTGACGTAGTCTATTAAAACTTCAAGTGCACTATTACATTTATCTCGAAGTGCTGTTCTCTTCCTAATTCGTACATCCGTTTTGCGCACGTTAATTTTATGACCTACCTTTTTGTTCTCCTTGTCTAATTCAGTAATCATAAGTTGCAATTCGTCCCCTTTGTTACTCAGCAATGCAATGTCATCAACGAAGTGCAGCTTACTAATGTATTCTTTATTACCGCTTATCGCTAACTCTTCTCACTGTAGGCCTCTGAAAACCTAGCATTGGAAAGAGAGTGTCTTCCTGCTTTACACCCTCTTTATTGGGAATCTGTCGCTTTTCTTATGAAAGACTATGGTGGCTGTGGATCCACTGTAGATTTCTTCCATTATGTTTATGTAGGGTTCGTCGATGCCCTGATTCCGTAGTGCCTGCATTACTGCTGATGTCTCGACTGAGTCAGACGCCTTCTCGTAATCTAGTAAAGCTATGTGTAGGAGTTGGTTGCATTCTGCGCATTTCTCTATTAGTTGACTGATAGTACGAATATGGTCTGCTGTGTAGTAGCCTGTGCAAAATCCTCCTTGGTCCTTTGGTTGATCGAGTTATAATGTAGTTTTGATTCTATTAGCTATTATTTTTGTACATAGTTAGTACAGAACGGACAGTAAGCTGATTGGTCAGTAATTTTTGAAGTCTTTGACGTCTCCTCCCTTGTGAAATAATAGGTTGTTGGCGTTCTTCCAAGATTCTGATACCCTTTCCGTCAAGAGACACTTCGTATATGAGGTAGCCAGTTTTTCTAACACAATTTCTCTACCATCTTTCAGGAGGTACTTTGTTACTTTATCTTCGCCAGCGGCCTTGCCTCTTTTGATTCCTTCTAGGGCTTCTCTTACTTACCCTGTCGTTACAGGTATGATGTCGAATTTTCCTGGGTTATAATTGATCCTCACAATATCACCCTGGTTGTTTCGGCTTCTGTACAGCTCGCTCTAGAACTCCCCCGCCACCTTACCTATCTTATCCATATTGTTTATGGCATTGCCTTCCTTGTCCTTTTTCATACATCCAATTTTTACCTATGCACAAGTTTTGATTCGCAGACTTTAGGCTTCTGCAGCTTTTACAGCCTGCTCAACATTCTCCAAGTTATATCTTCTGATGTCGGCTACCTAACGCCTAATAATTAATATTGAAATCACCACTAGCGCTTTTTTGTTGGTTGCATTTGAGGCTGTCATGATTTGTTGTCTTTTAAAAAGATTTTTCGTCTCTTGAGACAGTTTGCCAGTGACCTGTCTAGTGATTGTACCTCCGGCTTCAATTGCAACTGTTTGGTGATACTAGTAACATTATCGTTCATTGTGTCAATGCTAACGTCGGTCATCTCATTCAGTGCCTTGAATCAATTCTGAATCAAAACTCTGAATTTCTATACTTCCCCTGAAACCACCAGTTCATTATTTGGCTTATCGCGTATCAGTTTTTGTCCTTGGTTTTTAAAATCTAATATAAAATGAGCTCTTGCCATTCTATGGTCACTGCATTTGATCTTGCCAACATTTATACATCTTGTACCATGCCTGGGTGTGCAGACAGAGTCACTTTCATTTTAGTTTCGCCACCAGGACTTCGCCACGTCCACTTACGGTTAGCCCGTTTATGAAGAAGGTATTCAAGATCCGTAAATTATTGCGTTCTGAACTCTACTAATAACTCCCCTCTGGCATTTCTAAAGCCAATGCCATATTTAGCCACTGCATGGTCTCCGGCCTATTTCTTGCCTACTTTGGCACGTAAGTCGCCCATCAGCATAGTATACTCTGTCTTTACTTTATTAACGGCTGACTCTACAATCTTATAGAAGTGTTCAACCTAATGGTCATCATGGCTCGATGTAGGCGCGTAGGACCGTACCTCCTTCATCTTGTACATTTTGTTGAACTTAATTATGACACTTGTCCCCCTCTTATTGATGCTATGATATTTCGCCATGTTGCCAGAAATATTCCTATGTATGGAAAACCCCGTCCTTAGTTGTCTTCTGTTAACTAATTCACGGTAGCATAAAACGTGTCCGTTCTTCAGCACTGTATAAGCCTCACGTGTCCTCCTAACTTCGATGAGCCTTATACATCCCATTTAACACCCTCAAATTTCTCGAATAGAACAGCTATAGACTAGCCTCACTAGACAGCGTTCTATCGTTGATTGTAGCCATGTTCAGATTCCAATGGCGGCCTGTCCGGACCCAGAGTTTCTTAGCACTCTCCACTTCGTTGCAGGTCCGATCGCTGCCTTGGACAGTTGCTTCGCAGCCGCTTTGGACTAAGGACCAAGGTATAATTGCTGTAATATCAAGAAATAGTGGCCAGGTACTGGCCCAGGGAGGGGGGCGCATTCCTGCTGTGTTGAGGGAGTGCATTACGGGCAGCTGGTCACTGAGACTGCACCCCAGACCTCCCTTTTTTTCTTTTAACGATGCCTTTATCACGCATTTTGAATAAATGTATGATCGGGAATAGCCTGGCATCCGCATTCGAACAGAGGTTTGTCATGACATATCAGGCTGCAGCGCTATCTTTAAGTAGGGGGTTCTGTTGCACTTTCTTAGCACTGTAGAATACCACCTGACCTCCTATCAAGTTCCAACTTCACCTGACTCGTACATTGCCTGGCCCTCTTTTCTTAACAGTTTCAAAGTTCATTTTTTTCTAAAAGCAGACCAAGAAAAAACACCCGGCGAGATTTCGAACCTCTGACCTATCGAGCATATGCCGGCGTAGTGACCTAGGCGCACTCCTTCTCACGCGTTCATTCTCTCCTAACTTCTTGTGGTCTCGCTCAACTTTGACATTGTTATCTTCAGGGTGTTCGCAGTGTCGGAGTTTTGCAATTTGGAGTGATCGCTTTCATCATTAAACGTCTCCTGTCAACTGACGAGTGGCGCCCACCTGTTTTGCGACTAATCGGCTATTTACACGTGATTCTTACGTTCTGCGTATACGTCACGGGCGGTTGAAGTGCATAAAACTTAAATGCAAAAAAGTTTCCAACTTCTAAAGAATAGACAGGTGCTGCATTTAAGGCTGCATGTTATTTTGTTTGCGTTCTGGCGTAGCCAAAAAAAAAAAACTCTGGTAAATAAATATACAAGTATACACAGTGGCCCTCAGTCGGGAGGCAAATATACGTATTAGTAATTCCATCTACGGTTAGCTTAATAACGTAAAATAGTGGATTAAAAGGCAAGGAGGAAATAATTTGTAGGTATAGAAAGTGGCGGAGAGCAAGAAACTTTGTGCAAAACAATGACGTGTTTGCATCTGCAGAGCGTCAGTTTGAATTGCTAGACCTAGTCGTGGCACCACACTCACACCCAACTATAACTCCATGCGACGCGTTCAGCTCGGAAGAGCTCCTAGGTACTGTCTTACGTTTGGGTAACGTAAGTGGTGCTGGTGGGTGCCCATGCTTTATGATAAATATTTTAAATTTGCCTGTTTGTTTAGACAGCGTGCACTTACATTAGGTCTGGAGGTAACGTAGCGTAGCACTTTAATCATATAATATTACAAAGGATATTAGCGTAACACCGCCTCGTAAAACAGATGCATTGCAAAAAGTTACTAACAGTACGCAAAAAAAAAAGAGAAACCATTGCACCTTGAAGTGTATGGAAACTTACGTATTAAAAAAGTCATGAAAGATAGTAAGTGCCCAAAAAGTATTAGCTTATTTTACTCACTCTATGCCTGTGGTTACAAGCTTTCTACTAATTTTAGGGGCGAAGCTTCTTATGCCGTGGGTCGTGCGGCCGCAATGTATGTAGAAGCTGTAGTACTCGTCGTCGTCGTAGTAGTAGTAGTGCGTCGTAGTAGTAGGTAGCCACCTCCGCGGCCGGACTAGAGGAGCGGCATGCGCACTCACTTATATTGAAGAGGAAACCCACGCACGTTAATCATAAATGAAAACATAATTGTTTCTGATGAAATAACTTACAGATACGAGTATTGGTGACTTAGGCTCCAATAAAATTTGCCTTGAATTTGATGCTTACTAAAGAAAACAAGAAACTAGTATCAGAAGGACGCACTTTCAGCACTATGTGACCAGATAGTGTTGCCACTTTAAACTCACTGGGCGTAACCTCCTTGCCTTTAGCAAGGTTTAGCGAGGGTTGGGGCGTAGTGCCATGTATTAGAGGTGGTAAAAGGTGGAAACTAGACACAAAGTGCTTGCCATTAGAAAGTGCGCGCGTTCCGCTCCTCTAGTCCGGCCGTGCCACTTCTCGTTTAGTCTTTGGAATGTCCGCTAGATGGCGGTACTTGCATATGATGAATATCTGATGAAAAAATGCGAGATCGAGGTACTTGGAGTGTTCACTAGATGGACGGACGGATGGACAGACGCACGAATAGAGAGAGACAGACAGATGCTCGGACGAATGGGCGGACGCACAGACGGACGGACGCACGGATGGAAGAACGCATGGATGGAAGCACGGGTGGGTGGTAGGCGCACAAATGGACGGATGCACGGAAGAATGCATGGACGCCCAGACGGTCACACAGACAGACAAACGAACGGACGGAAGCAAGAACGAACGGACGGACGTCAGCGCGGATGGATTGACGAATGCTTCGCGCCACTCATCATAGTGCACTCCATGGTTATGCTGTGATTTTTTAGAGTGCACACTTAAGGTACAGTGATTCGGCCATGAACAGCGATGAAGTTGTTCGAATGCATTTCAAGTTTAATGAACGCCTCAAAATGCAAGAGTGTGGGCCGAATCAGCCAACGTATCTGTCAAATCGCCAGCTTGAATTTAGCGCAATGGACTGCATGTACATCTTGACGCAAATTGAAGTTTTGCAAGCGTAACGTGATAGAAAGCAACACACTCCAACACGCAACAGCTCGAGTATGATTGATTGATATGTAAGGTTTGACGTCCTAAAACCACCGTATGATTATGAGAGACAACGTAGTGGAGGGCTCCAGAAATTTCGATTACCTTGGGTTCTTTAACGTGCACCCAATTCTGAGCACACGGGCCTACAGCATTTCCGCCTACATCGGAAATGCAGCCTCGGCAGCCGTGATTCGATCCCGCGACCTGCGGGTCAGCAGCCGAGTACCTTTGCCACTAGACCGCCGCGGCGGGGTAACAACTCGAGTATCACGTTAGTTTAAAGATGAGTGTCGTCGCGGATGCATACATTGACATACGTTAAGTCCCCCGCAAGGAAAACACGTCTTGTAGTAGTCGGGATTATTATATGTGTCATGACTACTGCCAGATTTGTTTTTCTTGGCACATTTAGATCTAGTACAAGGAGTCGGCAAACGCACCTCAAAGTATTATTCCGCAGCGTGGAATATCGGTTGCTGGAAATGAGATAATGTTCAGTTGGCTCATGTACACCCCAAAAAGAACAGTTAGGAGAAGCTGCCAGATCAGCTCCGTGGAAATAAAACTTAAGATATGGAGTCTGACAACCTAGTCGAGTGATTGCTAGTTCAAGTTGTCTTGTTTGAGATAGTTTACTGTTCCACCAGTGTCTTGAGGTGCTGAAATGGTTGAACTCAATGGTTGAATATAACGATCGACACTCGCTGAATCTTTGGGACGTCTCTGAAGAATGCGACAGTAGCCACTATTCCTGGTTTCTGTTTTTTTAGATGCGGAGCATCTTATACTCGCGCCTTGTAGTGCGCCGTCCGCGTCGTCCGCGCCGTCCACACCGCTTCTCGAACATTCGACAGCTGACGCGCGCGCATGCGCCGTCGCGCCGTCGCCCACTCTTCCACCATCTGTGCATCCCTTCCTCCTCTACACACCGCGCGCGCTTCACTCCTCCACCATCTGTGCACCCTCCCTCCTCTACACACCGCGTTCGACATCTACAATTCTCCTGATTCTCCAGTGGACGCACATGCACCGTCGCGCTTCGAGAACATTCGACAGCTGACAGTGCATGCGCCGTCGCATTGTATATATATATACTCAAGGTCGGCGCTCGCTCGCTCAGTTGCCGCTCGTCGGTTGGTTTGTACGGTTCGTCGACGTCCAAGGTCGCGGTGAAATGAATTCCAACGAATCCACAAACACAATGATCGACGTCCCTTCGACCAGCGCCGCCCTTTCGCATACGTGTGTACGTGTTCACTCATTTAACACCCCCTCCTACAACCACGTTAACCAATTTAGCCATCGACCCAAGTAAGTCGCAATTTAACACCCCATTTCACAACCACGTTAACCAATTTAGCCATCTACCCAAGTAAGTCGCACTTTAACACCCCGTTAACCAATTATATGCTCCGCATCCTCCTCAGTGTTCCCCCGAGGGAAGCTGCGGGCAATTTTTTTTGATGAAATTTGTTATATTTTACCGCTGGTCAAATTACCAACGGCCTCTATTTAGAAATTTCTAGTCAGCAATGGACTCTAAATAAAAAAGAGTCGAAGTCTTCTATTTCACCCGACCACCTGTCTCCACTAAATAACTAGTTATCTTAATTTACATAATAAATGTTGTAATGAATAACTCTAGCTTTTCTGAGATGAATACCACAACAGAAGAAGAGTGCTCGTCAAGTCGTCAAGAAAATATCGCATTGCCTTTAGTTTGGAGGATTTCGGGTCATATTTCTTCGACCCCTTGTGTATCGACTTTCCATATTCCAAGGGTGCAACCAAGCACGATAGATGCGTAGAAAAAAAGCCGGGCCTCGCACTTTCCTGTTTTCTTTTAAACTAATAAAAAGAAAAAATTTAGTTCAGACCAATTGTTTGTTTTTTGCTGCTTTGGTGATTTGTGAAGCATTTATCAGTTATAACCTCGTTTCACCTCTTCGCCACCCAACGTTGGCACATCGTTGCACAGCTGACATGGTCGGAAAAATAGCGCGCTTGCGGTTTCAGGTACGTGATTTGCGTTTGCGCCTATCTTGATCTTTTAGCATAACACATACATAAGAAGGCCGTAGCGTGACGTGCTTGTTTTATATGCCAAATATTAACGCAACAGCATTAAAGAGCTCGTTTTGCAGAAATTCCACTGTCGGCGTCGTTGTTGTGGCCAGAAATTATTTTATGCGTGACCGAAAAATCAGGAACAGAGTGAGGACCAAACCTGGGTCCAAGTGGGGAGTGAACTCGGGTCGTTTGCGTGGTAAGCGGATTTTCTACCACACAGTCCCGCCTCTGCTTGTGAAAGCAGTGAACTGCTTGGAAATGCATTGAAAGTAGCTTTAATGCTTCACAAACACACGCGTCCTGTATACATGCTTCTCAATGCAACATGAAATATTGCAGTGATGATACATGGTAGAAGTATCCATTGCCAACGAGCGTCAGAATATGGGATTATGATAATGACTCCGTGGTTGAAAGCCGGTGCCCCACTACAAAAGGCACACACGCTACTGTGCCTATCCGTTAACGCTACGTGTTGGGGCAATAGTAAGTTCGAAAATGTTTCATGCATTAGGTGTTTCAAGCACGCACTAGGAACTAAATATCGCTGTCACATTGAACTCCTAAAGGCGAAACTTTAGGGTCCCCAAATTTTTTATTAGTGTACAAGTAGCCATATTTTTATTCTATACGCGTTCACGTTTTGGCCAGTGCACAGGACACAAGGGTTTGTTTTTAAACGAAAGTGCTGATTTTTTGGCAAAGGCAGCGCTTTTGGAGCAATCATTCCGGTTTTGCCACTGACAGCATACATTACGATTGCAAGATTCAGCACGCTAACATTCCAAGAACTAATATCAGACCCTGTCTTGACAGCTTCTCCAGAATATAATCACCTATCGTTTCTCTGGAACAGCGAGTTATCGCGGTCGAGAATAATGGAAGTGGCTATACCCATTCTTCGCTTCCGGGTTACCTTCCTCATTTTTTACCTGCATAGTGCAAGTCAAGCGCTGTTACTTCTGTAAGGACGAGGAAAGAATTAGTCATTATTTTTATCCTGTCGCCGGTAGATGTCATTGAGGAGAAGAAAATATCCGAATAAGTTGTTCTTTTTGGAGCCTCTACTCTGGCCTACTGTCACAGGGATATTTACTATGCTATAGATTAATTTATCAGTCAGACTAAAAGAATAATGGATAATTTATTCCATTCTTTTAAACATTTCAATATTAATATTCAGTAATTAAGTTTGTTATATTAACTATTCCTAGCTTATACGTGAAGTTATGTGAGAAGAGGTGAAGAAGAAGAAGGACACCGCACGCGCACGCCTAGCTCGCGCTCGCACCTGCGCACGTAGTGCACGCTCAGCAATTGGGCGCCATTCAGATGCTTGCAGTAGCTGGTATTTTCATCACAAGATCTCGCTAAGCAGAATGCAAGTCGCGTCGCTCGCCATCGGAGATCAGCTCAACGTCGAGCGGCAGGATCCTCGTAGCAAAGATTTGGTTTGCTTTTCATTCCTAGTAATTCTTGTTAGTTTCTCTCAACTGAAACGTTGTTGCAGCCCTTTGGAGGTCAGGCAAGTCAGAATATTCTGATGTCTTTATCATCACCCGGCCAAGGGCACTCCCCTTGGCTGGCCGCACTACCGGTCAAGGATTGGCCGCTCGATACCCTGCTACGCAGTGGAGATAGCCACGTCCCTGTGGCTCTGGTTCCTATAAAAGTGGGTTTCATTCCAATGAAGAATCCGAAGTTGATACAACTGGAGCTTCAGAAAGCCTCGTCGCTTTTCCGGAAGATTACGGAGGTCCGCCAGTTCGGCCGAGGGGGTATTCTGTGCTGCTCTGCAGACCAGGATTGCGTCCGAGAGCTCCTGAATTGCTCTGAATTTGCTGCACAGCCGGTGAGCCCGTTTATTCCAGCTCATCTTGCATGTACGAAAAGTATAGTCCGTGGGGTAGATACGAGTCTGACACCTCAAGAAATTCTTGACTTATTTGCTGTAGCTGGGGCAGTTTCAGTCTATCGATGCACCCGAACGACGGATAAAACAAAATCGCCTACTGAATCAGTTATAGTAACTTTTGCAGGAAGAGTTAGGCCAACAGAAATTAAGGCATGGCCACTAATCTAAAAAGTAGAACCACTTTCCCCGAAACCTTTGCAGTGCTCAAAATGTTGGCGATTCGGCCACAGCATGAAAGCATGCAGATCACAGGCTAGATGTCGTCTGTGTGGAGAGAGTCATGACAGCTGGGATTGCAAATCCGATGACCAGAGGTGTTGCTTGTGAAATGGAGCGCACTTTGCAGACTCTGCTGAATGTGGTGCAAAAGAAAAAGAAATGGGTGTTCTAGAAATCATAGAACGCAGGCGTTGCTCTAGGAGGGAGGCGGTAGCAGAAATGCATGAAAGATCGAAAGGTTACGCAGGCATAAGATCCCGTCACACAGCGGCAATGGATGCATCGCTCGCAAAGTCGATAACTGAGGCTATTGAAAAGTCCACTGAAAAGGCAATGCACCGTCTGGCAGCTACTCTTTTTGAAGCCTTGGCTGATACCTTAACACAACAGCTGACACAAATCATTGGTACAGTTTCTGTGCAAAATCGAGATTCCCATGCTCTGTTGATTTCAAGGGGTACAGAGGAGGAAAATCAGACAGTCAATCATAGATATATCTCTCCGAAAGCAGGACCTTCAAAAAATAGTGTTCAGGCTGAGTCAGAACCTGTGACAGAAGATTCAGGAGACTTTACAGATATGGACACAGAATCTTTAAGAACTTTAAAACGTAACAGATCTCCCCCTTCTAAAAAGTCTTCTCAGAACCCAAAATCCAAGAAATACTTGTCAAAGAAAGACTTCTTTGAGAACCTTTCAAAAAATGATTTCTTGAAAAAAGATATTCTGGATCAGGCAGTTTCTTCTGCCGGTATAGCATCAAAATAGGTTCCCTAAAAATTCTGCAGTGGAACTGCCGGTCTATTTGGTCGGCAACTACAGATTTACAATACATTTCTTCGCAAATTTCTCCCGACATAATTGCCATTCAGGAAACCTGGCTTGGTAACGGTGAAAAATTTTACATGAAAAATTATCTATTATTACGGCTGGATCGGCCGAGTAGAGGTGGCGGTCGGGCTTTCTTAATATCAACTAAATTTAGTCACAGAGCCAAGATATCGTATCAGAGTATGGACTCGAATTACGAAATTATAGTGTTAGACATAACACTACCAGACTGCTCACCTTTCTCTTTTGCAAATGTATACTTTCCTGCAGGAGTTCAAGACACGAGATTCCTCGATAATATGGTAGCTTCATGCAGAAAAGAAATAGTACTGTGTGGTGATTTCAATTCTCACCATGTGTCTTGGGGCTTCAAATCTGATGTATGCGGAAGGCGTTTGTGGAAATGGACGCTGGATAATAACTTTTCCTGCTTGAACTCAAACGTTGCTACATTTGTAAGGGGTAACTCTAAATCGACTATTGATTTAACATTTTTCAGCCCCACTTTAAGCATATCCTCGTGGAATGTATTAGATTGGGCTACAAACAGCGACCACCTTCCCATTACGTTTGAAATTAAGTTCCCGAGGTTTTGTTTGGCAGGGAAAGTTGGCTCATTCGTAAATTATGCTAAATTACAAAAAGACTTAAAGCCTACGTTGACTTTTTGCGAGGAAATGCAGGAAGACCTTAGGGCTATGAGTCTATCTTCGGTGTTGAAACGATCACTAAAAAATTCAACGTTTACTGTAAACTCGAACACATCGGGATCTTTTAGCCCGTGGTGGAATCTCGAATGTGTCAAGGGGTATAGAAAGCGAAAAGCAGCTAGGAAAAAGCTGTTAATTAACCAATGCCCCAAAAATTGGAGTGATTATAAATACATGGCCGTCGATTTTAAGCGTCTAGTGCACAAAGCAAAAGAAGACTATGATATGAATAAATTTAATTATTTGTCTAAGCCTAAAAGTAAGAAAATGCTTTTCAGGTTTTTACGTGCAAGAAAAATGATTCCACAGACAGAAAGCAGTCATTCCACCATTATGTCTCCTCGCGAACTCTCTGAATTCTTGGAAAATATTGCTATAGGCTTGCAAACCAGGTTTACGACAATTATGCCAAAGTCCATGGTGAAAGTAAGGGTGGATTGTAATTTCCAGGAGGTATCTTTAGCTGAACTGGCGGATGTGATGAAAAGCTTACCGTCCGCTGCTCCCGGACCTGATTGGGTGACCTCTACAATGATTATAGTGTTATACGAAATATCGCCACATGAAATCCGTAATATAGTTAATTATTCACTGAAAAATTCTTGGATTCCGGCCGATTGGAAGCTTTCCAAAATAATTCCGATACTTAAGAAACAGGGAATGGAGTTTACTTTGGATAACATAAGGCCTATTTCATTGACATCTAACCTGGTCAAGCTTGTAGAGAGAGTCTTAAATGCCCGTATAATAAACTACATCAATGAACATACAATACTAAACCCCAGACAAACTGGCTTTAGATCGGGATACTCCATTTGATGTGCACATGTGGATTTGGAAAGTCGCATACGGCTGGCTCGGCATCGCCGCGAATACTGTGCACTAGTCACTCTAGACTTAGCTAAAGCGTACGACAAAGTGGAATATCCTATTCTAATTTAGCAGATGCAAGACCATCGCTTTCCAAAATATATGACAGCATGGATTATAGAGATTGTGAAAGACAGAGAATTTTATTGCTTCTTGAATGGATGCTCTTCTAAAAAATATAAGCAGACAAGAGGTGTACCTCAGGGCTCAGTATTATCCCCGGTGTTGTTCAACATATTAGTAAGTTCCATTCCAACTCATCAGGATATCCAAATTTACGTATATGCAGATGATATTGCTTTCTTTGCAACAACAGTGATCTGCACTCATTGAATCAGGCATTACAGAATTACATGAACATGCTAGAAGGATGGCTTGACAATATCCATATGTCATTGAACGTCAAAAAAAGCGCGCTTCTGCCATTCTCTTTTAAGGATCGTGTCAACATTTCCCTGATGTATCGTACCGAGCACATTCCCCAGGTCGATTTCCTGAAATACCTAGGCATCGTATATAATAGGACGCTAAATTGGAAAAGCCATATAGACGAGGTTGGCGGTAAAGCGTCACGTGCCTTGGGGCGGTTACGCAAATTGGGAAACAGAAAAATAGGATTGCGTAGGAGTTCATTGATAATGATTTACAAGATGTATGTACGGCCTATTATGGAATTCGGGTGTGTATTATTTTCAGGCGGCGCGGCTTACAAGATGAGACCATTAATATTATTAGAAAGAGAAGCTTCGCGCTTGTGTCTTGGACTCCCAAAATTTGTGGCAAATAATGTTTTGTATGTGAAAGCGCGCCTTCCACCTTTGTTAACTCGGTTTAGAATACTTACAGTCCAAACTTTCTTAAAAATATACAATTCGCCTCTGCGACAAGCTTCATACGTTTTTATTCAAGAACCAACCGCATTCTTTGGAACACAATGGTCTAGACTACACTCCCCTCAGATTAGGTTCGTCCAAGCGTTGCTAGAGCTTCTCAATGTAAACATTTATCAGATTTGCATAACGAAGACACCTAATTCAACTTGAAATTGAATTTGATGATATTTTCCCCTCTAATGCAAAACAACTGCCTCTTCAATATTTAAATATTCGGTTAAAAGATTACTTGACTCATCTGTCCATAAACAACATTATTGCGACGGATGCATCCGTATTGAACGAAAAGGCTGGAATAGGCATCTTCTGTACTTCTCTCGACTGGTCTTTCTCAATTCGATTACCAGATTACACGCCTATATTCATCGCTGAATTATTTGCTATAATTCTAGCGCTTCGTAAACTTCCTGCAAGCGAATCAGAAGCGGTCATACTTACCGATTCTCTCTCAGTATGCACCGCACTATCTACAGCAAAATATTTGACATTAATGAGTATGATTAGCAGTTTATTACCAGAAAACCTGAATAAATTTCACTTGCTATGGATACCCGGCCACTGCGAAATTTATCCAAATGAGATGGCAGACTCGTTAGCCAAAGCATCTTTAAGCGGACTAATCTTACCTATTTTACCTGATTTCGCCTACGTAACAGCACTAAGAAATAGAAAGGCTTGTTTGCACAAAGAAATAGAAAAATTATCATTGGATAAAGTCAGAGACTTCGTACATCTAAGATATTGCTGGAACAAACAGTGGTGTGTATCTCGGCAGTTAGAAACTACAATTACCAGGTTACGATGCAGAATTCCGCATCTGAATTACTACCTACATAAAGCTGGACTAACAGCATCTCCGTTGTGTCTCTTTTGCAAGGAACCAGAATCAATAGATCATTTCTTTTTGTACTGCAAACGTTGTGCTCATCAAAGAAAAAGATACCTGGTCGAACCAATTGAGAAGCTAGGTTTAAAAATAAACGTGGAACTAATTTTATCCTTCGGAGGGATTACATTGGGTTATAGCCACAGGGAGGTTTTTTCTGCTGTGTGCGAGTACATAAGGGCAACAAAGAGATTACCCTGTTAGCCTATTGTTATTATTTACAACTTCGAGACTACCTGAATTGCTGACTGAACACACTTGATGATCCTGCCGCCCTGTTCTCCGCCGATCCCCCTTTGTGGGCGAGTGCCAGCAAAGATGAAGGTACATCATCATCATCATCATCATCATCATCATCATCATCAGAAGCTACGCAGCAGGACCGACATGGGTGACCACGGCCGAAGACCCCAGCTCTTGTCCCACTCGAAAGGACCCCGACCACGGAGGCGCTTGTTTCGTGGCAGATGCCAGCACCCGCCACTGGGGTTTGACGGACTGATGAGCACCGCCTACCTGAAGGAGCTGTTTGGCCTTCCATCGACGTACCCTTGGACGCCGGGGCCCACACTGCCCACGGAGCCGGAGCCGTACTACTACGTCCAGTGGCCATACCCAGTGTTCCCGCTTTTCCCATTATGATCACCGTGGATTGTGCCAGCGATATCTTGCGAAGTGGCTCCAAACCAAGGCCCAACATGGCGACCGGGTGTGAGCCCGGACGTCACCAGGAACGGTGCCCCGCCACGTCAGCCAGAGAGGCAGGTCGTCAAGCGCCGTGGGTCTCGGCCACCCGCTGAACAATGCACCGAGGCGGTGAGACCCCATGCTATCAGGGCGCGGACTCGTAAAAGTACCACTCCTTCAAAGAGCGAGACATCGCGAAGCAGCCCGTCGAAAGAAGAGGAACACATCGAGCGACTGCTGCGCGCTGTGGCAGACCTCGGGCTCGGCGTGCCCGCCAAGGAAGAGGAGCCACGGTGCTCCGCACTTAAGTTCATCTACAGCGCCGCGATACTGAGAAGCTTGAACGTGCAGAGCCGCGCCTCGACGTCTGCCTCGCGATCGGAGCACCAGGACCAAAACCTGGAAGGGAGCTCCACGTCCGCCTGCAACGTTCGTGAGTAACCAGCCGAGATAACGCCTCGGGCCAGGTCAAAGACCCTGGACGTCGATGCACCGGTTTGGTGCCGCTGACGCTTCAGATGAAAGCTTGGTCTGACCCCGGTACTGCACGAGTCCACCGCACCGCAGGATTTTTCTGTTTTCTCGGGTCAATAAATGTTTTGTTGACAGAGGCGTGTAGGTTCATGATTATTGAGCAGCCGTTGCAGCCATGTCCATGCGCGCATACACATATATGTATATTATTATGACCGTCGTCAGTAGGCGCCATGCTGTCGCTGGGAAGCGTAGCCGGGCAGCGTTCCCATGCCTGGAACCCAGTTTTCTCGGAACCAGCGTCCAGAGATGACAGGGAGCGGCGCTCTTTTAATCCTCCAACAAGTAGCTGACTGCCTATGCCCGCCAGGTATTGTCCCTGCTAGCCGGACGATGAGACGTCGTGTCGCCACGACGCCGTAAGCCGTTCCAGAGATGACAACAAAGACAGCGTCTTCCTTGGAAGAAACCGCGGCCACCGCCACAAATCGCCCTGCTAATTGAGCGGACAGATTGGCCGACCGTTTGATGTCTGCCGTCCCGGGCTTGGGACCCTTCGATCAGCGACACACACGACGAGGAAGAGCCCCTCTGGAGCCACCTTGCAGTGCAGCGATCACGACTCAATATTGGATGTTCACGTGCGCCGTGCATGCTCGTACCCCTCGCCTGTTGTGTGTGTGTGATTGCTGTTCCACTCAAGAAGGAGGAGCCCAACAGGGCCTTATAACGACGCTGCAGGGTGCTGGACGTCACTCTGAACCATGTAATGGTTCAACCATCATGCTCGTGGTTTGTGAACTCCTAACCTCATGCTGTAAATAATTGTATATAGTGCCACAAACCTGTTTGTTTTTCGTATCCCCATTTTGTCAGCGTTCGTTTTCTTAACCCGAAGCTACACCACGCAACCACAAGAGACCGGGCAGACCCCGGTCTGCAACAACGGGTAAACAGTGCTGAGATCCGCAACAACTGGTGATCAGCGCTGGAATCCGAAGCGACTACAGGAGAACAGCGCCGAGAGCCACAACAACTGGTGGGCAGCGATGGGATCCACAACACTATATACAGATATGAGGGCACATAAATTTATGAAATTGCCACGCATAAAATTTCTGTAAGGGAGTCCCTATGCATATACAACTATATATACAGATATAAGGCCACATAAACTTATGGTTGTCACGTATGAAATTTCTGTAAGGGAGTCCCTACGCATATATAGGTATATGTACATATATAAGGCCAAATGAATTTATGTAAGTGCCACGTATGAAATTTCTGTAAGAAAGTCCCTATGCATATGTAGGTATAAGTACAGATATAAGAGCACATAAATTTATGTAATTGCCACGTATAAAATTTCTGTAAAAGAGTCCCTGCACATATAGGTTGTCGGGCCGATGGGCCCTTTATCTGCAGCACGCACGGCGGAAGCAGGGCGAGGAGAGCCGATGCGCAATGCACATGCGCGGGATGGGCGTCAGCATCGAAAAAGCCACAGTGGGCAAAAACGTGGCTGGCGGATAGGAAGGGGGCGAGCTGAGCCCGTGCGGCTTTTCGGTGGCAGCCGAGCGATGGGATGCAATGTCGGTCGCGCTAGGCGCGATGGCTGTTTCCTCCGTGCGTGCTGATGGCAAAATCGATTACGTATAATCGATTAAAGGTCTGCAGTTGTTCGATTAATCGTAATCGATTTCCGCTTTTCGAATAATCGAAATAATCGATTAAACCTATTCGATTATTCGACTACGGCACCCCATGCTCCCGCCCCCAACCTCGGCCCTTGGCTGCAGTGCATGACTGCGAGGCGCGCTATCCTCAAACACGGATGCCATGCACGTCGCCTTTCTTTCACTGCTTTCCCTACAACGCATATTTCTGCGCAGAACGAGCCCAGAGCTGGCGGCGGCCGCACCCCATAGAGAAAGATATGAACTCGCCCTGATCCCTGTCGCGTACACCTGGAAGGGCGTCCAACTCCGAGCATTCCCCAATGCTTCAAGCCCCAGCAGGTGTCGGCTCTGCCCCATCGAGGCAGAAATGAACTTGTCCACTTCTCTCCGGCTCACAGTCTACTGTTGCTACTGTTGCTAGTGCCTTCACCTCCTCTCCCTTAAGCTGGTTGAGCGTCGCTGGCGTATACGTGAGGCTTGCGTTGCTTGCGTGTTACATTGTATGATTATTAAACTTTGGTGGTTGTAGTGCTACCTTTGGGATGTCATAATGCCGGGCAATCGAAAGAAGAGCGAAATGTGGTCATTTTTTTGCTGAAGACGAGAAAACAAAGACTGCAAGGTGTAATAAATGTGGCAGGCACTTCTCGAAGCCAGCTACGGATACTCTAAGATATCACCAGCTGCACGTCCGCTCTATTCAGGTGCTAAAAATCCATCTCCCAAATAAAGGTGGTAACGTTGAAGGTAACAATGTTGAAGAACCCTATCCGGACGACACCAATCCGCCTCTTCAGGTAAATTATAAGTATTTCTCAGCCAACAGCCATTAATTTTTGTATAAGTTATCTTCGAAATCGTCGGCTTTTTTATTGGCATCAGTATGCCCTTCTGCATATAAGTTAAATAAAGAGAAATAGTTCAGCTTCCTGTACAAAGGTCAGGAGTGGTTGATGCAAAGGACCATGCGTCCAGCGCGTTAAGTCACGTGGTTGATTAGGGTGGTTGCCAAGGCTGGGTAGGTTTTCCTCGCACCCACCGCCGATGGTGGTGAGTGCAAGCAAAATCAAGTGATTTGTTGCTTTAGGAAGGCATGTTTAAAATGATGGATAGTTGAGAAGTCATATTCGCTGAAAAAGCCGAGAGACCGCTCAACCCCCCCCCCCCCCTGCATCCTACCACATAAACACCAAAATGCGAAATGTGGCATTTTTTTACACCATTGGCGTTCAATTTATTTTTCAGGGTGAAAAATGTGCTGCTGCCTCAGCTGCCGCAACTGGAGCTTCAACTAGAGAACTTTCTAATCCGGCTGCAACTACAAGTTCACGTGCCTCTGCTTCTTCTTCGTTTGATGGACCGAAGGGAAAGTGCCTCGCCAATGCTGTAGCGTTTGCAAGTAAGTTTCTGTACTTGTAATGAACATTTTCGGACCGGAAGGAGAAGGCTACAACGACATGACAGTATGTGTTGGTGCGTTTCAGGAGGAGGAGTCCGAGAAAAACACGCTACTGATGCTCTCGGGTACATGATCGCGCACGACGACTTGCCTCTCAGCACACCGGAGAAAGATGGTTTCAAGGCGTTCTTGAAAGCACTGCAGCCACTTTATTAGCCTCCAACCAAGCCCGCCATCACTAAGAGACTCGAAGCGAAGTACGAGGAGTTTAGAGCACATTTTGATCGGAGAATCCAAGCCGCAGATCATCTGAGCCTTACAGCCGATGTTTGGACGCACGCAAACACAATGCGATCGTACCTTGGTCTCGCGGTTCACTTCAGAAAAGGCAAGTATTTGTTTTTAATTTTGATGAATATGCCCTTTTTATTTCCCATGGTGCGTAACGATAATTAGTGTGCACTCTTAGTTTAAACTTTTTTTTACTTTTCAGGAAATAAGCTAGTGAACATCAAAACCGGCATTATGTACATCCCAGAAAAAAAGATAACTCCGAATCTCCATGCAGCAATGCGCCAACTGTGCGATGAGTGGCATATTTGATCAGGCTAATGTCCGAACTATTGTCACAGGTGACGCCGATTCCCCTAACTATGAATGTGCATCTCTCATTACTCTTCGGCCGCTGCTGAAGACGGTGAAGATTGTTCGCTTCTTTCGTACCAGCGATGTTGCGCCGCGATTGTTGGTGCAAATGCAGATGCAAGATGGCAAGCTGGAACATGAGTAATTGAAATTGATACAAGAAATCAGGACCCGATGGAATTGTTGTTATTACATGCTGGAGCGCTTTTTTAAGTTGTCCGAAGCTGTCAGCTGGGTCCTCCTACACCTGCAGAATGGGAGAGGCGCCACTCGGCTGAAGCTCCCAGATTTAATTGCTGGTGATCAGCTCGGCGTCCTTGCCGAAGTAAGAGACCTTCTGAAGTTGTTAGAAGAAGCCACGCTCATGGTTTCGAAGGGCCATTCCGCGACACTCAGCGACGTCATTCCTATGGTGTACGGCCTAAACAGGTATATCTTTGATAATTCAATGAGAGCTTCAGTCACTCATTCTACACCGACATGCGCTCTACAACAACAATTTGAAATTGAATATCGTAACGTCAATATTGTGATACACGAAAGGTTTCGGTGTTGAATATTAAATGTTGTGGAAAATTAACATAGCGCCTGCTGTTGTCTTTCTGAAGTTATAATTTTAAATATTTATCTTCCTTTGTAGGGTATCCAGTGCTTCGAATTCAGCCACCAAGTCACTTTTGATCTTCAGCAAAGCTTCTTGAAGAAATTGACAAAAGGTTTAGTGGAATAGAGTACGTGCGTCCATACGCTGCCGCGACAATCTTGGACCCACGGTACAAGATCTATGTTTGCGAGCAACCTCAGGCTGTGGCCATGATCGTTTAACACTTATACAAGTTCATACCATGATTTATTTATTTATATTAGGTGGGAAGCATTTCTTAGTTAAGCATAGGCACTTTGAGCGTATCTATCTATCTATCTATCTATCTATCTATCTATCTATCTATCTATCTATCTATCTATCTATCTATCTATCTATCTATCTATCTATCTATCTATCTATCTATCTATCTATCTATCTATCTATCTATCTATCTATCTATCTATCTATCTATTTATCTATTTATCTATCTATCTATCTATCTATCTATCTATCTATCTATCTATCTATCTATCTATCTATCTATCTATCTATCTATCTATCTATCTATCTATCTGTCTGTCTGTCTGTCTGTCTGTCTGTCTGTCTGTCTGTCTGTCGGTCTGTCTGTCTGCGTGTGTGCGCGCGCGTGTGCGTGTGCGTGCGCGCGTGTGCGTGTGCGTGTGCGTGCGTGCGCGTGCGGTAAACGTGTCGGCGTCCGGGACGATGTCGTCGCCTTGGTGCGGTAACATTGCATTTAACATGGTTTGTACTTCCCGTCCATAAACGAGGCTGAATGGTGTCATGCGGGTCGTTTCTTACTTGGCCGTGTTGTGTGCGAACGTTATGTATTGCAAGATTTGATCCCAATTTTTGTGTTCAACGTCTACGTACATTGAAAGCATGTCTTCAATGGTTTTGTTTAGACGCTCTGTCAGCCCATTCGTTTGCGGGTGGTAGGCGGTGGTCTTACGATGCTTTGTTCCACTCAGCATCAAGACATGGTCCAAAAGATTGGCCGTAAATGCGGTACCTCTGTCTGTGATTACGACGGTTGGTGCACCATGCCTCAGTGCAATATTCTCAATGAAAAATCTTGCCACCTCCGCTGCTGTACCTCTCTGGATAGCCTTTGTCTCGGCATAACGCGTCAGATAATCTGTCGCGACGATAACCCATCGGTTGCCGGCAGTAGAAGTAGGGAGTGGGCCCAAAATGTCCATGCCGATCTGGTGGAATGGAGTAATTGGGACCTGTACGGGTTGCAGGAGGCCAGCTGGTTTAGTTGGTGGTGACTTGCGTCACTGGCAGTCGAGACAGGTACGAACGTGGTTCTTCACGGCTATGGTTAGTCTTGGCGGGTAATACCTTTGCTGTACCATAGCCAACGTTCTTGTGTAACCCAAGTGACTATAGGTAACGTCATTGTGGCATGGTTTCAGTACTTCGGTGCGCAGGACTGCTGGGATGACGAGTAGATAGGCGGATCCCGTCGACGAAAAGTTTCTTTTTTAGAGTACTCCGCCCCGTAAACAAAACGATGACAGCACTCTTGCGAAAACTCTTGGCGCCTTCCGAGAACTGCCATCCAAGTAGGAATTAAGCCAAGCAACTCAGCGTCGTCACGTTGTTGCTGCGCAATGGCGGTCGTGTCGAGGACACCGAAAAATGATGTTCCTCCTCCTCGGGAAGGGTCGCCGACTCAATGGGTGAACGGGACAAACAGTCGGCGTCCATATGCCGCTTCCCTGACTTATGTATGACTGCCATATCGAATTCCTGCATCCTGAGATTCCAACGCGCTAATCGGCCGGTAGGGTCTTTAACATTTGTTAACCAACACAGTGAGTGGTGATCGCTGATTACTTTGAAGGGGTGACCATATAAATACGGACGAAATTTTGTAACCACCCATACCACGGCGAGACATTCCTTCTCAGTCGTGGAGTATTAGCCTCAGCGCGTGTTAACGTTCTGCTTGCGTAAGCGAATACCCTTTCTGTGCCTTCTTGCTGCTGCACAAGGACAGCTCCCAGACCAACATTGCTAGCATCTGTGTGAAGCATCGTAGGGGCTCTCTCGTCGAAGTGGGCAAGAACTGGAGGTGTTTGTAGTCACTGGCGGAGATCGTTAAAAGCAGCTTCCTCTTCGTTGTTTCATTCAAAGGTGACGTCTTCTCTCGTGAGGCGAGTTAACGGTGATGCTATGCGTGCGAAGTCTGCGTTAAATCGTCGATAATATGCACAGAGGCCGAGAAAGCGTCTGACAGCCTTTTTATTGGTCGGCAAAGGAAACTGTTCTACGGCTGGAATTTTTTCAGGATCGGGACGAACACCTGCATAACTGACGACATGACCAAGAAATCGCAGCTCTTCTTAGCAAAAGTGGCACTTCTCAGGCTTCAACGTCAGGCCCGCGGTCTGTATGGCTCGTAAGACCACCTCAAGTCTCTCAAAGTGCTCGTAAAACGTTATGGAGAACACTATGACGTCGTCCAGATATACTAAGCATGTTTTCCACTTTAACCCAGAAAGCACAGTATCCATGAGTCTTTAAAAGGTAGCAGGCGCTGAGCACAAACCGAATGGCAAGACCTTAAGTTCATACAACCCATTTGGTGTTACAAAAGCGGTCTTCTCGCGGTCTCTCGTGTCCACCTCGATTTGCCAATATGCACTCCTCAAATCCATTGAAGAGAAGTATCAAGCGTGTCGAAGTCTGTCGAGAGAGTCGTCTATACGCGGTAGTGGATATACGTCTTTCTTGGTCACCTGATTTAGCTTTCGGTAATCCACACAGAAACGCAGGCTGCCGTCCTCTTTCTTAACGAGGACTACAGGTGACGCCCAGAGCTCTATGAATGCTGAATGACGTCATATTCAAGCATTTTGTCTACCTGCTGTTGTATTGCTTCACGTTCTTTTGGAGCCACGCGATAAGGGTTTTGGTGAATAGGTCTCGTCGTTTCGTTGGTAATTATTCGATGCCTGGTTAGAGGCGTGCGGCCAACTTTTGATGTTGTCGAAAAGCAGTCTTAAAATTTTACCAGTAGCTCAAGAAGTCTGCGTCGATCGTCTTTCGGCAAACTAGTGCTAACGTCCAGAACGGGCGCTGAATCAAGATTTAGCGACTCATCTACTACCTCCAAGCAGCCTTCGACATCTACATCGTCGAAGTAAGCGACAGCCGTGCCTTTAGGAAGGTGCCGGCGCTCAGCACTGAAATTGGTCAGCAGCAAGTCCGTGCATCCAGCAGCAACTCTGACGATACCTCGTGTGAGGGAAATACCGTTGGTGAAGAGCAGCGAGCTTATTTGGTCTGCAACTCCTTCGGCGTAAAACTGAGCAGCGGTGGCCACCGAAACAAGCGTGCATGACCTAGGAGGGAGAACCACGTCGTCATCAGTAATACGCAGTTGGTTTGGTCGCGCCTCTGGAGAATTGGAGAATTGGGTAAGCCCGAACTGTTGTAAAACGTAATCAAGCTCTCTGGTAGGTTGATGACGGCGCCATATTCCCGTGAAAAATCTATGCCAAGAATTACATCTCTGCAGCATGCGGCGATAATGACGAACGACGCAGTGAAAGGAGAACCTCTGATGTCAACTCTTGCGGTACATCTTCCAGAGGGCATCAGTAACTGGCCGCCTGCTGTTCTTTTGTGAGGGCCTGTCCACGGCGTCTTCACTTTTCGGAAGCTGTTGGCGAGGTCCTGACTGATAATAGATAAGTCGGCACCAGTGTCGACTAGAGCTGTCACTTTCTTACCGTCAAGAAGAACACTAAGGTCGGCAGTCACAATTTCATCGTTTTCACGGCTTATCGGCTGTACAATGTCATGCTGTGGGGGCTTCTTGTCGTCATATTTATGGCCTGCAACCTCGCCCCCGGAGGTCGCCGACTTCAGTTTTCCCATCGCGGGCTAGGTGACCTTCTTGTATTAGGATCCGCGTATGTGTGGCGGTGCGACAAAGGCGAACGCGCGGGGAACGGATAGCGGGATAGACGTCTCAGACTAGGAGGGTGAGTAGGCATTGCCTCCTCTGCAGTGGTACAGCCATCCTCAAAGTGAGAACGGGCTCCTTAGAAAGGAGTGTCGTCACGGCGTGGTGTGCATTCGTCATTGGTACGTCGACCGTCAAACCAAGGTCGATGAGGACGGAATAAATCACCTCGATGCCAGCAATGATGGGCAATATGGCCTGCACCTCCGCAGTGAAAGCATAGTGGACGTCTGTCCACTGTGCGCGATGCATCGGTTTTCCGGGTCGGTGGACGTCTGAGCATCTCCCCTTTCGTCGCTGCCCATGGGGTGGCCGTGGACGGCTGGTTGTATGACCGTAGCGTGGTTGGTTGATGCAGTGTCTGCTCTTGCGGCGGAGACCAAGGGACCATGGGCACCTGGTGGTACTGCGTCGGCATAGCGGGTGGTGGACGTCGAAGAGCGGCAGCGTAGCTCACAGGACGCTGCTGAGTATCAGGACCAGTCGTAGACAATGCTTGGTGAATTTCGTCGCGTACGACTTCAGCGATCGAAGCGATGCGATTTTCAGCAACCGGAGTCCATAACCTCTGCAGTTCTTCGCGAACTATCTCCCTAATCAACTCTCGTAAGGAGGTCTGATTCTCAGACGTCATGGCAATAGCGTTGATTGGGGCATTGCAGGACATGCGGTTATTTTGACTGCTGCGTTGATGAAGGGCCCGCTCGATAGCCGTAGCTTCCTTAATGAAGTCAACCACGGTACTTGGAGGATTGCGCAGTAGCCCGGTGAAAAGCTGTTCCTTGACACCGCGCATGAGGTAACTCAACTTTTTATCTTCCGTCATGTGCGGGTTAGCTCGATAAATGGACGAGTCATGTCCTCGGCAAACATTGCAACGATTTCGTGGGGGTTTTGAACCCGTATCTACAATAACTGCTGCGCACGGTCCCTTCTATCGACATTGGCGAAGGTATAGACGAACTTCTGTCGAAAGTCAGGCCAAGCTGACAAATTGCCTTCACTATTTTCATACCAAGTAAGAGCGCCATCGTCAAGGTAGAAATAGACGCGGGAAAGCTTTTCCTGTTCCGACCACTGATTGACCTTGGCAGCACGCTCGTAGTTGTCAAGCCAGTCGTGGACGTCTGCATGGGCACCGCCACTAAAGCGATCGGAAACGAAGGGTTGAAAAATGGTCACCTGAGATGAGAGCGTCGGAAAGCTGCCTTGGGCACCTGTTGTGGGCTTGCGTTGGACATTGGTTGAGGTGTTCTGTGCCTAGGAGGTTCCGGCGAGTGAGTGAGCTCTGGCGCAAGGCCTCGCAACCGTCGACTGGAGCGATGCACCGGAGTTGCTACCGGTGACAATGATTCTGGACTCGATGAACGGCTCCCAGCGGGCGTGTGGAGCATCAGACAGAGTTGCGGCCCAGCTCCTCCACCAGTGTCACGGTACAACGCGAATAAAACAGAGGTACACCTTGAGGCAACGAAAACAGCGTGTTTTCAACAGCTGAGCCACAAGACCGTCTTCTTCGGTCTCGAGTGAAGCTAGAGGCCCACTTCCTCGTGTCCACTAAATCCCACTTCATTGTTTTTGTCCACATGTACACACGCGTCAATATTTTATTGTCCACTTGTAGTATTATATCAATAACCCGAGCCTGCATGAGTTTAAAGTATACTGCGAAGAAAACGCGCAAATAAGTGCGCCCTATTACCGCCAGAGTCGGAAAAACATTATAACTAGAGAAACACACGGCAAAAAAACAAGCTAACTTAACAATGCTGCACCTTCAGCAATTTAAGGTGTTTAAAGTTTTCTTGCAAGTAGAGCACCTTACCATGACACAAGGGCGCCCCTCCCACAATATCGCACTCCTTGCCGAGGGCTGAACATCTTCGAACCTCCTCCCGATCGCAAGCCTTACGGCTTGTATCTGCCAGGAAAGAAAATATTGGTGATGACAATCAAAATAGAATGTGCACTTGCACGCGTCAGTCCTCAAAAAAACTTCCCATGGCAGAGAGGAGAATTGGGGTTCATTGAATGAGATTACAATTGCTTACCGATACACACTGGTGCGTGCGCTGTGAAGTCGCACTTTTCCCCCCTAGATCTGCATATTTTCATCTCTTCCTCATTGCATGTCGTGCGATTTTTGTCTGCAAAGGAAACGACGGTGTTTAAAATATACTAAACAAAGCACACTAGCTAAGTTTGCACTGAGTGGTGCGAGGCTGGGTCACAGCAGTGCTGGTAGACACCTATAGGTGACCGTAGCTTTTGCTTGGCTTTCATCTTCTTCCTTCTGTCTTTCCTCTTGCTACACTACACAATACATGGTGACTACTATACTACATTGCTTCCTCTCTAAGTTTGACGTTTTTCTAGTCTGTGTCTTTCTGTCGAAGTTTTTTTTTCTGTTTTTCTTTCCTTTATTTCTGTCTCTTCCTCAGTAGTAGTTCTCTTGGCTTCCATCTTTTTCCCTCCTCGACCATAATAGCTCTGCTGTAGAACTGCTAAAGCACGTATGTGTCGCAAAAATGGTGCAAATGCCACTGCTGACTGCACTGGTCCACTAAAAATTAAAAGGAAACACGCGGGCAGTGAACGCAGATAAGGAATGGCATGTTCCAGAGTCTCTTGTTAACCGTCTGTACGGAGTGCTTTGGCGGTCATTCAGCTGACAAAACATTGAGGTGCGAAGAAACGAGGACACGAACATCGTGTCCTTTCTCGTCCTCGTTTCGCAGCTTCATGTTTTCTCAGAAAACGCAACAACAAGCCCAAGAACGCGTTTTAGTCGGCGATTGAACGCGTGACGGTTCGTGAAAATGATAAATTTCGATCTACGACACACGGAAAACGTTGACCGTAACACCTAAGCTGAAAATAAATAAATAAACGAAGTTCAGCTGGCCACTGATTAAACCTCGTCTGCCGGAGCGAAAGAAAAACACTTGAGGCTTAAGCACGGTCCACAAACCGAGCGCTGAAAACACGTGTGCCGCGGTCAAAAAAAAAAAAAAAAAGCGGGCATACTGTGATACATGAGCAACTGCGCAGCACGGGTTATTCCCGTTCGTCGAGAACCCATGGCTCCATTTACCAAAGTGTCGATGGCATATCAATGTTTGAGGTGAGAATGCTGGATTTGTTTGGCACCAAGCCATTTTTGTTAGGCGCATTCGATGTGCAACGTACGCACTACTTATTGTTACTCTTTATTGACTTCATGCTTTTTACGCCAGTTGAGATACGCGTCGTCTGCAGCGAGTTCTGTCAATTTTCTCCCGCTTCATACTAGCACCATGTAGAAAGCGGACGAGAGGAGAAATCTCACTCTCCACGAGGCAGTGGCGCCCTCTCTCACGTGGCGCCAGAGTCATTCGCCTGTTTACGAAACGGTTTTAGACACTTTCAGTTCGTGATTGGTATTTGCAAATTTTTATGAATGATATTACTTTACACCTCGATCGTTTAGTTTAACCTAGTTTTGAGCATCGCGAGCCTTGCTGTGGCCTTGTTTATGAGCGTGACCACGCTACATGCAATCCATGTATGAACGACTGTAGCCGCCCCCCCCCTCCCTTACCAAAGTGTTGGGGACTTTATCCACGCATGTCTACGAAGTGAATGTTAATGATAGGGCGAAGCCGTGCAAGTCACATCATGAATCGTGGCCCTTCTTTTTTCTTCTGGTTAACAGCCTTTTATGCTGTTCTTGTCAACCTTTTGTTCTTCCATATGCTTTGACAAATGGATGGTTGAATGTCGTTGTTTTTTTTTTGGTGTTTCAGACTTTCACTTTGTTTACTCTGGGTGACAGCCTTCTGATTATCTTTTTGTTGTCCGCAGATGTTTCGAATTCTACATCTGCTGTAGACGCATGGCTGTGGTTTACGGACGGGGGAACATTGTGCGCTGTTAAGGTGCTTCGCCCCTCATGAAATTGCGGGAACATTTTTTTAAAATCACGGATTCGTATGTGTAACTAAAGAGTTGGCCTGGGCGTGGTTGTAAGACTTATTGGAAGGAAACAGCGAGAAAAACAAGAAACCAAACAAAGAAAGAACCATGCAGCTCTCTCTATGTGTCCTTCTTTTGGATAGTTGTTTTCCGCGCTGTTACTTTCCGGTACGTATGCGAAACATTTTTTTTCAGTTTGTTAGTCTGGGGTTGCACGCACAGCTGCCCTAACGGCCAGAGTGTGGAGACGGTGCTTTTTTTTGCAGCTTTAGACAAAAGAAAATGTAAAGTTCTTTAAACGTGATAGCTTTCTCCGAGGTGACTTGCACACTGCCGATTGACTCTCGAACATTAGTAAGTACTCGCGTGACCTTCAACCTCAGCCACTGAAATCTCGAAAATGCTTCGTAATGGACAGTTCCTTAAAAGTTGTCTATTGTATATAGCTTGTTGTGATCAGAATTTTATATAATAGTGTTTTGTGCTACATTACATCATCTGTGGTTTTCAACTATTCAAGCTTGCGAAATAGTGTTCCAGTGCTTGCCGAAAGCTGCGTTGGAAAATTTAACCCATGTTCTTAAAAAATTGTCATACAACAGTTTTGTTTGTAGCTGAATGGTAAATTTAGGAGAGTTCTGAATTCTTCCATAGAAGTGATAAGCCAAGTATGAAGCTTTTTTTACAATGCTATTGCATTTTCCTTAGCGAAGACCAATAGTAAACTTTTCATATCACAAACCGTGTTTGTGTTATAGAGAATAAGAATATAAAAGAGGCGTGCTGACAAACGAGTAACAAAAATAAAAAAAACATTATAGGCATTCCGCAGTGGATGCTTACCAATGCACACGGCAGCGCCGAGCGAGAAATCGCATTCCATTCCCATTTCTTTGCATGCGTTCTTCTCGTCTTCGTTGCATTCAGTTCGTTTCGTGGCTGTGCAGAGAACAAGAGTAAGCAAAACATTGAAAGCAACTGGAACATAAAAACGCCGAAGGAATTATTTAAACTCGCACTTGATAGTAACCACTCGCACGTTCCTTGAGAAGCAAACCTGAAAGATCTGACGCACTGTGGGGATCGATGGCATATAATGCGAAGAAGCCAGCAAGACGTTTATAATGTTGTACATAACATGTATGTATCGATTTGCATGTTGAGGCCTGTAATTTATATTCATGATACAGTCACTTCGCACAATAGCAATTTTGCTGTATGTCAAGCTATGGCGAAACGGTCGCGATTGCACGATGAGCGTGAAACATACAGTACATGCCATACATCTTTGTCATTTATGTTTGTTATGCAGTCACGAGGAGCAATACCAGTTTTATTGTATATCAAGCTACAGAACCGGACTTAAGCGCACCATGAGCGTGGTGTTTAAGTCATGCCATACGCAATATGCATGTCATGGTTATCATGCTGCGGTGATTAATGTTAGTCGTAAAGTTATTGTATGCCATGACAAATTTGGTATGCATTACATTAACGGTATGGCCATGAAAGCACAAAGTCAGCGGTGGCTATATATATGCGCTCAACGTCGCAAAATATTGCTAAATGCTTGGAATTTTAAATGTGTACAACGCGAAGAAGCGCAAAGAAGTATATATATATATATATATATATATATATATATATATATATATATATATATATATATATATATATATATATATATATATATATATATATATATATATATATATATAAAGCCTTGTAGGGGGGGGGTAAGGAGAGATAAAAAGAAAAGAAGGAAATAGATGAAGAAATAGAGAGGCAAGCGACGGAAAATAGAAAGAGATAGGAAAGTGGGGATCCGGTCCAAGCAGTCCAAGGGCGGGGCACCACAATGCGAGAGCTGCACGGTGTCATGAGACCGTGGAGGGCGAACAAGTCGGCGGGAGCTACGCTGGCGTCGGATGGGGCGCGCGTGACATCCTCCCCTCCTACGAGCTATGTTGCGCCCGACGATTCGTTCGTCGCGGCAGATGCTCTCAGGCCTCGACGAGGGGTTGACGCGCTGCTTAGAAGGCGGCTTCTCGGTCGTGCGTTTGACTTCGCCCCTTGTGCGGGAGTCATCGCGCCCTAGGCAAGCGTACTTACTCGGTCTTGCGGAGTTCCCTATACGGCCTGCAAGCCCGTGAGTGTCGCACTGTACTGCACTTTGGGTTAATAAACCCGTTATTGTTGTTATCCTGCCTTGTGTGTCGTTTCTGCACCGTGTCGGAGAAAACGATGAACCCGGCGGCAGGGTCGTTGCATGCAGCGGCAGTGGAGGACGTCGCATCCCTACAGGGTTGCGCTTAGTAGGTAAGCCTAGTGCAAACCTATCTCCACCACGTATACGTATACATAGACACACGCGGACTGTGGGTACTGCGCTTAGCGTATGCACACGACAGCCGACAGAAAGCAGTAATTTTGCATGATGTCTATGCTTCTATTTAGGGAGCGCTAGCAAAACCAATCTCTCTTAATAAAATTTCAGCGGTAGTATGACTTGACGTGTGACATTTCTACTCAGGTCACGTCTACCGCACGTGGCGTTGGCCGGAAGTCTTGCTGCTGCGCTTTTTGGGTTACGGAAACGAGCAAATGTTGCTGACGACGATGAAGAAGTCACTTGCCAGTTACGCAGAGTGCTGCGCCGTCGACTAACTCGCAGTTCTGTGTCATATTTCTGCATACTTCCTTCTCTTTCTCGTTGCATTTTGTACGCTTCTTCCGTACGAAGCGAAATGAGAGGGATATTGATTATTTATCTAAACATTATTCACCTATGCAGGTTCTAGCTACCCAGCTTTTGTTTGTATGAAATTAAACAGAGCAGAAGAAACTTTGTGAACAAATAGCGAGGAATTCACCGTTCTTTATCAGAAAAGCACAAAGCGCACGGCGCTAATGCAAGGAGATTCACGCAAAGATGTGAGGAACGATTCAACTGTAACGAACTCGACAGACTTTTACCATGATAAAAATTCAAAAGCCCCTGCCAACGTACGCGTTCCAACGCACCAGCGCGTGGCGTCAAAACTCGTTCCTCAGCCATAGGCGCAAAAGAAAACCACGAACAGCCATCAACTTCAATTTCATGGTCTCTTGTAAGCTGCCACAAAGTTAATTGCGTGACATCTTACCCACACACATTGCCTTTTCGTCGATCAACTCGCATCCTTTCCCTATTCTGGCGCACGCTTGTTCCTCGCGGGTGTTGCATTTGGTCCGCTTGTGGCCTGCCAAAGTAAGCAAGCAGGAGCGTCAGTAAACCTGTAATGTCCACTTGAAGGAGAACAGATGGCAAACTTCTGTTTAGTTTGGAAGCAAATGACACTGGAAGAGGGACACCATCTAGCGTATTCGGTTTAAATTGTGATAACTTCTTACTTTACAATGAGAAAATATCCACTGTATCACATTAAATGCATCAAATTTAAGGCCTCCGAATAGGTAGTGATCTTGTCAAAGCTTCGTCGAAAAGGAGTTAGTGCATATTTAGAGTGTGGTAATTAAAGTTACACTGATTAAATTGACAAAGTCGGTGTAACTAATTATTTTTGATTAAACTAATTAACTCATGTTTGAAAAAATTCACAATTTTTGAAGTAGACTGTATAACACCGTACATTGTTTAATTAATATATAATGATTAAAACTCCTTGATCCTTGTACTGGGAATGCAAAAAAGCCAACGTTTCGGCAAGTACACTCGTCTTCGTCAAGGTAGAAACTGTTTTGACAAAACATGTCTTCTTGTTGAAATGTTTCATACACTGCATCAGCTTGTTGAAAAAGATGACATCTTCACGCATGCAGTGAATGCCTTCTCACAAATAGTACAAATGGACGGCAAAACTTGCTCTTATTCAACTGGAATCAAGCACTCAATTTGCTAAAAGGTTTATAAATTTCCATTTCATAAGTACGCGTCATGTTGCGGAAGCATTGTTACATAATTTGAAGGTAGGTTTGTCTAGTTGTAAAATGCATAGGTCGACAGAATAAATGGACTCGCTCGGACTCTGACTCACGCAATTTTCCTCCAGCCAAACTCGCTCGGACTCAGACTCACAAGAGTATGACTTAACCGGGCTCACTCGAGATTAGACTCGTAAAACGTTTTTCTGAAGTAGACTCACTCGGACTCACACTCACGCCTAAATCTGAGTCTCGACTCATGAGTGAGTTTGCCGACCTGTGGCAATGTGACAGCTTTTTATACAACCGAGTATAGAAACATGCACCCGGAAAGTAGTACCATAAAGGGGTTCTGCGTTTTTGAGCTTGTATATCGCACCGGTCTTCATGTACGTGAATCGTAAATGACAAATAAATGTTGAAGTATACGCAACAAGAAAACTCGGCGTCTCAGATACTAGATGACGGAACTTGATTTTAGAAAAAAAAATAACTTCGTCCTACTGGTTCCAGAGCCCAAAGAAAGCGCAGAGCAGGGCAGCCTTTGTTTCTTTCTCTGCGGTTTTATATTGTCTTTCTCGTATCTTTATTTCTTGTACTCTTTTCCAGCGTTTTTGTGCTTTTTGCTCGTTATTTTCTCTAATTTTGATTTTTTTGCTGTTTTTGTTTTCCTTTTTTCTCTTACTCTTTCTATTTCACGCTCGCTTCCTCTTTAAATTTTATACAAGGCTTGTGTTGTCGTGTTTCCATAGCCACAGAAGCAATGGCCGCACTTTGTATCATCATCAAGTCTTTCGAAGAACAAGATACAAGAGACACGAGTACACCCTCAGCATGCTTGAGTCAGCTGTGATATGTAGGTTTGTCTGTGCTACACCAAGAGACAACGACATCATACGACAACGTGGCCCCCTAAAGAGTGCCGCAGTTAAACAAATTGGCAGATCCCACGTAGAGTGGAAATCGATGATATGCGAAGCACGAATGAGAAAGATTGATATGTCACTTTAAAACCAGAAGAACATCACGAGGTGAAGGTAAGTGATGCCGTACACGACTGACGTGTCACGATTATCATGTTGCGATGTGTCGTTTACCTTCTTAATCTATTCACGTCACGTGATACCAAGTTTAGTATATGTAAAGCTAGCGAAACGGCCGTGAGCACGCTATGAGCGTCATATGTTTTCATGTTCCTACGTAACACGCGTGTCAGGATTATCATGTTTGCACCAGTCATATATTTCTTCTTCCGACAATGTCACAGAAAACCCAGTTTGGTATATGTGGAGCTGGCGAAACGGCCATGAGCGCATCATGAAGGGCCCAATATACTCCGATGTAGCGCTGACGCGCGCGTTCGCTCGGCACAGCGATGCAACGTTAGCAAAACATGAAAACTCTATAGTCTGACACCAGGTGCGACCAGCGTCCATCGGCGCGGCCCTACGGCAATCCAGAGAACAGTGCATCTCCCTCTTTTTGTGACGGAGAGATGCCAGACGCGCTGAAACGCGCATGCGTCAATGCAACGCAGCGTGGCGCGCGCCTGCGAGTATATGGCAGGACCGGTGCCTGGCGAACGCCGGCGTGACGCGACTATATGAACGCCGGCGAGTACGCACACCGCTTCTCGTCGAAATGTATTGGCACATTGACTGGGGCATGTAGTCATGTTCTCACATGACACACATCTCATGATTATCATGCTTGCACCATTCACATACCTTCGTCGTCCATTCGCGTCGCGTAATACCGAATTGGTACATGTGAAGCTAGCGAAACGGCCATGAGTGCATCATGAGCGTAGCATGTAGTCTTGTCGTTACATGCCACGCATCTCATGTTTATCATGTTTGCGCAAGTATGATGCCTTCGTCATCCATTCACGTTCTGTAATGTCAAATTTGGTATAAGTGAAGCTAGCGAAACGGCCGCCAGCGCATCATGGGCATGGCATGTAGTCATGTTGTTACATAACACGCATGTCATGATTTTCATGTTAGGGTCTGTCGCTTGTGTTCGCCATGCAATCATGTCATACTATACCAGCTTTGAAACATAACGTGTTAACGAAACCCCTGTGAGAGCTGCAGCACCATGTAAATCATTACATTCATGAAATATATGTCATGATTTTCATGTTATGACTAGTTAATTATGTTCTTCATACAGTCATATAATTCCATACCAAGTTTGGTGTCGATACCATTATCTAAATGGCCAGGAGAACTAAATCCTGTAGGCGGCTAGATAAATGGATAGATAGATGGATAGATAGATGGATAGATAAATGGATAGATAAATGGATAGATAAATGGATAGATAATTGGATAGATATATAGATAGATATGCTCAAAGTACCTGAAGTTCGCTACGAAATGCTTCTCATTTAAAATGAATGACCTAGAACGAGCAATTCTGCAGGACATAGAATAGAACAGACTTCATTAAAGCAAATTATTTATGCAGAGTGTTATTCAAAGTGCCCCACTGACCATGGCCACTCGTTCAACCTGGCCAATTAGCACTAGCCTGCCAGCCAGGTCGAAGCTTGACGGACGTGTCTCTCACTGCTTGAATTCATCAATATTTTAATCGTGCAACCTCAAGGAACCTGCTCGCCCAACAGCACCAAGTATGCGCTCCTACTGAACGCAACAAAAACACTGAAGAAGCGTCTAGGATCAGGCTTATACCCATTGTTCATCCCATATAAGGGGACACCTCCCTATTTAAGGATCTTTATATAGGATGTAGCCGTAGCATGTATGACTGACTTTGGCTACCTATATAGAACGCCTGGGCCATATATGGCTGCATTCGTCCCAATATATGAACACATCTTGCCATATATGGCCATATAACATCCATATACGGTAATGGGTAGCCACATATGCTGATATGTGTACTACTATCATCAGAAGCAGCCCGAGTACGCCCACTTCAGGGCGAAACCCTCTCCCTTGATTCGACATTCAACCCGCTTTTTTGCCACGCCGCGGTGGTCTAGTGGATATGGTACTCGGCTGCTGACCCGCAGGTCGCGGGTTCGATTCCCGGCTGCGGCGGCTGCATTTCCGATGGAGGCGGAAATGTTGTAGGCCCGTGTGCTCAGATTTGGGCGCACGTTAAAGAACCCCAGGTGGTCGAAATTTCCGGAGCCCTCCACTACGGCGTCTCTTATAATCATATGGTGGTTTTGGGACGTTAAACCCCACAAATCAATCAATCAACCCGCTTTTGTGCTTTTCATTCCCACATTATACCTGCGAAGTTTGTGATATCATCGGCCCACCCAACTTCCTGTCTCTCCTTTGTGTGTTTGCCTTCTCTGGGAATCCAATCAGTTACCCTTAATGACCAGCAGTTATCCTGCCTACTTGCTACGTGCCCTGCCTATGTCCATTTCCTCTTCTTGATTTCCACTATGATATTCTTAACTCCGGTTTGTTCCTTGACTTACTCTGCGCTCTTCTATTCTCTTATGGTTACACCTATAACTTTCTTTTCTATCGTTCGCTGCGTCGTCCTTAATTTTAGCTGGACCCTCTTTGTAAGTCTCGAGGTTTCTGCACCGTAGGTAAGTAACGGCAAGTTGCACCTGTTATATACCGCCCTGTTGAGGGACAGTGACGATCTACTAGTCATGATTTGAGAGTGCTTGCCGAATGTGCTCCACCCCATTCTTATTCTTCTGGTTACTTCAATCTCGTGGTTCGGCCCCGCGGTTATTACCTGTCCTAAGTTGACGTAGTCTATTAAAACTTCAAGTGCAGTATTACATTTATCTTGAAGTGCGGTTCTCTTCCTAATTTGTACATCCGTTTTGCGCACGTTAGTTGTATGACCTACCTTTCTGTTCTCCTTGTCTAATTCAGTAATCATGAGTTGCAATTCGTCCCCTTTGTTACTCAGCAATGCAATGTCATCAACGAAGTGCAGCTTACTAATGTATTCTTTATTAACGCTTATCGCTGACTCTTCCCATTGTAGGCCTCTGAAAACCTAGCATTAGAAAGAGAGTGTCTTCCTGCCTTACACCCTCTTTATTGGGAATCTGTCGCTTGCCTTATGAAAGACTATGGTGGCTGTGGATCCACTGTAGATTTCTTCCAGTATGTTTATGTAGGGTTCGTCGATGCTCTGATTCCGTAGTGCCTGCATTACTGCCGATGTCTCGACTGAGTCAGACGCCATCTCGTAATCTATGAAAGCTATGTGTAGGAGTTGGTTGCATTCTGCGCATTTCTGTATTACTTGACTGATAGTATGAATATGGTCTGCTGTGTTGTAGCCTGTGCAAAATCCTCCTTGGTCCTTTGGTTTATCGAGTTATAATGTCGCCTTAATTCTATTAGCTATTATTTTTTACATAGTTTGTACAGAACGGACATTAACCTGATCGGTCAATAATTTTTGAAGTCCTTGACGTCTCCTCCCTTTTGAAATAATAGGATGTTGGCGTTCTTCCGAGATTTTGATACCCTTTTCGTCAAGAGACACTTTGTATATGTGATAGCCAGTTTTTCTAACACAATTTCTCTGCCATCTTTCAGGAGGTACGTTGTTACTTTATCTTCGCCAGCGGCCTTGCCTCTTTTTTTATTCTTTTTTGGGCTTTTTTTACTTACCGTGTCGTTACTGGTATGATGTCGAATTTTCCTGGGTTATAATTGATCCTTACAATATCACCCTGGTTGTTTCGGCTTCTGTACAGCTCGCTCTAAAACTCCCTCGCCACCTTAGCTATCTTATCTATTTTGGTTATGGCATTGCCTTCCTTGTCCTTTTTCATACATCCAATTTTTATCTATGCACAAGTTTGGATTCGCAGAGTTTAGGCTTCTGCAGCTTTTTACAGCCTGCTCAACATTCTCCATGTGATATCTTTTGATGTCGGCTCCCTAACGCCTAATAATTAATATTGAAAGCTCCACTAGCACTTTTTTGTTGGTTGCATTTGAGGCTGTCATGATTTGTTGTCTTTTGAAAAGATTTTTCGTCTCTTGAGATCGTTTGCCAGTGACCTGTCTAGTGATTGTACCTCCGAGTTCAATTGCACACTGTTTGGTGCTACTAGTAACATTATCGTTCATTGTGTCTATGCTAACGTCGGTCATCTCATTCAGTGCCTTGAATCAATTCTGAAGCAAACCTTTGTACATCTTGTACCATGCCTGGGTTTGCACACAGAGTCTATTTCATTTTATTTTCGCCCCCAGGACTTCGCCACGTCTACTTTCGGTTGGCCCGTTTATGAAGAAGGTATTCAAGATTTGTAAATAATTGCGTTCTGAACTCTACTAATAACTCCCCTCTGGCATTTCTAAAGGCAATGCAATATTTTGCCACTGCATGGTCTCCGGCCTATTTCTTGCCTACTTTGGCACTCAGGTCGCCCATCAGCATAGTATACACTGTCTTTACTTTATTAACGGCTGACTCTACAATCTAATAGAAGTGTTCAACCAAATGGTCATCATGGCTCGATGTAGGCGCGTAGGCCTGTACCACCTTCATCTTGTACATTTTTTTGAACTTAATTATGACCCTTGCCACCCTCTTACTGATGCTATGATATTTCGCCATGTTGCCAGAAATATTCTTGTGTATGGAAAACCCCATCCTTAGTTGTTTTCTGTTAATTAATTCACGGTAGCATAAAACGTGTCCGTTACTCAGCACTGTATAAGCCTCACGTGTCGTCCTAACTTCGCTGAGCCCTATTACATCTCATTTGACACCCTCGAACTTCTCGAATAGCACAGCTATAGACTAGCCTCACTAGACAGCGTTCTAGCGTTGATTGTAGCCAAGCTCAGATTCCAATGGCGGACTGTCCGGACCCAGAGTTTCTTAGCACTCTCCGCTTCGTCGCTGATCCGATCGCTGCCTTGGACAGTTGCTTCGCAGCCGCTTGGGACTAAGGACCAAGGTATAATTGCTGTAACATTAAGAAACTGTGGCCAGGTACTGGCCCAGGAGGGGGCGGGGCGTTCCTGCTGTGTTGAGGGAGTGCATTACGGGCAGCTGGTCACTGAGACTGCACCCCAGACCTCCCTTTTTTCTTTTAGCAATTCCTTTATCAAGCCTTTGAATAAATGTATGATCGGGAATAGCCTGGTATCTGCATTCGAACAGAGTTTTGTCATGACATGTCAGCCTGCAGCGCTATCTTTAAGCAGGGGGTTCTGTTGCACTTTCTTAGCACTGTAGAATACCACCTGACCTCCTATCAACTTCCAACTTCACCTGACTCGTACATCGCCTGGCCTTCTTTTCTTGACTGTTTCAAAGTTCATTTTTTTCCTAAAAAAAAACAGACCGACAAAAAACACCCGGCGAGATTTTGAACCTCTGACCTAGCGAGCATATGCCGGCGTAGTGGCCTAGGTGACCCTCCTTCTCACGAGTTCATTCTCTCCTAACGTCTTCCCGTCTCGCTCAATTTTGACATTGTTATCTTCAGGGTGTTCGCAGTGTCGGAGTTTCGCAATTTGGAGTGATTGCTTTCATCATTAAACGTCTCCTGTCAACTGACGAGTGGCGCCCACCTGTTTTGCGACTAATCGGCTATTTCCACGTGATTCTTACGTTCTGCGTATACGTCACGGGCGGTTGAAGTGCATAAAACCTAAATGCAAAAAAGTTTCCAACATCTAAAGAATAGACAGGTGCTGCATTTAAGGCTGCATGTTTGTTTGCGTTTTGGGGTAGCAAAAAAAAACTGTGGTAATAAATATACAAGTATACACAGTTGCCCTCAGTCGGGAATCAAATGTACGTATTAGTAATTCCATCTACGGTTAGCCTAATAACGTAAAATAGTGGATTAAAAGGCAAGGAGGAAATAATTTGTAGGTATAGAAAGTGGCGGAGAGCAAGAAACTTTGTGCAAAACAATGACGTGTTTACATCTGCAGAGCGTCAGTTTGAATTGCTAGACCAAGTCGTGGCACCACACTCACACCCAACTATAACTCCATGCGACGCGTTCAGCTCGGAAGAGCTCCTAGGTACTGTCTTACGTTTGGGTAACGTAAGTGGTGCTGGTGGGTACCCATGCTTTAGGATAAATATTTTAAATTTGCCTGCTTGTTTAGACAGCGTGCACTTACATTAGGTGCTGGAGGTAACGTAGCGTAGCACTCTAATCAAATAATATTACAAAGGATATTAGCGTAACACCGCCTCGTAAAACAAATGCATTGCAAAAAGTTACTAACAGTACGCAAAAAAAAAGAGAAACCGTTGCACCTTGAGGTGTCTGGAAACTTACGTATTAAAAAAGTCATAAAAGATAGTAAGTGCCCAAAAAGTAGCAGCTTATTTTACTCACTCTATGCCTGTGGTTACAAGCTTTCTACTAATTTTAGGGGCGAAGCTTCTTATGCCGTGGGTCATGCGGCCGCAATGTATGTAGAAGCTGTAGTACTCGTCGTCGTCGTAGTAGCAGTAGTGCGTCGTAGTAGTAGGTAGCCACCTCCGCGGCCGGACTAGAGGAGCGGCACGCGCACTCACTTAAATTGAAGAGGAAACCCACGCACGTTAATCATAAATGAAAAGATAATTGTTTCTGATGAAATAACTTACTGATACGAGTATTGGTGACTTAGGCTCCAATAAAATTTGCCTTGAATTTGATGCTTACTAAAAAAAAAGAAACTAGTATCAGAAGGACGCACTTTCAGCACTATGTGACCAGATAGTGTTGCCACTTTAAACTCGCTGCGCGTAACCGCCTTGCCTTTAGCAAGGTTTAGCGAGGGTTGGGGCGTAGTGCCATGTAATAGAGGTGGTAAAAGGTGGAAACTAGACACAAAGTGCTTGCCATTAGAAAGTGCGCGCGTTCCGCTCCTCTATTCCGGCCGTGCCACCTCTCGTTTAGTCTTTGGAATGTCCGCTAGATGGCGGTACTTGCATATGATGAATATATGATGAAAAAATGCGAGATCGAGGTACTTGGAGTGTTCACTAGATGGACGGATGGATGGACAGACGCACGAATAGAGAGAGACAGACAGATGCTCGGACGAATGGACGGACGCACAGACGGACGGACGCACGGATGGAAGAACGCATGGATGGAAGCACGGGTGGGTGGTAGGCACACAAATGGACGGATGCACGGAAGAATGCATGGACGCCCAGACGGTCACACAGACAGACAAACGAACGGACGGAAGCAAGAACGAACGGACGGACGTAAGTGCGGATGGATTGATGAATGCTTCGCGCCACTCATCATCGTGCACTCCATGGTTATGCTGTGATTTTTTTTAGAGTGCACACTTAAGGTACAGTGATTCGGCCGTGAACAGATATCAATTTGTTCGAATGCATTTCAACTTTAACGAACGCGTCAAAATGCAAGAGTGTGGGCCGAATCAGCCAACGTATCAGTCAAATCGCCAGCTTGAATTTAGCGCAATGGACTGCATGTACATCTTGACGCAAATTGAAGTTTTGCAAGCGTAACGTGATAGAAAGCAACACACTCCAACACGCAACAGCTCGAGTATGATTGATTGATATGTGAGGTTTAACGTCCTAAAACCACCATATGATTATGAGAGACACCGTAGTGGAGGGCTCCAGAAATTTCGATTAACTTGGGTTCTTTAACGTGCACCCGATTCTGAGCACACGAGCCTACAGCATTTCCGCCTACATCGGAAATGCAGCCTCGGCAGCCGTGATTCGATCCCGCGACCTGCGGGTCAGCAGCCGAGTACCTTTGCCACTAGACCGCCGCGGCGGGGTAACAACTCGAGTATCACGTTAGTTTAAAGATGAGTGTCGTCGCGGATGCATACATTGGCATACGTTAAGTCCCCCGCAAGGAAAACACGTCTTGTAGTAGTCGGGATTATTATATGTGTCATGACTACTGCCAGATTTGTTTTTCTTGGTACATTTAGATCTAGTACAAGGAGTCGGCAAACGCACCTCAAAGTATTATTCCGCAGCGTGGAATATCGGTTGCTGGAAATGAGATAATGTTCAGTTGTCTCATGTACACCCCAAAAGAGAACAGTTAGGAGAAGCTGCCAGATCAGCTCCGTGGAAATAAAAAATAAGACATGGAGTCTGACAACCTAGTCGAGTGATTGCAAGTTCAAGTTGTCTTGTTTGAGATAGTTTACTGTTCCACCAGTGTCTTGAGGTGTGAAATGGTTGAACTCGATGGTTGAATATAACGATCGACGCTCGCTGATTCTTTGGGACGTCTCTGAAGAATGCGACAGTAGCCACGCTTCCTGGTTTCTGTTTTTTTTGATGAAATTTGTTATATTTTACTGCTGGTCAAATTACCAGCGGCCTCTTTTTAGAAGTTTCTAGTCAGCAATGGACTCTAAATAAAAAAGAGTCGAAGTCTTCTATTTCACCCGACCACCTGTCTCCACTGAATAACTAGTTATCTTAATTTACATATTAAATGTTGTAATGAATAACTCTAGCTTTTCTGAGATGAATACCACAACAGAAGAAGAGTGCTAGTCAAGTCGTCAAGAAAAAATTGCATTGCCTTTAGTTTGGAGGATTTCGGGTCATATTTCTTCGACCCCCTGTGTATCGACTTTCCATATTCCAAGGGTGCAACCAAGCACGATAGATGCGTAGAAAAAAAAGCCGGGTCTCGCACTTTTCTGTTTTCTTTTAAACTATTAAAAATAATAAATTTAGTTCAGACCAATTGTTTGTTTTTCGCTGCTTTGGTGATTTGTGAAGCATTTATCAGTTATAACCTCGTTTCACCTCTTCGCCACCCAACGTTGGCACTTCGTTGCACAGCTGATATGCTCTGCAAAAAAGCGCGCTTGCGGTTTCAGGTACGTCATTTGCGTTTGCGCCTATCTTGATCTTTTAGCATAACACATACATAAGAACGCCGTAGCGTAATGTGCTTGTTTTATATGCCACATATTAACGCCACAGCACTAAATAGCTCGTTTTGCAGAAATTTTACTGTCGGCGTCGTTGTTGTGAGCCAGAAATAATTTTAGGCGTGAGCGAAAAATCAGGAACAGAGTGAGGACCAAACCTGGGTCCAAGTGGGGAGTGAACTCGGGTCGTTTGCGTGGTAAGCGGATGTTCCACCACACAGTCCTGCCTCTGCTTGTGAAAGCAGTGAACTGCTTGGAAATGCAATGAAAGTAGCTTTATTGCTTCAAAAACTCACGCGTCCTGTATACATGCTTCTCAATGCAACATGAAATATTGCAGTGATGATACTTGGTAGAAGCATCCATTGCCAACGAGCGTCAGAATATGGGATTATGATAATGACTCCGTGGTTGAAAGCCGGTGCCCCACTACAAAAGGCACACACGCTACTGTGCCTATTCCGTCAACGCTACGTGTTGGGGCCATAGTAAGTTCGAAAATGTTTTATGCATTAGGTGTTTGAAGTACGCACTATAGGAACTAAATATCGCTGTCACATTGAACTCCTAAAGGCGAAACATTAGGGTCCCCAAATTTTTTATTAGTATACAAGTGGTCAGCTTTTTCTTTTATACGAGTTCACATTTTGGCTAGTGCACAGGACACAAGGGTTTGTTTTTAAACGAAAGTGCTGATTTTTTGGCAAAGGCAGCGCTTTTGGAGCCAATCATTCCGGTTTTGCCACTGACAGCATACATTACGATTGCAAGATTCAGCACGCTAACATTCCAAGAACTCTTATCAGACCCTGTCTTGACAGCTTCTCCAGAATATAATCACCTATTGTTTCTCTGGAACAGCGAGTTATCGCGGTCGAGAATAATGGAAGTGGCTATACCCACTCTTCGCTTCCGGGTTACTTTCCTCCTTTTTTACCTGCATAGAGCAAGTCAAGCGCTGTTACTTCTGTAAGGACGAGGAAAGAATTAGTCATTATTTTTATCCTGTCGCCAGTAGATGTCATTGAGGAGTAGATTCATAGCATTGCCTATTCGAAACTTGGGTCAGGAAATATTCGAATAAGTTGTTCTTTTTGGAGCCTCTAGTCTGGCCTACTGTCACAGGGATATTTACTATGCCATAGATTAATTTATCAGTCAGACTAAAAGAATAATGGATAATTTAATCCATTCTTTTAAACATTTCAATATTAATATTCAGTAATTAAGTTTGTTATATTAACTATTCCTAGCTTATACGTGAAGTTATGTGAGAAGAGGTGAAGAAGAAGGACACCGCACGCGCACGCCTAGCTCGCGCTCGCACCTGCGCACGTAGTGCACGCTCAGCGATTGGGCGCCATTAGGATGCTTGCAGTAGCTGGTATTTTCATCACAAGATCTCGCTAAGCAGAACACAAGTCGCGTCGCTCGCCATCGGAGATCAGCTCAACGTCAAGCGGCAGGATCCTCGTAGCAAAGATTTGGTTTGCGTTTCATTCCTAGTAATTCTTGTTAGTTTCTCTCAACTGAAACGTTGTTGAAGCCCTTTGGAGGTCAGGAAGTCAGAATATTCTGATGTCTTTATGATCACCCGGCCAAGGGCACTCCCCTTGGCTGGCCGCACTACCGGTCAAGGATTGGCCGCTCGATACCCTGCTACGCAGTTGAGATAGCCACGTCCCTGTAGCTCTGGTTCCTACAAATGGGGGTTTCATTCCAATGAAGAATCCGAAGGTGATACAACTGGAGCTTCAGAAAGCCTCATCGCTTTTCCAGAAGATTACGGAGGTTCGCCAGTTCGGCCGAGGGGGTATCCTGTGCTGCTCTGCAGACCAGGATTGCGTCCGAGAGCTCCTGAATTGCTCTAAATTTGCTGCACAGCCGGTGAGCCCGTTTATTCCAGCTCATCTTGCATGTACGAAGGGCATAGTCCGTGGGGTGGATACGAGTCTGACACCTCAAGAAATTCTTGACTTATTTGCTGTAGCTGGGGCAGTTTCAGTCTATCGATGCACCCGAACGACTGATAAAACAAAATCGCCTACTGAATCAGTTATAGTAACTTTTGCAGGAAGAGTTAGGCCAAAAGAAATTAAGGCATGGCCACTAATCTACTAAGTAGAACCACTTTCCCCGAAACCTTTGCAGTGCTCAAAATGTTGGCGATTCGGCCACAGCATGAAAGCATGCAGATCACAGGCTAGATGTCGTCTGTGCGGAGAGAGTCATGACAGCTGCGATTGCAAATCCGATGACCAGAGGTGTTGCTTGTGTAATGGAGCGCACCCTGCAGACTCTGCTGAATGTGGTGCAAAAGAAAAAGAAATGGGTCTTTCTAGAAATCATAGAACGCAGGCGTTGCTCTAGGAGGGAGGCGGTAGCAGAAATGCATGAAAGATCGAAAGGTTACGCAGGCATAACATCCCGTCACACAGCGGCAATGGATGCATCGCTCGCAAAGTCGATAACTGAGGCTATTGAAAAGTCCACTGAAAAGGCAATGCAGCGTCTGGCAGCTACTCTTTTTGAAGCCTTGGCTGATATGTTAACACAACAGCTGACACAAATCATTGGTACAGTTTCTGTGTAAAATGGAGATTCCCATGCTCTGTTGATTTCAAGGGGTACAGAGGAGGAAAATCAGACAGTCAATCATAGATCTATCTCTCCGAAAGCAGGACCTTCAAAAAATAGAGTTCAGGCTGAGTCAGAACCTGCGACAGATGATTCAGGAGACTTTACAGATATGGACACAGAATCTCTAAGAACTTTAAAACGTAACAGATCTCCCCTTTCTTAAAAGTCTTCTCAGAACCCAAAATCCAGGAAATACTTGTCAAAGAAAGACTTCTTTGAGAACCTTTCAAAAAATGATTTCTTGAAAAAAGATATTCTGGATGAGGCAGTTTCTTCTGCCGGTATAGCATCAAAATAGGTTCCCTAAAAATCTGCAGTGGAACTGCCGGTCTATTTGGTCGGCAACTACAGATTTACAATATATTTCTTCGCAAATTTCTCCCGACATAATTGCCATTCGGGAAACCTGGCTTGGTAACGGTGAAAAATTTTACATGAAAAATTATCGATTAATACGGCTGGATCGGCCGAGTAGAGGTGGCGGTCTGGCTTTCTTAATATCAACTAAATTTAGTCACAGAGCCAAGATATCGTATCAGTGTATGGACACGAATCACGAAATTCTAGTGTTAGACATAACACTACCAGACTGCTCACCTTTCTCTTTTGCAAATGTATACTTTCCTGCAGGAGTTCAAGACACGAGATGCCTCGATATTATGGTAGCTTCATGCAGAAAACAAATAGTACTGTGTGGTGATTTCAATTCTCACCATGTGTCTTGGGGCTTCAAATCTGATGTATGCGGAAGACGTTTGTGGGAATGGACGCTGGATAATAACTTCTCCTGCTTGAACTCACACGTTGCTACATTTGTAAGGGGTAACTCTAAATCGACCATTGATTTAACATTTTTCAGCCCCACTTTAAGCATATCCTCGTGGAATGTATTAGATTGGGCTACAAACAGCGACCACCTTCCCATTACGTTTGAAATTAAGTTCCAGAGGTTTTGTTTGGCAGGGAAAGTTGGCTCATTCGTAAATTATGCTAAATTACAAAAAGACTTAAAGTCTACGTTGACTTTTCGCGAGGAAATGCAGGAAGACCTTAGGGCTATGAGTCTATCTGCGGTGTAGAAACGATCACTAAAAAATTCAACGTTTACTGTAAACTCGAACAAAGCGGGATATTTTAGCCCGTGGTGGAATCTCGAATGTGTCATGGGGTATAGAAAGCGAAAAGCAGCTTGGAAAAAGCTGTTAATTAACCAATGCCCCAAAAATTGGAGTGATTATAAATTCATGGCCGCCGATTTTAAGCGTCTAGTGCACAAAGCAAAAGAAGACTATGATATGAATAAATTTAATTATTTGTCTAAGTCTAAAAGTAAGAAAATGCTTTTCAGGTTTTTACGTGCAAGAAAAATGATTCCACAGACAGAAAGCAGTCATTCCACCATTATGTCTCCTCGCGAACTCTCTGAATTCTTGGAAAATATTGCTATAGGCTTGCAAACCAGGTTTACGACAATTATGCCAAAGTCCATGGTGAAAGTAAGGGTGGATTGTGATTTCCAGGAGGTATCTTTAGCTGAACTGGCGGATGTGATGAAGAGCTTACCGTCCGCTGCTCCCGGACCTGATTGGGTGACGTCTACAATGATTAAAGTGTTATACGAAATATCGCCACATGAAATCCGTAATATAGTTAATTATTCACTGAAAAATTCTTGGATTCCGGCCGATTGGAAGCTTTCCAAAATAATTCCGATACTTAAGAAACAGGGAATGGAGTTTACTCTGGATAACATAAGGCCTATTTCATTGACATCTAACCTGGTCAAGCTTGTAGAGAGAGTCTTAAATGCCCGTATAATAAACTACATCAATGAACATACAATACTAAACCCCAGACAAATTGGCTTTAGATCGGGATACTCCATTTGGTGTGCACATGTGGATTTGGAAAGTCGCATACGGCTGGCTCGGCATCGCCGCGAATACTGTGCACTAGTCACTCTAGACTTAGCTAAAGCGTACGACAAAGTGGAATATCCTATTCTAATTTAGCAGATGCAAGACCATCGCTTTCCAAAATATATGACAGCATGGATAATAGAGATTGTGAAAGACAGAGAATTTTATTGCTTCTTGAATGGATGCTCTTCTAAAAAATATAAGCAGACAAGAGGTGTACCTCAGGGCTCAGTATTATCCCCGGTGTTGTTCAACATATTAGTAAGTTCCATTCCAACTCATCAGGATATCCAAATTTACGTATATGCAGATGATATTGCTTTCTTTGCAACAAACAGTGATCTGCACTCATTGAATCAGGCATTACAGAATTACATGAACATGCTAGAAGGATGGCTTGACAATATCCATATGTCATTGAACGTCAAAAAAAGCGCGCTTCTGCCATTCTCTTTTAAGGATCGTGTCAACATTTCCCTGATGTATCGTACCGAGCTCATTCCCCAGGTCGATTTCCTGAAATACCTAGGCATCGTATATAATAGGACGCTAAATTGGAAAAGCCATATAGACGAGGTTGGCGGTAAAGCGTCACGTGCCTTGGGGCGGTTACGCAAATTGGGAAACAGAAAAATAGGATTGCGTAGGAGTTCATTGATAATGATTTACAAGATGTATGTACGGCCTATTATGGAATTCGGGTGTGTATTATTTTCAGGCGGCGCGGCTTACAAGATGAGACCATTAATATTATTAGAAAGAGAAGCTTTGCGCTTGTGTCTTGGACTCCCAAAATTTGTGGCAAATAATGTTTTGTATGTGGAAGCGCGCCTTCCACCTTTGTTAACGCGGTTTAGAATACTTACAGTCCAAACTTTCTTAAAAATATACAATTCGCCTCTGCGACAAGCTTCATACGTTTTTATTAAAGAACCAACCGCATTCTTTGGAACACAATGGTCTAGACTACACTCCCCTCAGATTAGGTTCGTCCAAGCGTTGCTAGAGCTTCTCAATGTAAATATTTATCAGATTTGCATAACGAAGACACCTAATTTAACTTGAAATTAAATTTGATGATATTTTCCCCTCTAATGCAAAACAACTGCCTCTTCAATATTTAAATATTCGGTTAAAAGATTACTTGACTCATCTGTCCATAAACAACATTATTGCGACGGATGCATCCGTATTGAACGAAAAGGCTGGAATAGGCATCTTCTGTACTTCTCTCGACTGGTCTTTCTCAATTCGATTACCAGATTACACGCCTATATTCATCGCTGAATTATTTGCTATAACTCTAGCGCTTCGGAAACTTCCTGCAAGCGAATCAGAAGCGGTCATACTTACCGATTCTCTCTCAGTATGCACCGCACTATCTACAGCAAAAAATCTGACATTAATGAGTATGATTAGCAGTTTATTACCAGAAAACCTGAAAAAATTTCACTTGCTATGGATACCCGGCCACTGCGGAATTTATCCAAATGATATGGCAAACTCGTTAGCCAAAGCATCTTTAAGCAAACCAATCTTACCTATTTTACCTAATTTCGCCTACTTAACAGCACTAAGAAATAGAAAGGCTTGTTTGCACAAAGAAATAGAAAAATTATCATTGGATAAAGTCAGAGACTTCGTACATCTAAGATATTGCTGGAACAAACAGTGGTGTGTATCTCGGCAGTTATAAACTACAATTACCAGGTTACAATGCAGAATTCCGCATCTGAATTACTACCTACATAAAGCTGGACTAACAGCATCTCCGTTGTGTCTCTTTTGCAAGGAACCAGAATCAATAGATCATTTCTTTTTGTACTGCAAACGTTGTGCTCATCAAAGAAAAAGATACCTGGTCGAACCAATTGACAAGCTAGGTTTAAAAATAAACGTGGAACTAATTTTATCCTTCGGAGGGATTACATTGGGTTATAGCCACAGGGAGGTTTTTTCTGCTGTGTGCGAGTACATAAGGGCAACAAAGAGATTACCCTGTTAGCCTATTGTTATTATTTACAACTTCGAGACTACCTGAATTGCTGACTGAACACACTTGATGATCCTGCCGCCCTGTTCTCCGCCGATCCCCCTTTGTGGGCGAGTGCCAGCAAAGATGAAGGTACATAATCATCATCATCATTATCATCATCATCAGAAGCTACGCAGCAGGACCGACATGGGTGACCACGGCCGAAGACCCCAGCTCTTGTCCCACTCGAATGGACCCCGACCACGGAGGCGCTTGTTTCGTGGCAGATGCCAGCACCCGCCATTGGGGTTCGACGGACTGATGAGCACCGCCTACCTGAAGGAGCTGTTTGGCCTTCCATCGACGTACCCTTGGACGTCGGGGCCCACACTGACCACGGAGCCGGAGCCGTACTACTACGTCAAGTGGCCATGCCCAGTGTTCCCGCTTTTCCCATTATGATCACCGTGGATGGTGCCAGCGATCTCTTGCGAAGTGGCTCCAAACCAAGGCCCAACATGGCGACCGGGTGTGAGCCCGGACGTCACCAGGAACGGTGCCCCGCCACGTCAGCCAGAGAGGCAGGTCGTCAAGCGCCGTTGGTCCCGGCCACCCGCTGAACAATGCACCGAGGCGGTGCGACCCCATGCTACCAGGGCGCGGACTCGTAAATGTACCACTCCTTCAAAGAGCGAGACATCGCGAAGCAGCCCGTCGAAGGAAGAGGAATACATCGAGCGACTGCTGCGCGCTGTGGCAGACCTCGGGCTCGGCGTGCCCGCCAAGGAAGAGGAGCCACGGTGCTCCGCACTTAAGTTCATCTACAGCGCCGCGATACTGAGAAGCTTGAACGTGCAGAGCCGCGCCTCGACGTCTGCCTCGCGATCGGAGCACCAGGACCAAAACCTGGAAGGGAGCTCCACGTCCGCCTGCAACGTTCGTGAGTAACCAGCCGAGATAACGCCTCGGGCCAGGTCAAAGACCCTGGACGTCGATGCACCGGTTTGGTGCCGCTGACGCTTCAGATGAAAGCTTGGTCTGACCCCGGTACTGCACGAGTCAACCGCACCGCAGGAGTTTTCTGTTTTCTCGGGCCAATAAATGTTTTGTTGACAGAGGCGTGTAGGTTCATGATTATTGAGCAGCCGTTGCAGCCATGTCCATGCGCGCATACACATATATGTATATTATTAGGACCGTCGTCAGTAGGCGCCATGCTGTCGCTGGGAAGCGTAGCCGGGCAGCGTTCCCATGCCTGGAACCCAGTTTTCTCGGAACCAGCGTCCAGAGATGACAGGGAGCGGCGCTCTTTTAATCCTCCATCAAGTAGCTGACTGCCTATGCCCGCCAGGTATTGTCCCTGCTAGCCGGAGGATGAGACGTCGTGTCGCCACGACGCCGTAAGCCGTTCCAGAGATGACAACAAAGACAGCGTCTTCCTTGGAAGAAACCGCGGCCACCGCCACAAATCGCCCTGCTAATTGAGCGGACAGATTGGCTGACCGTTTGATGTCTGCTGTCCCGGGCTTGGGACCCTTCGATCAGCGACACACACGACGAGGAAGAGCCCCTCTGGAGCCACGTTGCAGTGCAGCGATCACGAATCAATATTGGATGTTAACGTGCCCGTGCATGCTCGTACCCCTCGCCTGTTGTGTGTGCGTGATTGCTGTTCCACTCAAGAAGGAGGAGCCCGACAGGGCCTTATAACGACGCTGCAGGGTGCTGGACGTCACTCTGAACCATGTAATGGTTCAACCATCATGCTCGTGGTTTGTGAACTCCTAACCTCATGCTGTAAATAATTGTATATAGTGCCATAAACCTGTTTGTTTTTCGTATCCCCATTTTGTCAGCGTTCGTTTCCTTAACCCGAAGCTACACCACGCAACCACAAGAGACCGGGCAGACCCCGGTCTGCAACAACGGGTAAACAGTGCTGAGATCCGCAACAACTGGTGATCAGCGCTGGAATCCGAAGCGACTACAGGAGAACAGCGCCGAGAGCCACAACAACTGGTGGGCAGCAGTGGGATCCACAACACTATATACAGATATGAGGGCACATAAATTTATGAAATTGCCACGCATAAAATTACTGTAAGGGAGTCCCTATGCATATACAACTATATATACAGATATAAGGCCACATAAACTTATGGTTGTCACGTATGAAATTTCTGTAAGGGAGTCCCTACGCATATATAGGTATATGTACATATATAAGGCCACATGAATTTCTGTAAGTGCCACGTATAAAATTTCTGTAAGGGAGTCCCTATGCATATGTAGGTATAAGTACAGATATAAGAGCACATAAATTTATGTAATTGCCACGTATAAATATTCTGTAAAAGAGTCCCTGCACATATAGGTTGTCGGGCCGATGGGCCCTTTATCTGCAGCACGCACGGCGGAAGCAGGGCGAGGAGAGCCGATGCGCAATGCACATGCGCGGGATGGGCGTCAGCATCGAAAAAGCCACAGTGGGCAAAAACGTGGCTAACGGATAGGAAGGGGGCGAGACGAGCCCGTGCGGCTTTTCGGTGGCAGCCGAGCGATGGGATGCAATGTCGGTCGCGCTAGGCGCGAGGGCTGTTTCCTCCGTGCGTGCTGATGGCAAAATCGATTACGTATAATCGATTAAAGGTCTGCAGTTGTTCGATTAATCGTAATCGATTTCCGCTTTCGAATAATCGAAATAATCGATTAAACCTATTCGATTATTCGACTACGGCACCCCATGCTCCCGCCCCCAACCTCGGCCCTTGGCTGCAGTGCATGACTGCGAGGCGCGCTATCCTCAAACACAGATGCCATGCACGTCACCTTTCTTTCACTGCTTTCCCTACAACGCATATTTCTGCGCTAGCAGAACGAGCCCAGAGCTGGCGGCGGCCGTACCCCATAGAGAAATATATGAACTCGCCCTGATCTCCGTCGTGTACGCCTGGAAGGGCGTCCAACTCCGAGCATTCCCCAATGCTTCAAGCCCCAGCAGGTGTCGGCTCTGCCCCATCGAGGCAGAAATGAACTTGTCCACTTCTCTCCGGCTCACAGTCTACTGTTGCTACTGTTCCTAGTGCCTTCACCTCCTCTCCCTTAACCCCTTCAGGCGCAGCGTCCACATTTGTGGACGCCAACTTCACAGCTCAATATCTCGAAATTTACTTTGAATCTCGCGCGCAACCAGTGCTCTCTCTATCACTACATGTTGCTGCAGCGACCCGTGGCGCCATCTGCCGCAGCTGACACAAAATAACTACAAAAACAACTCTCAAAGATGGACGCCTCCACGTTTTACGGCGGCGCACGTAAGTGGCTCTCACTTTTCAAGCCCTTGCTATGTTTCATTCGAGGTGGCATGAAATTATGCACTTGTCAGTAAGAGCTAAGAGATACCTCATGCCAATAAACAAGACTTTTGCAACTAGAAACTATTTATAACGTCAAAAAGGGTGCGTAAAATACCGCGTCCACGATCGTGGACATTGCGCCTTAGTGCTGCCTTTGTTGCAGGGCAGCCATTTCGCACCGTGTGCGCAGATATGATGGTTATGTGTGATTTTTTGTCTCCAGGACTTGAAGATCATGCTTCAAAACGTCAGAAAGTTGATGATGCGACAGCAGAAGAAATCCTCATGAGAATATCAAATGGAGATATCTCAGATGGCGACTTTTCAGATGACGAATTGGAAGCAGAAAATGAAGAAAACATAGTAAGTTTGCTCGAGATTGTGAGACATTATTTTGTGTTCTCGGGAAACATATGGCACCAAACTGTCTAAAGGTACTTTGACCCTAATTTACGCTGTTTGTTTCAGCCTGCCAATGGTCAGGTGACCGCATCCACGACCACAGCTGCACTGCCTGCACGACCAGACGCCACGGTCAGCTCGAACGCACCTGCGGCATCTACGAAGGCTGAGTTCAAATGGGTGAAGAAAGATTTTGCTCCAAGTGATGTTGACTGCCACTACAATCCTGAAGTAGCCTCGACATGCCAGCAGCCACTTGTGTATTTTAGCAAGTATTTCACCGAACAGATATTTGAAGACCTTGCTGAATTCACAAACAGGTATGTCCTGCAAAGAGACGGTGCCGTATTAGCCACTACAAAAGAAGAGATCAAAATATTTTTTGGAATGCTCATGCTGATGGGTGTTCTGAAATACCCACGCGTCAGAATGTATTGGCAAACTGCAACGAGGATTCCCGCAATAGCCGATTCGATGGGCGTGAAGCGATTCTTCAAAATCAGAGGCGCTCTCCACATAAGCGACGCTAATGAAGAACGGGACCCGAACAGCCAAGACAAATTTTGGAAAGTTAGGCCGTTGCTAGAAGCTGTCAGAAGCCGCTGCTTACAGCTTGTTCCCTTGGAACAGAATAGCATCGATGAACAGATGGTGCCGTTCACAGGACGCATTGCTGCAAAGCAATTTGTGAAAGGAAAACCGAACCCAGAAGGCGTGAAGGTTTTTGTACGCTGCAGTTTTGACGGTCTTGCACATGACTTTGAGTTTTACCAAGGGAAGGGAACGGGAGTGAGCAAAGAACATGCACATCTTGGCCTTGGTGGCTCCGTCGTAATGCGCCTTGTTGAAAGCCTCCCGAAGGCACAGAACATCAAGTGCTACATGGACAATTATTTTACGTCCGTGAAGCTCTTTCTTGAGTTAAAAAAGATCGGCATTTTGGCTAGTGGCACAATTAGGGGAAACCGCTTGGCAGGATGCGTCATGAAAACAGACAAGGAAATGAAGAAAGAAGGACGGGGAAGCTATGATGAGCGGGTTTCCCAGAACGACGAAGTTGTCCTTGTTCGTTGGCAAGACAACGGGACCGTCAACATGGCTTCTACCCACCTTGGAGTTGGAAATATTGGCACCGTGAGAAGATGGAGCGAATCCCAAAAGGTCCACGTTGACATTGACTGTCCAGAGGTAGTCCTGGACTACAACAAATACATGGGTGGAGTAGACAAACTAGACTTCATCATGTCCCTCTACCCAATGCGGACGCGAACGAAAAAGTGGCCTGTGAGAGTGATTTCCCATTTTGCATCTTTTGCGCTCTCCAACAGTTGGCTTGAATACTTAAGGGATGCCAATAAAGCAGGGCTACTAAGAAAAGAGACACTGGACATGATGGCGTTCCAAACAGACGTCGCGAATTGCCTGCTGAACAGCAATAAGCCACAAAAGAAGCGTGGACGTCCGAGCAATGACAACTCCCGAACAGTGAAAAAGAAGGTACCCAATGCTTCACCACTACCAGTCAGCACTGTTCGCTATGATGGGATTAATCATTGGCCGCAGCAAGTAAACATGGCTAACGCACAACGCTGCCGGAGAGAGGAATGCACATCCAAAAGCCGTGTCCGCTGCAGGAAATGCAACATTTTCCTTTGTCTGACATCTCAGAACGACTGTTTTTATTTGTTTCATACCAAATAGACTCTTTCTGATTATTTTTGCGGAAAAGACTTCCTAAGCAGTGTTCCTGCAATGATTATTTGCGAGCCTCCGAAATAAAAGCGTTTGTTTTCTTCTTCTCCACCGTTCATGGGTATTGCAACAAGGAAAGCGAGATGTAAAATATGTATTTACTAGAGCCTATACAACAGGCAGTATGGCGAAAAACCCACGCACAAGCCATGGCGCACCTTCGTCGTCTTCCTTTCCCTGCGTCTTCGTGCGCGCGCTTGGGTAACGGTCACGTGACAATATGACTGCTTTGAGGCGCAATGTCCACATATGTGGACGCCATTGAAAAATTGAACCAATGAATTTTTTTCTGAATTTCTTGTGGATTCCTTCTTTAATAGCGTTATGTATTCATAATCTGAACAAAATTTTTTTTTCGCTACGTCAGATTTAATTCGCGCCTGAAGGGGTTAAGCTGGTTGAGCGTCGCTGGCGTATACGTGAGGCTTGCGTTGCTTGCGTGTTACATTGTATGATTATTAAACTTTGGTGATTGTAGTGCAACCTTTGGGATGTCATAATGCCGGGCAATCGAAAGAAGAGCGAAATGTGGTCATTTTTTTGCTGAAGACGAGAAAACAAAGACTGCAAGGTGTAATAAATGTGGCAGGCACTTCTCGAAGCCAGCTACGGATACTCTAAGATATCACCAGCTGCACGTCCGCTCTATTCAGGTGCTAAAGATCCATCTCCCAAATAAAGGTGGTAACGTTGAAGGTAACAATGTTGAAGAACCCTATCCGGACGACACCAATCCGCCTCTTCAGGTAAATTATAAGTATTTCTCAGCCAACAGCCATTAATTTTTGTATAAGTTATCTTCGAAATCGTCGGCTTTTTTATTGGCATCAGTATGCCCTTCTGCATATAAGTTAAATAAAGAGAAATAGTTCAGCTCCTGTACAAAGGTTAGGAGTGGTTGATGCAAAGGACCATGCGTCCAGCGCGTTAAGTCACATGGTTGATTAGGGTGGTTGTCAAGGCTGGGTAGGTTTTCCTCGCACCCACCGCCGATGGTGGTGAGTGCAAGCAAAATCAAGTGATTTGTTGCTTAAGGAAGGCATGTTTAAAATGATGGATAGTTGAGAAGTCATATTCGCTCAAAAAGCCGAGAGACCGCTCAACCCCCCCCCTGCATCCTACCACATAAACACCAAAATGCGAAATGTGGCATTTTTTACACCATTGGCGTTTAATTTATATTTCAGGGTGAAAAATGTGCTGCTGCCTCAGATGCCGCAACTGGAGCTTCAACTAGAGAACTTTCTAATCCGGCTACAACTACAAGTTCACGTGCCTCTGCTTCTTCTTCGTTTGATGGACCGAAGGGAAAGTGCCTCGCCAATGCTGTAGCGTTTGCAAGTAAGTTTCTGTACTTGTAATGAACATTTTCGGACCGGAAGGAGAAGGCTACAACGACATGACAATATGTGTCGGTGCGTTTCAGGAGGAGGAGTCCGAGAAAAACACGCTACTGATGCTCTCGGGTACATGATCGCGCACGACGACTTGCCTCTCAGCACACCGGAGAAAGATGGTTTCAAGACGTTCTTGAAAGCACTGCAGCCACTTTATAAGCCTCCAACCAAGCCCGCCATCACTAAGAGTCTCGAAGCGAAGTACGAGGAGTTTAGAGCACATTTTGATCGGAGAATCCAAGCCGCAGATCATCTGAGCATTACAGCCGATGTTTGGACGCACGCAAACACAATGCGATCGTACCTTGGTCTCGCGGTTCACTTCAGAGAAGGCAAGTTTTTGTTTTTAATTTTGATGAATATGCCCTTTTTATTTGCCATGGTGCGTAACGATAATGAGTGTGCACTCTTAGTTTAAACTTTTTTTTTACTTTTCAGGAAATAAGCTAGTGAACATCAAAACCGGCATTATGTACATCCCAGAAAGAAAGATAACTCCGAATCTCCATGCAGCAATGCGCCAACTGTGCGATGAGTGGCATATTTGATCAGGCTAATGTCCGAACTATTGTCACAGGTGGCGGGAAGAATATTAAGGCAGCCGTCCGAGATCAATTTCGCGCCGATAAGCACGTCTCCTGCGTTGCCCATCTTCTCAACCAAGTAGGCCAAGCTGCCATTGGTCTAGAAGTGAACAAAGTTCCATAAGAAATGGAAGCGCATTAGATAGTGGTGCTCCCGGAAAATGAGCAAGAAGCGGAGATTCTGGAGGACGTCACTGACGCCGATTCCCCTAACTATGAATGTACATCTCTCATTACTCTTCGGCCGCTGCTGAAGACGGTGAAGATTGTTCGCTTCTTTCGTACCAGCGATGTTGCGCCGCGATTGTTGGTGGAAATGCAGATGCAAGATGGCATGCTGGAACATGAGTAATTGAAATTGATACAAGAAATCAGGACCCGATGGAATTGTTGTTATTACATGCTGGAGCGCTTTTTTAAGTTGTCCGAAGCTGTCAGCTGGGTCCTCCTACACCTGCAGAAAGAGAGAGGCGCCACTCGGCTGAAGCTCCCAGATTTAATTGCTGGTGATCAGCTCGGCGTCCTTGCTGAAGTAAGAGACCTTCTGAAGTTGTTAGAAGAAGCCACGCTCATGGTTTCGAAGGGCCATTCCGTGACACTCAGCGACGTCATTCCTATGGTGTACGGCCTAAACAGGTATATCTTTGATAATTCAATGAGAGCTTCAGTCACTCATTCTACACCGACATGCGCTCTACACCAACAATTTGAAATTGAATATCGTAACGTCAATATTGTGATACACGAAAGGTTTCGGTGTTGAATAATCAATGTTGTGGAAAATAACATAGCGCCTGCTGTTGTCTCTCTGAAGTTATAATTTTAAATATTTATCTTCCTTTGTAGGGTATCCAGTGCTTCGGATTCAGCCACCAAGTCACTTTTGATCTTCAGCAAAGCTTCTTGAAGAAATTGACAAAAGGTTTAGTGGAATAGAGTACGTGCGTCCATACGCTGCCACGACAATCTTGGACCCACGGTACAAGATCTATGTTTGCGAGCAACCTCAGGCTGTGGCCATGTTCGTTTAACACTTATGCAAGTTCATACCATGATTTATTTATTTATATTAGGTGGGAAGCATTTCTTAGTTAAGCATAGGCACTTTGAGCGTATCTATCTATCTATCTATCTATCTATCTATCTATCTATCTATCTATCTATCTATCTATTTATCTATCTATCTATCTATCTATCTGTCTATCTATCTATCTATCTATCTATCTATCTATCTATCTATCTATCTATCTATCTATCTATCTATCTATCTATCTATCTATCTATCTATCTATCTATCTATCTATCTATCTATCTATCTATCTATCTATCTATCTATCTATCTATCTATCTATCTATCTATCTATCTATCTATCTATCTATCTATCTATCTATCTATCTATCTATCTATCTATCTGTCTGTCTGTCTGTCTGTCTGTCTGTCTGTCTGTCTGTCTGTCTGTCTGTCTGTCTGTCTGTCTGTCTGTCTGTCTATCTATCTATCTATCTATCTATCTATCTATCTATCTATCTATCTATCTATCTATCTATCTATCTATCTATCTATCTGTCTGTCTGTCTGTCTGTCTGTCTGTCTGTCTGTCTGTCTGTCTGTCTGTCTGTCTGTCTGTCTGTGTGCGTGTGCGCGCGCTTGCGCGTGGTAAACGTGTCGGCGTCCGGGACGATGTCGTCGCCTTGGTGCGGTAACATTGCATTTAACATGGTTTGTACTTCCCGTCCATAAACGAGGCTGAATGGTGTCATGCGGGTCGTTTCTTACTTGGCCGTGTTGTGTGCGAACGTTATGTATTGCAAGATTTGATCCCAATTTTTGTGTTCAACGTCTACGTACATTGAAAGCATGTCTTCAATGGTTTTGTTTAGACGCTCTGTCAGCCCGTTCGTTTGCGGGTGGTAGGCGGTGGTCTTTCGATGCTTTGTTCCACTCAGCATCAAGACATGGTCCAAAAGATTGGCCGTAAATGCGGTACCTCTGTCTGTGATTACGACGGTTGGTGCACCGTGCCTCAGTGCAATATTCTCAATGAAAAATCTTGCCACCTCCGCTGCTGTACCTCTCTGGATAGCCTTTGTCTCGGCATAACGCGTCAGATAATCTGTCACGACGATAACCCATCGGTTGCAAGCAGTAGAAGTAGGGAGTGGGCCCAAAATGTCCATGCCGATCTGGTGGAATGGAGTAATTGGGACCTGTACGGGTGTCAGGAGGCCAGCTGGTTTAGTTGGTGGTGACTTGCGTCACTGGCAGTCGAGACAGGTACGAACGTGGTTCTTCACGGCTATGGTTAGTCTTGGCGGGTAATACCTTTGCTGCACCATAGCCAACGTTCTTGTGTAACCCAAGTGACTATAGGTAACCTCGTTGTGGCATGTTTTCAGTACTTCGGTGCGATGGACTGCTGGGATGACGAGTAGATAGGCGGATCCCGTCGACGAAAAGTTTCTTTTTTAGAGTACTCCGCCCCGTAAACAAAACGATGACAGCACTCTTGCGAAAACTCTTAGCGCCTTCCGAGAACTGCCATCCAAGTAGGAATTAAGCCAAGCAACTCAGCGTCGTCACGTTGTTGCTGCGCAATGGCGGTCGTGTCGAGGACACCGAAAAATGATGTTCCTCCTCCTCGGGAAGGGTCGCCGACTCAATGGGTGAACGGGACAAACAGTCGGCGTCCATATGCCGCTTCCCTGACTTATGTATGACTGCCATATCGAATTAATGCAGCCTGAGACTCCAACGCGCTAATCGGCCGGTAGGGTCTTTAACATTTGTTAACCAACACAGTGCGTGGTGATCGCTGATTACATTGAAGGGGCGACCATATAAATACGGACGAAATTTTGTAACCACCCATACCACGGCGAGACATTCCTTCTCAGTCGTGGAGTATTAGCCTCAGCGCGTGTTAACGTTCTGCTTGCGTAAGCGAATACCCTTTCTGTGCCTTCTTGCTGCTGCACAAGGACAGCTCCCAGACCAACATTGCTAGCATCGGTGTGAAGCATCGTAGGGGCTCTCTCGTCGAAGTGGGCAAGAACTGGAGGTGTTTGTAGTCACTGGCGGAGATCGTTAAAAGCAGCTTCCTCTTCGTTGTTTCATTCAAAGGTGACGTCTTCTCTCGTGAGGCGAGTTAACGGTGATGCTATGCGTGCGAAGTCTGCGTTAAATCGTCGATAATATGCACAGAGGCCGAGAAAGCGTCTGACAGCCTTTTTATTGGTCGGCAAAGGAAACTGTTCTACGGCTGCAATTTTTTCAGGATCGGGACGAACACCTGCATAACTGACGACATGACCAAGAAATCGCAGCTCTTCGTAGCAAAAGTGGCACTTCTCAGGCTTCAACGTCAGGCCCGCGGTCTGTATGGCTCGTAAGACCACCTCAAGTCTCTCAAAGTGCTCGTAAAACATTATGGAGAACACTATGACGTCTTCCAGATATACTAAGCATGTTTTCCACTTTAACCCAGAAAGCACAGTATCCATGAGTCTTTAAAAGGTAGCAGGCGCTGAGCACAAACCGAATGGCAAGACCTTAAGTTCATACAACCCATCTGGTGTTACAAAAGCGGTCTTCTCGTGGTCTCTCGTGTCCACCTCGATTTGCCAATATGCACTCCGCAAATCCATTGAAGAGAAGTATCGAGCGTGTCGAAGTCTGTCGAGAGAGTCGTCTATACGCGGTAGTGGATATACGTCTTTCTTGGTCACCTGATTTAGCTTTCGGTAATCCACAAAGAAACGCAGGCTGCCGTCCTCTTTCTTAACGAGGACTACAGGTGACGCCCAGAGCTCTATGAATGCTGAATGACGTCATATTCAAGCATTTTGTCTACCTGCTGTTGTATTGCTTTACGTTCTTTTGGAGCCACGCGATAAGGGTTTTGGTGAATAGGTCTCGTCGTTTCGTCGGTAATTATTCGATGCCTGGTTAGAGGCGTGCGGCCAACTTTTGATGTTGTCGAAAAGCAGTCTTAAAATTTTACCAGTAGCTCAAGAAGTCTGCGTCGATCGTCTTTCGGCAAAGTAGTGCTAACGTCCAGAACGGGCGCTGAATCAAGATTTAGCGACTCATCTACTACCGCCAAGCAGCCTTCGACATCTACATCGTCGAAGTAAGCGACAGCCGTGCCTTTAGGAAGGTGCCGGCGCTCAGCACTGAAATTGGTCAGCAGCAAGTCCGTGCATCCAGCAGCATCTCTGACGATACCTCGTGTGACGGAAATACCGTTGGTGAAGAGCAGCGAGCTTATTTGGTCTGCAACTCCTTCGGCGTAAAACTGAGCAGCGGTGGCCACCGAAACAAGCGTGCATGACCTAGGAGGGAGAACCACGTCGTCATCAGTAATACGCAATTGGTTTGGTCGCGCCTCTGGAGAATTGGAGAATTGGGTAAGGCCGAACTGTTGTAAAACGTAATAAAGCTCTCTGGTATGTTGATGACGGCGCCATATTCCCGTGAAAAATCTATGCCAAGAATTACATCTCTGCAGCATGCGGCGATAATGACGAACGACGCAGTGAAAGGAGAACCTCTGATGTCAACTCTTGCGGTACATCTTCCAAAGGGCATCAGTAACTGGCCGCCTGCTGTTCTTATGTGGGGGCCTGTCCACGGCGTCGTCACTTTTCGGAAGCTGTCGGCGAGGTCCTGACTGATAATAGATAAGTCGGCACCACTTTAACATTTGACAGCTCTAGTCGGCACCAGTGTCGACTAGAGCTGTCACTTTCTTACCGTCAAGAAGAACACTAAGGTCGGCAGTCACAATTTCATCGTTTTCACGGCTTATCGGCTGTACAATGTCATGCTGTGGGGGCTTCTTGTCGTCATATTTATGGCCTGCAACCTCGCCCCCGGAGGTCGCCGACTTCAGTTTCCCCATCGCGGGCTAGGTGACCTTCTTGTATTAGGATCCGCGTATGTGTGGCGGTGCGACAAAGGCGAACGCGCGGGGAACGGATAGCGGGATTGACGTCTCAGACTAGGAGGGTGAGTAGGCATTGCCTCCTCTGCAGTGGTACAGCCATCCTCAAAGTGAGAACGGGCTCCTTAGAAAGGAGTGTCGTCACGGCGTGGTGTGCATTCGTCGTTGGTACGTCGACCGTCAAACCAAGGTCGATGAGGACGGAATAAATCACCTCGATGCCAGCAATGATGGGCAATATGGCCTGCACCTCCGCAGTGAAAGCATAGTGGACGTCTGTCCACTGTGCGCGATGCATCGGTTTTCCGGGTCGGTGGACGTCTGAGCATCTCCCCTGTCGTCGCTGCCCATGGGGTGGCTGTGGACGGCTGGTTGTATGACAGTAGCGTGGTTGGTTGATGCATTGTCTGCTCTTGCGGCGGAGACAAAGGGACCATGGGCACCTGGTGGTACTGCGTCGGCATAGCGGGTGGTGGACGTCGAAGAGCGGCAGCGTAGCTCATAGGACGCTGCTGAGTATCAGGACCAGTCGTAGACAATGCTTGGTGAATTTCGTCGCGTACGACTTCAGCGATCGAAGCGATGCGATTTTCAGCAACCGGAGTCCATAACCTCTGCAGTTCTTCGCGAATTATCTCCCTAATCAACTCTCGTAAGGAGGTCTGATTCTCAGACGTCATGGCAATAGCGTTGATTGGGACATTGCAGGACATGCGGTTATTTTGCCTGCTGCGTTGATGAAGGGCCCGCTCGATAGCCGTAGCTTCCTTAATGTAGTCAACCACGGTACTTGGAGGATTGCGCAGTAGCCCGGTGAAAAGCTGTTCCTTGACACCACGCATGAGGTAACTCAACTTTTTATCTTCCGTCATGTGCGGGTTAGCTCGATAAATGGACGAGTCATGTCCTCGGCAAACATTGCAACGATTTCGTGGGGGTTTTGAACCCGTATCTCCAATAACTGCTGCGCACGGTCCCTTCTATCGACATTGGCGAAGGTATAGACGAACTTCTGTCGAAAGTCAGGCCAAGCTGACAAATTGCCTTCACTATTTTCATACCAAGTAAGAGCGCCATCGTCAAGGTAGAAATAGACGCGGGAAAGCTTTTCCTGTTCCGACCACTGATTGACCTTGGCAGCACGCTCGTAGTTGTCAAGCCAGTCGTGGACGTCTGCATGGGCACCGCCACTAAAGCGATCGGAAACGAAGGGTTGAAAAATGGTCACCTGAGATGAGAGCGTCGGAAAGCTGCCTTGGGCACCTGTTGTGGGCTTGCGTTGGCCATTGGTTGAGGTGTTCTGTGCCTAGGAGGTTCCGGCGAGTGAGTGAGCTCTGGCGCGAGGCCTCGCAACCGTCGACTGGAGCGATGCACCGGAGTTGCTACCGGTGACAATGATTCTGGACTCGATGAACGGCTCCCAGCGGGCGTGTGGAGCATCAGACAGAGTTGCGGCCCAGCTCCTCCACCAGTGTCGCGGTACAACGCGAATAAAACAGAGGTACACCTTGAGGCAACGAAAACAGCGTGTTTTCAACAGCTGAGCCACAATACCGTCTTCTTCGGTCTCAAGTGAAGCTAGAGGCCCACTACCTCGTGTCCACTAAATCCCACTTCATTGTTTTTGTCCACACGTACACACGCGTCAATATTTTATTGTCCACTTGTAGTATTATATCAATGACCCGAGCCTGCATGAGTTTCAAGTATACTGCGAAGAAAACGCGCAAATAAATGCGCCCTATTACCGCCAGAGTCGGAAAAACATTATAACTAGAGAAACACACGGCAAAAAAACAAGCTAACTTAACAATGCTGCACCTTCAGCAATTTAAGGTGTTTAAAGTTTTCTTGCAAATAGAGCACCTTACCATGACACAAGGGCGCCCCTCCCACCATATCGCACTCCTTGCCGAGGGCTGAACATCTTCGAACCTCCTCCCGATCGCAAGCCTTACGGCTTGTATCTGCCAGGAAAGAAAATATTGGTGATGACAATCAAAATAGAATGTGCACTTGCACGCGTCAGTCCTCAAAAAAACTTCCCATGGCAGAGAGGAGAATTGGGGTTCATTGAATGAGATTACAATTGCTTACCGATACACACTGGTGCGTGCGCTGTGAAGTCGCACTTTTTCCCCCTAGATCTGCATATTTTCATCTCTTCCTCATTGCATGTCGTGCGATTTTTGTCTGCAAAGGAAACGACGGTGTTTAAAATATACTAAACAAAGCACACTAGCTAAGTTTGCACTGAGTGGTGCGAGGCTGGGTCACAGCAGTGCTGGTAGACACCTATAGGTGACCGTAGCTTTGCTTGGCTTTCGTCTTCTTCCTTCTGTCTTTCCTCTTGCTACACTACACAATACATGGTGACTACTATACTACATTGCTTCCTCTCTAAGTTTGACGTTTTTTTAGTCTGTGTCTTTCTGTCGAAGTTTTTTCTTCTGTTTTTCTTTCCTTTATTTCTGTCTCTTCCTCAGTTGTAGTTCTCTTGGCTTCCATCTTTTTCCCTCCTCGACCATAATAGCTCTGCTGTAGAACTGCTAAAGCGCGCATGTGTCGCAAAAATGGTGCAAATGCCACTGCTGACTGCACTGGTCCACTAAAAATTAAAAAGGAAACACGCGGGCAGCGAACGCAGATAAGGAATGACATGTTCCAGAGTCTCTTGTTAACCGTCTGTACGGAGTGCTTTGGCGGTCATTCAGCTGACAAAACATAGAGGTGCGAAGAAACGAGGACACGAACATCGTGTCCTTTCTCTTCCTCGTTTCGCAGTGGCTTCATGTTTTCTCAGACAACGCAACAACAAGCCCAAGAACGCGTTTTAGTCGGCGATTGAACGCGTGACGGTTCGTGAGAATGATAAATTTCGATCTACGACACACGGAAAACGTTGACCGTAACACCTAAGCTGAAAATAAATAAATAAACGAAGTTCAGCTGGCCACTGATTAAACCTCGTCTGCCGGAGCGAAAGAAAAACACTTGAGGCTTAAGCACGGTCCACAAACCGAGCGCTGAAAACACGTGTGCCGCGGTCAAAAAAAAAAAGCGGGCATACTGTGAAACATGAGCAACTACGCAGCACGGGTTATTCCCGTTCGTCGAGAACCCATGGCTCCATTTACCCAAGTGTCGATGGCATATCAATGTTTGAGGTGAGAATGCTGGATTTGTTTGGCACCAAGCCATTTTTGTTAGGCGCATTCGATGTGCAACGTACGCACTACTTATTGTTACTCCTTATTGACTTCATGCTTTTTACGCCAGTTGAGATACGCGTCGTCTGCAGCGAGTTCTGTCAATTTTCGCCCGCTTCATACTAGCACCATGTAGAAAGCGGACGAGAGGAGAAATCTCACTCTCCACGAGGCAGTGGCGCCCTCTCTCACGTGGCGCCAGAGTCATTCGCCTGTTTACGAAACGGTTTTAGACACTTTCAGTTCATGATTGGTATTTGCAAATTTTTATGAATGATATTACTTTACACCTCCATCGTTTAGTTCAACCTAGTTTTGAGCATCGCGAGCCTTGCTGTGGCCTTGTTTATGAGCGTGACCACGCTACATGCAATCCATGTATGAACGACTGTAGCCGCCCCGCCCCCCCCCCCCCCTTACCAAAGTGTTGGGAACTTTATCCACGCATGTCTACGAAGTGAATGTTAATGATAGGGCGAAGCCGTGCAAGTCACATCATGAATCGTGGCCCTTCTTTTTTCTTCTAGTTAACAGCCTTTTATGCTGTTCTTGTCAACCTTTTGTTCTTCCATATGCTTTGACAAATGGATGGTTGAATGTCGTTGTTTTTTTTTTGGTGTTTCAGACTTTCACTTTGTTTACTCTGGGTGACAGCCTTCTGATTACCTTTTTGTTGTCCGCAGATGTCTCGAATTCTACATCTGCTGTAGACGCATGGCTGTGGTTTACGGACGGGGGAACATTGTGCGCTGTTAAGGTGCTTCGCCCCTCATGAAATTGCGGGAACATTTTTTTAAAAGTCACGGATTCGTATGTGTAACTAAAGAGTTGGCCTGGGCGTGGTTGTAAGACTTATTGGAAGGAAACAGCGAGAAAAACAAGAAACCAAACAAAGAAAGAACCATGCAGCGCTCTGTATGTGTCCTTCTTTTGGATAGTTGTTTTCTGCGCTGTTACCTTCCGGTACGTATGCGAAACATTTTTTTTTTCAGTTTGTTAGTCTGGGGTTGCACGCACGGCTGCCCTAACGGCCAGAGTGTGGAGACGGTGCTTTTTTTGCAGCTTTAGACAAAAGAAAATGTAAAGTTCTTTAAACGTGATAGCTCTCTCCGAGGTGACTTGCACATTGCCGACTGACTCTCGAACATTTGTAAGTACTCGCGTGACCTTCAACCTCAGCCACTGAAATCTCGAAAATGCTTCGTAATGGACAGTTCCTTAAAAGTTGTCTATTGTATATAGCTTATTGTGATCAGAATATTATATAATAGTGTTTTGTGCTACATTACATCATCTGAGGTCCATTCAACTATTCAAGCTTGCGAAATAGTGTTCCAGTGCTTGCCGAAAGCTGCGCTGGAAAATTTAACCCATGTTCTTAAAAAATTGTCATACAACAGTTTTGTTTGTAGCTGAATGGTAAATTTAGGAGAGTTCTGAATTCTTCCATAGAAGTGATAAGCCAAGTATGAAGCTTTTTTTTACAATGCTATTGCATTTTCCTTAGCGAAGACCAATAGTAAACTTTTCATATCACAAAGCCATGTTTGTGTTATAGAGAATAAGAATATAAAAGAGGGGTGCTGACAAACGAGTAACAAAAATAAAAAAAACATTATAGGCATTCCGCAGTGCATGCTTACCAATGCACACGGCAGCGCCGAGCGAGAAATCGCATTCCATTCCCATTTCTTTGCACGCGTTCTTCTCGTCTTCGTTGCATTCAGTTCGTTTCGTGGCTGTGCAGAGAACAAGAGTAAGCAAAACATTGAAAGCAACTGGAACATAAAAACGCCGAAGGAAATATTTAAACTCGCACTTGATAGTAACCACTCGCACGTTCCTTGAGAAGCAAACCTGAAAGATCTGACGCACTGTGGGGATCGATGGCATATAATGCGAAGAAGCCAGCAAGACGTTTATAATGTTGTACATAACATGTATGTATCGATTTGCATGTTGAGGCCTGTAATTTATATTCATGATACAGTCACTTCGCACAATAACAATTTTGCTGTATGTCAAGCTATGGCGAAACGGTCGCGATTGCACGATGAGCGTGAAACATACAGTACATGCCATACATCTTCGTCATTTATGTTTGTCATGCAGTCACGAGGAGCAATACCAGTTTTATTGTATATCAAGCTAGAGAACCGGACTTTAGCGCACCATGAGCGTGGTGTGGAAGTCATGCCATACACAATATGCATGTCATGATTATCATGCTGCGGTGATTAATGTTAGTAGTAAAGTTATTGTATGCCATGACGAATTTCGTATGCCTTACATTAACGGTATGGCCATGAAAGCACAAAATCAGCGGTGGCTCTATATATGCGCTCAAAGTCGCAAAATATTGCTAAATGCTTGGAATTTTAAATGTGTACAACGCGAAGAAGCGCAAAGAAGTATATATATATATATATATATATATATATATATATATATATATATATAAAGCCTTGTAGGGGGGGGGGTAAGGAGAGATAAAAAGAAAAGAAGGAAATAGATGAAGAAATAGAGAGGCAAGTGACGGAAAATAGAAAGAGATAGGAAAGTGGGGATCCGGTCCAAGCAGTCCAAGGGCGGGGCACCACAATGCGAGAGCTGCACGGTGTCAGGAGACCGTGGAGGGCGAACAAGTCGGCGGGAGCTACGCTGGCGTCGGATGGGGCGCGCGTGACATCCTCCCCTCCTACGAGCTATGTTGCGCCCGACGATTCGTTCGTCGCGGCAGATGCTCTCAGGCCTCGACGAAAGGTTGACGCGCTGCTTAGAAGGCGGCTTCTCGGTCGTGCGTTTGACTTCGCCCCTTCTGCGGGAGTCATCGCGCCCTAGGCAAGCGTACTTACTCGGGCTTGCGGAGTTCCCTATATGGCCTGCAAGCCCGTGAGTGTCGCACTGTACTGCACCTTGGGTTAATAAACCCGTTATTGTTGTTATCCTGCCTTGTGTGTCGTTTCTGCACCGTGTCGGAGAAAACGATGAACCCGGCGGCAGGGTCGTTGCATGCAGCGGCAGTGGAGGACGTCGCATCCCTACAGGGTTGCGCTTAGTAGGTAGGCCTAGTGCAAACCTATCTCCACAACGTATACGTATACATAGACACACGCGGACTGTGGGTACTGCGCTTAGCGTATGCACACGACAGCCGACAGAAAGCAGTAATTTTGCATGATGTCTATGCTTCTATTTAGGGAGCGCTAGCAAAACCAATCTCTCTTATTAAAATTTCAGCGGTAGTATGACTTGACGTGTGACATTTCTACTCAGGTCACGTCTACCGCACGTGGCGTTGGCCGGAAGTCTTGCTGCTTCGCTTTTTTGGATACGGAAACGAGCAAATGATGCTGACGACGATGAAGAAGTCACTTGCAAGTTACGCAGAGTGCTGCGCCGTCGACAAACTCGCAGTTCTGTGTCATATTTCTGCATACTTCCTTCTCTTCCTCGTTGCATTTTGTACGCTTCTTCCGTACGAAGCGAAATGAGAGGGATATTGATTATTTATCTAAACATTATTCACCTATGCAGGTTCTAGCTACCCTGCTTTTGTTTGTATGAAATTAAACAGAGCAGAAGAAACTTTGTGAACAAATAGCGAGGAATTCACCGTTCTTTATCGGAAAAGCACAAAGCGCACGGCGCTAATGCAAGGAAATTCACGCAAAGATGTGAGGAACGATTCAACTGTAACGAACTCGACAGGCTTTTACCATGATAAAAATTCAAAAGCCCCTGCCAACGCACGCGTTCCAACGCACCAGCGCGTGGCGTCAAAACTCGTTCCTCAGCCATAGGCGCAAAAGAAAACCACGAACAGCCATCAACTCCAATTTCATGGTCTCTTCTAACCTGCCACAAAGTTAATTGCGTGACATCTTACCCACACACATTGCCTTTTCGTCGATCAACTCGCATCCTTTCCCTATTCTGGCGCACGCTTGTTCCTCGCGGGTGTTGCATTTGGTCCGCTTGTGGCCTGCCAAAGGAAGCAAGCAGGAGCGTCAGTAAACCTGTAATGTCCACTTGAAGGAGAACAGATGGCAAACTTCTGTTTAGTTCGGAAGCAAATGACACTGGAAGAGGGACACCATCTAGCGTATTCAGTTTCAATTGCGATAACTTCTTACTTTACAATGAGAAAATATCCACTGTATCACATAAAATGCATCAAATTTAAGGCCTCCGAATAGGTAGTGATCTTGTCAAAGCTTCGTCGAAAAGGAGTTAGTGCAAATTCAAGTGTGGTAATTAAAGTTACACTGATTAAATTGACAAACTCGGTGTAACTAATTATTTTTGATTAAACTAATTAACTCATGTTTGAAAAAATTCACAATTTTTCAAGTAGACTGTATAACACCGTACATTGTTTAATTAATATATAATGATTAAAACTCCTTGATCCTTGTACTGGGAATGCAAAAAAGCCAACGTTTCGGCAAGTACACTCGTCTTCGTCAAGATAGAAACTGTCTTGACAAAACATGTCCTCTTGTCGAAATGTTTCATACACTGCATCAGCTTGTTGAAAAAGATGACATCTTCACGCATGCAGTGAATGCCTTCTCACAAATAGTACAAATGGACGGCAAAACTTGCTCTTATTCAACTGGAATCAAGCACTCAATTTGCTAAAAGGTTTATACAACAGATAAATTTCCATTTCATATGTACGCGTCATGTTGCGGAAGCATCGTTACATAATTTGAAGGTAGGTTTGTCTAGTTGTAAAATACATAGGTCGACAGAATAAATTGACTCGCTCGGACTCTGACTCACGCAATTTTCCTCCAGCCAAACTCGCTCGGACTCAGACTCACAAGAGTATGACTTAACCGGGCTCACTCGAGATCAGACTCGTAAAACTTTTTTCTCAAGTAGACTCACTCGGACTCACACTCACGCCTAAATCTGAGTCTCGACTCATGAGTGAGTTTGCCGACCTGTGGCAATGTGACAGCTTTTTATACAACCGAGTATAGAAACATGCACCCGGAAAGTAGTACCATAAAGGGGTTCTGCGTTTTTGAGCTTGTATATCGCACCGGTCTTCATGTACGTGAATCGTAAATGACAAATAAATGTTGAAGTATACGCAACATGAAAACTCGGCGTCTCAGATACTAGATGACGGAACTTGATTTTAGAAAAAAAAATAACTTCGTCCTACTGGTTCCAGAGCCCAAAGAAAGCGCAGAGCAGGGCAGCCTTTGTTTCTTTCTCTGCGGTTTTATCTTGTCTTTCTCGTATCTTTATTTCTTGTTCTCTTTTCCAGCGTTTTTGTGCTTTTTTCTCGTTATTTTCTCTAATTTTGATTTTTCTGCTGTTTTTTATTTCCTTTTTTTCGCTTTCTCTTTCTATTTTACGCTGGCTTCCTCTTTAGGTTTTTACACATGGCTTGTGTTGTCGTATACCCCCGCTCTGGCACCGCCCCTGCGGCCGCGTCGCTACGCCACAGGCGTACCACCGCGTGGGGAGCGTACCAGGCCACAGATTATTAAAATTGACGAGAACTTTGAGCGCGAGAAACACACATTCACAAGACGACAGGGCATGACCAGCGCTATTTTCATCTAACTTTATTTGACACTTGATATAACTTTAATTTAGGCATATAACTTTATTATCTTAATTTCATAACTTTAGCCCCTTCTTTAGCCCCTTCTTTTAATAAAGTTCAGTAATTTTCTGTATGCTTTCCTCCTGCTTTCGTATTGCTGGTTTACATCATTAGGATTGTAATTTAAAAAATGGACATTATGAAAAATGATGTATGTATGTATGTATGTATGTATGTATGTATGTATGTATGTATGTATGTATGTATGTATGTATGTATGTATGTATGTATGTATGTATGTATGTATGTATGTATGTATGTATGTATGTATGTATGTATGTATGTATGTATGTATGTATGTATGTATGTATGTATGTATGTATGTATGTATGTATGTATGTATGTATGTATGTATGTATGTATGTATGTATGTATGTATGTATGTATGTATGCGCGGCACCGGGATTTGAACCACAGACCTCTTGCATTCGCCTCGCATGCAAGAGGTCCGTGGTTCAAATCCCGGTGCCGCGCAGTTCCCAACCGGATTAAAAAAAATCCGCGTGTTGATGGAACTGCATTAGGAGGCCTGGGGTGCGGCCTCACCGGTAACAACCACCGGAAACGCACTCGCTCACTAGAGAAGGATCGCCACCCTGGTGCAGTATCTGTCCACTACCTCCCACATGCATACGTCAAATAACTCACGGCCCTCAGTCCCCAGCAGCTGCGAAGCAACTGACCACGGCGGCGGTCAGATCTGCAACGCAGCAGAGGGTGCTAAGAATCTCTGGATCCGGACAGGCCGCCATTCGAACCTGAACTTGGCAACGTTTAACGCTAGAACATTATCTAATGAGGGAAGTCTAGCTGTACTATTCGAGGAGCTAGAGGGTGTTAAATGGGATATAATAGGGCTCAGTGAGGTTAGGAGGACAGATGAGGCCTATACGGTGCTGCAGAATGGGCACGTCCTTTGCTATCGGGGCTTGGGAGACAGAAGAGAACTGGGAGTGGGGTTCCTAATTCACAGAAACATAACTGGCAACATAGAGGAATACTATAGCATTAATGAAAGGGTGGTAGGTATTGTAATTAAACTGAATAAAAGATACAAGATGAAGGTAGTACAGGTTTACGCGCCTACATCTAGCCATGATGACGCTTCAGTTGAAAGCTTCTATGAAGACGTGGAATCGGCAATGAGTAAGGTAAAAACACAGTATACTATAGTGATGGGCGACTTTAATGCAAAATTAGGGAAGAAGCAGGCTGGAGACCAAGCAGTAGGAGATTATGGCATCGGTACTAGAAACGCCAGAGGAGAGCTACTAGTAGAATTCGCAGAACGCAATATTTTACAGATTTTGAATACCTTCTACCGAAAACGAGAAAACCGCAAGTGGACATGGAGGAGCCCTAATGGCGAAAATAAGAACGAAACAGATTTTATAATGAGTGCACACCCAGGAATCGTGCAGAATGTGGAAGTGGTTGGCAAGGTACGATGCAGTGACCATAGAATAGTACGGTCTCGAATGCGCCTAGACTTGAAGAAGGAACGACAGAAACTGATACGCAAGAAGCCAATCAATGAGCTAGCCCTGAGAGGGAAAGTACAGGAATTCAGAGTGTCGCTGCAGAACAGGTACTCGGCTCTTAATGAGGAAACCAACCTTAGCGTAGATACAATGAATAATAATCTGACGAGTATCATTACGGAGTGTGCAGTGGAAGTTGGAGGCAAGGTAGTTAGACAGGACACTGGCAAGCTTTCCCAGGAAACGAAGAACCTAATTAAGAAGCGTCAAATCATGAAGTGTCAAGTACAACAGACAAAATAGAACTGGCAGAGCTTTCGAAGTTGATTAATAGACGTAAGGTATGCGATGTAAGAAGGTATAACATGGAGAGAATCGAACACGCTCTGAAAAACGTAGGAAGCGTCATAGCAGTGAAGAGGAAACTTGGGATAGGGGGAAGTCGGATGTATGCACTAAGGGACAAAGAAGGCAAAATATCTTCCAATATGGATAAGATAGTTAAAATAGCGGAGGAGTTTTACAGAGATCTGTACAGTAGCCGAGACAACCACGACCTTAATACTATAAGAACTAGCAGTAACCCAGATGACACCCGACCAGTAATGATAGAAGAAGTCAGAAAAGCTTTGGAGAGCATGCAAAGAGGCAAAGCTGCTGGTGACGATCAGGTAACATCAGATCTGCTGAAAGATGGAGGACAGATTGGGTTAGAAAAACTAGCCACCCTGTTTACGAGGTGTCTCCTGACGGGAAGAGTACCAGAGTCTTGGAAGAACGCTAACATCATCTCAATACATAAGAAAGGAGATGACAAGGACTTAAAGAATTTCAGGCCGATCAGCTTGCTCTCTGTAGTATACAAGCTATTTACAAAGGTAATCGCTAACAGGGTAAAGAAAACATTAGAATTCAATCAACCAAAGGAACAAGCAGAATTTCGAACAGGCTACTCAACAATTGACCACATCTATACTATCAATCAGGTAATAGAAAAATGCTCAGAGTATAACCAACCACTATACATAGCCTTCATAGATTACGAGGAGGCATTTGATTCAGTAGAAATATCAGCCGTTATGCAGACAATGCGGAATCAGGGCGTAGATGAAGTATATATAAACATTCTGGAAGAAATGTACAGGGGATCAACTGCTACCGTAGTGCTTCATAAAGAAAGCAACAGAATACCAATCAAGAAGGGTGTAAGGCAAGGGGACACATTCTCCCCAATGCTATTTACCACGTGCTTACAGGAAGTTTTCAGAAGCCTAGAATGGGAACAGTTGGGGATAAAAGGTAATGGAGAATACCTTAGTAACCTGCACTTCGCCGATGACATTGCATTGCTGAGTAACTCAGGGGACGAATTGCAACTCATGATTGAGTTAGACAAGGAGAGCAGAAAGGTGGGTCTTAAAACTAATCTTCAGAAAACGAAAGTAAAATACAACAACCTCGGAAAGGAGCAGCGCTTCGAGATGGGTAATAGTGCACTTGAAGTTGTAAAAGACCATGTCTACTTAGGGCAGGTATTAACCGAGGAGCCGAACCACGAGATTGATGTAACTAGAAGAATAAGTATGAGGTGGAGCACATTCGTTAAGCACTCCCAAATTATGACAGGTAGATTGCCACTATCCCTCAAGAGGAAGGTGTATAACAGCTGTATCTTGCCGGTACTTAGCTACAGAGCAGAAACCTGGAGACTTACAAAGCGGGTTCAGCTTAAATTGAGGACGACGCAGCGAGCAATGGAAAGAAAAATGGTAGGTGTAACCTTGAGAGATCAGAAGAGAGCAGAGTGGATTAGGGGACAAACGGGGGTTAAGGATATCATAGTTGAAGTAAAGAAGAGGAAACGGACATGGGCCGGGCATGTAGCGCGTAGACAGGATAACCGCTGGTCATTAAGGGTAACTAACTGGATTCCCAGAGAATGGAAGCGGCTTAGGGGGAGACAGAAGGTTAGGTGGGCAGAGGAGATTAAGAAGTTTGCGGGTATAAATTGGCAGCAGTAAGCACAGGACCGGGTTAACAGGCGGAACATGAAAGAGGCCTTTGTCCTGCAGTGGACGTAGTCAGGCTGATGATGACGATGATGATGATGATGTTGATGATGTGTTGTCGTGTTTCCATAGCCACAGCAGGAATGGCCGCACTTCATATCATCATAAAGGCTTTCGAAGAATAAGATACAAGAGACACGAGCACACGTTCAGTGCTTCAGTCAGCTGTGATATGTAGGTTTGTCTGTGCTACACCAAAAGACAACGACATCATACGACAACGTGGCCCCCTAAAGAGTGCCGCAGTTAAACAAATTGGCAGATCCCCCGTAGAGTGGGAATCGATGATATGCGAAGCACGAATAAAAAAGATTGATATGTCACTTTAAAATCAGAACAACGTTACGAGGTGAAGGTAAGTGATGCCATACACGACTGACGTGTCACGATTATCATGTTTCGATGCGTCGTTTACCTTCTTAATCTATTCACGTCACGTGATACCAAGTTTAGTATATATAATGCTAGCGACACGGCCGTGAGCACGCTATGAGCGTCGTATGTTTTCATGTTCCTACGTAACACGCGTGTCAGGATTATCATGTTTGCACCAGTCATAGATTTCTTCATCCAACAATGTCACGTAACACCCAGTTTGGTATATGTGGAGCTAGCGAAATGGCTGTGAGCGCATCATGAAGGGCGCAATATACTTCGATGTAGTGCTGACGCGCGCGTTCGCTCGGCACACCGATGCAACGTTAGCAAAACATGAAAACTCTATATTCTGACACCTGGTGCGACCAGCGTCCATCGGCGCGGCCCTACGGCAATCCAGAGAACACTGCGTCTCCCTCTTTTTGTAACGGAGAGATGCCAGACGCGCTGAAACGCGCATGCGTCAATGCAACGCAGCGTGGCGCGCGCCTGCGAGTATATGGCAGGACCGGTGCCTGGCGAACGCCGGCGTGACGCGACTAAACGAACGCCGGCGAGCATGAGCACCGCTTCTCGTCGAAATGTATTGGCACCTTGACTGGGGTATGTAGTCATGTTCTCACATGACACACATCTCTTGATTATCATGTTTTCACCATGATCACATACCTTCGTCGTCCATTCGCGTCGCGTAATACCGAGTTTGGTACATGTGAAGCTAGCGAAACGGCCACGAGTGCGTCATGAGCATAGCATGTAGTCTTGTCGTTACATGACACGCATCTCGTGTTCATCATGTTTGCGCCAGTATGATGCCTTCGTCATCTATTCACGTTCCGTAATGTCAAATTTGGTATAAGTGATGCTAGCGAAACGGCCGTCAGTGCATCATGGGCGTGGCATGTAGTCATGTTGTTACATAACACGCATGTCATGATTTTCATGTTAGGGTCTGTCGCTTGTGTTCGCCATGCAATCATGTCATGCTATACCAGTTTTGCAACATGACGTGTTAACGAAACCCCTGTGAGAGCTGCAGCACCATGTAAATCATTACATTCATGACATTCATCTCATGATTTTCATGTTATGACTAGTTATTTAGGTTCTTCATACAGTCATATGATTCCATACCAAGTTTGGTGTCGATACCATTATCGAAATCGCCAGGAGAACTAAAAGCTGTAGGCGGCTAGATAGATGGATAGATAGATGGATAGATAGATGGGTAGATAGATGGATAGATAGATGGATAGATAGATGGATAGATAGATGGATAGATAGATGGATAGATAGATGGATAGATAGATTGATAGATAAATAGGTAGATAGATAGATAGATAGATAGATACGCTCAAAGTAGCTGAAGTTCGCTAAGAAATGCTTCGCATTTAAAATGAATGACTTAGAACGAGCAATTCTGCAGGACATAGAATAGAACAGACTTCATTAAAGCAAAAAATTTATGCAGAGAGTGTTAGTCAAAGTGCCCCACTGACCTTGGCTACCCGTTCAACCTGGCCAATTAGTACTAGCTGGTCAGCCAGTTCGAAGCTTGACGGACGTGTCTCTCACTGCTTGAATTCACCAATATTTTAATCCTGAAACCTCAAGGAACCTGCTCGCCCAACAGCATCGAGTATGCGCTCCTACTGAACGCAACAAAAACACTGAAGAAGCGTCTAGCATCAGGCTTATACCCATTGTTCATCCCATATATGGGGGCACCTCCTTAAATAAGGATCATCATATAGGATGTAGCCGTACCATGTCTGACTGGATTTTGGCTACCTATATAGAACGCCCGGGCCATATATGGCTGCATTCGACCCAATATATGAACACATCTTGCCATATATGGCCATATAACATCCATATACGGTAATGGGTAGGCCACATATGCGGACATGTGTGCTAATATCATCAGAAGCAGCCTGAGTATGCCCTTTTCAGGGCGAAACCCTCTCCTCTGATTCGACAATCAACCCGGTTTTGTGCTTTTCATTGCCAAGTTATACCTGCAAAGTTTGTAATCTCATCGGATCACCCAACTTCCTGTCTCTCCTTTGTGTGTTTGCCTTCTCTGGGAATCCAATCAGTTACCCTTAATGACCAGCAGTTATCCTGCCTACTTGCTACGTGCCCGGTCAATGTCCATTTCCTCTTCTTGATTTCCACTATGATATTCTTAACTCCGGTTTGTTCCTTGACCCACTCTGTGCTCTTCTTGTCTCTTATGGTTACACCTATAACTTTCTTTTCTATCGCTCGCTGCGTCGTCCTCAATTTAAGCTGGACCCTCTTTGTAAGTCTCGAGGTTTCTGCACCGTAGGTAAGTAACGGCAAGTTGCACCTGTTATATATTGCCCTGCTGAGGGACAGTGACGATCTACTAGTCATGAATTGAGAGTGCTTGCCGAATGTGCTCCACCCCATTCTTATTCTTCTGGTTACTTCAATCTCGTGGTTCGGCCCCGCGGTAATTACCTGTCCTAAGTGGACGTAGTCTATTACAACTTCAAGTGCACAATTACATTTATCTCGAAGTGCTCTTCTCTTTCTAATTTGTACATCCGTTTTGCGCACGTTAATTTTATGACCTACCTTGCTGTTTTCCTTGTCTAATTCAGTAATCATGAGTTGCAATTCGTCTCTTTTGTTACTCAGCAATGCAATGTCATCAACGAAGTGCAGCTCACTAAGGTATTCTTTATTACCGCTTATCGCTAACTCTTGCCATTGTAGGCCTCTGAAAACCTAGCACTAGAAAGAGAGTGTCTTCCTGCCTTACACCCTTTTATTGGGAATCTGTCGCTTTCCATATGAAAGACTATGGTGGCTGTGGATCCATTGTAGATTTCTTCCAGTATGTTTATGTAGGGTTCGTCGATGCCCTGATTCCGTAGTGCCTGCATTACTGCCGATGTCTCGACTGAGTCAGACGCCTTCTCGTAATCTATGAAAGCTATGTGTAGGAGTTCGTTGCATTCTTCGCATTTCTGTATTAGTTGACTGATAGTATGAATATGGTCTGCTGTGTAGTACCCTGTGCAAAATCCTCCTTGGTCCTTTGGTTGATCGAGTTATAATGTCGCCTTAATTTTATTAGCTATTATTTTTGTACATAGTTTGTACAGAACGAACAGTAAGCTGATCGGTCAGTAATTTTTGAAGTACTTGACGCCTCTTCCCTTGTGAAATAATAGGATGTTGGCGTTCTTCCAAGATTCTGATACCCTTTCCGTCAAGGGACACTTCGTATATGAGGTAGCCAGTTTTTCTAACACAATTTCTCTACCATCTTTCAGGAGGTACGTTGTTACTTTATCTTCGCCAGCGGCCTTGCCTCTTTTGATTCCTTCTAGGGCTTTCCTTACTTACCCTGTTGTTACTGTTATGATGTCGAATTTTCCTGGGTCATAATTGATCCTTACAATATCACCCTGGTTGTTTCGGCTTCTGTACAGCTCGCTCTAGAACTTTTTACCTATGCACAAGTTTTGATTCGCGGAGTTTAGGCTTCTGCTGCTTTTTACAGCCTGCTCAACATTCTCCAAGTTATATCTTCTGATGTCGGCTACCTAACGCCTAATAATTAATATTGAAATCTCCACTAGCGCTTTTTTGTTGGTTTCATTTGAGGCTGTCATGAAGTGTTGTCTTTTGAAAAGATTTTTCGTCTCTTGAGACAGTTTGCCAGTGACCTGTCTAGTGATTGTACCTCCGACTTCAATTGCACACTGTTTGGTGATACTAGTAACATTATCGTTCATTGTGTCTATGCTAACGTCGGTCATCTCATTCAGTGCCTTGAATCAATTCTGAAGCAAAACTCTGAATTCCTATACTTCCCCTGTTACCACCAGTTCATTATTTGGCTTATAGCGTATCAGTTTTTGTCCTTGTTTTTTAAAATCCTATATAATATGAGCTCTTGCCATTCTATGGTCACTGCATTTGATCTTGCCAACCTTTCTACATCTTGTACCATGCCTGGGTGTGCACACAGAGTCTATTTCATTTTAGTTTCGCCACCAGGACTTCGCCACGTCCACTTTCGGTTAGCCCGTTTATGAAGAAGGTATTCAAGATCCGTAAATTATTGCGTTCTGAACTTTACTAATAACTCCCCTCTGGCATTTCTAAAGCCAAATGCCATATTTTGCCACTGCATGGTCTCCGGCCTATTTCTCGCCTACTTTGGCACTCAAGTCGCCCATCAGCATAGTATACTCTGCCTTTACTTTATTAACGGCCGACTCTACAATCTTATAGAAGTGTTCAACCAAATGGTCATCATGGCTCGATGTAAGCGCGTAAGCCTGACCAACTTCATCTTGTATATTTTTTGAACTTAATTATGACACTTGCCTCCCTCTTACTTGTGCTATGATATTTCGCCATGTTGCCAAAAATATTCTTATGTATGGAAAACCCCATCCTTAGTTGTTTTCTGTTAACTAATTCACGGTAGCATAAAACGTGTCCGTTACTCCGCACTGTATAAGCCTCACGTGTCCTAACTTCGCTGAGCCCTATTACATCTCATTTGACCCCCTCGAACTTCTCGAATAGCACAGCTATAGACTAGCCTCACTAGATAGCGTTCTAGCGTTGATTGTAGCCAAGTTCAGATTCCAATGGCGGCCTGTCCGGACCCAGAGTTTCTTAGCACTCTCCGCTTCGTTGCAGGTCCGATCGCTGCCTTGGACAGTTGCTTCGCAGCCGCTTGGTACTAACGACCAAGGTTTAATTGCTGTTGTTCTTTTTGGAGCCTCTAGTCTGGCCTACTGTCACAGGGATATTTACTATGCCATAGATTAATTTATCAGTCAGACTAAAAGAATAATGGATAATTTAATCCATTCTTTTAAACATTTCAATATTAATATTCAGTAATTAATTTGTTATATTAACTATTCCTAGCTTATACGTGAAGTTATGTGAGAAGAGGTGAAGAAGAAGGACACCGCACGCGCACGCCTAGCTCGCGCTCGCACCTGCGCACGTAGTGCACGCTCAGCAATTGGGCGCCATTCAGATGCTTGCAGTAGCTGGTATTTTCATCACTAGATCTCGCTAAGCAGAACGCAAGTCGCGTCGCTCGCCATCGGAGATCAGCTCAACGTCAAGCGGCAGGATCCTCGTAGCAAAGATTTGGTTTGCGTTTCATTCGTAGTAATTCTTGTTAGTTTCTCTCAACTGAAACGTTGTTGAAGCCCTTTGGAGGTCAGGCAAGTCAGTATATTCTGATGTCTTTATCATCACCCGGCCAAGGGCACTCCCCTTGGCTGGCCGCACTACCGGTCAAGGATTGGCCGCTCGATACCCTGCTACGCAGTTAAGATAGCCACGTCCCTGTGGCTCTGATTCCTACAAATGGGGGTTTCATTCCAATGAAGAATCCGAAGGTGATACAACTGGAGCTTCAGAAAGCCTCATTGCTTTTCCAGAAGATTACGGAGGTCCGCCAGTTCGGCCGAGGGGGTATTCTGTGCTGCTCTGCAGACCAGGATTGCGTCCGAGAGCTCCTGAATTGCTCTAAATTTGCTGCACAGCCGGTGAGCCCGTTTATTCCAGCTCATCTTGCATGTACGAAGGGCATAGTCCGTGGGGTGGATACGAGTCTGACACCTCAAGAAATTCTTGACTTATTTGCTGTAGCTGGGGCAGTTTCAGTCTATCGATGCACCCGAACGACTGATAAAACAAAATCGCCTACTGAATCAGTTATAGTAACATTTGCAGGAAGAGTTAGGCCAAAAGAAATTAAGGCATGGCCACTAATCTACTAAGTAGAACCACTTTCCCCGAAACCTTTGCAGTGCTCAAAATGTTGGCGATTCGGCCACAGCAAGAAAGCATGCAGATCACAGGCTAGATGTCGTCTGTGCGAAGAGAGTCATGACAGCTGATATTGCAAATCCGATGACCAGAGGTGTTGCTTGTGTAATGGAGCGCACCCTGCAGACTCTGCTGAATGTGGTGCAAAAGAAAAAGAAATGGGTGTTCTAGAAATCATAGAACGCAGGCGTTGCTCTAGGAGGGAGGCGGTAGCAGAAATGCATGAAAGATCGAAAGGTTACGCAGGCATAACAACCCGTCACACAGCGGCAATGGATGCATCGCTCGCAAAGTCGATAACTGAGGCTATTGAAAAGTCCACTGAAAAGGCAATGCAGCGTCTGGCAGCTACTCTTTATGAAGCCTTGGCTGATATGTTAACACAACAGCTGACACAAATCGTTGGTACAGTTTCTGTGCAAAATCGAGATTCCCATGCTCTGTTGATTTCAAGGGGTACAGAGGAAGAAAATCAGACAGTCAATCATAGATCTATCTCTCCGAAAGCAGGACCTTCAAAAAATAGAGTTCAGGCTGAGTCAGAACCTGCGACAGATGATTCAAGAGACTTTACAGATATGGACACAGAATCTCTAAGAACTTTAAAACGTAACAAATCTCCCCTTTCTAAAAAGTCTTCTCAGAACCCAAAATCCAGGAAATACTTGTCAAAGAAAAACTTCTTTGAGAACCTTTCAAAAAATGATTTCATGAAAAAAGATATTCTGGATGAGGCAGTTTCTTCTGCCGGTATAGCATCAAAATAGGTTCCCTAAAAATCTGCAGTGGAACTGCCGGTCTATTTGGTCGGCAACTACAGATTTACAATATATTTCTTCGCAAATTTCTCCCGACATAATTGCCATTCGGGAAACCTGGCTTGGTAACGGTGAAAAATTTTACATGAAAAATTATCGATTAATACGGCTGGATCGGCCGAGTAGAGGTGGCGGTCTGGCTTTCTTAATATCAACTAAATTTAGTCACAGAGCCAAGATATCGTATCAGTGTATGGACACGAATCACGAAATTCTAGTGTTAGACATAACACTACCAGACTGCTCGCCTTTCTCTTTTGCAAATGTATACTTTCCTGCAGGAGTTCAAGACTCGAGATGCCTCGATATTATGGTAGCTTCATGCAGAAAAGAAATAGTAATGTGTGGTGATTTCAATTCGCACCATGTGTCTTGGTGCTTCAAATCTGATGTATGCGGAAGACGTTTGTTGGAATGGACGCTGGATAATAACTTCTCCTGCTTGAACTCACACGTTGCTACATTTGTAAGGGGTAACTCTAAATCGTCTATTGATTTAACTTTTTTCAGCCCCACTTTAAGCATATCCTCTTGGAATATATTAGATTGGGCTACAAACAGCGACCACCTTCCCATTACGTTTTAAATTAAGTTCCCGAGGTTTAGTTTGGCAGGGAAAGTTGGCTGATTCGTAAATTATGCTAAATTACAAAAAGACTTAAAGTCTACGTTGACTTTTCGCGAGGAAATGCAGGAAGACCTTAGGGCTATGAGTCTATCTGCGGTGTAGAAACGATCACTAAAAAGTTCAACGTTTACTGTAAACTCGAACACAGCGGGATATTTTAGCCCGTGGTGGAATCTCGAATGTGTCAGGGGGTATAGAAAGCGAAAAGCAGCTTGGAAAAAGCTGTTAATTAACCAATGCCCCAAAAATTGGAGTAATTATAAATACATGGCCACCGATTTTAAGCGTCTAGTGCGCAAAGCAAAAGAAGACTATGATATGAATAAATTTAATTATTTGTCTAAGTCTAAAAATAAGAAAATGCTTTTCAGGTTTTTACGTGCAAGAAAAATGATTACACAGACAAAAAGCAGTCATTCCACCATTATGTCTCCTCGCGAACTCTCTGAATTCTTGGAAAATATTGCTATAGGCTTGCAAACCAGGTTTACGACAATTATGCCAAAGTCCATGGTGAAAGTAAGGGTGGATTGTGATTTCCAGGAGGTATCTTTAGCTGAACTGGCGGATGTGATGAAGAGCTTACCGTCCGCTGCTCCCGGACCTGATGGGGTGACCTCTACAATGATTAAAGTGTTATACGAAATATCGCCACATGAAATCCGTAATATATTTAATTATTCACTGAAAAATTCTTGGATTCCGGCCGATTGGAAGCTTTCCAAAATAATTCCGATACTTAAGGAACAGGGAATGGAGTTTACTCTGGATAACATAAGGCCTATTTCATTGACATCTAACCTGGTCAAGCTTGTAGAGAGAGTCTTAAATGCCCGTATAATAAACTACATCAATGAACATACAATACCTAACCCCAGACAAATTGGCTTTAGATCGGGATACTCCATTTGGTGTGCACAAGTGGATATGGAAAGTCGCATACAGCTGGCTCGGCATCGCCGCGAATACTGTGCACTAGTCACTCTAGACTTAGCTAAAGCGTACGACAAAGTGGAATATCCTATTCTAATCCAGCAGATGCAAGACCATCGCTTTCCAAAATATATAACAGCATGGATTACAGAGTTTGTGAAAGACAGAGAATTTTATTGCTTCTTAGATGGATGCTCTTCTAAAAAATATAAGCAGACAAGAGGTGTACCTCAGGGCTCAGTATTATCCCCGGTGTTATTCAACATATTACTAAGTTCCATTCCAACTCATCAGGATATCCAAATTTACGTATATGCAGATGATATTGCTTTCTTTGCAACAAACAGTGATCTGCACTCATTGTATCAGGCATTACAGAATTACATGAACATGCTAGAAGGATGGCTTGACAATATCCATATGTCATTGAACGTCAAAAAAAGCGTGCTTCTGCCATTCTCTTTTAAGGATCGTGTCAACATTTCCCTGATGTATCGTACCGAGCTCATTCCCTGAGCTCCTGTCCTGAAATACCTAGGCATCGTATATAATAGGACGCTAAATAGACAAAGCCATATGGACGAGGTTGGCGGTAAAGCGTCCCGTGCCTTGGGGTGGTTACGCAAATTGGGAAACAGAAAAATAGGATTGCATAAAAGTTCATTGATAATGATTCACAAGATGTATGTACGGCCTATTACGGAATTTGGGTGTGTATTATATTCAGGCGGCGCGGCTTACAAGATGAGACAATTAATATTATTAGAAAGAGAAGCTTTGCGCTTGTGTCTTGGACTTCCAAAATTTGTGGCAAATAATGTTTTGTATGTGGAAGCGCGCCTTCCACCTTTGTTAACTCGGTTTAGAATACTTACAGTCCAAACTTTCTTAACAATATACAATTCGCCTCTGCGACAAGCTTCATACGTTTTTATTCAAGAACCAACCGCATTCTTTGGAACACAATGGTCTAGACTACACTACCCTCAGATTAGGTTCGTTCAAGCGTTGCTAGAGCTTCTCAATGTAAATATTTATCAGATTTGCATAACGAAGACACCTAATTCAAAACTTGAAATTAAATTTGATGATATTTACCCCTCTAATGCAAAACAACTGCCCCTTCAATATTTAAATATTCGGTTAAAAGATTACTTGACTCATCTGTCCATAAACAACATTATTTCGACGGATGCATCCGTATTGAACGAAAAGGCTGGAATAGGCATCTTCTGTACTTCTCTCGACTGGTCTTTCTCCATTCGATTACCAGAGTGCACGCCTATATTCATCGCTGAATTATTTGCTATAATTTTAGCGCTTCGTAAACTTCCTGCAAGCGAATCAGAAGCGGTCATACTTACCGATTCTCTCTCAGTATGCACCGCACTATCTACAGCAAAATATTTGACATTAATGAGTATGATTAGCAGTTTATTACCAGAAAACCTGAAAAAATTTCACTTGCTATGGATACCCGGCCACTGCGGAATTTATCCAAATAAGATGGCAGACTCGTTAGCCAAAGCATCTTTAAGCGGACCAATCTTACCTATTTTACCTGATTTCGCCTACGTAACAGCACTAAGATATAGAAAGGCTTGTTTGCACAAAGAAATAGAAAAATTATCATTGGATAAAGTCAGAGACTTCGTACATCTAAGATATTGCTGGAACAAACAGTGTTGTGTATCTCGGCAGTTAGAAACTACAATCACCAGGTTACGATGCAGAATTCCGCATCTAAATTACTACCTACATAAAGCTAGACTAACAGCATCTCCATTGTGTCTCTTTTGCAAGGAACCGGAATCAATAGATCATTTCTTTTTATACTGTAAACGTTATGCTCATCCAAGAAAAAAATACCTGGTCGAACCAATTGAGAAGCTAGGTTTAAAAATAAACGTGGAACTAATTTTATCCTTCGGAGGGATTACATTGGGTTATAGCCACAGGGAGGTTTTCTCTGCTGTGTGCGAGTACATAAGGGCAACACAGAGATTACCCAGTTAGCCTGTTGTTATTATTTACAACTTCGAGACTACCTGAATGGCTGACTGAACACACTTGATGATCCTGCCGCCCGGTTCTTGGCCGATCCCCCTTTGTGGGCGAGTGCCAGCAAAGATGAAGGTACATCATCATCATCAGAAGCTACGCAGCAGGACCGACAAGGGTGACCGCGGCCGAAAACCCCAGCTCGTGTCCCACTCGAATGGACCCGACCACGGAGGCGCTTGTTTCGTGGCAGACGCCAGCACCCGCCTCTTGGGTTCGACGGACTGATGAGCACCGCCTACCTGCAGGAGCTGTTTGGCCTTCCATCGACGTACCCTTGGACGCCGGGCCCCACACTGCCAACGGAGCCGGAGCCGTACTACTACGTGCAGTGGCCATACCCAGTGTTCCCGCTTTTCCCATTATGGTCACCGTGTATGGTGCCAGCGATCTCTTGCGAAGTGGCTCCGAACCAAGGCCCAACATGGCGACCGGGTGTGAGCCCGGACGTCCCCAGGACGGTGCCCCGCCACGTCAGCCAGAGAGGCAGGTCGTCAAGCACCGTGGGTCCCGGCCACCCGCTGAACAATGCACCGAGGCGGTGCGACCCCATGCTACCAGGGCGCGGACTCGTAAAAGTACCACTCCTTCAAAGAGCGAGACATCGCGAAGCAGCCCGTTGAAGGAAGAGGAGTACATCGAGCGACTGCTGCGCGCTGTGGCAGACCTCGGGCTCGGCGTGCCCGCCAAGGAAGAGGAGCCACGGTGCTCCGCACGTAAGTTTATCTACAGCGCCGCGATACTGAGAAGCTTGAACGTGCAGAGCCGCGCCTCGACGTCTGCCTCGCGATCGAAGCACCAGGACCAAAACCTGGAAGGGAGCTCCACGTCCGCCTGCAACGTTCGTGAGTAACCAGCCGAGATAACGCCTCGGGCCAGGTCAAAGACCCTGGACGTCGATGCACCGGTTCGGTCTGCTGACGCTTCAGATGGCAGCTTGGTCTGACCACGGTACTGCACGAGTCCACTGCACCGCAGGATTTCTCTGTTTTCTCGAGTCAATAAATGTTTTGTTGACAGAGGCGTGTAGGTTCATGATTATTGAGCAGCCGTTGCAGCCATGTCCATGCGCGCATACATATATATGTATATTCTTATGACCGTCGTCAGTAGGCGCCATGCTGTCGCTGGGAAGCGTAGCCGGGCAGCGTTCCCACGCCTGGAACCCAGTTTTCTCGGAACCAGCGTCCAGAGATGACGGGGGAGCGGCGCTCTTTTAATCCTCGAACAAGTAGCCGACTGGCCGGCTGCCTATGCCCGCCAGGTATTGTCCCTGCTAGCCGGAGGATGAGACGTCGTGTCGCCACGACGCCGTAAGCCGTTCCAGAGAAGACAACAAAGACAGCGTCTTCCTTGGAAGAAACCGCGGCCACCGCCACAAATTGCCCTGCTAATTGAGCGGACAGATTGGCGGACCGTTTGATGTCTGCTGTCCCGGGCTTGGGACCCCTCGACCAGCGACACACACGACGAGGAAGAGCCACTCTGGCGCCACCTTGCAGTGCAGCGATCACGACTCAATATTGGAAGTTCACGTGCGCTGTGCATGCTCGTACCCCTCACCTGTTGTGTGTGTGTGTGTGCGATTGGTGTTACACTCAAGAAGGAGGAGCCCGACAGGGCTTACAACGACGCCGCAGGGTGCTGAACGTCACTCTGAACCATGTAACGGTTCAACCATCACGCTTGTGGTTTGTTAACTCTTAACCTCATGCTGTAAATAATTGTAAATAGTGCCATAAACATGTTTGTTTTTCGTATCCCCATTTTGTCAGCGTTCGTTTCCTTAACCCAAAGCTACACCACGCTACCACAAGAGACCGGGCAGACCCCGGTCTGCAACAACAGGTAAACAGTGCGGAGATCCGCAACAACTGGTGGTCAGCGCTGGGATCCGAAGCGACTGCAGGAGAACAGCGCCGAGAGCCACAACAACTGGTGGGCAGCGGTGGGATACGACTCAGTACCGGGATCCACAACAATATATACAGATATGAGGGCACATAAATTTATGAAATTGCCACGCATAAAGTTTCTGTTAGGGAGTCCCTATGCATATACAACTATATATACAGATATAAGGCCACATAAACTTATGTGTGTCACGTATAAAATTTCTGTAAGGGAGTCCCTATGCATATATAGGTATATGTACAAATATAAGGCCACATGAATTTATGTATGCCACGTTTAAAATTTCTGTAAGGGAGTCCCTATGCATATGTAGGAATAAGCACAGATATAAGAGCACATAAATTTATGTATTTGAGGCGTATAAAATTTCTGTAAAGGAGTCCCTGCACATATAGGTTGTCGGGCCGATGGGCCCTTTATCTGCAGCACGCACGGCGGAAGCAGGGCGAGGAGAGTCGATGCGCAATGCACATGCGCGGGATGGGCGTCAGCATCGAAAAAGCCACAGTGGGCAAAAACGTGGCTGGCGGATAGGAAGGGGGCGAGACGAGCCCGGGCGGCTTTTCGGTGGCAGCCGAGCGATGGGATGCAGCGTCGGTCGCGCTAGGCGCGAGGGCTGTTTCCTCCGTGCGTGCTGATGGTAAAATCGATTACGTATAATCGATTAAAGGTCTGCAGTTGTTCGATTAATCGTAATCGGTTTCCGCTTATCAAATAATCGAAATAATGCATTAAACCTATTCGATTATTCGACTACGGCACCCCATGCTCCAGCCCCCAACCTCGGCCCTTGGCTGCAGTGCATGACTGCGAGGCGCGCTATCCTCAAACAGAGATGCCATGCACGTCGCCTTTCTTTCACTGCTTTCCCTACAACGCATATTTCTGCGCTAGCCGAACGAGCCCAGAGCTGGCGGCGGCCGTACCCCATAGAGAAAGATATGAACTCGCCCTGATCTCCGTCGCGTACGCCTGGAAGGGCGTCCAACTCCGAGCATTCCCCAATGCTTCAAGCCCCAGCAGGTGTCGGCTCTGCCCCATCGAGGCAGAAATGAACTTGTCCACTTCTCTCCGGCTCACAGTCTACTGTTGCTACTGTTGCTAGTGCCTTCACCTCCTCTCCCTTAAGCTGGTTGAGCGTTGCTGGCGTATACGTGAGGCTTGCGTTGCTTGCGTGTTACATTGTATGATTGTCAAACTTTGGTGGTTGTAGTGCAACCTTTGGGATGTCATAACGCCGAGCAATCGGAAGAAGAGCGAAACGTGGTCATTTTTTTTGCTGAAGACGAGAAAACAAAGACTGCAAGGTGTAATAAATGTGGCGGGCACTTCTCGAAGCCAGCTACGGATACTCTAAGATATCACCAGCTGCACGTCCGCTCTATTCAGGTGCTAAAGATCCATCTCCCAAAGAAAGGTGGTAACGATGAAGGTAACAATGTTGAAGAACCCTATCCGGACGACACCAATCAGCCTCTTCAGGTAAGTTATAAGTATTTCTCAGCCAACAGCCATTCATTTTTGTATAAGTTATCTTCGAAATCGTCGGCTTTTTTATTGGCATCAGTATGCCCTTCTGCATATAAGTTAAATAAAGATAAATAGTTCAGTTTCCTGTACACAGGTCAGGAGTGGTTGATGCAAAGGACCATGCGTCCAGCGCGTTAAGTCACGTGGTCGATTAGGGTGGTTGTCAAGGCTGGGTAGGTTTTCCTCGCACCCACCGCCGATGGTGGTGAGTGCAAGCAAAATCAAGTGATTTGTTGCTTTTGGAAGACATGTTTAAAATGATGGATAGTTGGGAAGTCATATTCGCTCAAAAAGCCGAGAGACCGCTCACCCCCCCTTCATCCTACCACATAAACACCAAAATGCGAAATGTGGCATTTTTTTACACCATTGGCGTTTAATTTATTTTTCAGGGTGAAAAATGTGCTGCTGCCTCAGCTGCCGCAACTGGAGCTTCAACTAGAGAACTTTCTAATCCGGCTGCAACTACAAGTTTACGTGCCTCTGCTTCTTCTTCGTTTGATGGACCGACGGGAAAGTGCCTCGCCAATGCTGTAGCGTTTGCAAGTAAGTATCTGTACTTTAATGAGGAACATTTTCGGACCGAAAAGAGAAGGCTACAACGACATGACAATATGTGTCGGTGCGTTTCAGGAGGAGGAGTCCGAGAAAAACACGCTACTGATGCTCTCGGGTACATGATCGCGCACGACGACTTGCCTCTCAGCACACCGGAGAAAGATGCTTCCAAGACGTTCGTGAAAGCACTGCAGCCACTTTATAAGCCTCCAACCAAGCCCGCCATCACTAAGAGTCTCGAAGCGAAGTACGAGGAGTTTAGAGCACATTTTGATCGGAGAATCCAAGCCGCAGATCATCTGAGCTTTACAGCCGATATTTGGACGCGCGCAAACACAATGCGATCGTACCTTGGTCTCGCGGTTCACTTCAGAGAAGGCAAGTTTTTGTTTTTAGTTTTGATGAATATGCCCTTTTTATTTGCCCTGGTGCGTAACGATAATGAGTGTGCACTCTTAGTTTAAACTTTTTTTTTACTTTTCAGGAAATAAGCTAGTGAACATCAAAACCGGCATTATGTACATCCCAGAAAGAAAGATAACTCCGAATCTCCATGCAGCAATGCGCCAACTGTGCGATGAGTGACATATTTGATCAGGCTAATGTCCTAACTATTGTCATAGATGGCGGGAAGAATATTAAGGCAGCCGTCCGAGATCAATTTCGCACCAATGAGCACGTCTCCTGCGTTGCCCATCTTCTCAACCAAGTAGGCCAAGCTGCCATTGGTCTAGAAGTGAACAAAGTTCCATAAGAAATGGAAGCACATTAGATAGTGGTGCTCCCGGAAAATGAGCAAGAAGCGGAGATTGTCCTGGAGGACGTCACTGACGCCGATTCCCCTAACTATGAATGTACATCTCTCATTACTCTTCGGCCGCTGCTGAAGACGGTGAAGATTGTTCGCTTCTTTCGTACCAGCGATGTAGCGCCGCGATTGTTGGTGGAAATGCAGATGCAAGATGGCAAGCTGGAACATGAGTAATTGAAATTGATTCAAGAAATCAGGACCCGATGGAATTGTTGTTATTACATGCTGGAGCGCGTTTTTAAGTTGTCCGAAGCTGTCAGCCGCGTCCTCCTACTCCTGCAGAAAGAGAGAGGCGCCACTCGGCTGAAGCTCCCAGATTTAATTGCTGGTGATCAGCTGGGCGTCCTTGCCGAAGTAAGAGACCTTCTGAAGTTGTTAGAAGAAGCCACGCTCATGGTTTCAATGGGCCATTTCATGACACTCCGCGATGTAATTCCTATGGTGTACGGCCTAAAGCAGGTATATCTTTGATAATTCAATGAGAGTTTCAGTCACTCATTCTACACCGACATGCGCTCTACACAAACAATTTGAATTTGAATATCGTGACGCCGATATTGTGATACACGAAAGGTTTCGGTGTTGAATAATCAATGTTGTGGAAAATAACATAGCGCCTGCTGTTGTCTCTCTGAAGTTATAATTTTAAATATTTATCTTCATTTGTAGGGTATCCAGTGCTTCGGATTCAGCCACCAAGTCACTTTTGATTTTCAGCAAAAGCTTCTTGAAGAAATTGACAAAAGGTTTAGTGGAATAGAGTACCTGCGTCCATACGCTGCCGCGACAATCTTGGACCCACGGTACAAGAAGTATGTTTTCGAGCAACCTCAGGCTGTGGCCATGATCGATTAACGCTTATGCAAGTTCATACCATGATTTATTTATTTATATTAGGTGGGAAGCATTTCTTAGTTAACCATAGGCATGTTGAGCATATCTATCTATCTATCTATCTATCTATCTATCTATCTATCTATCTATCTATCTATCTATCTATCTATCTATCTATCTATCTATCTATCTATCTAACTATCTATCTATCTATCTATCTATCTATCTATCTATCTATCTATCTATCTATCTATTTATCTATTTATCTATTTATCTATCTATCTATCTATCTATCTATCTATCTATCTATCTATCTATCTATCTATTTATCTATTTATCTATCTATCTGTCTATTTATCTATTTATCTATCTATTTATCTATCTATCTATTTATCTATCTATCTATCTATTTATCTATCTATCTATCTATCTATCTATCTATCTATTTATCTATCTATCTATTTATCTCTCTATTTATCTATCTATCTATCTATCTATCTATCTATCTATCTATCTATCTATCTATCTATCTATCTATCTATCTATCTATCTATCTATCTATCTATTTATCTATCTATCTATCTATCTATCTATCTATCTATCTATTTATCTATCTATTTATCTATCTATTTATCTATCTATTTATCTATCTATTTATCTATCTATCTATGTGCGTGCGTGCATGTGCGTGTGTATGCGTGTGTATGCGTGTGTATGTATATATGTATGTATGTATGTATGTATGTATGTATGTATGTATGTATGTATGTATGTATGTATGTATGTATGTATGTATGTATGTATGTATGTATGTATGTATGTATTGTAGTTGGCTATGACATTTAGCTCTCCTGGCCGTTTCGATAATGGTATCGATACCAAACTTGGTATGACATAACATGACTGTATGAGGAGCATATTTCACGTGTCATAACATGAAAATCATGGCATGTATGTCATAAATGTCATGGTTTACATTTCATGGTCCATCCGCTCTTGGGGTGGTTTCGTTCACATGACACGTTGCAAAACTGGTATGGTATGACATGGTTGCATGGCGAACATAAGCAAAAGACATGACCACATGCCTCACTCGTGATGCGCTCGCTGCCGTTTCGCTAGCTTCGCATATGCCAAATTTGGTATTATGGAACGTGAGTGGATGACAAAGGTATGCGACTGATTCAAACAATAATCATGAGTTGAGTGTCATGTAAAAAACATCACTACATGCATGCCAGGCTCATGATACGGTCATGGCCGTTTCGCTAGTTTCACATATATCAAGTTTAGTATTACGGTACGTGAATGGAAGACGAAGGAATGTGACTGGTGCAAACATGATAATCATGAGATGCGTGTCATGTAACATGACTACATGGTACGCTCATGATGCACTCGTGGACGTTTCGCTAGCTTCACATGTACAAAATTCTTAATACTTGACGACAACGGACGACACAAGTAAATGACATGTCCAAACGTGATAATCATTACAAACGTGTAATGTAACAACATGACTACATGTCAAACGCATGATGCGCTCGTGGCCGTTTTGCTAGCCTCACATTTGCGATATTTGGTATTAGGTCACGTGAATGAATGATGAAGGTATGTGACTGGTGCAAAGGTGATCATAAGATGCGTGTCATGCAAGAACACGACAAAATGTCACGCTCATGATGCGCTCACGGGCGTTTACTTAACTACACATATACCAAACAAATTTGGCACCACGTGACGTGAATAGACAACCAATGTAAATGACAGGTCCAGACATGATAACCATAATATGCGTGTCATGTAAAACATTTCTTTATCTTACGCTCATAGGGCGCTTGCGACTGTTTAACAGCTACTAAAGCTTACTAGTAACAGTTACCAAAGCTTTTAGTAAGAGCAAAAATGTTAACCGTTACTAACTGCACTTACTACCATGGTTGTAACATTTGTGACGAACCATTACTACCTCAAAATTTAGCAAGTACCACTACCTTTTTTAAAAATCTAAGAACCAGTAATAATCTGCATTAAACAGAGAAACAGGCACAAATGATTTTCTGTTGTGCGCAATGGCGAGAACTCCTCCTTGCATATTTATATAAATAAACTTATATTTGAATAGCTGGTTTTATTGAGATGATCGCGCATGAGCTGGTAAAAATTACAGATGTAATTGACATTCATATTGTTACTTGCAGTAAGTAGACATCCCGGCTTCGGCGGCTGCATTTCCGATGGAGGCGGAAATGCTGTGGGCCCGCGTGCTCAGATTTCGGTGCACGTTAAAGAACCCCAGGTGGTCGAAATTTCCGGAGTCCTTCACTACGGCGTCTCTCATAGCCAGACGATGGTTTTGGGACGTTAAACCCCACATATCAATCATCATCATAGTAGTTGCGATCAAAAACAAAACGACTTGTACCACCCCATAATATGAACGGCCATCGCACATTGTTGTTGTGTTATAAAAGCGAAGTTCAAATATAACACGGGTATGAGTACTTGCTTTTGCTATGGAAGGCAATGGCCGATAATCGAGTCAATCTCGCCTATTCAATGTTATCAAACTTTCGAAGGAATACACTTCTCTAGTTAGCAGGCCCGTAGCTCAAAATTCTTTGTGCAGGTATAGTTCACTTGAACGTCGTGGAAGGCCTTGAACAACTTCTATTTTCATTACTTGTTCTGGGTAAAAGACAATCGAGTCAATCTCGCATATTCGATGTTATCAAACTTTCGAAGGAATACGCTTCTCTAGTTAGCTGGCCCGTAGCTTAGAATATTTTTGCAGGTATAGTTCACTTGAAACGTCGTGGAAGGCCTTGAACAACTTCTATTTTCATCACTTGTTCTCGGTAAAAGACAATCGAATCAATCTCGCATATTCCATGTTATCAAAGATTCGAAGAAATACGCTTCTCTAGTTAGCAGGCCCGTAGCTCAGAATTTTTTTTGCAGGTATAATTCACTTGAAACGTCGTGGAAGGCCTTGAACAAGTTCTATTTTCATCACTTGTTCTTGGTAAAAGACAATCGAGTTAGCCTCGCATATTCGACGTTATCACACTTTCGAAGGAATACGCTTCTCTATTTAGCAGGCCCGTAGCTGAGAATTTTTTTTGCAGGTATAGTTCACTTGAAACGTCGTGGAAGGCCTTGAACAACTTCTTTTTTCATCACTTGTTCTCGGTAAAACACCCCTTCAACACAATTTTACAAGGTGTAGGCTAGTACCCCCCTCTCCCTTTTTCCTCGGCTACGGGCCTGATAGTTAGGCACCAAATATCTTCGAACATATATGGTATGTTGATCGTGCCGATTTTGACGTTTGATTTCACATTGTGTCGGTTTTCACTTTGAGCTTTCGTGTATTGTAGTCAATAGGTAACACATTAACGACGCGTGGGTCCAATTATGAAGTGAACGTAGGTAACAATTGTTCGTGTTCTTGGCAATGTTTATTTCAATATGCGTACTGAATACTTCTATATTGTCGCGGTACAATGCGAATAAAACAGAGATACACCTTGAGGCAATGAAAGCAGCGCGTTTTCAACAGCTGAGCCACAAGATCGTCTTCTTCGATCTCGAGTGAAGCTAGAGGCCCACTACCTCGTGTCCAATAAATCCCCCTTCATTGTTTTTTTCCACATGCAGACACGCGTCATTTGCCTCCCTCTCAAAGAGCATCGCCCCGATGCAAAGTCTGTAATGAAGTTTCGTTTTTGTTTTTTTACAAGGAAAAGCTCACACCACTCGCTGACGTAAGGCTTCATGCGGACTACGTGAACGAGTTCAGGATGGTGCTGGTGACGCCTCGTATTATGCGAACTGTCGGGAACAACTTCGTAAGTGACGTCACTCAGTCTTCGCAGCACTAGGTAAGGTCCAAGATATCTTCTAAGAGCTTTTCAGAAAGTACTCGTTTCCGTACCGGCGTCGAAACCCATACTTTGTCGCCAGTTTGGTAGACGACTATTCTGCGGTGAGCATTGTAACGGCCTGCATCGTACTCTTGCTGCTGGCTGATGCGTAAACGTGCAAGTTGCCTAGCTTCTTCCACGCGTTCGGTAAACGTGTCGGCGTCCGGAACGATGTCATCGCCTTCGTGCGGTAACATTGCATTTAACATGGTTTGTACTTCCCGTCCATAAACGAGGCTGAATGGTGTCATGCGGGTCGTTTCTTGCTTGGCCGTGTTGTAGGCGAACGTTATGTATTGCAAGATTTGATCCCAATGTTTGTGTTCAACGTCTACGTACATTGAAAGCATGTCTTCAATGGTTTTGTTTAGACGCTCTGTCAGCCCGTTCGTTTGCGGGTGGTAGGCGGTGGTCTTACGATGCTTTGTTCCACTCAGCATCAAGACATGGTCCAAAAGAGCGGCCGTAAATGCGGTACCTCTGTCTGTGATTACGACGGTTGGTGCACCATGCCTCAGTACAATATTCTCAATGAAAAATCTTGCCACCACCGCTGCTGTACGTCTCTGGATAGCCTTTGTCTCGGCATAACGCGTCAGATAATCTGTCGCGACGATAACCTATCGGTTGCTTGCAGTAGAAGTAGGGAGTGGGCCCAAAATGTCCATGCCAATCTGGTGGAATGGAGTCATTGGGACCTGTACGGGTTGCAGGAGGCCAGCTGGTTTAGTTGGTGGTGACTTGCGTCACTGGCAGTCGAGACAGGTACGAACGTGGTTCTTCACGGCTGTGGTGAGTCTTGGCCGGTAATACCTTTGCTGTACCCTGGCCAACGTTCTTGTGTAACCCAAGTGACCATAGGTAACCTCGTTATGGCATGGTTTCAGTACTTCGGTGCGCAGGACTGCTGGGATGACGAGTAGATAGGCGGATCCCGTCGACGAAAAGTTTCTTTTTTAGAGTACTCCGCCCCGTAAACAAAACGATGACAGCACTCTTGCGAAAACTCTTGGCGCCTTCCGAGAACTGCCATCCAAGTAGGTAATTAAGCCAAGCAACTCAGCGTCGTCACGTTGTTGCTGCGCAATGGTGGTAGTGTCGAGGACACCGAAAAATGATGTTCCTCCTCCTCAGGAAGGGTTGCCGACTCAATGGGTGAACGGGACAAACAGTCGGCGTCCATATGCCGCTTCCCTGACTTATGTACGACTGCCATATCGAATTCCTGCAGCCTGAGACTCCAACGCGCTAATCGGCCGGTAGGGTCTTTAACATTTGTTAACCAGCATAGTGAGTGGTGATCGCTGATTAGTTTGAAGGGGCGACCATATAAATACCGACGAAATTTTGTAACCACCCATACCACGGCGAGACATTCCTTCTCAGTCGTGGAGTATTAGCCTCAGCGCGTGTTAACGTTCTGCTCGCGTAAGCGAATACGCTTTCTGTGCCTTCTTGCTGCTGCACAAGGACAGCTCCCAGACCAACATTGCTAGCATCGGTGTGAAGCATCGTAGGGGCTCTCTCGTCGAAGTGGGCAAGAGCTGGAGGTGTTTGTAGTCACTGGCGGAGATCGTTAAAAGCAGCTTCCTCTTCGTTATTTCATTCAAAGGTGACGTCTTCCCTCGTGAGGCGAGTTAACGGTGATGCTATGCGTGCGAAGTCTGCGTTAAATCGTCGATAATATGCACTGAGGCCGAGAAAGCGTCTGGCAGACTTTTTATTGGTCGGCAAAGGAAACCGTTCTACGGCTGCAATTTTTTCAGGATCGGGACGAACACCTGAATAACTGACGACATGGCCAAGAAATCGCAGCTCTTCGTAGCAAAAGTGGCACTTCTCAGGCTTCAACGTCAGCCCGCGGTCTGTATGGCTCGTAAGACCACCTCAAGTCTCTCAAGGTGCTCGTAAAACGTTGCGAAGAACACTATGACAACGTCCAGATATACTAAGCATGTTTTCCACTTTAACCCAGAAAGCACAGTATCCATGAGTCTTTAAAAGGTAGCAGGCACTGAGTACAAACCGAATGGCAAGACCTTAAGTTCATACAACCCATCTGGTGTTACAAAAGCGGTCTTCTCACGGTCTCTCGCGTCCACTTCGATTTGCCAATATGCACTCCGCAAATCCATTAAAGAGAAGTATCGAGCGTGTCGAAGTCTGTCGAGAGAGTCGTCTATACGTGGTAGTGGATATACGTCTTTCTTGGTCACCTGATTTAGCTTTCGGTAATCCACAAAGAAACGCAGGCTGCCGTCCTCTTTCTTAACGAGGACTACAGGTGACGCCCAGAGCTCTATGAATGCTGAATGACGTCATATTCAAGCATTTTGTCTACCTGCTGTTGTATTGCTTCACGTTCTTTTGGAGCCACGCGATAAGGGTTTTGGTGAATAGGTCTCGCCGTTTCGTCGGTAATTATTCGATGCCTGGTTAGAGGCGTGCGGCCAACTTTTGATGTTGTCGAAAAGCAGTCTTAAAATTTTACCAGTAGCTCAAGGAGTCTGCGTCGATCGTCTTTCGGCAAAGTAGTGCTAACGTCCAGAACGGGCGCTGAATCAAGATTTAGCGACTCATCTACTACCACCAAGCAGCCTTCGATATCTACATCGTCGAAGTAAGCGACAGCCGTGCCTTTAGGAAGGTGCCGGCGCTCAGCACTGAAATTGGTCAGCAGCAAGTCCGTTCATCCAGCAGCAACTCCGATGATACCTCGTGCGACGGAAATACCGTTGGTGAAGAGCAGCGAGCTTATTTGGTCTGCTACTCCTTCGGCGTAAAACTGAGCAGCGGTGGCCACCGAAACAAGCGTGCGTGACCTAGGAGGGAGAACCACGTCGTCATCAGTAATACGCAGTTGGTTTGGTCGCACCTCTGGAGAATTGGGTAAGCCCGAACTGTTGTAAAACGTAATCAAGCTCTCTGGTATGTTGATGACGGCGCCATATTTCCGTAAAAAATCTATGCCAAGAATTACATCTCTGCAGCATGCGGCGATAACGACGAACGACGCAGTGAAAGGAGAACCTCTGATGTCAACTCTTGCGGTACATCTTCCAGAAGGCATCAGTAACTGGCCGCGTGCTGTTCTTATGTGAGGGCCTGTCCACGGCGTCTTCACTTTTCGGAAGCTGTTGGCGAGGTCCTGACTGATAATAGATAAGTCGGCACCAGTGTCGACTAGAGCTGTCACTTTCTGACCGTCAAGAAGAACACTAAGGTCGGCAGTCACAATTTCATAGTTTTCACGGCTTATCGGCTGTACAACGTCATGCTGTGGGGGCTTCTTGTCGTCATAATTATGGCCTGCAACCTCGCCCCCGGAGGTCGCCGACCTCAGTTTCCCCATCGCGGGCTAGGTGACCTTCTTGTATTGAGATCCGCGTATGTGTGGCGGTGCGACAAAGGCGAACGCGCGGGGAACGGAGAGCGGGATTGACGTCTCAGACTAGGAGGGTGAGTAGGCATTGCCTCCTCTGCAGTTGTACAGCCATCTTCAAAGTGAGAACGGGCTCCTTAGAAAGGGGTGTCGTCACGGCGTGGTGTGCTTTCGTCGTTGGTACGTAGACCGTCAAACCAAGGTCGATGATGACGGAATAAATCACCTCTATGCCAGCAATGATGGGCAATATGGCCTGCACCTCCGCAGTGAAAGCATAGTGGACGTCTGTCCACTGTGCGCGATGCATCGGTTTTCCGGGTCGGTGGACGTCTGAGCATCTCCCCTGGCGTCGCTGCCCATGGGGTGGCTGTGGACGGCTGGTTGTATGACCGTAGCGTGGTTGGTTGATGCAGTGTCTGCTCTTGCGGCGGAGACCAAGGGACCATGGGCACCTGGTGGTACTGCGTCGGCATAGCGGCTAGTGGACGTCGAAGAGGGGCAGCGTAGCTAATAGGACGCTGCTTAGTATCAGGACCAGTCGTAGACAATGCTTGGTGAATTTCGTCGCGTACGACTTCGGCGATCGAAGCGATGGGATTTTCAGCAACCGGAGTCCATAACCTCTGCAGTTCTTCGCGAACTATCTCCCTAATCTGATTCTCAGACGTCATGGCATTAGCGTTGATTGGGACATTGCAGGACATGCGGTTATATTGCCTGCTGCGTTGATGAAGGGCCCGCTCGATAGCCGTAGCTTCCTTAATGAAGTCAACCACGGTACTTGGAGGATTGCGCAGTAGCCCGGTGAAAAGCTGTTCCTTGACACCGCGCATGAGGTAACTCAACTTTTTATATTCCGTCATGTGCGGGTTAGCTCGATAAAAGAGACGAGTCATGTCCTCGGCAAACATTGAACGATTTCGTGGGGGTTTTGAACCCGTATCTCGAATAACTGCTGCGCACGGTCCCTTCTATCGACATTGGCGAAGGTATAGACGAACTTCTGTCGAAAGTCAGGCCAAGCTGACAAATTGCCTTCACTATTTTCATACCAAGTAAGAGCGCCATCGTCAAGGTAGAAATAGACGCGGGAAAGCTTTTCCTGTTCCGACCAATGATTGACCTTGGCAACACGCTCGTAGTTTTCAAGCCAGTCGTGGAAGTCTGCATGGGCACCGCCACTAAAGCGATCGGAAACTAGGGGTTGAAAAATGGTCACCTGAGATGAGAGCGTCAGAAAGCTGCCTTGGGCACCTGTTGTGGGCTTGCGTTGGCCATTGGTTGAGGTGTTCGGTGCCTAGGAGGTTCCGGCGAGTGAGTGAGCTCTGGCGCGAGGCCTCGCAACCGTCGACTGGAGTGATGCACCGGAGTTGCTACCGGTGACAATGATTCTGGACTCGATGAACGGCTCCCAGCGGGCGTGTGGAGCATCAGACAGAGTTGCGGCCCAGCTCCTCCACCAGTGTCGCGGTACAACGCGAATAAAACAGAGGTACACGTTGAGGCAACGAAAACAGCGTGTTTTCAACAGCTGAGCCACAAGACCGTCTTCTTCGGTCTCGAGTGAAGCTAAAGGCCCGCTACCTCGTGTCCACTAAATCCCCCATCATTGTTTTTGTCAACATGTAGACACGCGTCAATATTTTATTGTCCACTTGTAGTATTATATCAATGACTCGAGCCTGCATGAGTTTAAAGTATACTGCGAAGAAAACGCGCAAATAAATGTGCCCTATTACCGCCAGAGTCGGAAAAACATTATAACTAGAGAAACACACGGCAAACAAACAAGCTAACTTAACAATGCTGCACCTTCAGCAATTTAAGGTGTTTAAAGTTTTCTTGCAAGTAGAGCACCTTACCATGACACAAGGGCGCCCCTCCCACCATATCGCACTCCTTGCCGAGGGCTGAACATCTTCGAACCTCCTCCCGATCGCAAGCCTTACGGCTTGTATCTGCCAGGAAAGAAATTATTGGTGATGACAATCAAAATAGAATGTGCACTTGCACGCGTCAGTCCTCAAAAAAACTTCCCATGGCAGAGAGGAGAATTGGGGTTCATTGAATGAGATTACAATTGCTTACCGATGCAAACTGGTGCGTGCGCTGTGAAGTCGCACTTTTTCCCCCTAGATCTGCATATTTTCATCTCTTCCTCATTGCATGTCGTGCGATTTTTGTCTGCAAAGGAAACGACGGTGTTTAAAATATACTAAACAAAGCACACTAGCTAAGTTTGCACTGAGTGGTGCGAGGCTGGGTCACAGCAGTGCTGGTAGACACCTATAGGTGACCGTAGCTTTGCTTGGCTTTCGTCTTCTTCCTCCTGTCTTTCCTCTTGCTACACTACACAATACATGGTGACTACTATACTACATTGCTTCTTCTTCAAGTTTGACGTTTTTTTAGTCTGTGTCTTTCTGTCGAAGTTTTTTCTTCTGTTTTTCTTTCCTTTACTTCTGTCTCTTCCCCAGTAGTAGTTCTCTTGGCTTCCATCCTTTTCCCTCCTCTACCATAATAGCTCTGCTGTAGAACTGCTAAAGCGCGTATGTGTCGCTAAAATGGTGCAAATGCCACTGCTGACTGCACTGGTCCACTAGAAATTAAAAAGGAAACACGCGGGCAGCGAACGCAGATAAGGAATGGCATGTTCCAGAGTCTCTTGTTAACCGTCTGTACGGAGTGCTTTGGCGGTCATTCAGCTGACAAAACATTGAGGTGCGAAGAAACGAGGACACGAACATCGTGTCCTTTCTCGTCCTCGTTTCGCAGTAACTTCATGTTTTCTCAGACAACGCAACAACAAGCCCAAGAACGCGTTTTAGTCGGCGATTGAACGCGTGACGGTTCGTGAAAATGATAAATTTCGATCTACGACACACGGAAAACGTTGACCGTAACACCTAAGCTGAAAATAAATAAATAAACGAAGTTCAGCTGGCCACTGATTAAACCTCGTCTGCCGGAGCGAAAGAAAAACACTTGAGGCTTAAGCACGGTCCACAAACCGAGCGCTGAAAACACGTGTGCCGGGGTCAAAAAAAAAAAAAAAAGCAGGCATACTGTGAAACATGAGCAACTGCGCAGCACGGGTTATTCCCGTTCGTCGAGTACCCATGGCTCCATTTATAAGTGTCGATGGCATATCAATGTTTGAGGTGAGAATGCTGGATTTGTTTGGCACCAAGACATTTTTGTTAGTCGCATTCGATGTGCAACGTACGCACTACTTATTTTTACTCCTTATTGACTTCATGCTTTTTACGCCAGTTGAGATACGCGTCGTCTGCAGCGAGTTCTGTCAATTTTCGCCCGCTTCATACTAGCACCATGTAGAAAGCGGACGAGAGGAGAAATCTCACTCTCCACGAGGCAGTGGCGCCCTCTCTCACGTGGCGCCAGAGTCATTCGCCTGTTTACGAAACGGTTTTAGACACTTTCAGTTCATGATTGGTATTTGCAAATTTTTATTAATGATATTACTGTAAACCTCGATCGTTTAGTTTAACCTAGTTTTGAGCATCGCGAGCCTCGCTGTGGCCTTGTTTATGAGCGTGACCACGCTACATGCAATCCATGTATGAACGACTGTAGCCGCCCCCCCCCCCCCCCCCCCACCCTTACCGAAGTGTTGCGGACTTTATCCACGCATGTCTACGAAGTGAATGTTAATGATAGAGCGAAGCCGTGCAAGTCACATCATGAATCGTGGCCCTTCTTTTTTCTTCTAGTTAACAGCCTTTTATGCTGTTCTTGTCAACCTTTTGTTCTTCCATATGCTTTGACAAATGGATGGTTAAATGTTGTTGTTTTTTTTTGGTGTTTCAGATTTCACTTTGTTTACTCTGGGTGACAGCCTTCTGATTATATTTTTGTTGTCCGAAGATGTTTTGAATTCTACATCTGCTGTAGACGCATGGCGGCGGTTTATGGACGGGGGAACATTGTGAGCTGTTAAGGTGCTTCGCCCCTCATGAAATTGCGGGAACATTTTTTTAAAAGTCACGGATTCGTATGTGTAACTAAAGAGTTGGCCTGGACGTGGTTGTAAGACTTATTGGAAGGAAACAGCGAGAAAAACAAGAAACCAAACAAAGAAAGAACCATGCAGCGCTCTGTATGTGTCCTTCTTTTGGATAGTTGTTTTCCGCGCTGTTACCTTCCGGTACGTATGCGAAACATTTTTTTTTCAGTTTGTTAGTCTAGGGCTGCGCTCACAGCTGCCCTAACGGCCAGAGTGTGGAGACGGTGCTTTTTTGCAGCTTTAGACAAAAGAAAATGTAAAGTTCTTTAAACGTGATAGCTCTCTCCGAGGTGACTTGCACATTGCCGATTGACTCTCGTACATTTGTAAGTACTCGCGTGACCTTCAACCTCAGCCACTGAAATCTCGAGAATGCTTCGTAATGGACAGTTCCTTAAAAGTTGTCTATTGTATATAGCTTGTTGTGATCAGAATTTTATATAATAGTGTTTTGTGCTACATTACATCATCTGTGGTTTTCAACTATTCAAGCTTGCGAAATAGTGTTCCAGTGCTTGCCGAAAGCTGCGTTGGAAAATTTAACCCATGTTCTTAAAAATTTGTCATACAACAGTTTTGTTTGTAGCTGAATAGTAAATTTAAGTGAGTTCTGAATTTTTCCATAGAAGTGATAAGCCAAGTATTAAGCTTCTTTTTTACAATACTATTGCATTTTCCTTAGCGAAGACCAATAGTAAACTTTTCATATCACAAAGCCATATTTGTGTTATAGAGAATAAGAATATAAAAGAGGGGTGCTGACAAACGAGTAACAAAAATAAAAAAAAACATTATAGGCATTCCGCAGTGGATGCTTACCAATGCACACGGCAGCGCCGAGCGAGAAATCGCATTCCATTCCCATTTCTTTGCACGCGTTCTTCTCGGCTTCGTTGCATTCAGTTCGTTTCGTGGCTGTGCAGAGAACAAGAGTAAGCAAAACATTGAAAGCAACTGGAACATAAAAACGCCGAAGGAAATATTTAAACTCGCACTTGATAGTAACCACTCGCACGTAGCTTGAGAAGCAAACCTGAAAGATCTGACGCACTGTGGGGATCGATGGCATATAATGCGAAGAAGCCAGCAAGTCGTTTATAATGTTGTACATAACATGTATGTATCGATTCTCATGTTGAGGCCTGTAATTTATATTCGTGATACAGTCACTTCGCACAATAACAATTTTGCTGTATGTCAAGCTATGGCGAAACGGTCGCGATTGCACGATGAGCGTGAAACATACAGTACATGCCATACATCTTCGTCATTTATGTTTGTCATGCAGTCACGAGGAGCAATACCAGTTTTATTGTATATCAAGCTAGAGAACCGGACTTAAGCGCACCATGAGCGTGGTGTGTAAGTCATGCCATACACAATATGCATGTCATGGTTATCATGCTGCGGTGATTAATGTTAGTAGTAAAGTTATTGTATGCCATGACGAATTTCGTATGCATTACATTAACGGTATGGCCATGAAAGCACAAAATCAGCGGTGGCTCTATATATGCGCTCAAAGTCGCAAAATATTGCTAAATGCTTGGAATTTTAAATGTGTACAACGCGAAGAAGCGCAAAGAAGTATATATATATATATATATATATATATATATATATATATATATATATATATATATATATATATATATATATATATATATATATATATATATATATATATATATAAAGCCTTGTAGGGGGGGGTAAGGAGAAATAAAAAGAAAAGAAGGAAATAGATGAAGAAATAGAGAGGCAAGCGACGGAAAATAGGAAGAGATAGGAAAGTGGGGATCCGGTCCAAGCAGTCCAAGGGCGGGGCACCACAATGCGAGAGCTGCACGGTGTCAGGAGACCGTGGAGGGCGAACAAGTCGGCGGGAGCTACGCTGGCGTCGGATGGGGCGCGCGTGACATCCTCCCCTCCTACGAGCTATGTTGCGCCCGACGATTCGTTCGTCGCGGCAGATGCTCTCAGGCCTCGACGAGGGGTTGACGCGCTGCTTAGAAGGCGGCTTCTCGTTCGTGCGTTTGACTTCGCCCCTTGTGCGGGAGTCATCGCGCCCTAGGCAAGCGTACTTGCTCGGTCTTGCGGAGTTCCCCATACGGCCTGAAAGCCAGTGAGTGTCGCACTGTACTGCACCTTGGGTTAATAAACCCGTTATTGTTGTTATCCTGCCTTGTGTGTCGTTTCTGCACCGTGTCGGAGAAAACGACGAACCTGGCGGCAGGGTCGTTGCATGCAGCGGCAGTGGAGGACGTCGCATCCCTACAGGGTTGCGCTTAGTAGGTAGGCCTAGTGCAAACCTATCTCCACAATGTATACGTATACATAGACACACGCGGACTGTGGGTACTGCTCTTAGCGTATGCACACGACAGCCGACAGATAGCAGTAATTTTGCAGGATGTCTATACTTCTGTTTAGGGAGCGCTAGCAAAACCAATCTCTCTTATTAAAATTTGAGCGGTAGTATGACGTGACGTGTGACATTTCTACTCAGGTCACGTCTACCGCACGTGGCGTTGGCCGGAAGTCTTGCTGCTGCGCTTTTTGGGTTACGGAAACGAGCAAATGATGCTGACGACGATGAAGAAGTCACTTGCCAGTTACGCAGAGTTCTGCGCTGTGGACTAACTCGCAGTTCTGTTTCATATTTCTGCATACTTCCTTCTCTTCCTCGTTGCATTTTGTACGCTTCTTCCGTACGAAGCGAAATGAGAGGGATATTGATTATTTATTTGAACATTATTCACCTATGCAGGTTCTAGCTACCCTGCTTTTGTTTGTATGAAATTAAACAGAGCAGAAGAAACTTTGTGAACTATAGCGAGGAATTCACCGTTCTTTATCGGAAAAGCACAAAGCGCACGGCGCTAATGCAAGGAGATTCGCACAAAGATATGAGGAACGATTCAACTGTAACGAACTCGACAGGCTTTTTCCATGATAAAAATTCAAAAGCCCCTGCCACACGTACGCTTTCCAACGCACCAGCGCGTGGCGTCAAAACTCGTTCCTCAGCCATAGGCGCAAAAGAAAACCACGAACAGCCATCAACTCCAATTTCATGGTCTCTTGTAACCTGCCACAAAGTTAATTGCGTGACATCTTACCCACACACTTTGCCTTTTCGTCGATCAACTCGCATCCTTTCCCTATTCTGGCGCACGCTTGTTCCTCGCGGGTGTTGCATTTGGTCCGCTTGTGGCCTGCCAAAGGAAGCAAGCAGGAGCGTCAGTAAACCTGTAATGTCCACTTGAAAGAGAACAGATGGCAAACTTCTGCTTAGTTTGGAAGCAAATGACACTGGAAGAGGGACACCATTTAGCGTATTCAGTTTAAATTGTGATAACTTCTTACTTTACAATGAGAAAATATCCACTGTATCACATAAAATGCATCAAACTTAAGGCCTCCGAATAGGTAGTGATCTTGTCAAAGCTTCGTCAAAAAGGAGTTAGTGCATGTTTCAAGTGTGGTAATTGAAGTTACACTGATTAAATTGACAAACTCGGTGTAACTAATTATTTTTGATGAAACTAATTAACCCATGTCTGAAAAAATTCACAATTTTTGAAGTTGACTGTATAACACCGTACATTGTTTAATTAATATATAATGATTAAAACTCCTTGATCCTTGTACTGGGAATGCAAAAAAGCCAACGTTTCGGCAAGTACACTCGTCTTCGTCAAGATAGAAACTGTCTTGACAAAACATGTCCTCTTGTCGAAATGTTTCATACACTGCATCAGCTTGTTGAAAAAGATGACATCTTCACGCATGCAGTGAATGCCTTCTCACAAATAGCACAAATGGACGGCAAAACTTGCTCTTATTCAACTGGAATCAAGCACTCAATTTGCTAAAAGGTTTATACAACAGATAAATTTTCATTTCATATGTACGCGTCATGTTGCGGAAGCATCGTTACATAATTTGAAGGTAGGTTTGTCTAGTTGTAAAATACATAGGTCGACAGAATAAATTGACTCGCTCGGACTCTGACTCACGCAATTTTCCTCCAGCCAAACTCGCTCGGACTCAGACTCACAAGAGTATGACTTAACCGGGCTCACTCGAGATCAGACTCGTACAACTTTTTTCTCAAGTAGACTCACTCGGACTCACACTCACGCCTAAATCTGAGTCTCGACTCATGAGTGAGTTTGCCGACCTGTGGCAATGTGACAGTTTTTTATACAACCGAGTATAGAAACATGCACCCGGAAAGTAGCACCATAAATTGGTTCTGCGTTTTTGAGCTTGTAAATCGCACGGGTCGTCATGTACGTGAATCGTAAATGACAAATAAATGTTGAAGTATACGCAACATGAAAACTCGGCGTCTCAGAAACTAGATGACAGAACTTGATTTTAGAAAAAAAAAATAACTTCGTTCTACTTGTTCCAGAGCCCAAAGAAAGCGCAGAGCAGGGCAGCCTTTGTTTCTTTCTCTGCGGTTTTATCTTGTCTTTCTCATATCTTTATTTCTTGTTCTCTTTTCCTGCGTTTTTGTGCTTTTTTTCTCGTTATTTTCTTTAATTTTGATTTTTCTGCTGTTTTTCTTTTCCTTTTTTCTCTTTCTCTTTCTATTTCACACTCGCTTCCTCTTTAAATTTTATACAAGGTTTGTGTTGTCGTGTTACCATAGCCACAGTAGCAATGGCCGCACTTTGTATCATCATCAAGTCTTTCGAAGAACAAGATACAAGAGACACTAGTACACCCTCAGCATGCTTGAGTCAGCTGTGATATGTAGGTTTGTCTGTGCTACACCAAGAGACAACGACATCATACGAAAACGTGGCCCCCTAAAGAGTGCCGCAGTTAAACGAATTGGCAGATCCCACGTAGAGTGGGCATCGATGATATGCGAAGCACGAATGAGAAAGATTGATATGTCACTTTAAAACGAGAACAACGTTACGAGGTGAAGGTAAGTGATGCCGTAGACGACTGACGTGTCACGACTATCTTGTTTCGATGCGTCGTTTACGTTCTTAATCTATTCACGTCACGTGATACCAAGTTTAGTATATGTAAAGCTAGCGAAACGGCCGTGAGCACACTATGAGCGTCGTATGTTCCTACGTAACACGCGTGTCAGGATTATCAAGTTTGCACCAGTCATATATTTCTTCATCCAACAATGTCACGTAACACCCAGTTTGGTATATGTGGAGCTAGCGAAACGGCCGTGAGCGCATCATGAAGGGCCCAATATACTCCGATGTAGTGCTGACGCGCGCGTTCGCTCGGCACAGCGATGCAACGTTAGCAAAACATGAAAACTCTATAGTCTGACACCAGGTGCGACCAGCGTCCATCGGCGCGGCCCTACGGCAATCCAGAGAACACTGCGTCTCCCTCTTTTTGTGACGGAGAGATGCCAGGCGCACTGAAACGCGCATGCGTCAATGCAACACAGCGTGGCGCGCGCCTGCGAGTATATGGCAGGACCGGTGCCTGGCGAACGCCGGCGTGACACGACTAAATGAACGCTGGCGAGCACGCGCACCGCTTCTCGTCGAAATGTATTGGCACCTTGACTGGGGCATGTAGTCATGTTCTCACATGACACACATCTCATGATTATCATGTTTGCACCATTCACATACCTTCGTCGTCCATTCGCGTTGCGTAATACCGAGTTTGGTACATGTATAGCTAGCGAAACGGCCATGAGTGCGTCATGAGCGTAGCATGTAGTCTTGTCGTTACATGACACGCATCTCATGTTCATCATGTTTGCGCCAGTATGATGTCTTCGTCATCTATTCACGTTCCGTAATGTCAAATTTGGTATAGGTGAAGCTAGCGAAACAGCCGCCAGCGCATTATGGGCATGGCATGCAGTCATGTTGTTACATAACACGCATGTCATGATTTTCATGTTAGGGTCTGTCGCTTGTGTTCGCCATGCACGCATGTCGTACTATACCAGTTTTGCAACATGACGTGTTAACGAAACCCCTGTGAAAGCTGCAGAACCATGTGAATCATTACATTCATGACATTCATGTCATAATTTTCATGTTATGACTAGTTAGTTATGTTCTGCAAACAGTCATATGATTTCATACCAAGTTTGGTGTCGATACCATTATCGAAATGGCCAGGAGAACTAAAAGCTGTAGGCGGCTAGATAGATGAATAGATAGATGAATAGATAGATGGATAGATAGATGGATAGATAGATGAATAGATAGATGGATGGATAGATGAATAGGTAAATGGATAGATAAATAGATAGATAGATAGATAGATAGATACGCTCAATGGAGCTGAAGTTCGCTAAGAAATGCTTCGCATTTAAAATAATTGACCTAAAACGAGCAATTCTGCACGACATAGAATAGAACAGACTTTATTAAAGCAAAAAATTCATGCAGGGAGTGTTATTCAAAGTGCCCCACTGACCTTGGCCACCCGTTTAACCTGGCCAATTAGCACTAGCTGGTCAGCCAGGTCGAAGCTTGATGGACGTGTCCTCACTGCTTGAATTCATCAATATTTTATTCCTGCAACCTCAAGGAACCTGCTCGCCCAACAGCACCGAGTATGCGCTCCTACTGAACGCAAGAAATACACTGAAGAAGCGTCTAGAATCAAGCCTATACCCATTGTTCATCCCATATATGGGGGCACCTCCTCAAATAAGGATCATCATATAGGATGTAGCCGTACCATGTATGACTGAATTTCGGCTGCCTATATAGAACGCCCGGGTCATATATGGCTGCATTCGACCCAACATATGAACACATCTTGCCATATATGGCCTTATAACATCCATATACGGTAATGGGTAGCCACATATTCGGACATGTGTGCTAATAACATCAGAAGCAGCCTGAGTACGCCCTTTTCAGGGCGAAACCCTCTCCCCTGATTCGACAATCAACCCGGTTTTGTGCTTTTCATTGCCAAGTTATACCTGCGAAGTTTGTAATTTCATCGGCCCACCCAGCTTCCTGTCTCTCCTTTGTGTGTTTTCCTTCTCTGGGAATCCAATCAGTTACCCTTAATGACCAGCAGTTATCCTGCCTACTTGCTACGTGCCCGGCCTATGTCCATTTCCTCTTCTTGATTTCCACTATGATATTCTTAACTCCGGTTTGTTCCTTGACCCACTCTGCGCTCTTGTCTCTTACGGTTACACCTATAACTTTTTTTTCTATCGTTCGCTGCGTCGTCCTCAATTTAAGCTGGACCCTCTTTGGAAGTCTTGAGGTTTCTGCACCGTAGGTAAGTAACGGCAAGTTGCACCTGTTATATACCGCCCTGTTGAGGGACAGTGACGATCTACTAGTCATGAATTGAGAGTGCTTGCCGAATGTGCTCCACCCCATTCTTATTCTTCTGGTTACTTCAATCTCGAGGTTCGGCCCCGCGGTTATTTCCTGTCCTAAGTTGACGTAGTCTATTACAACTTCAAGTGCACTATTACATTTATCTCGAAGTGCTGTTCTCTTCCTAATTTGTACATCCGTTTTGCGCACGTTAATTTTATGACCTACCTTTTTGTTCTCCTTGTATAATTCAGTAATCATGAGTTGCAATTCGTCCCCTTTGTTACTCAGCAATGCAATGTCATCAACGAAGTGCAGCTTACTAATGTATTCTTTATTATCGCTTATCGCTAACTCTTCTCATTGTAGGCCTCTGAAAACCTAGCATTGGAAAGAGAGTGTCTTCCTGCTTTACACCCTCTTTATTGGGAATCTGTCGCTTTTCTTATGAAAGACTATGGTGGCTGTGGATCCACTGTAGATTTCTTCCATTATGTTTATGTAGGGTTCGTCGATGCCCTGATTCCGTAGTGCCTGCATTACTGCTGATGTCTCGACTGAGTCAGACGCCTTCTCGTAATCTAGTAAAGCTATGTGTAGGAGTTGGTTGCATTCTGCGCATTTCTCTATTAGTTGACTGATAGTACGAATATGGTCTGCTGTGTAGTAGCCTGTGCAAAATCCTCCTTGGTCCTTTGGTTGATCGAGTTATAATGTAGTTTTGATTCTATTAGCTAATATTTTTGTACATAGTTTGTACAGAACGGACAGTAAGCTGATCGGTCAGTAATTTTTGAAGTCTTTGACGTCTCCTCCCTTGTGAAATAATAGGATGTTGGCGTTCTTCCAAGATTCTGATACCCTTTCCGTCAAGAGACACTTCGTATATCAGGTAGCCAGTTTTTCTAACACAATTTCTCTACCATCTTTCAGGAGGTACTTTGTTACTTTATCTTCGCCAGCGGCCTTGCCTCTTTTGATTCCTTTTAGGGCTTCCCTTACTTACCCTGTCGTTACTGGTATGATGTCGAATTTTCCTGGGTTATAATTGATCCTCACAATATCAACCTGGTTGTTTCGCTTCTGTACAGCTCGCTCTAGAACTCCCCCGCCACCTTACCTATCTTATCCATAATGTTTATGGCATTGCCTTCCTTGTCCTTTTTCATACATCCAATTTTTACCTATGCACAAGTTTTGATTCGCAGACTTTAGGCTTCTGCAGCTTTTTACAGCCTGCTCAACATTCTCCAAGTTATATCTTCTGATGTCGGCTACCTAACGCCTAATAATTAATATTGAAATCACCAGTAGCGCTTTTTTGTTGGTTGCATTTGAGGCTGTCATGATTTGTTGTCTTTTAAAAAGATTTTTCGTCTCTTGAGACAGTTTGCCAGTGACCTGTCTAGTGATTGTACCTCCGGCTTCAATTGCAACTGTTTGGTGATACTAGTAACATTATCGTTCATTGTGTCTATGCTAACGTCGGTCATCTCATTCAGTGCCTTGAATCAATTCTGAATCAAAACTCTGAATTCCTATACTTCCCCTGTAACCACCAGTTCATTATTTGGCTTATCGCGTATCAGTGTTTGTCCTTGTTTTTTAAAATCTAATATAAAATGAGCTCTTGCCATTCTATGGTCACTGCATTTGATCTTGCCAACATTTATACATCTTGTACCATGCCTGGGTGTGCAGACAGAGTCACTTTCATTTTAGTTTCGCCACCAGGACTTCGCCACGTCCACTTACGGTTAGCCCGTTTATGAAGAAGGTATTCAAGATCCGTAAATTATTGCGTTCTGAACTCTACTAATAACTCCCCTCTGGCATTTCTAAAGCCAATGCCATATTTAGCCACTGCATGGTCTCCGGCCCATTTCTTGCCTACTTTGGCACTCAAGTCGCCCATCAGCATAGTATACTCTGTCTTTACTTTATTAACGGCTGACTCTACAATCTTATAAAAGTGTTCAACCTAATGGTCTTCATGGCTCGATGTTGGCGCGTAGGACCGTACCTCTTTCATCTTGTACATTTTGTTGAACTTAATTATGACACTTGTCCCCCTCATTGATGCTATGATATTTCGCCATGTTGCCAGAAATATTCCTATGTATGGAAAACCCCGTCCTTAGTTGTCTTCTGTTAACTAATTCACGGTAGCATAAAAGGTGTCCGTTCTTCAGCACTGTATAAGCCTCACGTGTCCTCCTAACTTCGATGAGCCTTATACATCCCATTTAACACCCTCAAATTTCTCGAATAGAACAGCTATAGACTAGCCTCACTAGATAGCGTTCTATCGTTGATTGTAGCCATGTTCAGATTCCAATGGCGGCCTGTCCGGACCCAGAGTTTCTTAGCACTCTCCGCTTCGTTGCAGGTCCGATCGCTGCCTTGGACAGTTGCTTCGCAGCCGCTTTGGACTAAGGACCAAGGTTTAATTGCGGTAATATCAAGAAATTGTGGCCAGGTACTGGCCCAGGGAGGGGGGGCGCATTCCTGCTGTGTTGAGGGAGTGCATTACGGGCAGCTGGTCACTGAGACTGCACCCCAGACCTCCCTTTTTTTCTTTTAACGATGCCTTTATCACGCATTTTAATAAATGTATGATCGGGAATAGCCTGGCATCCGCATTCGAACAGAGTTTTGTCATGACATATCAGGCTGCAGCGCTATCTTTAAGTAGGGGGTTCTGTTGCACTTTCTTAGCACTGTAGAATACCACCTGACCTCCTATCAAGTTCCAACTTCACCTGACTCGTACATTGCCTGGCCCTCTTTTCTTAACAGTTTCAAAGTTCATTTTTTTCTAAAAGCAGACCAAGAAAAAACACCCCGCGAGATTTCGAACCTCTGACCTAGCGAGCATATGCCGGCGTAGTGACCTAGGCGCACTCCTTCTCACGCGTTCATTCTCTCCTAATTTCTTGTGGTCTCGCTCAACATTGACATTGTTATCTTCAGAGTGTTCGCAGTGTCGGAGTTTTGCAATTTGGAGTGATCGCTTTCATCATTAAACGTCTCCTGTCAACTGACGAGTGGCGCCCACCTGTTTTGCGACTAATTGGCTATTTACACGTGATTCTTACGTTCTGCGTATACGTCACGGGCGGTTGAAGTGCATAAAACTTAAATGCAAAAATGTTTCCAACTTCTAAAGAATAGACAGGTGCTGCATTTAAGGCTGCATGTTATTTTGTTTGCGTTCTGGGGTAGCCAAAAAAAAACTCTGGTAAATAAATATACAAGTATACACAGTGGCCCGCAGTCGGGAGGCAAATATACGCATTAGTAATTCCATCTACGGTTAGCTTAATAACGTAAAATAGTGGATTAAAAGGCAAGCAGGAAATAACTTGTAGGTATAGAAAGTGGCGGAGAGCAAGAAATTTTGTGCAAAACAATGACATGTTTGCATCTGCAGAGCGTCAGTTTGAATTGCTAGACCTAGTCGTGGCACCACGCTCACACCCAACTATAACTCCATGTGACGCGTTCAGCTCGGAAAAGCTCCTAGGTACTGTCTTACGTTTGGGTAACGTAAGTGGTGCTGGTGGGCGCCCATGCTTTATGATAAATATTTTAAATTTGCCTGTTTGTTTAGACAGCGTGCACTTACATTAGGTCTGGAGGTAACGTAGCGTAGCACTTTAATCATATAATATTACAAAGGATATTAGCGTAACACCGCCTCGTAAAACAGATGCAATGCAAAAAGTTACTAACAGTACGCAAAAAAAAGAGAAACCATTGCACCTTGAAGTGTATGAAAACTTACGTATTAAAAAAGTCATGAAAGATAGTAAGTGCCCAAAAAGTATTAGCTTATTTTACTCACTCTATGCCTGTGGTTACAAGCTTTCTACTAATTTTAGGGGCGAAGCTTCTTATGCCGTGGGTCGTGCGGCCGCAATGTATGTAAAAGCTGTAGTACTCGTCGTCGTCGTAGTAGTAGTAGTGCGTCGTAGTAGTAGGTAGCCACCTCCACGGCCGGACTAGAGGAGCGGCACGCGCACTCACTTAAATTGAAGAGGAAACCCACGCACGTTAATCATAAATGAAAACATAATTGTTTCTGATGAAATAACTTACAGATACGAGTATTGGTGACTTAGGCTCCAATAAAATTTGCCTTGAATTTGATGCTTACTAAAGAAAACAAGAAACTAGTATCAGAAGGACGCACTTTCAGCACTATGTGACCAGATAGTGTTGCCACTTTAAACTCACTGGGCGTAACCTCCTTGCCTTTAGCAAGGTTTAGCGAGGGTTGGGGCGTAGTGCCATGTATTAGAGGTGGTAAAAGGTGGAAACTAGACACAAAGTGCTTGCCATTAGAAAGTGCGCGCGTTCCGCTCCTCTAGTCCGGCCGTGCCACCTCTCGTTTAGTCTTTGGAATGTCCGCTAGATGGCGGTACTTGCATATGATGAATATATGAAGAAAAAATGCGAGATAGAGGTACTTGGAGTGTTCACTAGATGGACGGATGGATGGACAGACGCACGAATAGAGAGAGACAGACAGATGCTCGGACGAATGGACGGACGCACAGACGGACGGACGCACGGATGGAAGAACGCATGGATGGAAGCACGGGTGGGTGGTAGGCACAAAAATGGGCGGATGCACGGAAGGATGCATGGACGCCCAGACGGTCACACAGACAGACAGACGAACGGATGGAAGCAAGAACGAACGGACGGACGTAAGTGCGGATGGATTGACGAATGCTTCGCGCCACTCATCATCGTGCACTCCATGGTTATGCTGTGATTTTTTTTAGAGTGCACACTTAAGGTACAGTGATTCGGCCTTGAACAGATATGTATTTGTTCGAATGCATTTCAACTTTAACGAACGCGTCAAAATGCAAGAGTGTGGGCCGCATCAGTCAACGTATCAGTCAAATCGCCAGCTTGAATTTAGCGCAATGGACTGCATGAACATCTTGACGCAAATTGAAGTTTTGCAAGCGTAACGTGACTGAAAACAACACACTGCAACACGCAACAGCTCGAGTATGATTGATTGATATGTGAGGTTTGACGTCCTAAAACCACCGTATGATTATGAGAGACACCGTAGTGGAGGGCTCCAGAAATTTCGATTACCTGGGGTTCTTTAACGTGCACACAATTCTTAGCACACGGGCCTACAGCATTTCCGCCTACATCGGAAATGCAGCCTCGGCAGCCGTGATTCGATCCCGCGACCTGCGGGTCAGCAGCCGAGTACCTTTGCCACTAGACCACCGCGGCGGGGCAACAACTCGAGTATCACGTTAGTTTAAAGATGAGTGTCGTCGCGGATGCATACTTTGACATACGTTAAGTCCCCCGCAAGGAAAACACGTCTTGTAGTGGTCGGGATTATTATATGTGTCATGACTACTGCCAGATTTGTTTTTCTTGGTACATTTAGATCTAGTACAAGGAGTCGGCAAACGCACCTCAAAGTATTATTCCGCAGCGTGGAATATCGGTTGCTGGAAATGAGATAATGTTCAGTTGTCTCATGTACACCCCAAAAAGAACAGTTAGGAGAAGCTGCCAGATCAGCTCCGTGGAAATAAAAATTAAGATATGGAGTCTGACAACCTAGTCGAGTGATTGCAAGTTCAAGTTGTCTTGTTTGAGATAGTTTACTGTTCCACCAGTGTCTTGAGGTGTGAAATGGTTGAACTCGATGGTTGAATATAACGATCGACGCTCGCTGATTCTTTGGGACGTCTCTGAAGAATGCGACAGTAGCCACTCTTCCTGGTTTCTGTTTTTTTTGATGAAATTTGTTATATTTTACCGCTGGTCAAATTACCAGCGGCCTCTCTTTAGAAGTTTATAGTCAGCAATGAACTCTAAATAAAAAAGAGTCCAAGTCTTCTATTTCACCCAACTACCTGTCTCCACTTAACAACTAGTTATCTTAATTTACATAATAAATGTTGTAATGAATAACTCTAGCTTTTCTGAGATGAATACCACAACAGAAGAAGAGTGCTCGTCAAGTCGTCAAGAAAATATCGCATTGTCTTTAGTTTGGAGGATTTCGGGTCATATTTCTTCGACCCCTTGTGTATCGACTTTCCATATTCCAAGGGTTCAACCAAGCACGATAGATGCGTAGAAAAAAAGCCGGGCCTCGCACTTTCCTGTTTTCTTTTAAACTAATAAAAATAAAAAATTTAGTTCAGACCAATTGTTTGTTTTTTGCTGCTTTGGTGATTTGTGAAGCATTTATCAGTTATAACCTCGTTTCACCTCTTCGCCACCCAACGTTGGCACATCGTTGCACAGCTGATATGGTCGGAAAAATAGCGCGCTTGCGGTTTCAGGTACGTGATTTGCGTTTGCGCCTATCTTGATCTTTTAGCATAACACATACATAAGAAGGCCGTAGCGTGACGTGCTTGTTTTATATGCCACATATTAACGCAACAGCATTAAAGAGCTCGTTTTGCAGAAATTCCACTGTCGGCGTCGTTGTTGTGAGCCAGAAATTACTTTATGCGTGACCGAAAAATCAGGAACAGAGTGAGGACCAAACCTGGGTCCGAGTGGGGAGTGAACTCGGGTCGTTTGCGTGGTAAGCGGATTTTCTACCACACAGTCACGACTCTGCTTGTGAAAGCAGTGAACTGCTTGGAAATGCATTGAAAGTAGCTTTAATGCTTCACAAACACACGCGTCCTGTATACATGCTTCTCAATGCAACATGAAATATTGCAGTGATGATACTTGGTAGAAGCATCCATTGCCAACAGGCGTCAGAATATGGGATTATGGTAATGGTTTCGTGATTGAAAGCCGGTACCCCACTACAAAAGGCACACACGCTACTATGCCTATTCCCTTAACGCTACGTGTGGAAGCCATAGTAAGTTCGAAAATGTTTCATGCATTAGTTGTTTCAAGCACGCACTAGGAACTAAATATCGCTGTCACATTGAACTCCTAAAGGCGAAACTTCAGGGTCCCCTAATTTTTTATTAGTGTACAAGTAGCCATCTTTTTATTCTATACGCGTTCACGGTTTGGCCAGTGCACAGGACACAAGGATTTGTTTTCAAACGAAAGTGCTGATTTTTTGGCAAAGGCAGCGCTTTTGGAGCAATCATTCCGGTTTTGCCACTGACAGCATACATTACGATTGCAAGATTCAGCACGCTAACACTCCAAGAACTATTATCAGACCCTGTCTTGACAGCTTCTCCAGAATATAATCACCTATCGTTTCTCTGGAACAGCGAGTTAACGCGGTCGAGAATAATGGAAGTGGCTATACCCATTCTTCGCTTCCGGGTTACCTTCCTCATTTTTTACCTGCATAGAGCAAGTCAAGCGCTGTTACTTCTGTAAGGACGAGGAAAGAATTAGTCATTATTTTTATCCGGTCGCTGGTAGATGTCATTGAGGAGAAGATTCATAGCATCACCTATTCGAAACTTGGGTCTGAAAATATCCGAATAAGTTGTTCTTTTTGGAGCCTCTACTCTGGCCTACTGTCACAGGGATATTTACTATGCCATAGATTAATTTATCAGTCAGACTAAAAGAATAAAGGATAATTTATTCCATTTTTTTAAACATTTCAATAATAGTATTCAGTAATTAAGTTTGTTATATTAACTATTCCTAGCTTATACGTGAAGTTATGTGAGAAGAGGTGAAGAAGAAGAAGGACACCGCACGCGCACGCCTAGCTCGCGCTCGCACCTGCGCACGTAGTGCACGCTCAGCGATTGGGCGCCATTCAGATGCTTGCAGTAGCTGGTATTTTCATCACTAGATCTCGCTAAGCAGAACGCAAGTCGCGTGGCTCGCCATCGGAGATCAGCTCAACGTCGAGCGGCAGGATCCTTGTAGCAAAGATTTGGTTTGCTTTTCATTCCTAGTAATTCTTGTTAGTTTCTCTCAACTGAAACGTTGTTGCAGCCCTTTGGAGGTCAGGCAAGTCAGAATATTCTGATGTCTTTATCATCACCCGGCCAAGGGCACTCCCCTTGGCTGGCCGCACTACCGGTCAAGGATTGGCCACTCGATACCCTGCTACGCAGTGGAGATAGCCACGTCCCTGTGGCTCTGGTTCCTACAATAGCGGGTTTCATTCCAATGAAGAATCCGAAGTTGATAGAACTGTAGCTTCAGAAAGCCTCGTCGCTTTTCCGGAAGATTACGGAGGTTCGCCAGTTCGGCCGAGGGGGTATTCTGTGCTGCTCTGCAGACCAGGATTGCGTCCGAGAGCTCCTGAATTGCTCTGAATTTGCTGCACAGCCGGTGAGCCCGTTTATTCCAGCTCATCTTGCATGTACGAAAAGCATAGTCTGTGGGGTGGATACGAGTCTGACACCTCAAGAAATTCTTGACTTATTTGCTGTAGCTGGGGCAGTTTCAGTCTATCGATGCACCCGAACGACGGATAAAACAAAATCGCCTACTGAATCAGTTATAGTAACTTTTGCAGGAAGAGTTAGGCCAACAGAAGTTAAGGCATGGCCACTAATCTAAAAAGTAGAACCACTTTCCCCGAAACCTTTGCAGTGCTCAAAATGTTGGCGATTCGGCCACAGCATGAAAACATGCAGATCACAGGCTAGATGTCGTCTGTGCGGAGAGAGTCATGACAGCTGGGATTGCAAATCCGATGACCAGAGGTGTGGCTTGTGTAATGGAGCGCACTTTGCAGACTCTGCTGAATGTGGTGCAAAAGAAAAAGAAATGGGTGTTCTAGAAATCATAGAACGCAGGCGTTGCTCTAGGAGGGAGGCGGTAGCAGAAATGCATGAAAGATCGAAAGGTTACGCAGGCATAACATCCCGTCACACAGCGGCAATGGATGCATCGCTCGCAAAGTCGATAACTGAGGCTATTGAAAAGTCCACTGAAAAGGCAATGCAGCGTCTGGCAGCTACTCTTTTTAAAGCCTTGGCTGATACCTTAACACAACAGCTGACACAAATCATTGGTACAGTTTCTGTGCAAAATCGAGATTCCCATGCTCTGTTGATTTCAAGGGGTACAGAGGAGGAAAAACAGACAGTCAATCATAGATCTATCTCTCCGAAATCAGGACCTTCAAAAAATAGTGTTCAGGCTGAGTCAGAACCTGTGACAGAAGATTCAGGAGACTTTACAGATATGGACACAGAATCTTTAAGAACTTTAAATTGTAACAGATCTCCCCCTTCTAAAAAGTCTTCTCAGAACCCAAAATCCAAGAAATACTTGTCAAAGAAAGACTTCTTTGAGAACCTTTCAAAAAATGATTTCTTGAAAAAAGATATTCTGGATCAGGCAGTTTCTTCTGCCGGTATAGCATCAAAATAGGTTCCCTAAAAATTCTGCAGTGGAACTGCCGGTCTATTTGGTCGGCAACTACAGATTTACAATATATTTCTTCGCAAATTTCTCCCGACATAATTGCCATTCAGGAAACCTGGCTTGGTAACGGTGAAAAATTTTACATGAAAAATTATCGATTATTACGGCTGGATCGGCCGAGTAGAGGTGGCGGTCGGGCTTTCTTAATAACAACTAAATTTGGTCACAGAGCCAAGATATCGTATCAGAGTATGGACACGAATTACGAAATTCTAGTGTTAGACATAACACTACCAGACTGCTCACCTTTCTCTTTTGCAAATGTATACTTTCCTGCAGGAGTTCAAGACACGAGATGCCTCGATAATTTGGTAGCTTCATGCAGAAAAGAAATAGTACTGTGTGGTGATTTCAATTCTCACCATGTGTCTTGGGGCTTCAAATCTGATGTATGCGGAAGACGTTTGTGGAAATGGACGCTGGATAATAACTTTTCCTGCTTGAACTCACACGTTGCTACATTTGTAAGGGGTAACTCTAAATCGACCATTGATTTAACATTTTTCAGCCCCACTTTAAGCATATCCTCGTGGAATGTATTAGATTGGGCTACAAACAGCGACCACCTTCCCATTACGTTTGAAATTAAGTTCCCGAGGTTTTGTTTGGCAGGGAAAGTTGGCTCATTCGTAAATTATGCTAAATTACAAAAAGACTTAAAGTCTACGCTGACGTTTCGCGAGGAAATGCAGGAAGACCTTAGGGCTATGAGTCTATCTTCGGTGTTGAAACGATCACTAAAAAACTCAACGTTTACTGTAAACTCGAACACATCGGGATCTTTTAGCCCGTGGTGGAATCTCGAATGTGTCATGGGGTATAGAAAGCGAAAAGCAGCTTGGAAAAAGCTGTTAATTAACCAATGCACCAAAAATTGGAGTGATTATAAATACATGGCCGCCGATTTTAAGCGTCTAGTGCACAAAACAAAAGAAGACTATGATATGAATAAATTTAATTATTTGTCTAAGTCTAAAAGTAAGAAAATGCTTTTCAGGTTTTTACGTGCAAGAAAAATGATTCCACAGACAGAAAGCAGTCATTCCACCATTATGTCTCCTCGCGAACTCTCTGAATTTTTGGAAAATATTGCTATAGGCTTGCGAACCAGGTTTACGACAATTATGCCAAAGTCCATGGTGAAAGTAAGGGTGGATTGTGATTTCCAGGAGGTATCTTTAGCTGAACTGGCGCATGTGATGAAGAGCTTACCGTCCGCTGCTCGCGGACCTGATTGGGTGATCTCTACAATGATTAAAGTGTTATTCGAAATATCGCCACAAGAAATCCGTAATATAGTTAATTATTCACTGAAAAATTCTTGGATTCCGGCCGATTGGAAGCTTTCCAAAATAATTCCGATACTTAAGAAACAGGGAATGGAGTTTACTCTGGATAACATAAGGCCTATTTCATTGACATCTAACCTGGTCAAGCTTGTAGAGAGAGTCTTAAATGCCCGTATAATAAACTACATCAATGAACATACAATACTAAACCCCAGACAAATTGGCTTTAGATCGGGATACTCCATTTGGTGTGCACATGTGGATTTGGAAAGTCGCATACGGCTGGCTCGGCATCGCCGCGAATACTGTGCACTAGTCACTCTAGACTTAGCTAAAGCGTACGACAAAGTGGAATATCCTATTCTAATTTAGCAGATGCAAGACCATCGCTTTCCAAATTATATGACAGCATGGATTACAGAGTTTGTGAAAGACAGAGAATTTTATTGCTTCTTGAATGGATGCTCTTCTAAAAAATATAAGCAGACAAGAGGTGTACCTCAGGGCTCAGTATTATCCCCGGTGTTGTTCAACATATTAGTAAGTTCCATTCCAACTCATCAGGATATCCAAATTTACGTATATGCAGATGATATTGCTTTCTTTGCAACAAACAGTGATCTGCACTCATTGAATCAGGCATTACAGAATTACATGAACATGCTAGAAGGATGGCTTGACAATATCCGTATGTCATTGAACGTCAAAAAAAGCGCGCTTCTGCCATTCTCTTTTAAGGATCGTGTCAACATTTCCCTGATGTATCGTACCGAGCTCATTCCCCAGGTCGATTTCCTGAAATACCTAGGCATCGTATATAATAAGACGCTAAATTGGAAAAGCCATATAGACGAGGTTGGCGGTAAAGCGTCACGTGCCTTGGGGCGGTTACGCAAATTGGGAAACAGAAAAATAGGATTGCGTAGGAGTTCATTGATAATGATTTACAAGATGTATGTACGGCCTATTATGGAATTCGGGTGTGTATTATTTTCAGGCGGCGCGGCTTACAAGATGAGACCATTAATATTATTAGTAAGAGAAGCTTTGCGCTTGTGTCTTGGACTCCCATAATTTGTGGCAAATAATGTTTTGTATGTGGAAGCGCGCCTTCCACCTTTGTTAACTCGGTTTAGAATACTTACAGTCCAAACTTTCTTAAAAATATACAATTCGCCTCTGCGACAAGCTTCATACGTTTTTATTCAAGAACCAACCGCATTCTTTGGAACACAATGGTCTAGACTACACTCCCCTCAGAATAGGTTCGTCCAAGCGTTGCTAGAGCTTCTCAATGTAAATATTTATCAGATTTGCATAACGAAGACACCTAATTTAACCTGAATTTAAATTTGATGATATTTTCCCCTCTAATGCAAAACAACTGCCTCTCAATATTTAAATATTCGGTTAAAAGATTACTTGACTCATCTGTCCATAAACAACATTATTGCGACGGATGCATCCGTATTGAACGAAAAGGCTGGAATAGGCATCTTCTGTACTTCTCTCGACTGGTCTTTCTCAATTCGATTACCAGATTACACGCCTATATTCATCGCTGAATTATTTGCTATAATTCTAGCGCTTCGTAAACTTCCTGCAAGCGAATCAGAAGCGGTCATACTTACCGATTCTCTCTCAGTATGCACCGCACTATATACAGCAAAAAATCTGACATTAATGAGTATGATTAGCAGTTTATTACCAGAAAACCTGAAAAAATTTCACTTGCTATGGATACCCGGCCACTGCGGAATTTATACAAATGAGATGGCAAAATCGTTAGCCAAAGCATATTTAAGCGAACCAATCTTACCTATTTTACCTAATTTCACCTACTTAACAGCACTAAGAAATAGAAAGGCTTGTTTGCACAATGAAATAGAAAAATTATCATTGGATAAAGTCAGAGACTTCGTACATCTAAGATATTGCTGGAACAAACAGTGGTGTGTATCTCGGCAGTTAGAAACTACAATTACCAGGTTACGATGCAGAATTCCGCATCTGAATTACTACCTACATAAAGCTGGACTAACAGCATCTCCGTTGTGTCTCTTTTGCAAGGAACCAGAATCAATAGATCATTTCTTTTTGTACTGCAAACGTTGTGCTCATCAAAGAAAAAGATACCTGGTCGAACCAATTGAGAAGCTAGGTTTAAAAATAAACGTGGAACTAATTTTATCCTTCGGAGAGATTACATTGGGTTATAGCCACAGGGAGGTTTTTTCTGCTGTGTGCGAGTACATAAGGGCAACAAAGAGATTACCCTGTTAGCCTATTGTTATTATTTACAACTTCGAGACTACCTGAATTGCTGACTGAACACACTTGATGATCCTGCCGCCCTGTTCTCCGCCGATCCCCCTTTGTGGGCGAGTGCCAGCAAAGATGAAGGTACATCATCATCATCATCATCATCATCATCATCATCAGAAGCTACGCAGCAGGACCGACATGGGTGACCACGGCCGAAGACCCCAGCTCTTGTCCCACTCGAATGGACCCCGACCACGGAGGCGCTTGTTTCGTGGCAGATGCCAGCACCCGCCACTGGGGTTCGACGGACTGATGAGCACCGCCTACCTGAAGGAGCTGTTTGGCCTTCCATCGACGTACCCTTGGACGCCTTGGCCCACACTGCCCACGGAGCCGGAGCCGTACTACTACGTCCAGTGGCCATACCCAGTGTTCCCGCTTTTCCCATTATGATCACCGTGGATGGTGCCAGCGATCTCTTGCGAAGTGGCTCCAAACCAAGGCCCAACATGGCGACCGGGTGTGAGCCCGGACGTCACCAGGAACGGTGCCCCGCCACGTCAGCCAGAGAGGCAGGTCGTCAAGCGCCGTTGGTCCCGGCCACCCGCTGAACAATGCACCGAGGCGGTGCGACCCCATGATACCAGGGCGCGGACTCGTAAATGTACCACTCCTTCAAAGAGCGAGACATCGCGAAGCAGCCCGTCGAAGGAAGAGGAATACATCGAGCGACTGCTGCGTGCTGTGGCAGACCTCGGGCTCGGCGTGCCCGCCAAGGAAGAGGAGCCACGGTGCTCCGCACTTAAGTTCATCTACAGCGCCGCGATACTCAGAAGCTTGAACATGCAGAGCCGCACCTCGACGTCTGCCTCGCGATCGGAGCACCAGGACCAAAACCTGGAAGGGAGCTCCACGTCCGCCTGCAACGTTCGTGAGTAACCAGCCGAGATAACGCCTCGGGCCAGGTCAAAGACCCTGGACGTCGATGCACCGGTTTGGTGCCGCTGACGCTTCAGATGAAAGCTTGGTCTGACCCCGGTACTGCACGAGTCCACCGCACCGCAGGATTTTTCTGTTTTCTCGGGTCAATAAATGTTTTGTTGACAGAGGCGTGTAGGTTCATGAATATTGAGCAGCCGTTGCAGCCATGTCCATGCGCGCATACAAATATATGTATATTATTATGACCGTCGTCAGTAGGCGCCATGCTGTCGCTGGGAAGCGTAGCCGGGCAGCGTTCCCATGCCTGGAACCCAGTTTTCTCGGAAGCAGCGTCCAGAGATGACAGGGAGCGGCGCTCTTTTAATCCTCCAACAAGTAGCTGACTGCCTATGCCCGCCAGGTATTGTCCCTGCTAGCCGGAGGATGAGACGTCGTGTCGCCACGACGCCGTAAGCCGTTCCAGAGATAACAACAAAGACAGCGTCTTCCTTGGAAGAAACCGCGGCCACCGCCACAAATCGCCCTGCTAATTGAGCGGACAGATTGGCCGACCGTTTGATGTCTGCTGTCCCGGGCTTGGGACCCTTCGATCAACGACACACACGACGAGGAAGAGCCCCTCTGGAGCCACCTTGCAGTGCAGCGATCACGACTCAATATTGGATGTTCACGTGCGCCGTGCATGCTCGTACCCCTCGCCTGTTGTGTGTGTGTGATTGCTGTTCCACTCAAGAAGGAGGAGCCCGACAGGGCCTTATAACGACGCTGCAAGGTGCTGGACGTCACCCTGAACCATGTAATGGTTCAACCATCATGCTCGTGGTTTGTGAACTCCAAACCTCATGCTGTAAATAATTGTATATAGTGCCACAAACATGTTTGTTTTTCGTGTCCCCATTTTGTCAGCGTTCGTTTCCTTAACCCGAAGCTACACCACGCAACCACAAGAGACCGGGCAGACCCCGGTCTGCAACAACGGGTAAACAGTGCTGAGATCCGCAGCAACTGGTGATCAGCGCTGGAATCCGAAGCGACTACAGGAGAACAGCACCGAGAGCCACAACAACTGGTGGGCAGCGGTGGCATCCACAACACTATATACAGATATGAGGGCACATAAATTTATGAAATTGCCACGCACAAAATTTCTGTAAGGGAGTCCCTATGCATATACAACTATATATACAGATATAAGGCCACAGAAACTTATGGTTGTCACGTATGAAATTTCTGTAAAGGAGTCCCTACGCATATACAGGTATATGTACATATATAAGGCCACATGAATTTATGTAAGTGCCACGTATAAAATTTCTGTAAGGGAGTCCCTATGCATATGTAGGTATAAGTACAGATATAAGAGCACATAAATTTATGTAATTGCCACGTATAAAATTTCTGTAAAAGAGTCCCTGCACATATAGGTTGTCGGGCCGATGGGCCCTTTATCTGCAGCACGCACTGCGGAAGCAGGGCGAGGAGAGCCGATGCGCAATGCACATGCGCGGGATGGGCGGCAGCATCGAAAAAGCCACAGTGGGCAAAAACGTGGCTGGCGGATAGGAAGGGGGCGAGACGAGCCCGTGCGGCTTTTCGGTGGCAGCCGAGCGATGGGATGCAATGTCGGTCACGCTAGGCGCGAGGGCTGTTTCCTCCGTGCGTGCTGATGGCAAAATCGATTACGTATAATCGATTAAAGGTCTGCAGTTGTTCGATTAATCGTAATCGATTTCCGCTTTTCGAATAATCGAAATAATCGATTAAACCTATTCGATTATTCGACTACGGCACCCCATGCTCCCGCCCCCAACCTCGGCCCTTGGCTGCAGTGCATGACTGCGAGGCGCGCTATCCTCAACCACGGATGCCATGCACGTCGCCTTTCTTTCACTGCTTTCCCTACAACGCATATTTCTGCGCAGAACGAGCCCAGAGCTGGTGGCGGCCGTACCCCATAGAGAAAGATATGAACTCGCCCTGATCTCCGTCGCGTACGCCTGGAAAGGCGTCCAACTCTGAGCATTCCCCAATGCTTCAAGCCCCAGCAGGTGTCGGCTCTGCCCCATCGAGGCAGAAATGAACTTGTCCACTTCTCTCCGGCTCATAGTCTACTGTTGCTACTGTTGCTAGTGCCTTCACCTCCTCTCCCTTAAGCTGGTTGAGCGTCGCTGGCGTATACGTGAGGCTTGCGTTGCTTGCGTGTTACATTGTATGATTATTAAACTTTGGTGATTGTCGTGCAACCTTTGGGATGTCATAATGCCGGGCAATCGAAAGAAGAGCGAAATGTGGTCATTTTTTTGCTGAAGACGAGAAAACAAAGACTGCAAGGTGTAATAAATGTGGCAGGCACTTCTCGAAGCCAGCTACGGATACTCTAAGATATCACCAGCTTCACGTCCGCTCTATTCAGGTGCTAAAGATCCATCTCCCAAATAAAGGTGGTAACGTTGAAGGTAACAATGTTGAAGAACCCTATCCGGACGACACCAATCCGCCTCTTCAGGTAAATTATAAGTATTTCTCAGCCAACAGCCATTAATTTTTGTATAAGTTATCTTCGAAATCGTCGGCTTTTTTATTGGCATCAGTATGCCCTTCTGCATATAAGTTAAATAAAGAGAAATAGTTCAGCTTCCTGTACAAAGGTCAGGAGTGGTGTTTGCAAAGGACCATGCGTCCAGCGCGTTAAGTCACGTGGTTGATTAGGGGGTTGTCAAGGCTGGGTAGGTTTTCCTCGCACCCACCGCCGATGGTGGTGAGTGCAAGCAAAATCAAGTGATTTGTTGCTTTAGGAAGACATGTTTAAAATGATGGATAGTTGAGAAGTCATATTCGCTCAAAAAGCCGAGAGACCGCTCAACCCCCCCCTGCATCCTACCACATAAACACCAAAATGCGAAATGTGGCATTTTTTTACACCATTGGCGTTTAATTTATTTTTCAGGGTGAAAAATGTGCTGCTGCCTCAGCTGCCGCAACTGGAGCTTCAACTAGAGAACTTTCTAATCCGGCTGCAACTACAAGTTCACGTGCCTCTGCTTCTTCTTCGTTTGATGGCCCGAAGGGAAAGTGCCTCGCCAATGCTGTAGCGTTTGCAAGTAAGTTTCTGTACTTGTAATGAACATTTTCGGACCGGAAGGAGAAGACTACAACGACATGACAATATGTGTCGGTGCGTTTCAGGAGGAGGAGTCCGAGAAAAACACGCTACTGATGCTCTCGGGTACATGATCGCGCACGACGACTTGCCTCTCAGCACACCGGAGAAAGATGGTTTCAAGACGTTCTTGAAAGCACTGCAGCCACTTTATAAGCCTCCAACCAAGCCCGCCATCACTAAGAGTCTCGAAGCGAAGTACGAGGAGTTTAGAGCACATTTTAATCGGAGAATCCAAGCCGCAGATCATCTGAGCATTACAGCCGATGTTTGGACGCACGCAAAGACAAGGCGATCGTACCTTGGTCTCGCGGTTCACTTCAGAGAAGGCAAGTTTTTGTTTTTAATTTTGATGAATATGCCCTTTTTATTTGCCATGGTGCGTAACGATAATGAGTGTGCACTCTTAGTTTAAACTTTTTTTTACTTTTCAGGAAATAAGCTAGTGAACATCAAAACCGGCATTATGTACATCCCAGAAAGAAAGATAACTCCGAATCTCCATGCAGCAATGCGCCAACTGTGCGATGAGTGGCATATTTGATCAGGCTAATGTCCGAACTATTGTCACAGGTGGCGGGAAGAATATTAAGGCAGCCGTCCGAGATCAATTTCGCGCCGATAAGCACGTCTCCTGCGTTGCCCATCTTCTCAACCAAGTAGGCCAAGCTGCCATTGGTCTAGAAGTGAACAAAGTTCCATAAGAAATGGAAGCGCATTAGATAGTGGTGCTCCCGGAAAATGAGCAAGAAGCGGAGATTCTGGAGGACGTCACTGACGCCGATTCCCCTAACTATGAATGTACATCTCTCATTACTCTTCGGCCGCTGCTGAAGACGGTGAAGATTGTTCGCTTCTTTCGTACCAGCGATGTTGCGCCGCGATTGTTGGTGGAAATGCAGATGCAAGATGGCAAGCTGGAACATGAGTAATTGAAATTGATACAAGAAATCAGGACCCGATGGAATTGTTGTTATTACATGCTGGAGCGCTTTTTTAAGTTGTCCGAAGCTGTCAGCTGGGTCCTCCTACACCTGCAGAAAGAGAGAGGCGCCACTCGGCTGAAGCTCCCAGATTTAATTGCTGGTGATCAGCTCGGCGTCCTTGCTGAAGTAAGAGACCTTCTGAAGTTGTTAGAAGAAGCCACGCTCATGGTTTCGAAGGGCCATTCCGTGACACTCAGCGACGTCATTCCTATGGTGTACGGCCTAAACAGGTATATCTTTGATAATTCAATGAGAGCTTCAGTCACTCATTCTACACCGACATGCGCTCTACACCAACAATTTGAAATTGAATATCGTAACGTCAATATTGTGATACACGAAAGGTTTCGGTGTTGAATATTAAATGTTGTGGAAAATTAACATAGCGCCTGCTGTTGTCTTTCTGAAGTTATAATTTTAAATATTTATCTTCCTTTGTAGGGTATCCAGTGCTTCGAATTCAGCCACCAAGTCACTTTTGATCTTCAGCAAAGCTTCTTGAAGAAATTGACAAAAGGTTTAGTGGAATAAAGTACGTGCGTCCATACGCTGCCACGACAATCTTGGACCCACGGTACAAGATCTATGTTTGCGAGCAACCTCAGGCTGTGGCCATGATCGTTTAACACTTATGCAAGTTCATACCATGATTTATTTATTTATATTAGGTGGGAAGCATTTCTTAGTTAAGCATAGGCACTTTGAGCGTATCTATCTATCTATCTATCTATCTATCTATCTATCTATCTATCTATCTATCTATCTATCTATCTATCTATCTATCTATCTATCTATCTATCTATCTATCTATCTATCTATCTATCTATCTATCTATCTATCTATCTATCTATCTATCTATCTATCTATCTATCTATCTATCTGTCTATCTGTCTGTCTGTCTGTCTGTCTGTCTGTCTGTCTGTCTGTCTGTCTGTCTGTCTGTCTGTCTGTCTGTCTGTCTGCGTGTGTGCGCGCGCGCGCGTGTGCGTGTGCGTGCGCGCGTGTGCGTGTGCGTGTGCGTGCGTGCGCATGTGGTAAACGTGTCGGCTCCGGGACGATGTCGTCGCCTTGGTGCGGTAACATTGCATTTAACATGGTTTGTACTTCCCGTCCATAAACGAGGCTGAATGGTGTCATGCGGGTCGTTTCTTACTTGGCCGTGTTGTGTGCGAACGTTATGTATTGCAAGATTTGATCCCAATTTTTGTGTTCAACGTCTACGTACATTGAAAGCATGTATTCAATGGTTTTGTTTAGACGCTCTGTCAGCCCGTTCGTTTGCGGGTGGTAGGCGGTGGTCTTACGATGCTTTGTTCCACTCAGCATCAAGACATGGTCCAAAAGATTGGCCGTAAATGCGGTACCTGTGTCTGTGATTACGACGGTTGGTGCACCATGCCTCAGTGCAATATTCTCAATGAAAAATTTTGCCACCTCCGCTGCTGTACCTCTCTGGATAGCCTTTGTCTCGGCATAACGCGTCAGATAATCTGTCGCCACGATAACCCATCGGTTGCCGGCAGTAGAAGTAGGAAGTGGGCCCAAAATGTCCATGCCGATCTGGTGTAATGGAGTAATTGGGACCTGTACGGGTTGCAGGAGGCCAGCTGGTTTAGTTGGTGGTGACTTGCGTCACTGGCAGTCGAGACAGGTACGAACGTGGTTCTTCACGGCTGTGGTTAGTCTTGGCCGGTAATACCTTTGCTGTACCCTGGCCAACGTTCTTGTGTAACCCAAGTGACCATAGGTAACCTCGTTATGGCATGGTTTCAGTACTTCGGTGCGCAGGACTGCTGGGATGACGAGTAGATAGGCGGATCCCGTCGACGAAAAGTTTCTTTTTTAGAGTACTCCGCCCCGTAAACAAAACGATGACAGCACTCTTGCGAAAACTCTTGGCGCCTTCCGAGAACTGCCATCCAAGTAGGAATTAAGCCAAGCAACTCAGCGTCGTCACGTTGTTGCTGCGCAATGGCGGTCGTGTCGAGGACACCGAAAAATGATGTTCCTCCTCCTCGGGAAGGGTCGCCGACTCAATGGGTGAACGGGACAAACAGTCGGCGTCCATATGCCGCTTCCCTGACTTATGTATGACTGCCATATCGAATTCCTGCAGCCTGAGACTCCAACGCGCTAATCAGCCGGTAGGGTCTTTAACATTTGTTAACCAACACAGTGAGTGGTGATCACTGATTACATTGAAGGGGCGACCATATAAATACGGAAGAAATTTTGTAACCACCCATACCACGGCGAGACATTCCTTCTCAGTCGTGGAGTATTAGCCTCGGCGCGTGTTAACGTTCTGCTTGCATAAGCGAATACCCTTTCTGTGCCTTCTTGCTGCTGCACAAGCACAGCTCCCAGACCAACATTGCTAGCATCTGTGTGAAGCATCGTAGGGGCTCTCTCGTCGAAGTGGGCAAGAACTGGAGGTGTTTGTAGTCACTGGCGGAGATCGTTAAAAGCAGCTTCCTCTTCGTTATTTCATTCAAAGGTGACGTCTTCTCTCGTGAGGCGAGTTAACGGTGATGCTGTGCGTGCGAAGTCTGCGTTAAATCGTCGATAATATGCACTGAGGCCGAGAAAGCGTCTGGCAGCCTTTTTATTGGTCGGCAAAGGAAACCGTTCTACGGCTGCAATTTTTTCAGGATCGGGACGAACACCTGCATAACTGACGACATGACCAAGAAATCGCAGCTCTTCGTAGCAAAACTGGCACTTCTCAGGCTTCAACGTCAGCCCGCGGTCTGTATGGCTCGTAAGACCACCTCAAGTCTCTCAAGGTGCTCGTAAAACGTTGCGAAGAACACTATGACGTCGTCCAGATATACTAAGCATGTTTTCCACTTTAACCCAGAAAGCACAGTATCCATGAGTCTTTAAAAGGTAGCAGGCGCTGAGCACAAACCGAATGGCAAGACCTTAAGTTCATACAACCCATCTGGTGTTACAAAAGCGGTCTTCTTGCGGTCTCTCGTGTCCACCTCGATTTGCCAATATGCACTCCGCAAATCCATTGAAGAGAAGTATCGAGCGTGTCGAAGTCTGTCGAGAGAGTCGTCTATACGCGGTAGTGGATATACGTCTTTCTTGGTCACTTGATTTAGCTTTCGGTAATCCACACAGAAATGCAGGCTGCCGTTCATTTTCTTAACGAGGACTACAGGTGACGCCCAGAGCTCTATGAATGCTGAATGACGTCATCTTCAAGCATTTTGTCTACCTGCTGTTGTATTGCTTCACGTTCTTTTGGAGCCACGCGATAAGGGTTTTGGTGAATAGGTCTCGCCGTTTCGTCGGTAATTATTCGATGCCTGGTTAGAGGCGTGCGGCTAACTTTTGATGTTGTCGAAAAGCAGTCTTAAAATTTTACCAGTAGCTCAAGAAGTCTGCGTCGATCGTCTTTCGGCAAAGTAGTGCTAACGTTCAGAACGGGCGCTGAATCAAGATTTAGCGACTCATCTACTACCGCCAAGCAGCCTTCGACATCTACATCGTCGAAGTAAGCGACAGCCGTGCCTTTAGGAAGGTGCCGGCGCTCAGCACTGAAATTGGTCAGCAGCAAGTCCGTTTATCCAGAAGCAACTCTGACGATACCTCGTGCGACGGAAATACCGTTGGTGAAGAGCAGCGAGCTTATTTGGTCTGCAACTCCTTCGGCGTAAAACTGAGCAGCGGTGGCCACCGAAACAAACGTGCATGACCTAGGAGGGAGAACCACGTCGTCATCAGTAATACGCAGTTGGTTTGGTCGCGCCTCTGGAGAATTGGGTAAGCCCGAACTGTTGTAAAACGTAATCAAGCTCTCTGGTATGTTGATGACGGCGCCATATTCCCGTAAAAAATCTATGCCAAGAATTTCATCTCTGCAGCATGCGGCGATAACGACGAACGACGCAGTGAAAGCAGAACCTCTGATGTCAACTCTTGTGGTACATCTTCCAGAGGGCATCAGTAACTGGCCGCCTGCTGTTCTTATGTGAGGGCCTGTCCACGGCGTCTTCACTTTTCGGAAGCTGTCGGCGAGGTCCTGACTGATAATAGATAAGTCGGCACCAGTGTCGACTAGAGCTGTCACTTTCTGACCGTCAAGAAGAACACTAAGGTCGGCAGTCACGATTTCATCGTTTTCACGGCTTATCGGCTGTACAACGTCATGCTGTGGGGGCTTCTTGTCGTCATATTTATGGCCTGCAACCTCGCCCCCGAAGGTCGCCGACCTCAGTTTCCCCATCGCGGGCTAGGTGACCTTCATGTATTAAGATCCGCGTATGTGTGGCGGTGCGACAAAGGCGAACGCACGGGGAACGGAGAGCGGGATTGACGTCTCAGACAAGGAGGGTGAGTAGGCATTGCCTCCTCTGTAGTGGTACAGCCATCCTCAAAGTGAGAACGGGCTCCTTAGAAAGGGGTGTCGTCACGGCGTGGTGTGCATTCGTCTGCCAGCAATGATGGGCAACATGGCCTGCACCTCCGCAGTGAAAGCATAGTGAACGTCTGTCCACTGTGCGCGATGCATCGGTTTTCCGGGTCGGTGGACGTCTGAGCATCTCCCCTGGCGTCGCTGCCCATGGTGTGGCTGTGGACGGCTGGTTGTATGACCGTAGCGTGGCTGGTTGATGCAGTGTCTGCTCTTGCGGCGGAGACCAAGGGATCATGGGCACCTGGTGGTACTGCGTCGGCATAGCTGGTGGTGGACGTCGTAGAGCGGCAGCGTAGCTCATAGGACGCTGCTGAGTATCAGGACCAGTCGTAGACAATGCTTGGTGAATTTCGTCGCGTACGACTTCAGCGATCGAAGCGATGGGATTTTCAGTAACCGCAGTCCATAACTAACCTCTGCAGTTCTTCGCGAACTATCTCCCTAATCAACTCTCGTAAGGAGGTCTGATTCTCAGACGTCATGGCATTAGCGTTGATTGGGACATTGCAGGACATGCGGTTATATTGCCTGCGGCGTTGATGAAGGGCCCGCTCGATAGCCGTAGTTTCCTTAATGAAGTCAACCACGGTACTTGGAGGATTGCGCAGTAGCCCGGTGAAAAGCTGTTCCTTGACACCGCGCATGAGGTAACTCAACTTTTTATCTTCCGTCATGTGCGGGTTAGCTCGATAAAAGAGACGAGTCATGTCCTCGGCAAACATTGCAACGATTTCGTGGGGGTTTTGAACCCGTATCTCCAATAACTGCTGCGCACGGTCCCTTCTATCGACATTGGCGAAGGTATAGACGAACTTCTGTCGAAAGTCAGGCCAAGCTGACAAATTGCCTTCACTATTTTCATACCAAGTAAGAGTGCCATCGTCAAGGTAGAAATAGACGCGGGAAATCTTTTCCTGTTCCGACCACTCATTGACCTTGGCAACACGCTCGTAGTTGTCAAGCCAGTCGTGGACGTCTGCATGGGCACCGCCACTAAAGCGATCGGAAACGAGGGGTTGAAAAATGGTCACCTGAGATGAGAGCGTCGGAAATCTGCCTTGGCCACCTGTTGTGGGCTTGCGTTGGCCATTGGTTGAGGTGTTCGGTGCCTAGGAGGTTCCGGCGAGTGAGTGAGCTCTGGCGCGAGGCCTCGCAACCGTCGACTGGAGCGATGCACCGGAGTTGCTACCGGTGACAATGATTCTGGACTCGATGAACGGCTCCCAGCGGGCGTGTGGAGCATCAGACAGAGTTGCGGCCCAGCTCCTCCACCAGTGTCGCGGTACAACGCGAATAAAACAGAGGTACACCTCGCAACGAAAGCAGCGTGTTTTCAACAGCTGAGCCACAAGACCGTCTTCTTCGGTCTCGAGTGAAGCTAGAGGCCCACTACCTCGTGTCCACTAAATCCCCCATCATTGTTTTTGTCCACAGGTAGACACGCGTCAATATTTTATTGTCCACTTGTTGTATTATATCAATGACCCGAGCCTGCATGAGTTTAAAGTATACTGCGAAGAAAACGCGCAAATAAATGCGCCCTATTACCGCCAGAGTCGGAAAAACATTATAACTAGAGAAACACACGGCAAACAAACAAGCTAACTTAACAATGCTGCACCTTCAGCAATTTAAGGTGTTTAAAGTTTTCTTGCAAGTAGAGCACCTTACCATGACACAAGGGCGCCCCTCCCACAATATCGCACTCCTTGCCGAGGGCTGAACATCTTCGAACCTCCTCCCGATCGCAAGCCTTACGGCTTGTATCTGCCAGGAAAGAAAATATTGGTGATGACAATCACAATATAATGTGCACTTGCACGCATCAGTCCTCAAAAAAACTTCCCATGGCAGAGAGGAGAATTGGGGTTCATTGAATGAGATTACAATTGCTTACCGATACACACTGGTGCGTGCGCTTTGAAGTCGCACTTTTTCCCCCTTGATCTGCATATTTTCATCTCTTCCTCATTGCATGTCGTGCGATTTTTGTCTGCAAAGGAAACGACGGTGTTTAAAATATACTAAACAAAGCACACTAGCTAAGTTTTCACTGAGTGGTGCGAGGCTGGGTCACAGCAGTGCTGGTAGACACCTATAGGTGACCGTAGCTTTTGCTTGGCTTTCGTCTTCTTCCTTCTGTCTTTCCTCTTGCTACACTACACAATACATGGTGACTACTATACTACATTGCTTCCTCTCTGGGTTTGACGTTTTTCTAGTCTGTGTCTTTCTGTCGAAGTTTTTTTTCTGTTTTTCTTTCCTTTATTTCTGTCTCTTCCTCAGTAGTAGTTCTCTTGGCTTCCATCTTTTTCCCTCCTCGACCATAATAGCTCTGCTGTAGAACTGCTAAAGCGCGTATGTGTCGCAAAAATGGTGCAAATTTCACTGCTGACTGCACTGGTCCACTAGAAATTAAAAAGGAAACACGCGGGCAGCGAACGCAGATAAGGAATGGCATGTTCCAGAGTCTCTTGTTAACCGTCTGTACGGAGTGCTTTGGCGGTCATTCAGCTGACAAAACATTGAGGTGCGAAGAAACGAGGACACGAACATCGTGTCCTTTCTCGTCCTCGTTTCGCAGTAACTTCATGTTTTTTCAGACAACGCAACAACAAGCCCAAGAACGCGTTTTAGTCGGCGATTGAACGCGGGACGGTTCGTGAAAATGATAAATTTCGATCTACGACACACGGAAAACGTTGACCGTAACACCTAAGCTGAAAATAAATAAATAAACGAAGTTCAGCTGGCCACTGATTAAACCTCGTCTGCCGGAGCGAAAGAAAAACACTTGAGGCTTAAGCACGGTCCACAAACCGAGCGCTGAAAACACGTGTGCTGGGGTCAAAAAAAAAGCGTGCATACTGTGAAACATGAGCAACTGCGCAGCACGGGTTATTCCCGTTCGTCGAGAACCCATGGCTCCATTTACCAAAATGTCGATGGCATATCAATGTTTGAGGTGAGAATGCTGGATTTGTTTGGCACCAAGCCATTTTTGTTAGGCGCATTCGATGTGCAACGTACGCACTACTTATTGTTACTCCTTATTGACTTCATGCTTTTTACGCCAGTTGAGATACGCGTCGTCTGCAGCGAGTTCTGTCAATTTTCGCCCGCTTCATACTAGCACCATGTAGAAAGCGGACGAGAGGAGAAATCTCACTCTCCACGAGGCAGTGGCGCCCTCTCTCACGTGGCGCCAGAGTCATTCGCCTTTTTACGAAACGGTTTTAGACAATTTCAGTTCATGATTGGTATTAGCAAATTTTTATGAATGATATTACTTTACACCTCGATCGTTTAGTTTAACCTTGTTTTGAGCATCGCGAGCCTTGCTGTGGCCTTGTTTATGAGCGTGACCACGCTACATGCAATACATGTATGAACGACTGTAGCCGCCCCCCCCCCACCCTTACCGAAGTGTTGCGGACTTTATCTACGCATGTCTACGAAGTGAATGTTAATGATAGGGCGAAGCCGTGCAAGTCGCATCATGAATCGTGGCCCTTCTTTTTTCTTCTAGTTAACAGCCTTTTATGCTGTTCTTGTCAACCTTTTGTTCTTCCATATGCTTTGACAAATGGATGGTTAAATGTTGTTGTTTTTTTTTGGTGTTTCAGACTTTCACTTTGTTTACTCTGGGTGACAGCCTTCTGATTACCTTTTTGTGGTCCGCAGATGTCTCGAATTCTACATCTGCTGTAGACGCATGGCGGCGGTTTATGGACGGGGGAACATTGTGCGCTGTTAAGGTGCTTCGCCCCTCATGAAATTGCGGGAACATTTTTTTTAAAGTCACGGATTCGTATGTGTAACTAAAGAGTTGGCCTGGGCGTGGTTGTAAGACTTATTGGAAGGAAACAGCGAGAAAAACAAGAAACCAAACAAAGGAAGAACCATACAGCGCCCTGTATGTGTCCTTCTTTTGGATAGTTGTTTTCCGCGCTGTTACCTTCCCGTACGTATGCGAAACATTTTTTTTCAGTTTGTTAGTCTGGGGTTGCGCTCACAGCTGCCCTAACGGCCAGAGTGTGGAGACGGTGCTTTTTTTTGCAGCTTTAGACAAAAGAAAATGTAAAGTTCTTTAAACGTGATAGCTCTCTCCGAGGTGACTTGCACATTGCCGACTGACTCTTGAACATTTGTAAGTACTCGCGTGACCTTCAACCTCAGCCACTGAAATCTCGAGAATGCTTCGTAATGGACAGTTCCTTAAAAGTTGTCTATTGTATATAGGTTGTTGTGATCAGAATTTTATATAATAGTCTTTTGTGCTACTTTACATCATCTGTGGTCCATTCAACTATTCAAGCTTGCGAAATAGTGTTCCAGTGCTTGCCGAAAGCTGCGCTGGAAAATTTAACCCATGTCCTTTAAAAATTGTGATACAACAGTTTTGTTTGTAGCTGAATAGTAAATTTAAGTGAGTTCTGAATTCTTCCATAGAAGTGATAAGCCAAGTATTAAGCTTTTTTTTTACAATGCTATTGCATTTTCCTTAGCGAAGACCACTAGTAAACTTTTCATATCACAAAGCCATGTTTGTGTTATAGAGAATAAGAATATAAAAGAGGCGTGCTGACAAACGAGTAACAAAAATAAAAAAAAACATTATAGGCATTCCGCAGTGGATGCTTACCAATGCACACGGCAGCGCCGAGCGAGAAATCGCATTCCATTCCCATTTCTTTGCACGCGTTCTTCTCGTCTTCGTTGCATTCAGTTCGTTTCGTGGCTGTGCAGAGAACAAGAGTAAGCAAAACATTGAAAGCAACTGGAACATAAAAACGCCGAAGGAAATATTTAAACTCGCACTTGATTGTAACCACTCGCACGTTGCTTGAGAAGCAAACCTGAAAAATCTGACGCACTGTGGGGATCGATGGCATATAATGCGAAGAAGCCAGCAAGACGTTTATAATGTTGTACATAACATGTATGTATCGATTTGCATGTTGAGGCAGTAATTTATATTCGTGATACAGTCACTTCGCACAATAACAATTTTGCTGTATGTCAAGCTATGGTGAAACGGTCGCGATTGCACGATGAGCGTGAAACATACAGTACATGCCATATATCTTCGTCATTTATGTTTGTCATGCAGTCACGAGGAGCAACACCAGTTTTATTGTATATCAAGCTAGAGAACCGGACTTTAGCGCACCATGAGCGTGGTGTGTAAATCATGCCATGCACAATATGCATGTCATGGGTATCATGATGCGGTGTATAATGTTAGTCGTAAAGTTATTGTATGCCATGGCGAATTTGGTATGCATTACATTAACGGTATGGCCATGAAAGCACAAAGTCAGCGGTGGCTATATATATGCGCTCAAAGTCGCAAAATATTGCTAAATGCTTGGAATTTTAAATGTGTACAACGCGAAGAAGCGCGAAGAAGTCTATACATATATATATATATATATATATATATATATATATATATATATATATATATATATATATATATATATATATATATATATATATATATATATATATATAAAGCCTTGTAGGGGTGGGGGTAAGGAGAGATAAAAAGAAAAGAAGGAAATAGATGAAGAAATAGAGAGGCAAGCGACGGAAAATAGAAAGAGATACGAAAGTGCGGATCCGGTCGAAGCAGTCCATGGGCGGGCACCACAATGCGAGAGCTGCATGGCGTCAGGAGACCACGGAGGGCGAACCAGTCGGCGGGTGCTACGCTGGCGTCGGAGATCGTGAGGGCACGACCGTCCAGTTCGAAATCCTCCGAGGGCCTACGTTGCTTGGTGAGTGGTTCGTAAGGAAGAGGAAGAAGGCACCTAATTTCTGTGTGCCGACAGGCGACACGGCATACTGCCTTGTAGGGGTGGGGGTAAGGAGGGATAAAAAGAATAGAAGGAAATAGATGAAGAAATAGAGAGGCAAGCGACGGAAAATAGAAGGAGATAGGAAAGTAGGGATCCGGTCCAAGCAGTCCAAGGGCGGGGCACCACAATGCGAGAGCTGCACGGTGTCAGGAGACCGTGCAGGGCGAACAAGTCGGCGGGAGCTACGCTGGCGTCGGATGGGGCGCGCGTGACACCCTCCCCTCCTACGAGCTATGTTGCGCCCGACGATTCGTTCGTCGCGGCAGATGCTCTCAGGCCTCGACGAGGGGTTGACGCGCTGCTTAGAAGGCGGCTTCTCGGTCGTGCGTTTGACTTCGCCCCTTCTGCGGGAGTCATCGCGCCCTAGGCAAGCGTACTTGCTCGGTCTTGCGGAGTTCCCTATACGGCCTGCAAGCCCGTGAGTGTCGCACTGTGCTGCACCTTGGGTTAATAAACCCGTTATTGTTGTTGTCCTGCCTTGTGCGTGGTTTCTGCACCGTGTCGGAGAAAACGATGAACCCGGCCGCAGCGTCGTCGCACGCAGCGGCAGTGGAGGACGTCGCATCCCTACACGGTTGCGCTTAGTAAGTAAGCCTAGTGCAAACCTATCTCCACAATGTATACGTATACATAGACACACGCGGACTGTGGGTACTGCGCTTAGCGTATGCACACGACAGCCGACAGATAGCAGTAATTTTGCATGTGATCTATGCTTCTGTTTATGGAGCGCTAGCAAAACCATTCTCTCTTAATAAAATTTCAGCGGTAGTATGACGTGACGTGTGACATTTCTACTCAGGTCACGTCTACCGCACGTGGCGTTGGCCGGAAGTCTTGCTGCTGCGCTTTTCGGGTTACGGGAACGAGCAATTGATGCTGACGACGATGAAGAAGTTACTTGCCAGTTACGCAGAGTGCTGCGCCGTCGACTAACTCGCAGTTCTGTTTCATATTTCTGCATACTTCCTTCTCTTCCTCGTTGCATTTTGTACGCTTCTTCCGTACGAAGCGAAATGAGAGGGATATTGATTATTTATTTGAACATTATTCACCTATGCAGGTTCTAGCTACCCTGCTTTTGTTTGTATCAAATTAAACAGAGCAGAAGAAACTTTGTGAACAAATAGCGAGGAACTCACCGTTCTTTTTCGGAAAAGCACAGAGCGCACGGCGCTAATGCAAGAAGATTCGCACAAAGATATGAGGAACGATTCAACTGTAACGAACTCGACAGGCTTTTTCCATGATAAAAATTCAAGAGCCCCTGCCACACGTACGCGTTACAACGCACCAGCGCGTGGCGTGAAAACTCGTTACTCAGCCATAGGCGCAAAAGAAAACCACGAACAGCCATCAACTCCAATTTCATGGTCTCTTGTAACCTGCCACAAAGCCAATTGCGTGACATCTTACCCACACACATTGCCTTTTCGTCGATCAACTCGCATCCTTTTCCTATTCTGGCGCACGCTTGTTCCTCGCGGGTGTTGCATTTGGTCCGCTTGTGGCCTGCCAAAGGAAGCAAGCAGGAGCGTCAGTAAACCTGCAATGTCCACTTGAAGGGGAACAGATGGCAAACTTCTGTTTAGTTTGGAAGCAAATGACCCTGGAAGAGGGACACCATCTAGCATAATCAGTTTAAATTGTGATAACTTCTTACTTTACAATGAGAAAATATCCACTGTATCACATAAAATGCATCAAATTTAAGGCCTCCGAATAGGTAGTGATCTTGTCAAAGCTTCGTCGAAAAGAAGTTAGTGCATATTTCAAGTGTGGTAATAAAGTTACACTGAATAAATGGACAAACTCGGTGTAACTAATTATTTTTAATTAAACTAATTAACTCTTCTCTGAAAGAATTCACAATTTTTGAAGTTGACTGTATAACACTGTACATTGTTTAAATAATATATAATGATTAAATATCCTTGATCCTTGTACTGGGAATGCACCATAGCCAACGTTTCGGCAAGTAGACTCGTCTTCGTCAAGATAGAAACTGTTTTGACAAAACATGTCTTCTTGTTGAAATGTTTCATACACTGCATCAGCTTGTTGAAAAAGATGACATCTTCACTCATGCAGTGATTGCCTTCTCACAAATAGTACAAATGAACGGCAAAACTTGCTCTTATTCAACTGGAATCAAGCACTCAATTTGCTAAAAGGTTTATACAATAGATAAATTTCCATTTCATAAGTACGCGCCATGTTGCGGAAGCATTGTTACATAATTTGAAGGTAGGTTTGTCTAGTTGTAAAATGCATAGGTCGACAGAATAAATGGACTCGCTCGGACTCTGACTCACGCAATTTTTCTCCAGCCAAACTCGCTCGGACTCAGACTCACAAGAGTATGACTTAACCGGGCTCACTCGAGATTAGACTCGTAAAACGTTTTTCTGAAGTAGACTCACTCGGACTCACACTCACGCCTAAATCTGAGTCTCGACTCATGAGTGAGTTTGCCGACCTGTGGCAATGTGACAGTTTTTTATACAACCGAGTATAGAAACATGCACCCGGAAAGTAGTACCATAAAGGGGTTCTGCGTTTTTGAGCTTGTATATCGCACCGGTCTTCATGTACGTGAATCGTAAATGACGAATAAATGTTGAAGTATACGCAACATGAAAACTTGGCGTCTCAGATACTAGATGACGGAACTTGATTTTAGAAAAAAAATAACTTCGTCCTACTGGTTCCAGAGCCCAAAGAAAGCGCAGAGCAGGGCAGCCTTTGTTTTTTTCTCTGCGGTTTTATCTTGTCTTTCTCGTATCTTTATTTCTTGTTCTCTTTTTCAGCGTTTTTGTGCTTTTTGCTCGTTATTTTCTCTAATTTTGATTTTTTGCTGTTTTTGTTTTCCTTTTTTCTCTTACTCTTTCTATTTCACGCTCGCTTCCTCTTTAAATTTTATACAAGGCTTGTGTTGTCGTGTTTCCATAGCCACAGAAGCAATGGCCGCACTTTGTATCATCATCAAGTCTTTCGAAGAACAACATACAAGAGACACGAGTACACGCTCAGCATGCTTGAGTCAGCTGTGATATGTAGGTTTGTCTGTGCTACACCAAGAGACAACGACTTCATACGACAACGTGGCCCCCTAAAGAGTGCCGCAGTTAAACGAATTGGCAGATCCCACGTAGAGTGGGCATCGATGATATGCGAAGCACGAATGAGAAAGATTGATATGTCACTTTAAAACCAGAAGAACATCACGAGGTGAAGGTAAGTGATGCCGTACACGACTGACGTGTCACGATTATCATGTTGCGATGTGTCGTTTACCTTCTTAATCTATTCACGTCACGTGATACCAAGTTTAGTATATGTAAAGCTAGCGAAACGGCCGTGAGCACGCTATGAGCGTCGTATGTTTTCATGTTCCTACGTAACACGCGTGTCAGGATTATCATGTTTGCACCAGTCATATATTTCTTCTTCCGACAATGTCACAGAAAACCCAGTTTGGCATATGTGGAGCTAGCGAAACGGCCGTGAGCGCATCATGAAGGGCCCAATATACTCCGATGTAGCGCTGACGCGCGCGTTCGCTCGGCACAGCGATGCAACGTTAGCAAAACATGAAAACTCTATAGTCTGACACCAGGTGCGACCAGCGTCCATCGGCGTGGCCCTACGGCAATCCAGAGAACAGTGCGTCTCCCTCTTTTTGTGACGGAGAGATGCCAGACGCGCTGAAACGCGCATGCGTCAATGCAACGCAGCGTGGCGCGCGCCTGCGAGTATATGGCAGGACCGGTGCCTGGCGAACGCCGGCGTGACGCGACTATATGAACGCCGGCGAGTACGCACACCGCTTCTCGTCGAAATGTATTGGCACATTGACTGGGGCATGTAGTCATGTTCTCACATGACACACATCTCATGATTATCATGTTTGCACCATTCACATACCTTCGTCGTCCATTCGCGTCACGTAATACCGAATTGGTACATGTGAAGCTAGCGAAACGGCCATGAGTGCATCATGAGCGTAGCATGTAGTCTTGTCGTTACATGCCACGCATCTCATGTTTATCATGTTTGCGCAAGTATGATGCCTTCGTCATCCATTCACGTTCTGTAATGTCAAATTTGGTATAAGTGAAGCTAGCGAAACGGCCGCCAGCGCATCATGGGCATGGCATGTAGTCATGTTGTTACATAACACGCATGTCATGATTTTCATGTTAGGGTCTGTCGCTTGTGTTCGCCATGCAATCATGTCATACTATACCAGCTTTGCAACATGACGTGTTAACGAAACCCCTGTGAGAGCTGCAGCACCCGGTAAATCATTACATTCATGAAATATATGTCATCATTTTCATGTTATGACTAGTTAATTATGTTCTTCATACAGTCATATAATTCCATACCAAGTTTGGTGTCGATACTATTATCTAAATGGCCAGGAGAACTAAATCCTGTAGGCGGCTAGATAAATGGATAGATAGATGGATAGATAGATGGATAGATAAATGGATAGATAAGTGGATAGATAAATGGATAGATAAATGGATAGATATATAGATAGATATGCTCAAAGTGCCTGAAGTTCGCTACGAAATGCTTCTCATTTAAAATGAATGACCTAGAACGAGCAATTCTGCAGGACATAGAATAGAACAGACTTCATTAAAGCAAATTATTTATGCAGAGTGTTATTCAAAGTGCCCCACTGACCATGGCCACCCGTTCAACCTGGCCAATTAGCACTAGCTGGTCAGCCAGGTCGAAGCTTGACGGACGTGTCTCTCACTGCTTGAATTCATCAATATTTTAATCCTGCAACCTCAAGGAACCTGCTCGCCCAATAGCACCAAGTATGCGCTCCTACTGAACGCAACAAAAACACTGAAGAAGCGTCTAGGATCAGGCTTATACCCATTGTTCATCCCATATAAGGGGGCACCTCCCTAATTAAGGATCTTCATATAGGATGTAGCCGTAGCATGTATGACTGACTTTGGCTAGCTATATAGAACGCCCGGGCCATATATGGCTGCATTCGTCCCAATATATGAACACATCTTGCCATATATGGCCATATAACATCCATATACGGTAATGGGTAGCCACATATGCTGATATGTGTACTACTATCATCAGAAGCAGCCCGAGTACGCCCACTTCAGGGCGAAACCCTCTCCCTTGATTCGACATTCAACCCGCTTTTGTGCCCCGCCGCGGTGGTCTAGTGGATATGGTACTCGGCTGCTGACCCGCAGGTCACGGGTTCGATTCCCGGCTGCGGCGGCTGCATTTCCGATGGAGGCGGAAAAGTTGTAGGCCCGTGTGCTCAGATTTGGGCGCACGTTAAAGAACCCCAGGTGGTCGAAATTTCCGGAGCCCTCCACTACGGCGTCTCTTATAATCATATGGTGGTTTTGGGACGTTAAACCCCACAAGTCAATCAATCAACCCGCTTTTGTGCTTTTAATTCCCACATTATACCTGCGAAGTTTGTGATATCATCGGCCCACCCAACTTCCTGTCTCTCCTTTGTGTGTTTGCCTTCTCTGGGAATCCAATCAGGTACCCTTAATGACCAGCAGTTATCCTGCCTACTTGCTACGTGCCCTGCCTATGTCCATTTCCTCTTCTTGATTTCCACTATCATATTCTTAACTCCGGTTTGTTCCTTGACTTACTCTGCGCTCTTCTATTCTCTTATGGTTACACCTATAACTTTCTTTTCTATCGTTCGCTGCGTCGTCCTTAATTTTAGCTGGACCCTCTTTGTAAGTCTTGAGGTTTCTGCACCGTAGGTAAGTAACGGCAAGTTGCACGTGTTATATACCGCCCTGTTGAGGGACAGTGACGATCTACTAGTCATGATTTGAGAGTGCTTGCCGAATGTGCTCCACCCCATTCTTATTCTTCTGGTTACTTCAATCTCGTGATTCGGCCCCGCGGTTATTACCTGTCCTAAGTTGACGTAGTCTATTAAAACTTCAAGTGCAGTATTACATTTATCTTGAAGTGCTGTTCTCTTCCTAATTTGTACATCCGTTTTTCGTACATTAGTTGTATGACCTACCTTTCTCTTCTCCTTGTTTAATTCAGTAATCATGAGTTGCAATTCGTCCCCTTTGTTACTCAGCAATGCAATGTCATCAACGAAGAGCAGCTTACTAATGTATTCTTTATTAACGCTTATCGCTGACTCTTCCCATTGTAGGCCTCTGAAAACCTAGCATTAGAAAGAGAGTGTCTTCCTGCCTTACACCCTCTTTATTGAGAATCTGTCGCTTTCCTTATGAAAGACTATGGTGGCAGTGGATCCACTGTAGATTTCTTCCAGTATGTTTATGTAGGGTTCGTCGATGCCCTGATTCCGTAGAGCCTGCATTACTGCTGATGTCTCGACTGAGTCAGACGCCTTCTCGTAATCTATGAAAGCTATGTGTAGGAGTTGGTTACATTCTGCGCATTTATCTATTAGTTGACTGATAGTATGAATATGGTCTGCTGTGTAGTAGCCTGTGCCAAATCCTCCTTGGTCCTTTGGTTTATCGAGTTATAATGTCGCCTTAATTCTATTAGCTATTATTTTTTTACATAGTTTGTACAGAACGGACATTAACCTGATCGGTCAATAATTTTTGAAGTCCTTGACGTCTCCTCCCTTTTGAAATAATAGGATGTTGGCGTTCTTCCGAGATTTTGATACCCTTTCCGTCAAGAAACACTTGGTATATGAGGTAGCCAGTTTTTCTAACACAATTTCTCTGCCATCTTTCAGGAGGTACGTTGTTACTTTATCTTCGCCAGCGGCCGTGCCTCTTTTTTGATTCTTTTTTATGCTTTTTTTACTTACCGTGTCGTTACTGGTATGATGTCGAATTTTCCTGGGTTATAATTGATCCTCACAATATCACCCTGGTTGTTTCGGCTTCTGTACAGCTCGCTCTAAAACTCCCTCGCCACCTTAGCTATCTTATCTATTTTGGTTATGGCATTGCCTTCCTTGTCCTTTTTCGTACATCCAATTTTTATCTATGCACAAGTTTGGATTCGCAGAGTTTAGGCTTCTGCAGCTTTTTACAGCCTGCTCAACATTCTCCATGTGATATCTTTTGATGTCTGCTACCTAACGCCTAATAATTAATATTGAAAGCTTCACTAGCGCTTTTTTGTTGGTTGCATTTGAGGCTGTCATGATTTGTTGTCTTTTGAAAAGATTTTTCGTCTCTTGAGATCGTTTGCCAGTGACCTGTCTAGTGATTGTACCTCCGAGTTCAATTGCACACTGTTTGGTGATACTAGTAACATTATCGTTCATTGTGTCTATGCTAACGTCGGTCATCTCATTCAGTGCCTTGAATCAATTCTGAAGCAAACCTTTGTACATCTTGTACCATGCCTGGGTTTGCACACAGAGTCTATTTCATTTTAGTTTCGCCGCCAGGACTTCGCCACGTCTACTTTCGGTTGGCCCGTTTATGAAGAAGGTATTCAAGATCCGTAAATTATTGCGTTCTGAACTCTACTAATAACTCCCCTCTGGCATTTCTAAAGGCAATGCAATATTTTGCCACTGCATGGTCTCCGGCCTATTTCTTGCCTACTTTGGCACTCAGGTCGCCCATCAGCATAGTATACACTGTCTTTACTTTATTAACGGCTGACTCTACAATCTTATAGAAGTGTTCAACCAAATGGTCATCATGGCTCGATGTAGGCGCGTAGGCCTGTACCACCTTCATCTTGTACATTTTTTTGAACTTAATTATGACCCTTGCCACCCTCTTACTGATGCTATGATATTTCGCCATGTTGCCAGAAATATTCCTGTGTATGGAAAACCCCATCCTTAGTTGTTTTCTGTTAATTAATTCACGGTAGCATAAAACGTGTCCGTTACTCAGCACTGTATAAGCCTCACGTGTCGTCCTAACTTCGCTGAGCCCTACTACATCTCATTTGACACCCTCGAACTACTTCTCGAATAGCACAGCTATAGACTAGCCTCACTAGACAGCGTTCTAGCGTTGATTGTAGCCAAGCTCAGATTCCAATGGCGGACTGTCCGGACCCAGAGTTTCTTAGCACTCTCCGCTTCGTCGCTGATCCGATCGCTGCCTTGGACAGTTGCTTCGCAGCCGCTTGGGACTAAGGACCAAGGTATAATTGCTGTAACATTAAGAAACTGTGGCCAGGTACTGGCCCAGGAGGGGGGGGGGGGGCGTTCCTGCTGTGTTGAGGGAGTGCATTACGGGCAGCTGGTTACTGAGACTGCACCCCAGACCTCCCCTTTTTTATTTAGCGATTCCTTTATCACGCCTTTGAATAAATGTATGATCGGGAATAGCCTGGTATCTGCATTCGAACAGAGTTTTGTCATGACATATCAGGCTGCAGCGCTATCTTTAAGTAGGGGGTTCTGTTGCACTTTCTTAGCACTGTAGAATACCACCTGACCTCCTATCAACTTCCAACTTCACCTGACTCGTACATCGCCTGGCCTTCCTTTCTTGACTGTTTCAAAGTTCATTTTTTCCTAAAAAAACAGACCAACAAAAAACACCCGGCGAGATTTTGAACCTCTGACCTAGCGAGCATATGCCGGCGTAGTGGCCTAGGTGACCCTCCTTCTCACGAGTTCATTCTCTCCTAACTTCTTGTCGTCTCGCTCAATTTTGACATTGTTATCTTCAGGGTGTTCGCAGTGTCGGAGTTTCGCAATTTGGAGTGATTGCTTTAATCATTAAACGTCTCCTGTCAACTGACGAGTGGCGCCCACCTGTTTTGCGACTAATCGGCTATTTCCACGTGATTCTTACGTTCTGCGTATACGTCACGGGCGGTTGAAGTGCATAAAACCTAAATGCAAAAAAGTTTCCAACATCTAAAGAATAGACATGTGCTGCATTTAAGGCTGCTTGTTAGTTTGTTTGCGTTTTGGGGTAGCAAAAAAAAACTCTGGTAATAAATATACAAGTATACACAGTGGCCCTCAGTCGGGAGTCAAATATACGTATTAGTAATTCCATCTACGGTTAGCCTAATAACGTAAAATAGTGGATTAAAAGGCAAGGAGGAAATAATTTGTAGGTATAGAAAGTGGCGGAGAGCAATAAACTTTGTGCAAAACAATGACGTGTTTACATCTGCAGAGCGTCAGTTTGAATTGCTGGACCTAGTCGTGGCACCACACTCACACCCAACTATAACTCCATGCGACGCGTTCAGCTCGGAAGAGCTTCTAGGTACTGTCTTACGTTTGGGTAGCGTAAGTGGTGCTGGTGGGTGCCCATGCTTTAGGATAAATATTTTAAATTTGCCTGCTTGTTTAGACAGCGTGCTCTTACATTATGTGCTGGAGGTAACGTAGCGTAGCACTCTAATCAAATAATATTACAAAGGATATTAGCGTAACACCGCCTCGTAAAACAGATGCATTGCAAAAAGTTACTAAAAGTACGCAAAAAAAAAGAGAAACCGTTGCACCTTGAAGTGTCTGGAAACTTACGTATTAAAAAAGTCATGAAAGATAGTAAGTGCCCAAAAAGTAGCAGCTTATTTTACTCACTCTATGCCTGTGGTTACAAGCTTTCTACTAATTTTAGGGGCGAAGCTTTTTATGCCGTGGGTCGTGCGGCCGCAATGTATGTAGAAGCTGTAGTACTCGTCGTCGTCGTAGTAGTAGTAGTGCGTCGTAGTAGTAGGTAGCCACCTCCACGGCCGGACTAGAGGAGCGGCACGCGCACTCACTTAAATTGAAGAGGAAACCCACGCACGTTAATCATAAATGAAAAGATAATTGTTTCTGATGAAATAACTTACTGATAGGAGTATTGGTGACTTAGGCTCCAATAAAATTTGCCTTGAATTTGATGCTTACTAAAGAAAACAAGAAACTAGTATCAGAAGGACGCACTTTCAGCACTATGTGATCAGATAGTGTTGCCACTTTAAACTCGCTGCGCGTAACCTCCTCGCCTTTAGCAAGGTTTAGCGAGGGTTGGGGCGTAGTGCCATGTATTAGAGGTGGTAAAAGGTGGAAACTAGACACAAAGTGCTTGCCATTAGAAAGTGCGCGCGCTCCGCTCCTCTAGTCCGGCCGTGCCACCTCTCGTTTAGTCTTTGGAATGTCCGCTAGATGGCGGTACTTGCATATGATGAATATATGATGAAAAAATGCGAGATCGAGGTACTTGGAGTGTTCACTAGATGGACGGATGGATGGACAGACGCACGAATAGAGAGAGACAGACAGATGCTCGGACGAATGGACGGACGCACAGACGGACGGACGCACGGATGGAAGAACGCATGGATGGAAGCACGGGTGGGTGGTAGGCACACAAATGGACGGATGCACGGAATAATGCATGGACGCCCAGACGGTCACACAGACAGACAAACGAACGGGCGGAAGCAAGAACGAACGGACGGACGTAAGTGCGGATGGATTGATGAATGCTTCGCGCCACTCATCATCGTGCACTCCATGGTTATGCTGTGATTTTTTTTAGAGTGCACACTTAAGGTACAGTGATTCGGCCGCGAACAGATATGAATTTGTTCGAATGCATTTCAACTTTAACGAACGCGTCAAAATGCAAGAGTGTGGGCCGAATCAGTCAACGTATCAGTCAAATCGCCAGCTTGAATTTAGCGCAATGGACTGCATGTACATCTTGACGCAAATTGAAGTTTTGCAAGCGTAACGTGATAGAAAGCAACACACTCCAACACGCAACAGCTCGAGTATGATTGATTGATATGTGAGGTTTAACGTCCTAAAACCACCATATGATTATGAGAGACACCGTAGTGGAGGGCTCCAGAAATTTCGATTAACTTGGGTTCTTTAATGTGCACCCGATTCTGAGCACACGGGCCTACAGCATTTCCGCCTACATCGGAAATGCAGCCTCGGCAGCCGGGATTCGATCCCGCGACCTGCGGGTCAGCAGCCGAGTACCTTTGCCACTAGACAACCGCGGCGGGGCAACAACTCGAGTATCACGTTAGTTTAAAGATGAGTGCCGTCGCGGATGCATACATTGACATACGTTAAGTCCCCCGCAAGGAAAACACGTCTTGTAGTGGTCGGGATTATTATATGTGTCATGACTACTGCCAGATTTGTTTTTCTTGGTACGTTTAGATCTAGTATAAGGAGTCGGCAAACGCACCTCAAAGTATTATTCCGCAGCGTGGAATATCGGTGGCTGGAATTGAGATAATGTTCAGTTGTCTCATGTACACCCCAAAAAGAACAGTTAGGAGAAGCTGCCAGATAAGCTCCGTGGAAATAAAAATTAAGATATGGAGTCTGACAACCTAGTCGAGTGATTGCAAGTTCAAGTTGTCTTGTTTGAGATAGTTTACTGTTCCACCAGTGTCTTGAGGTGCTGAAATGGTTGAACTCAATGGTTGAATATAACAATCGACACTCGCTAAATCTTTGGGACGCCTCTGAAGAATGCGACAGTAGCCACTCTTCCTGGTTTCTGTTTTTTTTGATGAAATTTGTTATATTTTACCGCTGGTCAAATTACCAACGGCCTCTATTTAGAAATTTCTAGTCAGCAATGGACTCTAAATAAAAAAGAGTCGAAGTCTTCTATTTCACCCGACCACCTGTCTCCACTAAATAACTAGTTATCTTAATTTACATAATAAATGTTGTAATGAATAACTCTAGCTTTTCTGAGATGAATACCACAACAGAAGAAAAGTGCTCGTCAAGTCGTCAAGAAAATATCGCATTGCCTTTAGTTTGGAGGATTTCGGGTCATATTTCTTCGACCCCCTGTGTATCGACTTTCCATATTCCAAGGGTGCAACCAAGCACGATAGATGCGTAGAAAAAAAGCCGGGCCTCGCACTTTCCTGTTTTCTTTTAAACTAATAAAAAAAAATTAGTTCAGACCAATTGTTTGTTTTTTGCTGCTTTGGTGATTTGTGAAGCATTTATCAGTTATAACCTCGTTTCACCTCTTCGCCACCCAACGTTGGCACATCGTTGCACAGCTGATATGGTCGGAAAAATAGCGCGCTTGCGGTTTCAGGTACGTGATTTGCGTTTGCGCCTATCTTGATATTTTAGCATAACACATACATAAGAAGGTCGTAGCGTGACGTGCTTGTTTTATATGCCACATATTAACGCTACAGCATTAAAGAGCTCGTTTTGCAGAAATTCCACTGTCGGCGTTGTTGTTGTGAGCCAGAAATTTTTATATGCGTGACCGAAAAATCAGGAACAGAGTGAGGACCAAACCTGGGTCCGAGTGGGGAGTGAACTCGGGTCGTTTGCGTTGTAAGCGGATGTTCCACCACACAGTCCTGCCTCCGCTTGTGAAAGCAGTGAACTGCTTGGAAATGCATTGAAAGTAGCTTTAATGCTTCACAAACACACGCGTCCTGTATACATGCTTCTCAATACAACATGAAATATTGCAGTGATGATACATGGTACGAGCATCCATTGCCAACGGGCGTCAGAATATGGGATTATGATAATGACTCCGTGGTTAAAAGCCGGTGCCCCACTACAAAAGGCACACACGCTACTGTGCCTATTTCCTTAACGCTACGTGTCGGGGCCATAGTAAGTTCGAAAATGTTTCATGCATCAGGTGTTTCAAGCACGCACTAGGAACTAAATATCGCTGTCACAGTTAACTCCTAAAGGCGAAGCTTTAGAGTCCCCTAATTTTTTATTAGTGTACAAGTAGCCATCTTTTTATTTTATACGCGTTCACATTTTGGCCAGTGCACAGGACACAAGGGTTTGTTTTTAAACGAATGTGCTGATTTTTTGGCAAAGGCAGCGCTTTTGGAGCCAATCATTCCGGTTTTGCCACTGACAGCATACATTACGACTGCAGGATTCAGCACGCTAACATTCCAAGAACTCTTGTCAGACCCTCTTTTGACAGCTTCTCCAGAACATAATCACCTATCGTTTCTCTGGAACAGCGAGTTATCGCGGTCGAGAATAATGGAAGTGGCTATACCCATTCTTCGCTTCCGGGTTACCTTCCTCATTTTTCACCTGCATAGAGCAAGTCAAGCGCTGTTACTTCAGTAAGGACGAGGAAACAATTAGTCATTATTTTTATTCTGTAGATGTCATTGAGGAGAAGATTCATAGCATCACCTATTCAAAACTTGGGTCGGGAAATATCCGAATAAGTTGTTCTTTTTGGAGCCTCTACTCTGGCCTACCGTCACAGGGATATTTACATGCCATAGATTAATTTATCAGTCATACTAAAAGAATAATGGATAATTTAATCCATTCTTTTAAACATTTCAATAATAATAGTCAGTAATTAGGTTGTTATATTATATTAACTATTCCTAGCTTATACGTGAAGTTATGTGAGAAGAGGTGAAGAAGAAGAAGGACACCGCACGCGCACGCCAAGCTCATGCTCGCACCTGCGCACGTAGTGCACGCTCAACAATTGGGCGCCATTCAGAAGCTACGCAGCAGGACTGACATGGGTGACCACGGCCGAAGACCCCAGCTCTTGTCCCACCCGAAAGGACCCCGACCACGGAGGCGCTTGTTTCGTGGCAGATGCCAGCACCCGCCACTGGGGTTTGACGGACTGATGAGCACCGCCTACCTGAAGGAGCTGTTTGGCCTTCCATCGACGTACCCTTGGACGCCGGGGCCCACACTGCCCACGGAGCCGGAGCCGTACTACTACGTCTAGTGGCCATACCCAGTGTTCCCGCTTTTCCCATTATGATCACCGTGGATGGTGCCAGCAATCTCTTGCGAAGTGGCTCCAAACCAAGGCCCAACATGGCGACCGGGTGTGAGCCCGGACGTCACCAGGAACGGTGCCCCGCCACGTCAGCCAGAGAGGCAGGTGGTCAAGCGCCGTGGGTCCCGGCCACCCGCTGAACAATGCACCGAGGCGGTGCGACCCCATACTACCAGGGCGCGGACTCGTAAAAGTACCACTCATTCAAAGAGCGAGACATCGCGAAGCAGCCCGTCGAAGGAAGAGGAATACATCGAGCGACTGCTGCGCGCTGTGGCAGACCTCGGGCTCGTCGTGCCCGCCAAGGAAGAGGAGCCACGGTGCTCCGCACGTAAGTTCATCTACAGCGCCGCGATACTGAGAAGCTTGAACGTGCAGAGCCGCGCCTCGACGTCTGCCTCGCTATCGGAGCACCAGGACCAAAACCTGGAAGGGAGCTCCAGGTCCGCCTTCAACGTTAGTGAGTAACCAGCCGAGATAATGCCTCGGGCCAGGTCAAAGACCCTGGACGTCGATGCACCGGTTTGGTGTCGCTGACGCTTCAGATGAAAGCTTGGTCTGACCCCGGTACTGCACGAGTCCATCGCACCGCAGGATTTTTCTGTTTTCTCGGGTCAATAAATGTTTTGTTGACAGAGGCGTGTAGGTTCATGATTATTGAGCAGCCGTTGCAGCCATGTCCATGCGCGCATACACATATATGTATATTATTATGACCGTCGTCAGTAGGCGCCATGCTGTCGCTGGGAAGCGTAGCCGGGCAGCGTTCCCACGCCTGGAACCCAGTTTTCTCGGAACCAGCGTCCAGAGATGACGGGGGAGCGGCGCTCTTTAATTCCTCAAACAAGTAGCCGACTGGCCGGCTGCCTATGCCCGCCAGGTATTGTCCCTGCTAGCCGGCGGATGAGACGTCGTGTCGCCTCGACGCCGTAAGCCGTTCCAGAGAAGACAAGAAAGACAGCGTCTTCCTTGGAAGAAACCGTAGCCGTCGCCACAAATAGGCCTACTAATTGAGCGGACAGATTGGCGGACCGTTCGATGTCTGCTGTCCGGAGCTTGGAAACCCTCGACCAGCGACACACACGACGAGAAAGAGCCCTTCTGGCGCCAATTTGCAGTGCAGTGATCACGACTCAATATTGGATGTTCTCGTGCGCCGTGCATGCTCGTACACCTCGCCTGTTGTGTGTGTGATTGCTGTTCCACTCAAAAAGGAGGAGCCTGACAGGGCTTATAACGACGCCGCAGGGTGCTGGACGTCGCTCTGAACCATGTAACGGTTCAACCACCACGATCGTGCTTTGTGAACTCCTAACCTCATGCTGTAAATAATTGCAAATAGTGCCATAAACCTGTTTGTTTTTCGTATCCCCATTTTGTGAGCGTTCGTTTCCTTAACCCGAAGCTACACCACGCTACCACAAGAGACCGGGCAGACCCCGGTCTACAACAACGGGTAAACAGTGCTGAGATCCACAACAACTGGTGATCAGCGCTGGAATCCGAAGCGACTACAGGAGAACAGAGCCGAGAGCCACAAGAACTGGTGGGCAGCGGTGGGATACGACTCAGTACCGGGATCCACTACAACTGGTGGGTATTGAAGAGAGTGGAACAGGATATTCGAGCAGCTTACGTGACTACGTTGGACCTTACTCGAGGTTACTGGCAAGTGCCGCTCACAGAGCGAGCCAGCCGATACGCGGCTTTCAATACTCCCGCGGGCTGCTATTAACCCACTACGATGAGCTTCGGTGTCAAAAATTCTCCGTTTTGTTTTTCCCGCCTTATGGACAAGGTTTTAAGGGGCTGCGAGGCTTTTGTTGTACCTTACTTGGATTACATCGCTGTGTTCTCCGATGCCTGGGTGGATCATTTGATGCATTGAAGGGAGGTGCTCGGCTGGTTGCGTCAAGCAGGGCTTACCGTAAAAGCTGAGAAGTGTTGTCTTGCGAGAGCAATCGTCGACTAGTTAGGTCACAACGTAGGACATGGTTTCAGGAAACCCTGCGAGCTAAAAATCTCAGTAGTAGCTGACTATCCCCGGCCAATAACAAATACCGACGTCAGGGCGATTCTAGGACTCCCAGGCTACTACAATCATTACATCCGAGATTATTCAACGTTGGCTAACCCTTTGACCGATGCTCTCCGCGGGACAGAGCCTACGAAATTGGCCTGGGATGAAAAGAAAGAAACTGCCTTCTTACAACTGAAAGCAGCATTGATCAGCCGTCCGGTCTTGAAAGCTCCTGATTACGACCGCGAATTCACGGTCCAGTGTGATGCTAGTGATCGAGGCCTAGGAGCCGTTCTATGTCATAAGAATGACGATGGTAAAGAACACTCCGTGCTCTATTTGAGCCGGAAATTGAGCTCTCGTGAGATGGCGTTCTGCGCTTCAGAAAAGAAGTGCGCTTGCATTGTGTGGGACATTCATAAGTTGCAGTGTTACCTCGGAGGTGCTAAATTTACAGTAGAAACAGACCATTGTCCCCTTACCTGGCTGAAAACTGCGACATCGAAGAACAGTCGCCTTTTGAGGTAAAGCTTGATTCTTCAGCAATATCATTTTGACATTAAGTATAAGAAAGGCAAATTGAATGGAAACGCGGACGCGCTCAGCCGCTATTTCTAAGCCATTCTGGGGTGCTCTTGATGCATCAAAATTGACATTTTAGTTTTTTCGTGCATCTTATCATGTAAATTTGTAAGATAGCACGTCTGGTTTCTCAGCTCAAGTGAGTCCTGAGAGTGGAGTGTGAGCTTTTGTTAAAGCTAGGAAATGAAAATTGATTTGCCATTCCTCTTTTGGCTTGGTTTGTTCGAAGGGGGCCGAGCGCTTGCTTGTGCATGTGGTCGAGTTTCAGAAACGCTGTCGAAGATTTCGGCAGTTACCTAGACCATGCGACAAGCAAAGGCGAGTTCCTGGCATTGAACTACAGACCCTTTCTTCGTCTCTGCGAGCAGCAGTGGTGACTGCTGCCCTCCGTGACTTATCTGGCGAGGGAGAAGCTGTTATAACCGCCATCAGTTGGCGCCATGCTGTCGCTGGGAAGCGTAGCCGGGCAGCGTTCCCACGCCTGGAACCCAGTTTTCTCGGAACCAGCGTCCAGAGATGACGGGGGAGCGGCGCTCTTTTAATCCTCCAACAAGTAGCTGACTGCCTATGTCCACCAGGTATTGTCCCTGCTAGCCGAAGGATGAGACGTCGTGTCGCCACGACGCCGTAAGCCGTTCCAGAGAGGACAACAAAGACATCGTCTTCCTTGGAAGAAACCGTGGCCGTCGCCACAAGTAGCACTGCTAATTGAGCGGACAGATTGGCGGACCGTTCGATGTCTGCTGTCCGGAGCTGAGGAACCCTCGACCAGCGACACACACGACGAGAAAGAGCCCCTCTGGCGCCATTTTGCAGTGCAGTGATCACGACTCAATATTGGATGTTCTCGTGCGCCGTGCATGCTCGTACACCTCGCCTGTTGTGTGTGTGATTGCTTTTCCACTCAAAAAGGAGGAGCCTGACAAGGCTTATAACGACGCCGCAGGGTGCTGGACGTCACTCTGAACCATGTAACGGTTCAACCATCACGCTCGTGGTTTGTGAACTCCTAACCTCATGCTATAAATAATTGTAAATAGTGCCATAAACCTGTTTGTTTTTCGTATCCCCATTTTGTCAGCGTTCGTTTCCTTAACCCGAAGCTACACCACGCTACCACAAGAGACCGGGCAGACGCCAGTCTGCAACAACGGGTAAACAGTGCTGAGATCCGCAACAACTGGTGATCAGCGCTGGAATCCGAAGCGACTACAGGAGAACAGCGCCGAGAGCCACAACAACTGGTGGGCAGCGGTGGGATCCACAACACTGTATACAGATATGAGGGCACATAAATTTATGAAATTGCCACGCATAAAATTTCTGTAAGGGAGTCTCTATGCATATACAACTATATATACAGATATAAGGCCACATAAACTTATGGTTGTCACGTATGAAATTTCTGTAAGGGAGTCCCTACGCATATATAGGTATATGTACAGATATAAGGCCACATGAATTTATGTAAGTGCCACGTATAAAAGTTCTGTAAGGGAGTCCCTATGCATATGTAGGTATAAATACAGATATAAGAGCACATAAATTTATGTACTTGCCACGTATAAAATTCCTGTAAAAGAGTCCCTGCACATATAGGTTGTCGGGCCGATGGGCCCTTTATCTGCAGCACGCACGGCGGAAGCAGGGCGAGGAGAGCCGATGCGCAATGCACATGCGCGGGATGGGCGTCAGCATCGAAAAAGCCACAGTGGGCAAAAACGTGGCTGGCGGATAGGAAGGGGGCGAGACGAGCCCGTGCGGCTTTTCGGTGGCAGCCGAGCGATGGGATGCAGCGTCGGTCGCGCTAGGCGCGAGGGCTGTTTCCTCCGTGCGTGCTGATGGTGAAATCGATTAAGTATAATCGATTAAAGGTCTGCAGTAGTTCGATTATTTGTAATTGGTTTCCGCTTTTCGAATAATCGAAATAATCGCTTAAACCTATTCGATTATTTGACTACGGCACCCCATGCTCCCGCCCCCAAACTCGGCCCTTGGCTGCAGTGCATGACTGCGAGGCGCGCTATCCTCAAACACAGATGCCATGCACGTCGCCTTTCTTTCACTGCTTTCCCTACAACGCACATTTCTGCGCTAGCAGAACGAGCCCAGAGCTGGCGGCGGCCGTACCCCATAGAGAAAGATATGAACTCGCCCTGATCTCCGTCGCGTACGCCTGGAAGGGCGTCCAACTCCGAGCATTCCCCAATGCTTCAAGCCCCAGCAGGTGTCGGCTCTGCCCCATCGAGGCAGAAATGAACTTGTCCACTTCTCTCCGGCTCACAGTCTACTGTTGCTACTGTTGCTAGTGCCTTCACCTCCTCTCCCTTAAGCTGGTTGAGCGTCGCTGGCGTACACATGAGGCTTGCGTTGCTTGCGTGTTACATTGTATGATTATTAAACTTTGGTGGTTGTAGTGCAACCTTTGGGATGTCATAATGCCGGGCAATCGGAAGAAGAGCGAAATGTGGCCATTTGTTTTTGCTGAAGACGAGAAAACAAAGACTGCAAGGTGTAATAAATGTGGCAGGCACTTCTCGAAGCCAGCTACGGATACTCTAAGATATCACCAGCTGCACGTCCGCTCTATTCAGGTGCTAAAGATCCATCTCCCAAAGAAAGGTGGTAACGATGAAGGTAACAATGTTGAAGAACCCTATCCGAACGACACCAATCAGCCTCTTCAGGTAAGTTATAAGTATTTCTCAGCCAATAGCCATTCATTTTTGTATAAGTTATCTTCGAAATCGCCGGCTTTTTTATTGGCATCAGTATGCCCTCCTGCATATAAGTTAAATAAAGAGAAATAGTTCAGTTTCCAGTACAAAGGTCAGGAGTGGTTGATGCAAAGGACCATGCGTCCAGCGTGTTAAGTCACGTGGTCGATTAGGGTGGTTGTCAAGGCTGGGTAGGTTTTCCTCGCACCCACCGCCGATGGTGGTGAGTGCAAGCAAAATCAAGTGATTTGTTGCTTTAGGAAGACATGTTTAAAATGATGGATAGTTGGGAAGTCATATTCGCTCAAAAAGCCGAGAGACCGCTCACCCCCCCCCCCTGCATCCTACCACATAAACACCAAAATGCGAAATGTGGCATTTTTTTACATCATTGGCGTTTAATTTATTTTTCAGGGTGAAAAATGTGCTGCTGCCTCAGCTGCCGCAACTGGATCTTCAACTAGAGAACTTTCTAATCCGGCTGCAACTACAAGTTCACGTGCCTCTGCTTCTTCTTCGTTTGATGGACCGACGGGAAAGTGCCTCGCCAATGCTGTAGCGTTTGCAAGTAAGTTTCTGTACTTGTAATGAGGAACATATTCGGACCGAAATGAGAAGGCTACAACGACATGACAATATGTGTTGGTGCGTTTAAGGAGGAGGAGTCCGAGAAAAACACGCTACTGATGCTCTCGGGTACATGATCGCGCACGACGACTTGCCTCTCAGCACACCGCAGAAAGATGGTTTCAAGACGTTCGTTAAAGCACTGCAGCCGCTTCATAAGCCTCCAACCAAGCCTGCCATCACTAAGAGTCTCGAAGCGAAGTACGAGGAGCTTAGAGCACATTTTGATCGGAGAGTCCAAGCCGCAGATCATCTGAGCATTACAGGCGATGTTTGGACGCACGCAAACACAATGCGATCGTACCTTGGTCTCGCGGTTCACTTCAGAGAAGGCAAGTTTTTGTTTTTAATTTTGATGAATATGCCCTTTTTATTTGCCATGGTGCGTAACGATATTGAGTGTGCACTCTTAGTTTAAACTTTTTTTCACTTTTCAGGAAATAAGCTAGTGGACATCAAAACCGGCATTATGTACATCCCAGAAAGAAAGATAACTCCGAATCTCCATGCAGCAATGCGCCAACTGTGCGATGAGTGACATATTTGATCAGGCTAATGTCCTAACTATTGTCACAGATGGCGGGAAGAATATTAAGGCAGCCGTCCGAGATCAATTTCGCGCCGATGAGCACGTCTCCTGCGTTGCCCATCTTCTCAACCAAGTAGGCCAAGCTGCCATTGGTCTAGAAGTGAACAAAGTTCCATAAGAAATGGAAGCGCATTAGATAGTGGTGCTCCCGGAAAATGAGCAAGAAGCGGAGATCGTCCTGGAGGACGTCACTGACGCCGATTCCCCTAACTATGAATGTACATCTCTCATTACTCTTCGGCCGCTGCTGAAGACGGTGAAGATTGTTCGCTTCTTTCGTACCAGCGATGTTGCGCCGCGATTGTTGGTGGAAATGCAGATGCAAGATGGCAAGCTGGAACATGAGTAATTGAAATTTATACAAGAAATCAGGATCCGATGGAATATTTGTTATTACATGCTGGAGCGCTTTTTTAAGTTGTCCGAAGCTGTCAGCCGGGTCCTCCTACACCTGCAGAAAGAGAGAGGCGCCACTCGGCTGAAGCTCCCAGATTTAATTGCTGGTGATCAGCTCGGCGTCCTTGCCGAAGTAAGAGACCTTCTGAAGTTGTTAGAAGAAGCCACGCTCATGGTTTCGAAGGGCCATTCCGTTATACTCAGCGACGTCATTCCTGTGGTGTACGGCCTAAAGCAGGTATATCTTTGATAATTCAATGAGAGCTTCAGTCACTCATGCTACACCGACATGCGCTCTACACCAACAAATTGAAATTGAATATCGTAACGTCAATATTGTGATACATGAAAGGTTTCGGTGTTGAATATTAAATGTTGTGGAAAATTAACATAGCACCTGCTGTTGTCTTTCTGAAGTTATAATTTTAAATATTTATCTTCCTTTGTAGGGTATCCAGTGCTTCGAATTCAGCCACCAAGTCACTTTTGATCTTCAGCAAAGCTTCTTGAAGAAATTGACAAAAGGTTTAGTGGAATAGAGTACCTGCGTCCATACGCTGCCGTGACAATCTTGGACCCACGGTACAAGAATTATGTTTGCGAGCAACCTCAGGCTGTGGCCATGATCGTTTAACACTTATGCAAGTTCATACCATGATTTTTTTATTTATATTAGGTGCGAAGCATTTCTTAGTTAAGCATGGGCACTTTGAGCGTATCTATCTATCTATCTATCTATCTATCTATCTATCTATCTATCTATCTATCTATCTATCTATCTATCTATCTATCTATCTATCTATCTATCTATCTATCTATCTATCTATCTATCTATCTATCTATCTATCTATCTATCTATCTATCTATCTATCTATCTATCTATCTATCTGTCTGTCTGTCTGTCTGTCTGTCTGTCTGTCTGTCTGTCTGTCTGTCTGTCTGTCTGTCTGTCTGTCTGTCTGTCTGTCTGTCTGGCTGTCTATCTATCTATCTATCTATCTATATCAATCTATATATATATATATATATATATATATATATATCTTTTTATCTATTTATCTATATATCTATACATCTATATATATATCTGTATATCTATATATCTATATATCTATTTATCTATATATCTATATATCTATATATCTATATATCTATTTATCCATTTATCTATTTATCTATATATCTATATAACTATATATCTATATATCTATTTATCTATCTATCTATGTATGTATATATCTATCTATGTATGTATCTATCTATCTATGTATGTATCTATGTATGTATGTATGCATGTATGTATGTATGTATGTATGTATGTATGTGCGCATGTATGTATGTATGTATGTATGTATGTATGTATGTATGTATGTATGTATGTATGTATGTATCTATCTATCTATCTATCTATCTATCTATCTATCTATCTATCTATCTATCTGTCTGTCTGTCTGTCTGTCTGTGTGTCTGTCTGTCTGTCTGTGTGTCTGTCTGTCTGTGTGTCTGTGTGTCTGTGTGTCTGTGTGTCTATCTGTCTATCTGTCTGTCTATCTGTCTGTCTATCTATCTGTCTATCTATCTGTCTATCTATCTATTTATCTATCTATCTGTCTGTCTGTCTGTCTGTCTGTCTGTCTGTGTGTGTGTGTGTGTGTGTGCGCGCGCGTGCGTGTGCGTGCGCGTGCGTGTGTGTGTATGTATGTATGTATGTATGTATGTATGTATTTATGTATGTATGTATGTATGTATGTATGTATGTATGTATGTATGTATGTATGTATGTATGTATGTATGTATGTATTGTAGTCGGCTATGACATTTAGCTCTCCTGGCCGTTTCGATAATGGTATCGATACCAAACTTGGTATGACATAACATGACTGTATGAGGAGCATATTTCACTTGTCATAACATGAAAATCATGGCATGTATGTCATAAATGTCATGGTTTAAATTTCATGGTCCTTCCGCTCTTGGGGTGGTTTCGTTCACATGACACGTTGCAAAACTGGTATGGTATGACATGGTTGCATGGCGAACATAAGCAAAAGACATGACCACATGCCTTACTCGTGATGCGCTCGCTGCCGTTTCGCTAGCTTCGCATATGCCAAATTTGGTATTATGGAACGTGAGTGGATGACACAGGTATGCGTCTGATTCAAACAATAATCATGAGTTGAGTGTCATGTAAAAAACATCATTACATGCATGCCAGGCTCATGATACGGTCGTGGCCGTTTCGCTAGTTTCACATATATCAAGTTTAGTATTACTGTACGTGAATGGAAGACGAAGGAATGTGACTGGTGCAAACATGATAATCATGAGATGCGTGTCATGTAACATGACTACATGGTACGCTCATGATGCACTCGTGGACGTTTGGCTAGCTTCACATGTACAAAATTCTTAATACTTGACGACAACGGACGACACAAGTAAATGAGATGTCCAAACGTGATAATCATTACAAACGTGTAATGTAACAACATGACTACATGTCAAACGCATGATGCGCTCGTGGCCGTTTTGCTAGCCTCACATTTGCGATATTTGGTATTAGGTCACGTGAATGAATGATGAAGGTATGTGACTGGTCCAAACGTGATCATGAGATGCGTGTCATGCAAGAACACGACAAAATGTCACGCTCATGATGCGCTCATGGGCGTTTACTTAACTACACTTATACCAAACAAATTTGGCACCACGTGACGTGAATAGACAACCAATGTAAATGACAGGTCCAGACATGATAACCATAATATGCGTGTCATGTAAAACATTTCTTTATCTTACGCTCATAGGGCGCTTGCGACTGTTTAACAGCTACTAAAGCTTACTAGTAACAGTTACCAAAGCTTTTAGTAACTGCAAAAATGTTAACCGTTACTAACTGCACTTACTACCATGGTTGTAACATTTGTGACGAACCACTACTACCTCAAAATTTAGCAAGTACCACTACCTTTTTTAAGAATCTAAGAACCAGTAATAATGTTCTGCATTAAACAGAGAAACAGGCACAAATGATTTTCTGGTGTGCGCAATGGCGAGAACTCCTCCTTGCATTTTTATATAAAAAAACTTATATTTGAATAGCTGGTTTTATTGAGATGCTCGCGCATGAGCTGGTAAAAATTACAGATGTAATTGACATTCGTATTGTTACTTGCAGTAAGTAGACATCCCAGCTTCGGCGGCTGCATTTCCGATGGAGGCGGAAAAGCTGTGGGCCCGCGTGCTCAAATTTCGGTGCACGTTAAAGAACCCCAGGTGGTCGAAATTTCCGGAGTCCTTCACTACGGTGTCTCTCATAGTCCAACGATGGTTTTGGGACGTTAAACCCCACATATCGATCATCATCATAGCAGTTGCGATCAAAAACAAAACGACTTGTACCACCCCATAATATGAACGGCCATCGCACATTGTTGTTGTGTTATAAAAGCGAATTTCAAATATAACACGGGTATGAGTACTTGCTTTTGCTATGGAAGGCAATGGCCGATAATTGAGGCAATCTCGCATATTCAATGTTATCAAACTTTCGAAGGAATACACTTCTCTAGTTAGCAGGCCCGTAGCTCAAAATTCTTTGTGCAGGTATAGTTCACTTGAACGTCGTGGAAGGCCTTGAACAACTTCTATTTTCATCACTTGTTCTCGGTAAAAGACAATCGAGTCAATCTCGCATATTCGTTGTTATCACACGTTCGAAGGAATACGCTTCTCTACTTAGCTGGCCCGTAGTTTAGAATTTTTTTTGCAGGTATAGTTCACTTGAAACGTCGTGGAAGGCCTTGAACAACTATTTTCATCACTTGTTCTCGGTAAAAGACAATCGAGTTAGCCTCGCATATTCGACGTTATCACACTTTCGAAGGAATACGCTTTTCTAGTTAGCAGGCCCATAGCTGAGAATTTTTTTTGCAGGTATAGTTCACTTGAAACGTTGTGGAAGGCCTTGAACAACTTCTTTTTTCATCACTTGTTCTCGGTAAAACACCCCTTCAACACAATTTTACAAGTTGTAAACTAGTACCCCCCTCTCCCTTTTTCCTCGGCTATGGGCCTGATAGTTAGGCACCAAATATCTTCGAACATATATGGTATGTTGATCGTGCCGATTTTGACGTTTCATTTCACATTGTGTCGGTTTTCACTTCGAGCTTTCGTGTATTGTAGTCAATAGGCAACACATCAACGACGCGTGGGTTTAATTATGAAGTGAACGTAGGTAACAATTGTTCGTGCTCTTGGCAATGTTTATTTCAATATGCGTACTGAATACTTCTATATTGTCGCGGTACAATGCGAATAAAACAGAGGTACACCTTAAGGCAATGAAAGCAGCGCGTTTTCAACAGCTGAGCCACAAGATCGTCTTCTTTGGTCTCGAGTGAAGCTAGAGGCCCACTACCTCGTGTCAAATAAATCCCCCTTCATTGTTTTCGTCCACATGCAGACACGCATCATTTGCCTCCCTCTCAAAGAACATCGCCCCGATGCAAAGTCTGTAATGAAGTTTCGTTTGTGTTTTTTTACAAGGAAAAGCTCACACCGCTCGCTGACGTAAGGCTTCATGCGGACTACGTGAACGAGTTCAAGATGATGCTGGTGACGCCTCGTACTATGCGAACTGTCGGGAACAACTTCGTAAGTGACGTCACGCAGTCTTCGCAGCACTAGGTAAGGTCCAAGATATCTTCTAAGAGCTTTTCGGAAAGTACTCGTTTCCGTACCGGCGTCGAAACCCATACTTTGTCGCCAGTTTGGTAGACGACTATTCTGCGGTGAGCATTGTAACGGCCTGCATCGTACTCTTGCTGCTGGCTGATGCGTAAACGTGCAAGTTGCCTAGCTTCTTCCGCGCGTTCGGTAAACGTGTCGGCGTCCGGGACGATGTCGTCGCCTTCGTGCGGTAACATTGCATTTAACATGGTTTGTACTTCCCGTCCATAAACGAGGCTGAATGGCGTCATGCGGGTCGTTTCTTGCTTGGCCGTGGTTATGCGAACGTTATGTATTGCAAGATTTGATCCCAATTTTTGTGTTCAACGTCTACGTACATTGAAAGCATGTCTTCAATGGTTTTGTTTAGACGCTCTGTCAGCCCGTTCGTCCGCCGGGTGGTAGGTGGTGGTCTTACGATGCTTTGTTCCACTCAGCATCAAAACATGGTCCAAAAGAGCGGCCGTCAATGCGATACCTCTGTCTGTGATTACGACGGTTGGTCCACTATGCCTCAGTACAATATTCTTAATGAAAAATCTTGCCACCTCCGCTGCTGTACCTCTCTGGATAGCCTATGTCTCGGCATAACGCGTCAGATAATCTGTCGCGACGATAACCCATCGGTTGCCTGCAGCAGAAGTAGGGAGTGGGCCCAAAATGTCCATGCCAATCTGGTGGAATGGAGTTATTGGGACCTGTACGGGTTGCAGGAGGCCAGCTGGTTTAGTTGGTGGTGACTTGCGTCACTGGCAGTCGAGACAGGTACGAACGTGGTTCTTCACGGCTGTAATTAGTCTTGGCCGGTAATACCTTTGCTGTACCCTAGCCAACGTTCTTGTGTAACCCAAGTGACCATAGGTAACCTGGTTGTGGCATGATTTCAGTACTTCGGTGCGCAGGACCGCTGGGATGACGAGTAGATAGGCGGATCCCGTCGACGAAAAGTTTCTTTTTTAGAGTACTCCGCCCCGTAAACAAAACGATGACAGACAGCACTTTTGCGAAACCTCTTGCCGCCTTCCGAGAACTGCCATCCAAGTAGGTAATTAAGCCAAGCAACTCAGCGTCGTCACGTAGTTGCTGCGCAATGGTGGTCGTGTCGAGGACACCAAAAAATGATGTTCCTCCTCCTCAGGAAGGGTCGCCGACTCAATGGGTGAACGGGACAAACAGTCGGCGTCCATATGCCGCTTCCCTGACTTATGTACGACTGCCATATCGAATTCCTGCAGCCTGAGACTCCAACGTGCTAATCGGCTGGTAGGGCCTTTAACATTTGTTAACCAACACAGTGAGTGGTGATCGCTGATTACTTTGAAAGGGCGACCATATAAATACCGACGAAATTTTGTAACCCCCCATACCACGGCGAGACATTCCTTCTCAGTCGTGGAGTATTAGCCTCAGTGCGTGTTAACGTTCTGCTTGCGTAAGCGAATACCCTTTCTGTGCCTTCTTGCTGCTGCACAAGGACAGCTCCCAGACCAACATTGCTAGCATCGGTGTGAAGCATCGTAGGGGATCTCTCGTCGAAGTGGGCAAGAACTGGAGGTGTTTGTAGACACTGGCGGAGATCGTTAAAAGCAGCTTTCTCTTCGTTATTTCATTCAAAGGTGACGTCTTCTCTCGTGAGGCGAGTTAACGGTGATGCTATGCGTGCGAAGTCTGCGTTAAATCGTCGATAATATGCACAGAGGCCGAGAAAGCGTCTGACAGCCTTTTTATTGGTCGGCAAAGGAAACTGTTCTACGGCTGCAATATTTTCAGGATCGGGACGAACACCTGCATAACTGACGATATGACCAAGAAATCGCAGCTCTTCTTAGCAAAAGTGGCACTTCTCAGGCTTCAACGTCAGGCCCGCGGTCTGTATGGCTCGTAAGACCACCTCAAGTCTCTCAAGGTGCTCGTAAAACGCTGCGGAGAACACTATGACGTCGTCCAGATATACTAAGCATGTTTTCCACTTTAACCCAGAAAGCACAGTATCCATGAGTCTTTAAAAGGTAGCAGGCGCTGAGCACAAACCGAATGGCAAGACCTTAAGTTCATACAACCCATCTGGTGTTACAAAAGCGGTCTTCTCGCGGTCTCTCGTGTCCACCTCGATTTGCCAATCTGCACTCCGCAAATTCATTGAAGAGAAGTATCGAGCGTGTCGAAGTCTGTCGAGAGAGTCGTCTATACGCGGTAGTGGATATACGTGTTTCTTGGTCACCTGATTTGGCTTTCGGTAATCCACACAGAAACGCAGGCTGCCGTCTTTTTTCTTAACGAGGACTACAGGTGACGCCCAGAGCTTTATGAATGCTGAATGACGTCATCTTCAAGCATTTTGTCTACCTGCTGTTGTATTGCTTCACGTTCTTTTGGAGCCACGCGATAAGGGTTTTGGTGAATAGGTCTCGCGTTTCGTCGGTAATTATTCGATGCCTGGTTAGAGGCGTGCGGCCAACTTTTGATGTTGTCGAAAAGCAGTCTTAAAATTTTACCAGTAGCTCAAGGAGTCTGCGTCGATCGTCTTTCGGCAAAGTAGTGCTAACGTCCAGAACGGGCGCTGAATCAAGGTTTAGCGACTCATCTACTACCGCCAAGCAGCCTTCGACATCTACATCGTCGAAGTAAGCGACAGCCGTGCCTTTAGGAAGGTGCCGGCGCTCAGCACTGAAATTGGTCAGCAGCAAGTCCGTGCATCCAGCAGCAACTCTGACGATACCTCGTGCGATGGAACTACCGTTGGTGAAGAGCAGCGAGCTTATTTGGTCTGCAACTCCTTCGGCGTAAAACTGAGCAGCGGTGGCCACCGAAACAAGCGTGCTTGACCTAGGAGGGAGAACCACGTCGTCATCAGTAATACGCAGTTGGTTTGGTCGCGCCTCTTGAGAATTGGGTAAGCCCGAACTGTTGTTAAACGTAATCAAGCTCTCTAGTATGTTGATGACGGCGCCATATTCCCGTAAAAAATCTATGCCAAGAGTTACATCTCTGCAGCATGCGGCGATAACGACGAACGACGCAGTGAAAGGAGAACCTCTGATGTCAACTCTTGCAGTACATCTTCCAGAGGGCATCAGTAACTGGCCGCCTGCTGTTCTTATGTGAGGGCCTGTCCACGGCGTCTTCACTTTTCGGAAGCTGTCGGCGAGGTCCTGACTGATAATAGATAAGTCGGCACCAATGTCGACTAGAGCTGTCACTTTCTGACCGTCAAGAAGAACACTAAGGTCGGCAGTCACAATTTCATCGTTTTCACGGCTTATCGGCTGTACAACGTCATGCTGTGGGGGCTTCTTGTCGTCATATTTATGGCCTGCAACCTCGCCCCCGGAGGTCGCCGACCTCAGTTTCCCCATCGCGGGCTAGGTGACCTTCTTGTATTAAGATCCGCGTATGTGTGGCGGTGCGACAAAGGTGAACGCGCGGGGAACGGAGAGCGGGATTGACGTCTCAGACTAGGAGGGTGAGTAGGCATTGCCTCCTCTGCAGTGGTACAGTCATCCTCAAAGTGAGAACGGGCTCCTTAGAAAGGGATGTCGTCACGGCGTGGTGTGCATTCGTCGTTGGTACGTCGACCGTCAAACCAAGGTCGATGAGGACGGAATAAATCACCTCGATGCAAGCAATGATGGGCAATATGGCCTGCACCTCCGCAGTGAAAGCATAGTGGACGTCTGTCCACTGTGCGCGATGTATTGGTTTTTCGGGTCGGTGGACGTCTGAGCATCTCCCCTGGCGTCGCTGCCCATGGGGTGGCTGTGGACGGCTGGTTGTATGACCGTAGCGTGGTTGGTTGATGCAGTGTCTGCTCTTGCGGCGGAGACCAAGGGACCATGGGCACCTGGTGGTACTGCGTCGGCATAGCGGGTGGTGGACGTCGAAGAGCGGCAGCGTAGCTCATAGGACGCTGCTGAGTATCAGGACCAGTCGTAGACAATGCTTGGTGAATTTCGTCGCGTACGACTTCAGCGATCGAAGCGATGGGATTTTCAGACACCGGAGTCCATAACCTCTGCAGTTCTTCGCCAACTATCTCCCTAATCAAGTCTCGTAAGGAGGTCTGATTCTCAGACATCATGGCATTAGCGTTGATTGGGACATTGTAGGACATTCGGTTATATTGCCTGCTGCGTTGATGAAGGGCCCGCTCGATAGCCGTAGCTTCCTTAATGAAGTCAACCACGGTACTTGGAGGATTGCGCAGTAGCCCGGTGAAAAGCTGTTTCTTGACACCGCGCATGAGGTAACTCAACTTTTTATCTTCCGTCATGTGCGGGTTAGCTCGATAAAAGAGACGAGTCATGTCCTCGGCAAACATTGCAACGATTTCGTGGGGGTTTTGAACCCGTATCTCCAATAACTGCTGCGCACGGCCCCTTCTATCGACATTGGCGAAGGTATAGACGAACGTCTGTCGAAAGTCAGGCCAAGCTGACAAATTGCCTTCACTATTTTCATACCAAGTAAGAGCGCCATCGTCAAGGTAGAAATAGACGTGGGAAAGCTTTTCCTGTTCCGACCACTGATTGACCTTGGCAACACGCTCGTAGTTGTCAAGCCAGTCGTGGACGTCTGCATGGGAACCGCCACTAAAGCGATCGGAAACGAGGGGTTGAAAAATGGTCACCTGAGATGAGAGCGTCAAAAAGCTGCCTTGGGCACCTGTTGTGGGCTTGCGTTGGCCATTGGTTGAGGTGTTCGGTGCCTAGGAGGTTCCGGCGAGTGAGTGAGCTCTGGCGCGAGGCCTCGCAACCGTCGACTGGAGCGATGCACCGGAGTTGCTACCGGTGACAATGATTCTGGACTCGATGAACGGCTCCCAGCGGGCGTGTGGAGCATCAGACAGAGTTGCGGCCCAGCTCCTCCACCAGTGTCGCGGTACATCGCGAATAAAACAGAGGTACACGTTGAGGCAACGAAAACAGCGTGTTTTCAACAGCTGAGCCACAAGACCGTCTTCTTCGGTCTCGAGTGAAGCTAGAGACCCACTACCTCGTGTCCACTAAATCCCCCATCATTGTTTTTGTCCACATGTAGACACGCGTCAATATTTTATTGTCCACTTGTAGTATTAAATCAATGACCCGAGCCTGCATGAGTTTAAAGTATACTGCGAAGAAAACGCGCAAATAAATGCGCCCTATTACCGCCAGAGTCGGAAAAACATTATAACTAGAGAAACACACGGCAAACAAACAAGTTAACTTAACAATGCTGCACCTTCAGCAATTTAAGGTGTTTAAAGTTTTCTTGCAAGTAGAGCACCTTACCATGACACAAGGGCGCCCCTCCCACCATATCGCACTCCTTGCCGAGGGCTGAACATCTTCGAACCTCCTCCCGATCGCAAGCCTTACGGCTTGTATCTGCCAGGAAAGAAAATATTGGTGATGACAATCAAAATAGAATGTGCACTTGCACGCGTCAGTCCTCAAAAAAACTTCCCATGGCAGAGAGGAGAATTGGGGTTCATTGAATGAGATTACAATTGCTTACCGATACACACTGGTGCGTGCGCTGTAAAGTCGCACTTTTTCCCCCTAGATCTGCATATTTTCATCTCTTCTTCATTGCATGTCGTGCGATTTATGTCTGCAAAGGAAACGACGGTGTTTAAAATATACTAAACAAAGCACACTAGCTAAGTTTGCACTGAGTGGTGCGAGGCTGGGTCACAGTAGTGCTGGTAGACACCTATAGGTGACCGTATCTTTGCTTGGCTTTCGTCTTCTTCCTTCTGTCTTTCCTCTTGCTACACTACACAATACATGCTGACTACTGTACTACATTGCTTCCTCTCTAAGTTTGACGTTTTTTTAGTCTGTGTCTTTCTGTCGAAGTTCTTTCTTCTGTTTTTCTTTCCTTTATTTCTGTCTCTTCCTCAGTAGTAGTTCTCTTGGCTTCCATCTTTTTCCCTCCTCGACCATAATAGCTCTGCTGTAGAACTGCTAAAGCGCGTATGTGTCGCAAAAATGGTGCAAATGCCACTGCTGACTGCACTGGTCCACTAGAAATTAAAAAGGAAACACGCGGACAGCGAACGCAGATAAGGAATGGCGTGTTCCAGAGTCTCTTGTTAACCGTCTTTACGGAGTGCTTTGGCGGTCATTCACTGACAAAACATTGAGGTGCGAAGAAACGAGGACACGAACATCGTGTCCTTTCTCGTCCTCGTTTCGCAGTGGCTTCATGTTTTCTCAGACAACGCAACAACAAGCCCAAGAACGCGTTTTAGTCGGCGATTGAACGCGTGACGGTTCGTGAAAATGATAAATTTCGATCTGCGACACACGGAAAACGTTGACCGTAACACCTAAGCTGAAAATAAATAAATAAACGAAGTTCAGCTGGCCACTGATTAAACCTCGTCTGCCGGAACGAAAGAAAAACACTTGAGGCTTAAGCACGGTCCACAAAACGAGCGCTGAAAACACGTGTGCCGGCGTCAAAAAAAAAAAGCGGGCATACTGTGAAACATGAGCAACTGCGCAGCACGGGTTATTCCCGTTCGTCGAGTACCCATGGCTCAATTTACCAAAGTGTCGATGGCATATCAATGTTTGAGGTGAGAATGCTGGATTTGTTTGGCACCTAGACATTTTTGTTTGTCGCATTCGATGTGCAACGTACGCACTACTTATTTTTACTCCTTATTGACTTCATGCTTTTTACGCCAGTTGAGATACGCGTCGTCTGCAGCGAGTTCTGTCAATTTTCGCCCGCTTCATACTAGCACCATGTAGAAAGCGGACGAGAGGAGAAATCTCACTCTCCACGAGGCAGTGGCGCCCTCTCTCACGTGGCGCCAGAGTCATTCGCCTGTTTACGAAACGGGTTTAGACACTTTCAGTTCATGATTGGTATTTGCAAATTTTTATGAATAATATTATTTTACACCTCGATCGTTTAGTTTAACCTAGTTTTGAGCGTCGCAAGCCTTGCTGTGGCCTTGTTTATGAGCGTGACCACGCTACATGCAATCCATGTATGAACGTTTGTAGCCCCCCCCCCCCTTACCAAAGTGCTGCGGACTTTATCCACGCATGTCTACGAAGTGAATGTTAATGATAGGGCGAAGCCGTGCAAGTCACATCATGAATCGTGACCCTTCTTTTTTCTTCTAGTTAACAGCCTTTTATTCTGTTCTTGTCAACCTTTTGTTCTTCCATATGCTTTGACAAATGGATGGTTGAATGTCGTTGTTTTTTTTTTGGTGTTTCAGACTTCCACTTTGTTTACTCTGGGTGACAGCCTTCTGATTACCTTTTTGTTGTCCGCAGATGTTTCGAATTCTACATCTGCTGTAGACGCATGGCGGCGGTTTATGAACGGGGGAACATTGTGCGCTGTTAAGGTGCTTCGCCCCTCATGAAATTGCGGGAACATTTTTTTAAAAGTCACTGATTCGTATGTGAAACTAAAGAGGTGGCCTGGGCGTAGTTGTAAGACTTATTGGAAGAAAACAGCGAGAAAAACAAGAAACCAAACAAAGAAAGAACCATGCAGCGCTCTGTATGTGTCCTTCTGTTGGATAGTTGTTTTCCGCGCTGTTACCTTCCCGTTCGTATGCGAAACATTTTTTTTCAGTTTGTTAGTCTAGGGTTGCGCTCACAGCTGCTCTAACGGCCAGAGTGTGGAGACGGTGCTTTTTTTGCAGCTTTAGACAAAAGAAAATGTAAAGTTTTTAAACGTGATAGCTCTCTCCGAGGTGACTTGCACATTGCCGATTGACTCTCGAACATTTGTAAGTACTCGCGTGACCTTCAACCTCAGCCACAGAAATCTCGAGAATGCTTCGTAATGGACAGTTCCTTAAAAGTTGTCTATTGTATATAGTTTGTTGTGATCAGAATTTTATATAATAGTGTTTGTGCTACATTACATCATCTGTGGTCTATTAAACTATTCAAGCTTGCAAAATAGTGTTCCAGTGCTTGCCGAAAGCTGCGCTGGAAAATTTAATCCATGTTCTTAAAACATTGTCATACAACAGTTTTGTTTGTAGCTGAATAGTAAATTTAAGTGAGTTCTGAATTCTTCCATAGAAGTGATAAGCCAAGTATTAAGCTTTTTTTTACAATGCTACCTATTGCATTTTCCTTAGCGAAGACCTATAGTAAATTTTTCATATCACAAAGCCATGTTTGTGTTATAGAGAATAAGAATATAAAAGAGGGGTGCTGACAAACGAGTAACAAAAATAAATAAAACATTTTAGGCATTCCGCAGTGGATGCTTACCAATGCACACGGCAGCGCCGAGCGAGAAATCGCATTCCATTCCCATTTCTTTGCACGCGTTGTTCTCGTCTTCGTTGCATTCAGTTCGTTTCGTGGCTGTGCAGAGAACAAGATTAAGCAAAACATTGAAAGCAACTAGAACATAAAAACGCCGAAGGAAATATTTAAACACGCACTTGATAGTAACCACTCGCACGTTGCTTGAGAAGCAAACTTGAAAGATCTGACGCACTGTGGGGATCGATGGCATATAATGCGAAGAAGCCAGCAAGACGTTTATAATGTTGTACATAACATGTGTGTATCGATTTGCATGTTTAGGCCTGTAATTTATATTCGTGATACAGTCACTTCGCACAATAATATTTTTCTGTATGTCAAGCTATGGCGAAACGGTCGCGATTGCACGATGAGCGTGAAACATACAGTACATGCCATACATCTTCGTCATTTATGTTTGTCATGCAGTCACGAGGAGCAATACCAGTTTTATTGTATATCAAGCTAGAGAACCGGACTTTAGCGCACCATGAGCGTGGTGATGAGCGTGGTGTGTAAGTCATGCCATACACAGTATGCATGTCATGGTTATCATGCTGCGGTGATTAATGTTAGTCGTAAAGTTATTGTATGCCATGACAAATTTGGTATGCATTACATTAACGGTATGGCCATGAAAGCACAAAGTCAGCGGTGGCTATATATATGCGCTCAACGTCGCAGAATATTGCTAAATGCTTGGAATTTTAAATGTGTACAACGCGAAGAAGCGCGAAGAAGTATTTATATATATATATATATATATATATATATATATATATATATATATATATATATATATATATACATATATATATATATATATATATATATATATATATATATATATATATATATATATATATATATATATATATATATATATATATATATATATATATATATATATATATTGAAACCGGGTGTTGAACCAGCAGGAGTTGACTCGGCGAATGAAAGCTTTATTGAGCGCAAGGGCAAACTGAACGCAAGCCTGCGATCACAGCAAGTCTTCTTCCTTTTCTATATTCGAGCTCCATGCCCACTGCCCTCGTTACAATCACTCCCGGGCGATGAGGGAGCCATCCTGGCGACCTAAGGACAGGTGTACACAGAAGGGTCATGGTATGGCTTGAGCCGAGAAATGTGTACAATTTCTTGTCCCCGACGGCGCTTGTCCGGAGATGCATCCAGCGGCTCGACCAGGTAGTTGACAGGGGATGTTTGGCGTATAACTCGATAAGGGCCATGGTACCTGGACGAAAGCTTGTGGGAGAGTCCTGGAGGAGTAGAAGGAATCCATAACCACACCAGTGAGTTCGGTGCAAAGCTCATAGACGTGGCTTGTGCGTCGTGGCGATGTTTTTGGCGCGTCTGGTCATGTGACGTGAACGCACGAGCAAGCTTCCGACATTCTTCAGCGTGTGCTGCTGCTCGAGAAACGGTAGTCATCTCTGAAGGGTCCGGTCGATAAGGAAGAATAGTATCCATTGTTGATCATGGCTCGCGTCCATAAAGAAGAAAGAAAGGCGAAAATCCAGTGGTGCTTTGCGTTGCAGTGTTGTAAGCATATGTCACAAAAGGCAGTATGCTATCCCAATTTGACTGGTCGAATGAAGCGTACTTGGCCAGCATATCCCCAAGTGTACGATTAAAACGCTCTGTCATCCCATTAGTTTGCGGATGATAGGCTGTGGTAGTGCGGTGTATGATGCGACACTCGCTCAACAACGCTTTGATAGCATCGGAGAGAAAAACGCGGCCGCGGTCGCTTAGTAACTGTCGAGGTGCTCCATGCCTTAAAACCAGGTTTTGCAGTATAAAACACGCAACGTCTTTTGCGGTAGCAGAAGGTAACGCAGCTGTTTCAGCGTACCGCGTTAGGTGGTCGATAGCGACAATGACCCAGCGGTTGCTACTCGAAGTATAGGGAAGCGGACCGTAAAGGTCGATTCCGTCACGATCGAAAGCTCGTGCTGGACATGGCAACGGCTGCAAGGGACCTGTGGCATGCTGAGTGGGCATTTTGCGTCGCTGGCACGTAAGGCAAGACTTTACGTAACGGCGAACGAAACGGTACATACCGCGCCAGTAGTACCGCAGCTGCAAGCGAGTGCATGTTTTTAACACACCAGCGTGGCCACATTGCGGATCATCGTGGAACGTGGCACAGATGTCAGAGCGCAGATGTCGGGGAATGACGAGCAACCACTTACGACCCATCGAACTGTAGTTTCGGCGGTAAAGCAGGTTATCCCGAATTGCGAAGTGTCCTGCTTGACGGCGAAGCGTCCTGGAAACTGGAGCGGGCGTCCGGTTTGAGAGCAAGTCCAAAAGAGAAGAAATCCAAGCATCTTTGCGTTGCTCGGAAGGCATGTCCGAAATGCTGATGGCCAAGGCAGCACTGGTGGAGATAGGCGAGCCGACAGCTTCTGAAGCCAATGGCGAACGTGACAGGGCATCGGCGTCGGAATGCTTACGGCCAGAACGGTAGACAACACGGATATCGAACTCCTGTAACCGCAATGCCCAACGAGCGAGCCGACCATTAGGATCTTTTAGTGAAGATAACCAGCAAAGCGCATGGTGGTCTGTCACAATATCAAACGGACGTCCATATAAATAAGGCCAAAATTTTCCAATTGCCCAAATAATGGCAAGGCACTCCTTTTCAGTTACACTGTAATTCTTCTCGGCTTTACTGAGGGTGCGGCTGGCATAGGCAACGACGTACTCGTCAAAGCCATCCTTGCGTTGGGCCAGTATGGCCTCTAGCCCGACACCACTAGCGTCTGTATGAAGCTCCGTTGGAGCAGATGGATCGAAATGTCGGAGTATGGGAGGCGTGGTGAGAAGCCGTCGGAGTTCCTGAAATGCATCATCACACGCCTGCGACCACGCTGACAAATCAGACCTTCCGGCAAGAAGATTGGTCAAGGGGGCGATAATGGAGGCGAAATTGCGGACGTAGCGCCGGAAGTAAGAACATAGGCCGATGAAGCTTCGAAGCTCTTTGACGGTGGTTGGCTTTGGGAACGCCGCGACTGCATTAGGTTTCGTAGGGTCCGGGAGAATGCCGTCCTTAGAAACCACATGGCCGAGAATTACAAGCTTGCGAGCGCCGAAGTGGCATTTCTTCAAGTTAAGTTGAAGTCTCGCCGTTGAAAGGCACGTAAGAACTTGCTCGAGGCGGCTGAGGTGGGTCGCAAAGTCGCTTGAAAATACCACAATGTCGTCCAAATAACAGAGGCACGTTTTCCATTTCATACCTTGCAAGACGGTATCCATCATTCTTTCGAAAGTGGCAGGCGCATTGCAGAGGCCGAAGGGCATAACGGTGAATTCATATAGTCCATCCGGTGTTACAAAGGCTGTCTTCGGGCGGTCACCCTCTGCCATGGGCACCTGCCAGTAGCCGGAGCGTAAATCTAACGAAGAAAAGAACTCTGCTCCTTGTAGGCAGTCCAAAGCATCATCGATGCGCGGCAGAGGGTATACGTCTTTGCGCGTTATCTTGTTGAGTCGGCGGTAGTCAACGCAGAACCGGATGGATCCGTCTTTTTTCTTGACGAGAACAACCGGTGAAGCCCAGGGACTGTTGGAGGGCTCGATGATGCCGCGTTTCAACATGTCGTCCACTTGTTCGTCGATGACACGGCGTTCAGCAGATGACACACGGTACGGACGCTGCCTTAGTGGGGCTTGTTGACCGGTGTCAATACGGTGAATGACCGCAGAGGTTCGGCTTAAGCCTGACTGGTCACGATCGAATGAAGAACGAAAGCGGAGAAGAAGATTTATAATCTCTTCGCGCTGAGTTGGTGCGAGCTCAGAGTCGATGGCATCCGAGAATACGTCCAGAGCATCATTAGGCGCGTTGGTAGGAGTGACAGCACAAATTGGGAGTGAAACCGTTGAATCGGGTATAGTAGCCGGAAGAATGCACTCGCAAGGTTCGTAGCTTCCCAGGCATTCTCCACGTAGTAAGGATGACGGGCTGTCCGAGGGATTGCACACATAAATGGGAGCGTGACCATTGCGAAAAATGACGACGGCAAACGGAAGCATGATATTTCGACGGCACGCAGATGGGACCGATGGCATAAACAACGCAGGCAATTCGGGGGGGGGGGGAGGCACACGACACCGAGACAACAACAGCTGAGAAAGGCGCAATGTCAACGTCAGAAGCAGCAAACACTCTACACGAAGCGCCATCGTCGGGGTCATAGCACGGCACAGATAATGCGAGTTCGGAACGAGCACAGTCGACCAAAGCAGAATTTGACGAAAGAAAGTCCCATCCAAGGATAACGTCATGCGAAGAACGGAATAAAACTACAAATGAGACGACGTACATCGCACCTTGAATGACGACTCGTGCAGTGCACACAACTGAAGGCTGAATATGATGGGACGTAGCTGTCTGCAAAGATAGGTCGGTAAGTGGCGTGGTCACTTTCTTCAAGTTTCGGCACAGTTTCTCGCTAATTACAGATACGGCAGCTCCAGTGTCAACAAGTCCGTGCACCTTTATGCCATCAATATAGAGTTCGATTTCGTTCGGGGGACAGCAGTTAGGTCTTGAAATTTTCGCTGCCAACGCAGTTCTTGCCCCCGGAACTGCGCCCGTCAGTTTTCCCCTCGCGGTGGGCTGTTGCGACGCAACATTGGAGAAATGGATCTGCGACGAGGAGAAGGCGAACGGCTTGAGCCGGATGGGCGGCGACCGGTACGTACGTCTAGAGGTGGATCGGCAGGAACGGGATATCGCGGCTGAATGGGCATGTAGTGTGAGGCCCCTGCAATGTCATGAGAAGGGAAGCTGCGACGGCGGCAGTGACGAGCTATGTGGCCTGGGATGCCACATGAAAAACATATTGGCCGATTATCCGGAGTGCGCCATTGGCTGACGGTAGGGGCACTTGTCGCCGAATAAGGTACCGGAAACGGTCGTGCAGGCGGCGGCTTCATATAAACGTTCCGAGTTGTTTCGTATACAGCCGGAGACGGGACAGTCAACGGGTGGGCAGGTGGCGTCGACGAATAAAAGTGGCGAGTTGCTTCGTAGATAGCCGGAGACGATGGAGCGCGTGGCCGAGCAACAGCGGCTGCATATGTTAGTGGTGCGGTAACAGATGGTGGAGCCGGAGCTGGCGGCAATGCTTCGGCAACTTGCGATTCAATGACCTGACGAAGCGAAGGCGATAAGGGTGCCATCGGCTCGGTAGTTCTGGTGATTATAGATAGCTGCCTGGTGACCTCCTCGTGTATGAATTGCTTTATGAGTGGCATTAAAGCAGAGTGGTCGGCAGTGTCATGGCGATAGTCGAGGGATGAAAGGTCCGCGGTGTCTTGAGCAGCGCAACGTGTGGAAGCACGTTGCCTACGCAGCTCATCATAACTTTTGCAGAGCTGAATCACCTCGGCGACTGTCTGGGGACACTTCGCAGCAAGCATTTGGAATGCACCATCGTCGATTCCTTTCATTATGTTTTTTATCTTGCCTGCCTCATCCAGAGTCGGGTTGATGAGCTGGCAGAGGAAGAGCACATCTTCGATGTAGCTCGTGAAAGTCTCATCTGTTCTCTGTACTCTGCCACGCAAGCGCTGTTCAGCACGAAGGCGGCGGACAGCAGGACGTCCAAAGACTTCCGAGAGGGTTTTTGCCAATTCCGACCACGTACTGAAATCACTTCGATGATTTCTGTACCATAGTTTCGCCACGTCGGTCAGGTAAAAATTCACATTTGTAAGCTTATCGGCTGCGTTCCACTTATTGTACGCGCTCACCAGTTCATACTCGGCAATCCAGTTGTCCACATCTTGGTCCTCTGTGCCACCAATTATGGGGGGGTCACGCTGCCGGAGAGCGCCAGCGCAGAAGACAGGTATGGGTGTGAGAGCTGGAGTGGCGGCCTGAGACGGTCCCGGATCAGTCATCGCAGAAGGTGGTTGGAGTGTGCGGCTACGAAGCTCCAGGGTGAGGACCAGATGTAGCATAAAGCATTGGCAACGATCAGAGAGAGATAGAGAGGTAAACAACACTGCATCTGTTCTGCATGCGGCGAGCGCCAAACGCCTTTGGCACTTGCGCTCGTTGGACAACCAGGCCACGATTGAAGGTCGCTTACAGAAATGATGAGCACACCTTCCTTGTGCTAGCTGTTTTTTATTTCTTTATTTTTACAAATACATCCGTAGTGGTTTTCAGGGCTAAAAGCTACAGTCTGCTGCTTGACAGCTCTTTGAAACACGTACGTGGGGAGTGCGCAGGTGCAGTATATCCCGGCCGTGTGCTAGCCTACACCTTCGCTTCTCGTTAGGAACTTAATCCGTGCCGCAAGGAAAGACGAAGTGTGGACGGCCTCCGGTTCCCACATCGATGCATGCGGCTCGACGAAGCACAGCACGGGCATGAATAAGGCGATGCCGTTCAAAGCGTGCCCGTGGGTCTTTTGCGTCATCACGCGCGTGATAATGAAGCCTCTGCAACGGTGAAACACCCCCGAGACGTGCGGGCCGTCAACATTAAAAGGGTGTTCGTGAATAGCTCGTTGTTTGCACGGTTGCGGAGGTGCAGGCGGTGGCCGATTGTCTAACGTGTCACCCCACGGAGCGACAGATCGCAGGTTTGTATGACCGGTCTCGCTCGTGTCGAAGATTTTGGTTACTTATTTATTTGTGTATATTGTGGGCATTTAGTATACGCAACCTCTTCACCGGTACATTATCATCATTATCATGTGTGGCTCATGCATCCTCATCGTTGTCGCGTAGCATCATCTTCTTGGCTCATTCATCGTAGCTGTCGGCTGCCGGTTCCTCGGTCCTAATAAAAGGTAATCCAAACCAAGACTTCATACGTGGTGGAGAGTGCTGTTAGATCCCCCGCCATCCTCTCGACCACTCTACCCCCTGGAGCTACGTTCAGGTCGCCGCTTGGGCCAGGTGTCCGGAAATATGTCGCACCAAGATGAGGCCGGTGCTGCAGCCGTTCCCACTCAACCACCGCGTGCCGCGCCTTCTCACGTCATCAACAGCCTCCAGCGTGAGCCCCATCCCTTCGCTGGTATGCGCGGGGAAGATGTGGAAGAATGGCTGGACGATTTCGAACGGGTCGGCGCTGCTAACCGGTGGGATAACACCTACAAACTCGCTCACGTGTCGTTCTACCTCACGGGTGTCGCGAAGACGTGGTTCCTCAACCACTTCATTGACATCCCCGACTGGTCAGCCTTCAAAGATCAGCTTCGTCATGTCTTTGGCACACCGGCTGTTCGTTCGGCTCTCGCAAAGAAAGCTCTCGCGACTCGGAAACAGCACATCGGGGAGTCGTACACATCCTACATCGAGGATGTTCTTTTACTTTGCCGCCGGGTTAATACACCAATGACAGAATCAGACAAGGTGTGCCAGCTTCTTAAGGGGATTGCACCCGCCGCATTCAATGCCCTAGCGATCCAGAATCCGGCTACCGTTGCTGACGTTGCGACAACCTGTCAGCGCCTCGAAGAACTTGAGTCTATGCGCCTACAATCAGACAGTGACGCGACCCGTATTACGACTGATCCAAACCTGCGAGACACGATAAGGGCGATTATACGTGAAGAATTAGAATCAATGGGATTCACACTACCTTCAGTGTGTCCCGTTCAGTCCTCTTCAACGTCATTGCGGGATGTCATCAGGGAGGAGCTCACGTCCATGACCCACATGGCCAACCTGCAGCCCATTGTCTCCCGTACTCTACCATCGTTACCGCACACCGCCACCGCACCACCAGGCACCGTCAGCTCGACGTCCCCGCCACGAACGTACGCGTCGGTTGCTGCCGCACCTCCCACAAGCTTTCCCACGGGCTTTTCATCACCACCGCGTGAGCCGTCACCTGTCCCTCTGACTTCTCTCTCTCCTGGTGCAGTCAGCGCAAGCTACTACCCTTCTCATCGATCGACTCGGCCTACGTGCTATTATTGCGGCTATCCTGGTCACATTGCACGCTTTTGCCGCAAGCGCCAGCAAGACGAGCGCCGAGGGTATGACATACGCGAACGGGACTATACCGCAGGAGCCTTGTACCAGGGTCGCCGTTATTCGTCACCACCGCGTCGGTCTCCATCTCCGCCAGCATCGGGTGAACTGCGCAGTAGTCATCGATCAACCAGACGCCGTTCACCGTCGCCTTATCGGCGCTCTTCTTCTCCTCTTCAGCCTGCTTCTCTTACTTCTGATCGGCGTCCGGAAAACTAAGCGATGCAGTTTTTGGAGGACAAACTGCATTCCAACACAGGACTCCAATTCCTCCAGCGCGCCCCTACAATATGATTGCGGTCATAGTTGAGGGAGTGGACGTTGATGCTTTGGTGGACACTGGGGCTGCGTTTTCTGTTATTCGTGCTGATTTGTGTGCCCGTCTGCGAAAAGTCACAACGCCTTATGATGGACCGACACTGGTTACAGCCCAGGGAACAATGATTCGCTCTTCCGCTCTCTGTACCTCCCGTGTACTAATTGACGAAATTCTTCATCATATAGAATTTGCTGTGCTATCCCCGTGCTCCCATGAACTCATTTTAGGCTGGGACTTTCTTTCCTCTGCTTCTGCGGCTATTTGCTGTGCACAACGTGTCGTCCATCTTACTGACACGGACCACTTGCTCAACGACGAAACCTACAGGCCACTTCGACTCATCGCTGCAGTAGACATCGAGTTACCACCAAACGAACATCAATTAGTGACAGTTTTGTCCAACGACGTCGACTCTGGTGACATTTTGGTCACTCCGTCACCCTGTTGCCTTAATAAAGGCATAGCTCTCGCATCAGGTGTGGCTCGGTTCAACAATGGATCAACTGTTCTCGCTGCTACCAACACCACACCAGATAAAATTTTACTACCACGGGGCACTACTGTCGCCTGCGTTGCCGATCTGCAGCCTGTGTGCGTTGTGCCTCTTACCCCTGTCTCCTCTAAAGGCCATCCTGCAGATCATGCTGCTTCCTCGGCCTTTACAGCAGCCATCAACAAAGACTTGAATGACTCACAGAAGCAGCAGCTGCTTGATTTGTTGGAAAAGCATGCAAACTCCTTTGACGTTCATTCATCCACCCTGGGCCAGACAACCGCTACAGCACATCGTATTCAGACCGACGGAACATCCATTGTGCATCGTCGTCCGTACCGCGTCTGCCTAGCCGAACGGAAAATCATTGAGGAAAACGTAGAAGATATGCTGCAACGGGAGATAATCCGACCCTCAACCAGTCCTTGGTCGTCTCCGGTGGTTCTGGTGCGTAAAAAAGACGGTTCCGTACGATTTTGCGTCGATTACCGAGCAGGAGTGCCTCGCCATCGTTTGGTCAGTACAGAAATTTCGTCCATATCTGCATGGCCGCCATTTCACCATTGTGACCGACCACCATGCTTTATGTTGGCTTTCGACACTCAAGAACTTGTCGGGACGCCTCGGACGCTGGATTCTACGCCTCCAAGAATATGATTTTGAGATCGTGTACAAGTGTGGCAGGAAGCATAGCGACGCCGATGCTCTTTCTCGCTGCCCACTACCAGCGACTCCACTCGGGGTTTCCGCAATCAATTTGCACAACACGCCCTCGGAGTCCACGTCTACGGCGGTTTCCTCTCTCACCTCTATGGACCAGCTGCCTTCGGATGACCCGCAAGATTTTCCTTCTCGACAGTTGGCTGACCCATACTGTCGACGTATTATAGACTACCTCACTGGCAGTTCCCGTCCACCTAATGCAAGGCTCCGTCGCCAACTCTCGCAATTTAAGCTGGACAACTCGGTGCTGTACCGCAAAATTTACCATCCTGACGGTCAGCGCTGGGTTCCCGTTCTACCCCGATCGCTTCGGTCCGAAGTCCTCAGGGCACTTCATGACCATCCGACTGCTGGTCACCTTGGTTACCATAAAACCTACGATCGCCTTCGAAGTCGGTTTTATTGGCCAGGCATTACCACTAGTGTAGCTCGGTACGTCGGGTCCTGCACTACCTGCCAATGTAGAAAACTACCAACATCTGCTCCCGCTGGTAAACTACAGCCTCTTCCGTGCCCAGCCACACCATTCGAAGTTGTAGGCGTCGATCTTTATGGCCCCCTCCCAGTCAGTGCTGGTGGAAACCGGTGGATAGTAACAGCCATTGACCATTTGACGCGCTACGCCGAGACGGCATCCGTTACTACAGGTTCAGCTTCTGAGATTGCTGATTTCATCCTCCGAGCCATTATACTGCGTCATGGTGCTCCACGTGTGTTGCTCAGTGACCGTGGAAGGGCCTTTCTTTCACAACTAGTGAACGAACTTCTTCAGGCCTCCGGCACAACTCACAAGACTGCCTCTAGTTATCATCCCCCGACTAACGGCCTCACTGAGCGATTCCACCGCACTCTTGCTGATATGATCGCCGCCTATATTCAACCAGACCACAAAAACTGGGACGTTGTTCTACCATTCGTCACTTTCGCCTACAATACGGCCATTCAGCGAACAACCGGTTACTCGCCATTTTACCTAGTTTATGGACGCTCCCCTACATCTTTCCTGGACGTCTCCTTCTTTACCTGCCAAGCGAATTCATCTCCATCCTCTTCAGAGGAATACGTTTCACGACTCGCACAGTGCCGCCAACGAGCTCGTATAAACACTGAAGCCCGCCAGCAAGACAGAAAGCTAGTTTATGATGAATCGCATCGTGATGTATCCTTCCAACCTGGAGACGAAGTGCTCCTTTTGACGCCTGTTCGCACACCTGGTTTGTGCGACAAATTTCAGCCTCGGTTTATTGGGCCGTACACAGTTCTTGAAGAGACTTCACCAGTGAATTATCGCGTGACGCCACTTGTAGCCCCAGCAGATTGCCGTTATCGAACTACAGAGGTCGTCCATGTCTCCCGTATGAAGCCCTTCATGCGACGTTCTTTGTCCCCTTGACTTGCCGCGGCCAGGCTGGCCGCTTTCACGTGGGGGGAATTGATGTGGGCATTTATTATACGCAACCTCTTCACCGGTACATTATCATCATTATCATGTGTGGCTCATGCATCCTCATCGTTGTCGCGTAGCATCATCTTCTTGGCTCATTCATCGTAGCTGTCGGCTGCCGGTTCCTCGGTCCTAATAAAAGGTAATCCAAACCAAGACTTCATAATATCTCAAAGTTTCACTCGCGGAAAACGCCGATCTTCACTCGCGAACAACGACGTCACCAACACCAGAGTTTCTGCGAAACGGGCTGTTTAACGCTTGCGCGTTAAATGTTCATGGTGGATGCGAATAACAAGTGCGCATGCCACTCCCAATTGATGCTTAACAAGATATTTTGATCGGTGAAAAACGTCATGTAAGGTACTTTTGAAGGCGTTTCTGAGGCTAGAGGGAAAAATAGTTTTGGTGCGCTTTAATGCAATCACTCATATCTTATATATTTTGGCACATACAAAACACATTTCTTTTACATACGCGGAAAAAGTGAACAGTCCTTGAAATATGAAATTCACATTTACGTTTTCCTAACAACTTTGCCAAATGAGTACCGCTGTTTATACTGCAAAACCGAATGTTAAAATAGCAGGAAACACAAAAACCAAATCATAAGCAGGTGATTTGAACTATGTCGAAGTCAGTTAAATAGCTGAGCGCTTACATTCCCGCTAGTGGCACGTGTGCTCTGTTGTGACTCTACAGAATTTATTCTTAATTTTTATTTCAAACTCGTTGCAACGATTATGTGAATCGTTTATGACGTGGGGCTCATCTATAAGCAATTCAGCGAGATTGCGACTTGCAATATTTTTAGCAGCTGACTTTCGTAAGTCTATCGAAAGTAGGTAACACGATAATGCTCAACTCTCCGACATCGGAACGCTGATCTAGCGATGAGTTGGTCAAAATATGCGCTTACCTATGCAGAGGGAGCCACCAGTACTGAAATCGCACGCTTTTCCAAGTTCCTTGCAAATTTCTTTCTCTTCCTCAGTGCATGTGGTACGATTTTTATCTGGTGAAAGACAAAAATAAAGAGGCAAATTTAACCCAGGCTCTAAATAAAAGCATGTGCGTGTGGCCAGGTGTGTTTGTGTGTGTGTGTGGGGGGGGGGGTTGCGCAAAGCGTGTCCTTACTATCGCGCAGTCTTATCTGTGCAGGTAATAACAGTGGAGCCGAGCCACGAGATTGAAGTAACTAGAAAAATAAGAAGGGGTGGAGCACATTTGGCAAGCACTCTAAAATCAGTACTGGTAGATGGTCGCTATCCCTCAAGAGGCATGTATATAACAGCTGCATCTTGCCGCTACTTAGCTACGGAGAAAAAACCCGGAGGCTTACAAAGAGAGTTCAGCTTAAATTGAGGACGACGCAGCGAGCAATAGAAAGAAAAATGGTAGGTGTAACCCAAAGAGACAAGAAGAGAGCAGAGTGAATTCGGGAACAAACGAGGGTTAAGGATATCATAGTTGAAATCAAGAAAAGGAAATGGACATCGCCCGGCATGTAGCGCGTAGACAAGATAACCGCTGGTGACAAAGGCTAACAGGATTTCTAGAGAAGGCAAGCGGGTGAGGGGGAGACAAAAGGTTAGGTAAGCAGATGAGATTAAGAAGTTTGCGCGTATAAATAGGCAGCAGCAAGCAGAAGACCGAGTTGACTCAGCGGAACATGGGAGAGGTCTTTGTCGTGCAGAGGACTTAGTCAGGCTGATAATGATGATTATGGTGATCGCAGTCATTGTTTCGGGTGTGTGATCCTGCATGTTTCTTGACGGTAATAGTAATCAAAGACCATAGAACAGTGATGCCACCAAGGACTTCCTAAATGTAGGAATTTCTGTTGTGGAGAAAAAATTATTTTGGAGCACTGTGTAGCAGCAAAAATGTCCGTTCTGGAGCACTTTGTAATATTGCATCTGTGAGCCCCTCGGAACGGCGATTTCACAGCCAAGAGTACTTCGGAGAGGCAAGTTGCATTTGCATTCGAACACCTCGACAATTAATACGGCGGAATCATTAGGTACCCCACCAAACGCGAGAGTTCACTGCTACCGGCGTCACATGTCGGCTTTCGCACACGAGGTATGCAAGAAATTATCACGTGATGACTTTAATGTCATCATATCTCAGTTGTCATTACGTGTTGTTACGTTATTGTGCAGTGCTTAAAAGACGAACACTTGGAATGAAGGACTAGACAAACAGGTCATCCCAAGTGTTCGTCATTTTGCGGCCAGATTAACAAACATTCATCGGCGTGACAAAGTTAACTGTCTTGAGTGCGCTTAATTGTGGTTTTCGTTACCCGTTTTAGCTTCATAAAATGCGCGTAAAGGTGTCTTTGATTGATGAACCGCTATGCTCTTGTCTTGGATTTGATTACGTTGCCGGCAGCTTAGTAGGTTTTGTACAGCTTATTGCTCTGCCATATAGTAAAGTACATCGTACTCTAAATCGCAGCACATGTTGTAAACACACAACACATATGATGCTAAGCGGTACGAATCGTTGTGACGTTTACGGGGCAGCTTACCGTTGCGCCATAGTAGAGCACTGAATACTTTATATTGTCCATGATTTCTTCGGAGAATAGTATTCGAAAGTGTTTACAGTTTGTTCTGAATGCACAGTGAGCCGCCATAGCAGCCCACTGGTGACGGTGATTCTCTGCTGCGATGAAAAACACAGGTTTGATCCCAGCGGCGACTATAGCGCTTCGATTGGAGCGAAATACTGTAGAGACCCCTGTACTACGCGTTGTGAGCTGAAGCTAAACCTGAGGTGGTCAAAATTATTTGCAGTCCGGCTCTGCTGAGCCCTCCACTATAGCGTTGCCCTCCACAAATGCGTCGGCCTACACCCCGTTCAATCAGTCTACTCTGCCGAGCCTTTTTATCGTCGTCCTGCCGCTCCTCGCTTCGGTTCCAAATACTCTCGACAGCTCAATTTGTGCGAATTGCGTACGCTGGACGACAGGCCTATATGCTTCAACTGCCGACGCGTCGGTCATATTGCTCGCCACTGTCGCAATCACTGAGCTCCGCCGGCACAGTATGGGCCTCCTACCCAGACCACTTCTGTTCACCAGTCGTTCTCAGCATTTGATTTTGATTCCCCTATGCCGACCATATCCTCTGAGTCTGCCACACCTCTGATGAGACCTCGCTACGCCCGCTCACCATGCCCTGCTCGCCGTCAATCTCGTTCGCCCCCACAACGCGGTCCTGCCTCTCCGACCTATTCGCAGCGGCCCCGACCGGAAAACAAGGCAGTGCAGCTTCTGGAGGTGGAGCTGCATTGACGACGACCTCTGCAAAAAATCCTCGTGTAACATTACCGACCCCCCAGAATCTGTTGAACGTTACTTTAGACAGTGTACCTGTGCGTGCGTTGATCGATACCGGCGTGCATGTGTCCATAATGAGTGCTGCTCTTCGTCTCCCCCTAAAGAAAGTTATCACATCCGCCTTGGACCGAGCCGTTCGAGTCACCGACGGGGGAACTGCCGCCATTATTGGCATGTGGTCCGCCCATGTGACTATTGCCGATAAAAGCTCTGCTGTTATTTTCACCGTTATAGAAAATTGCCCTCATGATCTAATTCTAGGTATGGATTTTCTAACCACTCACTTGGCCCTTATAGATTGTTCAGCCGGTTGTCTTAACCTTGAGATGCCTCAACTTTCCGATCCGACCAACCCACCTCAGAGCCGTCTTTGCTGCATTGATTTCGTACGCCTTCCGCCTAACTGTGTTACACACATCGACCTCTTCTCTACGCCACCTGCACCTGACGGCGATTACATGGTGGCACCAATTCATGCCGTGATGCTTACGCTTGGCGCCGCTGTTCCGCACAACATTTTGATAATTGTTGAAAACCGCACACACCTTCCTATCGTGAATTTTGCCCTCACTGCCCAAATTCTTCCCCAAGGCCGAATTTACTGCCCTACAAGACCATAGGGTTGAGCCCTTCAGAGTGGATGATCGCTGCACCTCAGACCATGACCCAACGCTATCACGTTCATCTGGCGTCGACGTTGACCACATGGTGCCATCAGTCCTCGCTCCTGATCAAGCGGAAGCCCTCCGTCACGTCCTGGAGTCCTATAGTGACATTTTCGACTTCGCCAGCATGGCCTTAAGCCGAACGAGTGTTGTTACTCATCGCATCAATACTGGTGACGCGAGTCCCATTCACCGCCTTTCATGACGTGTTTCCTCGCTCGAGCGTTCAGTCATATAACAACAAGTCGAAAAGATGCGTGCAAAAGACATAATCGAGCCCTCGTGTAGCCCCTGGGCGTCTCCTGTTGTCCTGATCAGAAAAAAGAATGGAACATGGCGCTTTTCTGTAGATTATCGGCATCTTAACAAAATTACGAAGAAGAATGTTTATCTGTTGCCTAGAATCGACGATGCCTGAGACTGCCTTTACGGTGCTATGTATTTTTCCACTATCTACCTGGCTATTGGCAGATCGCTGTAGACGAGATGGACCGTGAGAAGACCGCATTCATCACTCCTGACGGTCTTTATAAAGTCAAAGTTATGCCCTTGGGTCTCTGTAATGCGCCGGCCACATTCGAAAGAATGGTGGACTCATTGCTCCAAGGGTTTAAATGGTCCACCTGCTTATGTTGTTTAGACAAAGTTATCGTTTTCTCACCCGCATTCGACTCCCATCTCAATCGTTTATCGGCGATTCTTGAAGGTTTTCGTCGAACCGAACTTCAATTGAACTCTTCGAAATGCCACTTCGCTCGTAGTCAAATAACCGTACTTGGCCACCTCGTCGATGCCGCAGGAGTCCGCCCGGATCCCGAGAAAATTCGCACCGTCACGGACTCTCCTGTTCCGAAGTCAACAAATGACGTTCGCAGTTTTGTGGGCTTGCGCTCCTATTTTCGACGCTTTGTGAAGAACTTCGCGATAATTGCATGCCCACTCACAAACCACCTGAAGAAGGACGCCCCGTTTTTCTGGGGCGCTTATCAAGCCTAGTCTTTTTCCCAGCTCACGACTCTCCGTAACACATCGCCGATTTTAGCTCATTTCGAACCATCAGCTTCAACGGAGATTCATACTGATGCTAGTGGGCATGGCATAGGAGCAATGCTATTGCAACATCGACGTGGACATGACCGTGTTATAGCATTTGCAAGCCGACTGGTATCTGCCACCAAGCGCAACTATTCAATCACGGAGCGTGAGTGTCTCGCTCTTGTGTGGGCAGTCGCCAAGTTCCGCCCATACTTATAGAGGCGTCCATTCCGAGTAGTCACCGATCACCACGTGCTCTGCTGGCTGGCCTCACTCAAGGATCCCACAGGACGCCTCGCTCGTTGGTCCCTACGTTTACAAGAATATACGTTCACCGTTACGCACCAAACAGAGCAGTTGCATCATATTGCGGATTGTTTATCATGCTACCCTGTGGAAGAAGCTGCCCATACTGACACCTTTCCAGACCTTCTGCCTGTGAAGCAGCTACTCAACCTTGGCCACGAACAACGCTGGGATGCTTCCTTGCGAACCATCATTGACAAGCTGGAGTCAATGCCACGCAACGCATCTCTACAAATGTTCCTGGTCAAAGATGGGATCCTGTATCGCCCTAACTTAGATCCATATGGCCATGACTTACTCCCCGTTATAACAGCACATCTTTGTGCGACTGTCCTCAACCAACTACATGACGCTCCTTTGACGGGCCACTTGGGCGTATCTCGCACACACGACCGTGTGCGTCGTTTCTTTTGGCCTGGTCTTGCCCGTTTTGTTCGACGCTACGTCGCCGCTTGGGAGCCCTGCCAGCGCCGCAAAGAGCCATCCTCCCTACCAGATGGATTCCTTCAGGCGATCGACGTTCCCACTAAACCTTTTTTTTTGAGTTGGCCTCGACCTGCTTGGCCCATTCCCGATCTCCAGCTCAGGCAACAAATGGATTGCTGTCGCCACTGACTGTGCAACACGGCACGCTATCACACAAGCACTTCCGACGAGTTGCGCAACCGGTGTCACAGACTTTCTGGTATATGATATTATTTTAAAACACGGAGCTCCACGCCAACTTCTCACTGACCGGGGCCGGCCTTCCTATCAGCTGTCGTTGATGAAATCCTGCGCTCTTGCTCTGCCAAGCACAGGTGTGCCACTTCGTACCATCCGCAAATGAATGGTCTTACGGAGCGCCTCAACCGCACCATGACCGACATGCTTTCTAAATACGTAGCAGCCGACCACCAGGACTGGGACGTTCATTTACCGTTTGTGACGTTCGCATATAATTCGTCACGTCACGTCACTGCCGGCTCTTCGCCATTCTATCTTCTATACGGCCGAGAACCCACCCTACCATTTGACACCTTGCTGCCCTCAGTCACTGAGTATACCGGCGAAGCCATCGCGCGAGCCGACCACGCACGCCAACTCACCCGCAGCCGTCTGCAAGCCTCACAGGAGCACCAAAGACAGCTCTATAATTCCCATCATCGAAACGTGCACTTTTCACCGGGTTCCCTTGTTCTTCTCTGGTCCCCCACTCGGCGTGTGGGTCTTTCTGAAAAACTGCTGTCACGCTACACTGGATATACCGCCTCACTCGCCAGGTGACTGACGTAACATACGAGATCGTTCCAGCCGATTCAATGTTACCATCGTCGGTTTCGAGCGACATCGTGCACATAGCTCGACTCAAGCCTTATCACCCTTCTTCTACCGCATCCGAGTATTCAAGCACCGAGACGGTGCTTCTACCGCCGGGGGTTATGATACACAACAGCCAGCACAGCCTTGCTGCTTGAAAGAGAAAGACGACGTCGCTTGCTGGTTGTTGATGAACTGTCGCCATCTTGTTCGCCGAGCCCGGTCCATCGTATATAATTTAATAAATAAGTTACTCGTAACAATATTATTAACATATCGCTGCGCATCCTATGTTCTACTCGCGGCTAAACGCGCGCGAGCGGGGGGGTGATGGACGCATCGAAAGCAGAGATCAAACGAGCCGGTCTATTTCCATTGCTCGGAGAGCGCATGCGATAAGTCCTTCCTCGTGTTAGACCTGCCGTCAAATGCTCAGACATAGGGGAGTCGCACAGCCCGTCTTTAGCGAGCAGGAATCAATGCTGAGAGGAGTGAGGGGGTCTTGCTGGAGCAGTAATATTGAACTTTGACAGAGACAGTGCGGTCGTGATTGCTGGTGCGCGCCAACTTGACAGGAATTAGCGGTCGACCCGTATACCCTTCTACGGGCTCAACATGAAAACTCTGTGCAAAAAGAGCATCTCTTATGGGAGCAGCCGCCTTCTCTTGGAGAATACAAGTGTTTTGAAGAGTTACGTGAGGCCGGATTCAATGGAATTAGTTGCCAACTTTACTTCCTATAATCTAACAATTTATTGCTACCGCATTCATTGCTTTGCCCATGTTGTGAAACGAATTCTTTTGAGGGTGAAGCTCCTTTTAGTCTAACCGTGTCACGCTTCACGCGTAACCGAGAGAAGAAGAGACGCGAAAGAAAAGAAGGTGAAAGAAATGGGTGAGCATTTTTAGTCTCATTTCTTAGGTGGCGTTATTATGTCGCTACTCTCTGATTGGCTGCTGTGCGCTTCGCCTGAGTGCCCGGGTAACGATTGCCTCTCTCAGTCTCCTTGATAGCCACCGTACTTGGCGGATCGTTGGTGAGGCATGCACCAAGCGGAGCGGCGGGCGCATTGGAGGCGCTTGCGCTCGGCTTCCGTGGCTCGCGTCTTGTCGGTGTTACCCACGTTCCATCTGCATTCTCGAACGCGATCGGACGCACGCATGGACGGACAGACATGGACAGATGGATGGATGGACGCTTCACCCGACTCATTATCATTCACTCTGTATATATGCTGTGATTTTTTCAAAATTTCAGGTTCGTGTTTTGAAACAGGCGATGCCAGCCGATGACTTGCCGTCAGCCTTGAGCGCCTCCTATTGGCTTAGCTGTCGCGAACGTCTGCGGAGACCGCGTTTCGTCGTCGAACCGACCTACACAATAGGCGCTTCACCAACATGGCGTCGTCGCTTAATGGGTACTCATGCGTCAGCGTTTGATTTTTCATACAAAAATGACTGAAATAAAAATTTTATTGCAAGGAATTCGTTCGGCGAATGCGGTGCCCTCAGTCCAAGCCACCGGTGGCTTTTGCCATCTTGCAAACTCTGTCGATCAACTTGAGCTGTTCTTCAGGCTTCGAGCAGGACAGCGCAGCCGCCCACTGCTCCTGTGTTGGTGTGTAGGTTCTTGGCGCTACTTTCGAGTGGTAAAGGCCCACGTTAAGTGATAAAATATTGGGTGTTCTTCAAAAAAGTGGGCATTTGTTGTCATATGTTGCCGAATAGATTTTCCTGAGAAGACCGAGATTTGCATTTGGAATAATTCAGGACCCGTGAATGTTATGTTGGTGGCTTGAAGATCTACCAGCACGGCTTGATGCGCCTGCAATGTGATCACCAATGATAGACGCCGTCATACCGTTGAATCTGGTGCATTTCGGTGCAATTTACGTCGATTTTATCAGGATGGCGCAGGAAATCCCATTTGGCGCATTTTGGGGCACTTGGCACAGGAGTGCAATCACTGCTACAATGTTGCGTTCTACGCATAACTCCCACATTCCCCGCGAAATGCCTGTGACCAATGGCAGGCCACTGTGAGAGGCGTGTCTTCGCTTAGTTTCGATTTTTTGCATGCGTTGCGTTGCTTCTTTTTTTTGCGGACATGGCTTGCATAATGCTGATTGCTGTAGGGAACCTTTACCAGCTCGCTGTTACCGGCCCCACATTTTTTTTTGAGAATCGCATGCATGCCTGAGTGACAAGCTCTTCAAGATAAAAGGGAATGTTTGAGTATTTTATTTCTGATTCGTATACAAACCAGAAACGTAATATTTTCTTGAAGTTGTTTAATTATACAAAAGATTTCATATAACGTTTAAAGTGTGCCAAAAGTTGCAGAAATCTACATGAATAGTGCCATGGGTATTTCACAGCGGCTCGACGGAAAGGCAAGGTGGGTACTATTTTTTTTATCCGTGCGGAAGCCTACAAGATGGAGGTAAGTTCACGAAAAGGCCAGGTGACGAGAATTGTTGTGTCATTTATACTACACTAATGTACGAAATAAATAGGTCAAAGGTGCTCAAAAATAAAGCTACCTGGGAAGGAATTCTTGAAGAACCAAGACAAAGCTTTTTTTCACTAGATAATGTTTCGCTAACAGTCGATGGCGTTCAGTCGAATTGGTCGCGAAGTTTTAGTTAAAGTGTTCCTTGACTACTCCATTCGAGGTACAGCCAACATTCTTACTGCACCCTATCTCCAAAGTAGAAGCCAGTTTGTGGCTGCATGCGATAACCACAACTGCGTTGAAATCTCTCGCACCAAACTACCCGCAGAGAAGTATAGTGGGTCCATTTATTTTGTTACTATGCATTATTGGTAGATGCTTCTGCAAAGTACGTAGTTGACGTGAAAGGAAGCAGCCTGTATCTTGCTCGAACTCCGAGAACTTAATGCTAGCTAATAGAACTTGGAAAGGCACATTAGCTACACACTGTGACACTATATCAACTTGCAAAAACAAAGCCTGTACATATTTAGCTCTTTGCAGTATATACTCACCTATGCAAGTAGCAGCTCCCACAGAGAAGTCGCACTGTTTACCATCTTTCTTACATGCTGCTTTTTCATGCTCCTCACAGGTGGTGCGATTGGTGTCTGAAAGCACATTCAATGTTTCGATATAGCTCCCGTGTAAGAATACTTCAGTAGGAAATGTTTTATGAGCATTGCCAAAATTTAGGGACATGTGTACGTGGTGCCGTCTCTCGGCGGCGGCAATGGCGTCTTCCTCTGGCTGAGTAGAGAATGAATGAAAAGAAATCATATTTGGCGGGAAAAGAAAGCCGGCCACCAGAAACGACTCCTGGTTAACTGAGACCGATTGGAATATTTTGATAAAATCGTAGTTTCAAAATGAAGAGCGTGTGGCTTCCCTGGACAGCTGATTAGAACCTATTAGAAACGCGTGGAGCTCCATTGTGAAATGTTAAACACCCTGGAAAGTGACTCAGTTTGTAGCGCGACACTTTTATTTCACCAGAATGTTCAAATAAGTCTCTGCTACAGGGATACGGGAGTCGTTTCTGGTTTCTAGCATTTTTGGTGATATATGCTTTTCTTAGTCTATTTACATTTCTTTTACGGCAAGGGCAAGCCTTTGCTGTCACCGACGAAAGATGGTTTTAGGTGCAGACGTCCCCAAATCCTGGTCATGACGCATGCTATCTGTTAAAAAAAGAAATTGACGACCGCGATGGTAGAATGGTCAAAATTATCCGGTGCTCGGCCATGCCGAAGATCTTCTCTACGACACCACTTATAGCCTGAAATCACTTTGAAAATCTAAACCATACAGATCAACCTTCACACTAACCATCTGTGCAAATTCTCTTTAGGTGGTGCAGTGGCATGGACAGGGATAATATTTATTTATTTATTTTCACCAACTCCAGCCCAATTTGGGCTATCGTAGGAGTGAGTGTTTTCAACGCCAGCACACAAACAGGGAGGAAATGCAACACTGCAACACTACAGAGACGCGATGTTTTCAGACTGCCGCTGACCAGATGGCGCTTTGAGCGATAACATGAAGCTGGTCTGTTCACCCACTACATCCATACTGCTCCTCCTCCGTGCCCATCGAGGCTCTGAAAAGCACATATTCGATATACAAATACCACTGAACAACACACTCGTATCCAATGTTGACAGTCTCAGGGTGCTTAGACTGCAGATGCAATGAAATCGACTAAACACACGCATCAATAAAGCACTTCAAACAATTGTGGACCACGCTCTACGCTTTGTAGGCAGGATATCTAATAAGCCTGGCGGGCTACATCCAAGCCTTCGTCCCCGATGAGGTAACGTGTTCTCTCCCTTATCTTTTCTGAAAAGGGAAAAAATGACGCTGACACCATCATCATCATCATCATCATCATCATCAGCCTGACTACGTCCACTGCAGGACAAAGGCCTCCCCCATATTCCGCCAGTTAACCCGGTCCTGTGCTTCCTGCTGCCAATTTATACCCGCAAACTTCTTGATCTTCTCTGCCCACCTAACCTTCTGTCATCCCTAACCTGCTTGCCTTCTCTGGGAATACAGTTTGTTACCCTTAATGACGCTGACACGCTGTTACGCAAAAAGCTCGAAATTCACTCTAGGTGTCTTCATTCGAACCCACACCTCACGGCTCATGAAAATCGGCACATTCGACGCCTTAACCGAACTGATTGAAGCACACTTAACCTCACAGTATACCCGTCTTTCCAACACACCGACCGGAAGATGCATACTGGAAACTCTCAGTAACAGACGAACTCCAACCATTAAAGACAAACATACTATTCCGCATGAAATACAAATGAATCTACACATTCCACCACTCTCAAAAAATATGCGCCGTTTCCACCACGAGAAACGACGACGACAGCGTGCAAGAAGTCTTGAAAAACAATTTTCTACTTCTAAAAAAGTGCTCTACGTGAATGCTGTCGAATACAGTATCCGTCCTTTATTCGCCCTTTTAGTTTTCAACTCACAAGGTGAGATAGCTACTGCTGCTTCCATTTCGGCTTCCTCTTGCATGGAGGCGGAGTAAGCAACCATTGCTCTAGCCCTTACAATTTTCCCATACTGTTAGCTTAATATCAACGATAGAAAAACTGCCATCTACAATTTAGGAGTGGGTAGGGCATCCAAGACAGCCCTCTACCTCCTGGCCCATCCACTGCAACAAGGCACTACTTTAATTAGGAATCCCGCGCACGCGGGTTTTGCCGGTAACGAAGAAGCTCATGCCAGCGCCCGAGGATTTGCTGTTCGGGTGCAGGCGTTGGAAGAGCCAAGCTTCGCATCGACAATGGAACCGTTTGCCGTGCGGGATCGCCTTCTTACATTTCATGACATCAGCAGCCACTATCGCCTAGGATGTTGAACTTTACCGCTGCTAATAAGGAGATCTCCGTGAAGGTGCGAAGTACTGTGGTGGCAGCTGTACACTCCCCACTTCCCTCCTCGCACCTTCTTCACCTAATGTACCTACTCTCTTTACCCGTCCTTCTTTTAAGTAATGCTCAGAATGGAAAGAAAATCTGAATCATATCACGCGGTCACAAGTTCCCCGATGCCGCCAGTGCCCCTTGCAGGGAGACCGCTACATTAGCACACATAGTCTGGGAGTGTGGATCGCTTGGACCAACTTATAGCAAACCCGAGTGCGATGCGATTCTGCACAGCACAGAACTTCAGGACCAAATCCTGGCCGTCCCGTGTGCCCGAGACAGGGCCGTCAGGCTAGACCGGCCGGTCCCCACGTGGGAGTAGCCGGGTGACGCGTGGCAACCTCAGCGTGTGCACTGGACTATAATAAAGTTGTTCTCACTCACTCATATCACGCGGGGGTGCCATAAGCACCCCCCTCCTCTTCTGCGAAGAGTAATAAGTAGTGAGGAGCAGTGGTAGGCTCCTTTCAACAGCTTTAGGCCTGACGACCAGATTAGCATCCAGGGATGGGCAGAGAAGGTTGCAGAGGGCTACAGAGGGTAGCAACCTCCTCTCATCTCTATCCCGATGCCCCTTTCCTATCAAAAGGAATAAGAAATAGACCAGCTCCCACTAAAGGCAACCATGTGTGGATGCGAAGCAGCGGCGAAATAGTGAACGACGCCCACAGAAACTTGTCTGCATCGTCTTATGTAGAAGTACCAACATTCAGAACCCCTACCTAACGCTGCCGGTGACCGCTGTCGTGAACGCTGCCGGTGACCAATGCTGCTGGAGACCCTGACTGTAGCAATGCTAAACAGCCGGTCCCCGAATGCACACACCAGATACATCGAACGTGATCACGTGCTAACGAAAAGAGACGAGTTTTATTTCATAAAAATATGGAATGCCGCAAGACCGACGATCAACGCCTATAAACTAGGCAGATGCCCTCCGTCTCACGAAGACGTGGAACGCCGCATTACCGACGATCAACAGCTACGAAGTAATTGTGTGTACTGAGTATAGTGAACTAGAATATGCTAGTTCACTATAGTACTGAGAAATCAGTTTGTTGCTCTCTCCGCCGACTCTGGAGAAAGAGTGGGGGCCATCTGAGAGGAGATGGAGAGGGGGATGCGCATGTGTCGTCAGGGTGTGGTTGCCGCGCTTCTGAAGAAGCGTTTCGTTGCCCTCGCCGCTGGCTCGGGAGAGAGTGGGGAGCGCCTGAGAGGAGAGAGAGGGGGGATAGGCATGTACACTGAGGGTGCGGACCCAACACTATTGAGGAAGCGTTTCCTTGCCTTCACCGCCGACTCTGGAGAGAGAGTGGGTTATATCTTAGAGAAATGAGGGGGATGCGGATACACAGTGAGGGTATGGACGCCACGCTACTGAAGAAGTGTTTCGTTGCTGCCCTTGCTGCCGACTCGGGAGAGAGAGCAGGGAGCGTCTGAGAGGAGAGAGACAGGCATGTGCATGCACAATGAGGGTGTGGACACAACACTATTGAGAAAGCGTTTCATAACCCTCACCGCCGACTCGGGAGAGAGAGTGGGAAGCGTCTGAGAGGAGAAATAAGAGAGGGGATAGGCATGCACAAACGCCACACTAATGAGGAAGCGTTTCGTTGCCTTCACCGCCGGTTCTAGAGAGCGAGTGGGGTGCATATCATTCAATCAATCAATCAATCAATGTTTATTAGCATGAGAATATGAGAGGAAAGAGGGGGATACGCATGATAGTGAGGGTATGGACGCCACGCTATTGAGGAAGTGTTTCGTTGCCCTTGCCACCGACTCGGGAGAGGAAGTGGAGAGCGTCTGAGAGAAAAGAGGGGGATGCGCATGCACAATGAGGTTATGGACGCCACGCTACTGTGGAATTGTTTCGTTGCCCTTGCCACCGACTCTGGAGATAGAGTGGGGAGCGTCCTAGAGAAGAGAGAGAGAGGCGGGATGATCATGCGCAGTGATGGTGTGGACGCCACGCTACTGAGAAAGCGTTTCGTTAGCTCTGCCGTTGAATTGGGAAACAGAGGGAGAGCGTCGGAGAGGAGAGAGATTGTAGAGAGCACGCGTGTGCGCAGTGGAGAATCGAATACCGCGGGAGAGAGTCAGAGATAAAAATAGCCCCGCCATAAGCCACTTCAAATCTAAAAAGCTTTTACCGGCCTGCCTTGTAAGAGGGACTACTTCGCTGGATTTCGAGCCGACCGGTTGTGCCCCCACGATCTCTGGACGACTGGCTCACCCTACGCCATCTCGTACCACCGAAAAGAGCTCTCGCTGAGTGGTGCCCCGTCCTCGGACTCTTTCATCTCCTCTCTTTCCTATCTACTCTTTACTTACGTCGTTTTCTGTCGTTCACTGTCCCGGCGCCTCGCTCTCTCCTTCCTCTCTCCATCTAATTACCTTTTAATCCTATCTTTTTAACTCCTCCGTACGCCCATCTCTCATGAGCTACTGTTGAGGTGTAGCACTCTGATGCAGACAGTTATGGGGCTCACTTTTCTTTTCTTTTCTCTTTAAGAATCGCATAAGCTTTGTAAGAGTGTGATGTCAGCTTGTTCGAGTTTTAAGAGTAAGTAGGTTCTCTTCTACGCTAAGTAAATGATCTCGGCCAAGGTACGTACGAAGTACATTGTAAAATAAATGTTCATTGCCTGTGCCTGTAATGTCTGGTTCGTATATGTAAACTTTTCAGAAGATCTAAAAAATTCTCAGACGTTCACTTTTGTGACCAAAAACCAGGGAAAGAAACGTTTATAAGCATGATAAAGTCAGCTGCTTCAGGTGTGCTTAATTGTAATTTTTTATTATTCGACGCAGCTGCTTTGGGCGGATTTTGCTCTCCCATAGTAGACTACCTGGTCTCTAAATCTCTACCCATTTCTTAAAACACAATTGCATAGCTTCTTTTATGTGTCACAGGAACGGCTTTCTGCCCTCCCATATTAGAGAACCAAATACTCTAGACCGTTAAACACTTTTTCTAAACACCATGAGTACTGACTACCATTTGTCGGACCAGGAAAGCTTAACTCTCTCCCATAGGAGAGTACATCGTGCTCTGAATTGTCGTACATTTCTCTAAACACACAATTACTGTGCCTGTGAGGCCCCCGGGAGAGCTTTATGCTGTTCCATAGTACAGTACAAAGTACTCCAAATCGTTCACCACTTTCTCTAAGCACACAGCCCTTTCTGCTCGTCAGACGTTACTTGCGCAACAGTATCGAGACAGCTTATAGCTATCCCATAGTAGAGTACGTATAGTGGTCTAAAACGTTGACAATTTATTCTAAACATTGTGCGTAACCATATCATGCGATACTAAGCGGTGCATATCGTTGTGACGTTTACGGCCCGGGTTACCGTCGTCTCCTTAATTCCACTGCACTCTCTGCCGTGGTTCGCGAGTGTTACAGTTTGGCCTTTAATTTGGCAATTGCAGCTCGTGCCACCTGCCCATGTGTCCTTGATTTGACGTGGAGCCGCAGGAGCTAATCGGCGCTTCAGCCCTAGATTTTCCGCGAGTTATCTCGTGCAAGTAGCGCAAGGTAAATGATGTGGCTATATTTTCGCCTATGGTTTGACCACTACGCCGAAGCCGCTAGTATTGTGCTGCACGAACACTAGAGTAACTGGCGCGGTTCTTGCACGATACTTTCTTGTACTATGCGCAGAAAGTGCAGCCAAAACGAGGAGATTTATAGCATAGTACTGAATACTTACATTGTCCACGATTTTTAGATTCATTGCATCTTATGCTCGAGTTATATCTGGTGTGCGGTGTGACCACCCTTACTGCGCATGCACGTCCTCTCCAACTGGATGCCCTCAACTACTCTCTCCCCTCTCTCGCCTGGCAACGCCGACGCGAACAGCGCCTAAAAGCCTACGCTAGCTCCCTTCTTTTTCTAGGAATCCCTATCCGCGGAGTATACACCCCCATTGCTCATGCACGTCCCCTCACTCTTTTTCTACTTGTTCCCGCCCCTGTCCTCACAATGCCGGTGCAGACAGCGTCTGCTAGTGAGTTTCTTGATCAAAAAATGGCCCAGTATCTGCATGTTACACTGCAAATGCCGCCGAAAGACGATAGTATTGCGTCTGGAGAGAGTGAACAGAACGTTTATTTGATGTGCACAAGAGAATCGGTGAATGGTATTCTGGAGGCGCTGCGTTATAGTGCCTCGAGCGTGCAATGGAGGCGAACGAGCGCATGAAGTCACGTCACACGTGAGACATGAGCGCTATCTGGCAGTTATCCCAGAAAACGGGGCGTGCACCTTGTGTGCCCGTCTCTGAGGTGATAACGTGTAGAACACAAGGCGACGGGTAGGTGCCACTACCATGTCGCCTTAGCAAAGCGTTGGAAACACTTGCCGTTTCGTGCAAGCGTTGCATGGCCAGCGTAGCGTTATAAAGGCTACGATTCTTAAAATTTTTGATGTATGCCTTTTAAAGTAAAAATACACAGACATAATATTGACGTGTTGTTGTGGTGCCTCAGACATGCGCAATAATTGCTTTTTATTGACAATCGCAGAAGTATGAACGCTGAACTTTGAGCAATATTGGTGGGTGCTGCGGATGGGGTCGGCCCTTTGGAGCATCGTTTGGTCACTTTAGTGCCGTTAAGGGTACCGTTAAAAGTACACAAACAGACAAAAGTACAGACAGACAGACAAGGAGACAGATCAAAATTTTTGCGTCTAAGGAGCCCAAGAAAGACCATCGTCATTAAAAAAATTGGCAGATCCCACGCACAGTGGGAATCGATGATATGCGAAACACTAATGAGGAAGGTTGATATGCTACCTTCTAATCAGCACAAAGTTAAGAGGTGGAAGTCAATTATGCCGTAAACGACTTCCGTGTCATGATTATCATGTTTGTATAGGCAGAATAAGCGCTGGTCTAATGGCGTATTACCGCAGGGGTGCCTGCGCAAGTAGGCGTTTGGTGTGTAGCGACACCACGAACCCGAGCTAACGAGGGAGTTGCAACTCCCTCCCACGCCTAGCCGTGCGTGGCTTTGCCGTGTCCGAGGAAAAGGGGATCCTGGGGGTTGAGCCGACGCTGGGTGATTGGACCGTTAAGGCCCCCCGGCAGAGGCAACACACCCCTTTGGCCCCGGCTTCACGTAGACGGCACCCCTGAGCTGACCCACCCAGGGGAATCGGCAGTCGCCTTTTCCTATCTCTCTCTCCCTACATCTTCGTCTTTATCTCTTACTATTTATCTGTCCTGTCTTCTACTCTCTTCCGTTTACTTCCAAACTTCCTGGCGGCTAGGGTTAACCCTGTGCAAGTAGCCTACCTTGGTCTAGGCGCATTGGGTTATAGTGGCATTGTACGGCTGGCGTCTGCAGGTTTCAGCATTTGTAAACTTGTAGCGTCCCCTCGTTGGGCTCCGTGGTGGGTGGCCGCCAACGCTGCTGAACAACAATAAGGAAGACATGCATGGAGCATTCCCACTACTGTCTGATCGTACCGGCTTAAAGCTGGTACGCACCGATGATCTCACCAGAGAAGGATTGGCCACCCTGGTGCAGTATCTGGCCACCCCCTCCCGTAGGCATTCGTCAATTAACTCACGGCCCTCAGTCCCCACCAGCTGCGGAGCAACTGACCACGGTGGCGGTCAGATCTGCAAAGCAGCAGAGGGTGCTAGGAATCTCTGGATACGGACAGGCCACCATTGGAACTTGAACTTAGCAACGTTTAACGTTAGAACATTATTTAGTGAGGGAAGTCTAGCTGTATTATTCGAGGAGCTAGAAGGCATTAAATGGGATATAATAGGGGTGAGTGAGGTTAGGAGGACAGATGAGGCCTATACTGTGCTACAGAATGGGCACGTCATTTGCTATCGGGGCTTGGCAGACAGAAGAGAACTGGGAGTAGGGTTCCTAATTCACAGAAACATAGCTGGCAACATAGAGGATTACTATAGCATTAATGAAAGGGTGGTAGGCATTGTAATTAAACTGAATAAAAGATACAAAATGAAGGTAGTACAGGCTTACGCGCCTACATCCAGCCATGATGACGCTTCAGTTGAAAGCTTCTATGAAGACGTGGAATTGGCAATGAGTAAGGTGAAAACACAGTATACTATAGTAATGGGCGACTTTAATGCAAAGGTAGGGAAGAAGCAGGCTGGAGACCAGGCAGTAGGAGATTATGGCATCGGCACTAGAAACGCCAGAGGAGAGCTACTAGTAGAATTCGCAGAACGCAATAATCTGCGTATTTTGAATACCTTCTACCGAAAACGAGAAAGCCGCAAGTGGACATGGAGGAGCCCTAATGGCGTAAATAAGAACGAAATAGACTTTATAATGACTGCACACCCAGGAGTCGTGCAGGATGTGGAAGTGGTTGGCAAGGTAAGATGCAGTGACCATAGAATGGTACGGGCTAGAATCCGCCTAGACTTGAAGAAGGAACGACAGAAACTGATACGCCAGAAGCCAATCAATGAGCTAGCACTGAGAGGGAAAGTACAGGAATTCAGAGTGTCACTGCAGAACAGGTACTCTGCTCTTAGCAAGGAAACCAACCTTAGAGTAGATACAATGAATGATAATCTGACGAGTATCATCATGGAGTGTGCAGTTGAAGTTGGAGGCGGGGTAGCTAGACAGGACACCGGCAAGCTTTCCCAGGAAACGAAGAACCTAATTAAGAAGCGTCAAATCATGAAAGTGTCAAGTACAACAGACAAAATAGAACTGGCAGAGCTTTCGAAGTTGATTAATAGACGTAAAGTATGCGATGTAAGAAGGTATAACATGGAGAGAATTGAGCACGCTCTGAAAAACGGAGGAAGCGTCAAAGCAGTGAAGAGGAAACTTGGGATAGACAAAAGGCGGATGTATGCACTAAGAGACAAAGAAGGCAAAATAACTACCAATATAGATAGGATAGTTAAAATAGCGGAGGAGTTTTACAGAGATCTGAACAGTAGCCGAGACAACCACGACCTTAATACTATAAGAACTTGCAGTAACCCAGACGACACCCCACCGGTAATGATAGAAGAAGTCAGAAAAGCTTTGGAGAGCATGCACAGAGGCAAAGCTACTGGTGAGGATCGGGTAACATCAGATCTGCTGAAAGATGGAGGACAGATTGTGTTAGAAAAACTAGCCACTCTATTTACGAGGTGTCTCCTGACGGGAAAAGTACCAGAGTCTTGGAAGAACGCTAACATCATCTTAATACATAAGAAAGGAGATGACAAAGACTTGAAGAATTACAGGCCGATCAGCTTGCTCTCTGTAGTATACAAGCTATTTACAAAGGTAATTGCTAGCAGAGTAAAGAAAACACTAGAATTCAATCATCCAAAGGAACAAGCAGGATTTAGAACAGGCTACTCAACAATTGACCACATTTATACTATCAATCAGGAAATAGAGAAATGCTCAGAGTATAACCAACCACTATACATAGCCTTCATAGATTACGAGAAGGCGTTTGATTCAGTAGAAATATCAGCCGTCATGCAGACACTGCGGAATCAGGGCGTAGATGAAATATATATAAACATTCTGGAAGAAATCTACAGAGGATCAACTGCTACCATAGTGCTTCATAAAGAAAGCAACAGAATACCAATAAAGAAGGGTGTAAGGCAGGGGGACACAATCTCCCCAATGCTATTCACTGCGTGCTTACAGGACGTTTTCAGAAGCCTAGAATGGGAACAGTTAGGGATAAGAGTTAACGGAGAGTACCTCAGTAACCTGCGCTTCGCCGATGACATTGCATTGCTGAGTAACTCAGGGGACGAATGGCAACTCATGATTACGGAGTTAGACAAGGAGAGCAGAAAGGTGGGTCTTAAAATTAATCTGCAGAAAACGAAAGTAATGTACAACAACCTCGGAAAGGAGCAGCGCTTTGCGATAGGTAATAGTGCACTTGAAGTTGTAAAAGACTATGTCTACTTAGGGCAGGTAATAACCGCAGAGCCTAACCACGAGATTGAAGTAACTAGAAGAATAAGAATGGGATGAAGCACATTCGGCAGGCACTCTCAAATTATGACAAGTAAATTGCCACTGTCCCTCAAGAGGAAGGTATATAACAGCTGTATATTGCCGGTACTTAGCTACGGAGCAGAAACCTGGAGACTCACAAAGAGGGTTCAACTTAAATTGAGGACGACGCAGCGAGCAATGGAAAGAAAAATGGTAGGTGTAACCTTAAGAGACAAGAAGAGAGCAGAGTAGATTAGGGGACAAACGGGAGTGAAGGATATGATAGCTGAAATAAAGAACAAGAAGTGGACATGGGCCGGGCATGTAGCACGTAGACAGGATAACCGCTGGTCATTAAGGGTCACCAACTGGATTCCCAGAGAAGGGAAGCGGAATAGGGGGAGACAGAAGGTTAGGTGGGCTGATGAGATTAAGAAGTTTGCGGGTATAAATTGGCAACAGCAAGCACAGGACCGGGTTAACTGGCGGAACATGGGAGAGGCCTTTGTCCGGCAGTGGACGTAGACAGGCTGATGATGATGATGATGTGTCGTTTACCTTCGTCATCTATTCAAGTCACGTGATGTCAAATTTAGTATATGTGGAGATCGCGAAATGGCCACGAGCACGCTATGAGCGTGGTTTATTGTCATGTTCTTACATGGCACGCGTCTCATGATTATCAAGTTTGCACCAGTCATATACCTTTGCCATCCATCCACGTTCTGTAATACCAAATTTCATATAAGTGAAGCTAGCAAAACGGCCACCAGTGCATTATGAGCATGGCATGTAGTGATTTTACATGACACGCATCTCATGATTATCTTGTTCGCACCAATCAGATATTTTCGTCATCCGTTCACGTACCGTAATACCAAATTTGGTATATGTGACGCTAGCGAAATGGCCGAGAGCGCATCATGAGCGTGACATGTAGTCATGTACTTACATGACACGCATGTCATGATTTTATTGTTAGAGTATGTCGCTTGTGTTCACATGTAATCATGTCATACCATACTAATTTTTCAACTTGTCATGTGAACGAAACCAGCGCAAGAGCAGCAACACCATAAAATGTAAATCATGACATTCATGTCATACATGTCATAATTCTCATATTGTGACTAGTCACATATGCTTGTCATATAGTCATGTTATGCCATACCAAGTTAGGTATGGCATAACATCATGGCATAACATAACCGTTATTCAAACGGCAAGGAGAGCCGTAGGCGGTAGATAGATAGATAGATAGATAGATAGGTAGACAGATAGATAAATATGCTTGAAGTCACCAAAATTCGCTAAGATATGCTTCGCATATAAAACCGAGTGCTCGCGCTGCACAACCATTCACTGCGCACCCCGTATATATAGGTACTCGACCTTGACCTCCAAGGCAGTGCCGGTGGGAGATTCCTGCGTGTGCATGGTTGAACAATAAAAAAGCACAGCGTGTGCGGTAGCTAAAAGCGGACTGGGGGTCTCTGAGTCCAATCGAAATCTTCTGTCTCACACGGCCCATTAGCAGTGAATTGCATGTTTCAGTAAAAACACCCGTCCATGACGGCGTGCTTTGCGCCACCCCAGGTTTCTCTCCTGCGCCACACCGCGATCAGTGCCAGCGTCAACGCCCCTGCCAGTGTAAGCTTTAACGCCCGCTGTTTTGCATCTACACATGGTTCCCTTTAACGGGAGATGGTGTAATTTTTTTCAAATGCGAAACATTTCTTAGCGAAGTGCGGCGACTTTGAGCGTATCTATCTATCTATCTATCTATCTATCTATCTATCTATCTATCTATCTATCTATCTATCTATCTATCTATCTATCTATCTATCTATCTATCTATCTATCTATCTATCTATCTATCTATCTATCTATCTATCTATCTATCTATCTATATATCTATCTATCTATCTATCTATCTATCTTTCTATCTATCTATCTATCTATCTATCTATCTATCTATCTATCTATCTATCTATCTATCTATCTATCTATCTATCTATCTATCTATCTATCTATCTATCTATCTATCTATCTATCTATCTAGCCGCCTACGACGTTTAGCTCTCATGGCCGTTTCGGTAAGGGTATCGATACCAAACTTAGTATGGCATAACAATGAATGTATGAACAACATACTTGACTAGTCATAACATGAAAATCGTGACATTTATGTCCTGATTGACATTTCGTGCTCCTGCAGCTCTCGAGGAGGTTTCGTTCACATGGCATGTTGCAAAACTGGTATGGTATGGCATGATTGCATGGCGAACACGAGCAACAGACCCTAACATGAAAATCATGACATGCGTGTCTTGTAACAACATTACTACACGCCACGCTCTTGATGCGCTGGCGGCCACTTCGCTAGCGTCACATATACCAAATTTGGTATTACAGTACTTGAATTGATGACGAACGTATGTGACGGATTGAAGCATAATGATCATGAGATACGTGTCATGTAACAACATGACTACATGCCACGCTCATAATGCGCTGGCGGCCGTTTCGCTAGCTTCACTTATACGAAATTTGGTATTACGGGACGTGGATGGATGGCAAAGATATATGACTGGTGCAAACATGATAAGCATCAGAATGTGTCATGTAACAACATGGCTAAATGCCACGCTCATGATGCGCTCACGGTCGTTTCCCTTGCGTTACATATGCAAAATTTGGTATTACAGTACGTGAATTGATGACGAAGGTATGCGACGGGTTCAAGCATGATGATCATGAGATACGTGTCATGTAACAACATGACTACATGCCAAGCTCATGATGCGCTGGCATCCGTTTCGCTAGCTTCACTTATACCAAATTTGGTATTACGGGACATGAATGGATAACGAAAGTACGATACTGGTGCAAATATGATAAGCATGAGATGCGTGTCATGTAACAACATGGCTAAATGCTACACCCATGATGCGCTCACGGCCGTTTCGCTAGCTTCACATGCATCACCGTTTCGCTAACTTCACATGCATCAAACTCGGTATTACGTGGCGGAAACGGATGGCATATGTAAATGAAACATTCAAACATGATAATCACGACATGCGTGTCATGTAACAACATGACTACATGCCTCAATGATGATGCGCTTGCGGCAGTTTCGCTAGCTTCACACATGCCAAATTTGATTATACGTTTTACATGCCAAATTTGATTTATGGATGACGAAGGTATGTGACTGGTGCAAACATGATGATGATGAGATGCGTGTCATGTGAGAACATGACTTAATGCCACAATCATGACAGCAACACATTTCAACGTGACGCGGCACACGTACTCGCTGGTGTTCATTTTGTCGCGTCACGCTGACGACGCCATGCCAGGCACCGGTCCTGCCATATACTCTTAGGCACGCTCCGCGTTGCGCTGACGCATGCGTGTCCGGCGTCTCTCCGTGACGAAAAGAGAGAGACGCAGTGTGTTCCAGGTAACGCATTGGCGCGAAATGCAGCATGTCGCATTTCGCGCTGGTTGCCATCAGGCCACGTCGACGGATGCTAGTCGCACCTGGCGTCAGACTGCGGAGTGCTCGCGTTTTGCTAACGTAGCGGCACTGTGCCCAGCGTGCGTGCGCGTCAACGCTACACTGGAGTATATTGGGCCCTTCACGAAGCGCTCGCGGCAATTTTGCTAGCCGCACATATACCAACATTAGTGTTACTTGACGTCAGCGGATGACGAAATATATGACTGGTGCAAACATGATAATCCTGACACGCGTGTCGTATAAGAACAGGACAACATACCACGCTCATTGCGTGCTCGCGGCCGTTTCGCTAGCTCCACATATACTGAATTTCGTATCACGCGACGTGAATAGACGACAAAGGTCAATGACACATCCAAACATAATAATCATGACACGAAAGTCATGTACGGCATCATTTACCTCCACCTCGTCACGTTGTGCTGATTTTAAAGTGTCATATCAACATTTCTCAGAACTCGCTAACCTCTTTGTCTTTCCTCTTTCAATCCTCCTCCTCAAAATTTCTCGTTCGTGCTTCGCATATCATCGATTCCCACTGTACGAGGTATCTGCCATTTTTTTGTGAGCGCAGTATGCTGAAGCATTCACAATTGGTCCTAAAGGCACAGTTAGCTACCAAGGTAGCCCATTGGTTACGGTGCCTGTCTGCTGTAAGGAAAGACGCAGGTTCGGCCCCGGCCGCGGCGGAGCAAAATACCGTAGAGACCCATGTTCTGTGTGATGTCAGCTGAAGCTACACCTTAGGTGGTAGGAATTATCTGCATTCCAGCTCTGCCAAACCCTCCACTACGGTGTTTCTAATAGCCTAAATTACTTTGATGATATTTGGGTAATGCAACGGTTATTAACTGACAGGCTTGCATGGGCCATGCTTTTAGTGTAACAAAGAATATAGTAAAGGAGGCGTTAAGACGTCTGTTAAGAACAACAACCACAAGAAAGCCGTGCCGCACCATTGTCATATATAGCAGCCGCCACACCTGCGCGCCACCAGTGACAAGGATAGCCAAGCCACCACTGCCGATTCGTCGCGACAGCGACCACGGCACTTTCTTCTGCCATGGCTCAAGAAATGCGATTACACAAAATCCAGAGTGGCAAGCTCTGCGTGTATTCCTGATCTGCTCGTCACCGACTGTTGGCAGCCGCTTTTTTGGACAAAGACGCTGGGAAACCATCCCCGCGGAAGCTGTGATTCGTGCAATGCAGCATGACGAGCTGAGGATTGACCGGCTTCGCTGAGTCAAGCTATGCGCAACTTAGTGCAAACTTCCCGCATTGATGTAGATGGGAAGCAGCTTTTGCTCGGCGCTTTGTCCGTCCCTCGGCGACTGTCCGCTCCTCCACTGTTCATGCGCGAACTCTCCCCATCTTCTCGTGCCAACGCGAGGACATGGGAGAAGATGGGTGGAGAGAGGGAGAGGTCCAAGAATAGAAAATACGCAACTTATGCAGCCCTAATTGGGAGCATGGCTCAGCGCCTGTAGGGCGGGGGAAGAGGGCGTTAAAAATGTGAAGAAGAGAGAAGAATAGAAATAGCGTCCATGACCAAGGACGTGGCGGGTGGCTTCTATAGCTGGTTGTCTAGTCCAGTGTCCTCAAGGAAGCGAAGAACCGCCTTGAAGACCTGGGTGTGGTTCCATGCAGGAAAGAGAAAGTCCGTCTGTGTAGCCGCAGGCAAACCGTGCCGACAGAGTGCGGCAAGCAAGACGCCGCGTTGTGTGTGAAGTGCTGGGTGAACACCCAACAAGTGCTCGATGGTTTCTTCTGCCCCACACGCAGTGCACGCAGGGGACGAGGCTCTGCCAAGCCGATGACGCCGGGCTGCAGGCCAGGAGCAGCTGATGTGTAAGCGAAGTACCAGGGACCTCTCCCTCCTGGTGAAACCGCGGTCAGACAGCCAGGTTGGTTGTTTTATTCTTGCTACATGATCATCCTACCGCTGAGAACGGGACCCTTGCCACCCCTATCCTTGCTTCCGGACTGCTGTGAGTGCTGAAGACGTCTGCGTCAATGCTTAACCTTTTGCTCCTCTATCCACTTTTCTTCCATTCCACCTCCCCGCAGGCACTGCGCCATGCTCCCCATCGGGCTGCAGAAATTGGTGCCTTCTTCCTCTTCTAATCACTACCACCACCACACGATCGTCAGGGTGGCAGCGTAGCGATAGCCTCCTCAATGCAATCCTTGAAAAGTTGAAGGCGACCAAGATACGCACACAGAAACGGTGGTGGTGGTAGTGGTTGTAAGGAAGAGGAAAAAGGCACCTAATTTCTGTCTGCTTCAGAGGCGAAACCGCGCAGTGCCTTATAGGGGGGGGGGGGTAAAGAGGAATAAAAAAATAGAAGGAAATGGATGAAGAAATAGAGAGGCAAGCGACGGAAAATAGAAAGAGATAGGAAAGTGGGGATCCGGTCGAAGCAGTCCAAAGGCGGGGCACCAATATGCGAGAGCTGCGCGGCGTCAGGAGCCCGCGGAAGGCGAACCAGTCGGCGGGAGCTGCGCTGGCGTTGGAGATCGCGAGGGCACGACCGTCCAGCTTGAAATCCTGCGAGAGAATCTGCACACAGGGATGGCGGAGTGATGTGCTTCTTTAGCCAGTGCGGAAGATGGGGTGGAGGAGATGGCAGAGTGCTACCTCCAGCTCATTCCTCCTCAACCATCTCCGCCACAGCTATGCGCCCGCATATAATGCTGCGCTCGCTCGCCCCGTTGCACTTTGCTAGCAGCGCTGGCTGTTCACTTAGCGGCACACACACGCTAATATACAAAAATGGGCAGGAAAGAGGAGGAGGATAACATAAGACGTACACGTAGAACACATACCTCTCTACGCACAAATGAAACATCCACAGAAGCATAAAAATAGAAACAACAAATGGAAACACAAGAGAGCACCAGCGCTGCTTCGTATCCCCACATGGTTCGCTTTAGTGGGAGATGGTGTAAATTTCTTTCTTCGGGCTGTAACCGAGCGCAGACGCTTTGCCGCACTTCGGTGTATCGTGGTGGGAAACTCATGTTAAATTGTGGCTTTCGAACTTTCAAGCAAAAATTAAAATATTAAGGAAGCTTAGCAGTAGTGGCGTGAAGCCTGCAAAAAATGCGGAGTTGAGCGGCTAGAATTCTTCATTTCCGTCTTCTTTTCTTAAGCTCTTTTTTATTTTTCAATTTTTTTAGTATATTATGTGTCTCTCTCTATTTCTATCCTTTTCTCGCTCTTTCTATCTTTCTGCCTCCTTCTTTCCTTTCTCTCTCTCTTTACTTACTCCATTTCTTTTTGTCTCTTTCTTTGATTCGCGCTTTTTTCTTTTCTATGTTGATCTCTCTCTTTTTTCTATCTCTTTTTTGCGTCCCTTTTTATCTTCTCTCTATTTCTTCCGTCCCTTTCCCTCTGCTTATTTCTTTCTATCTCTTTTTCGCTCTCTTCGTGTTCTCGTTTCCACGTCCTTCAGAGTTATCGCATCCCATGCCAGCCCAATCGGTGCATGTGCTCTGGTAGGAACGAATAAAACGAAGTAAACAAGAAGAACATAAAATACCCAGATTTTCCCCCTGAAAAATCTAGGGACTTTAGGACAGCGTGTCGAATTGATGGTGATGACAGTTTTGTGTTCTCTCTTCACTAACTATAGCGGCCAGCTGAAACCATTGCGCTGTTAAAATAAACGATTCAACAAGACTTGCACCTCGTTTTCGCGCTTTACACGGATTACGAGACAGCTTAATCATGTTACCGTAATGGCTAGGTGACGCAGCAGGCAGTGGCTTTAACCGAGACGCTTACGCTAACGTCTAACAGGAAGCGATTTCTGCATCTATATAAAACGTGCTGGCTTTCGTTTCATATCTGTATTGTTTTACGGCGAAAGTCTTGGGTGCCACACCAAAGGTGAAAAGTGACCATCATCGGTCACTCCAGACTGGACTGACTCACAGAACGGCATACTCTGCACTCATACACACCAAGAATTGTGCCGCAAAGACAGGGGTGCATATCAACAAAAATATCATTTATAACAAGCTATAACAATAGTTTTAACATATTGCAAGATCTCAAGTTTCCAGAGGCATCTGATAGTTTGGTGACTGTGAAAATAAATGTACCCCAATTCCGGTGTTAAAAATTAACTATATAAATGACGGCGCTGCTCTGCTCAAGGTGAATAGACTCACCGACGCAAATGGGTGCGCCAGAGCTGAAGTCGCACTCCATTCCCATGGACTTGCACGCCTTCTCCTCCGCCTCGTTGCACTTGGTTCGTTTGTCAGCTGGTGGGTTAAAAAAGATGTAGTAAATATTAAAAAAGAATGAGCTGACGCAGTTGAAGCTGAACCAGTTCAAGTTGTTGGCTGGTTACGTGGAAGACTAGTAGCGGACGTTTAGGACCCATTTGGTGCATTCTTAGAATGATAATGTAATCGCACCATGTGCGTATTTCCCTACCCATCTCTAGCCTAGCCTGACTTCGGTTCACTGTGGAGACCTAAACCCGGCCACAATAAAAGCCGATATGCGGACACCCCCTGGCTCTTATATGCGTGCATGCGGTGCGATGGAACATGTCGGGGCGATGCCGTTTAATGTGCGCATTTGGGCCCTCTGCGCCGTCTAGTCAAGCCCCTGCCTCACCTAAGCACCACCGGAATGTGCGTAGCACCAAAGATAAATGGTTTTAGAAGTATATCGCTGTTAATGTGTTTTAGGATTGTGTTGGGGCCGAGTGGCTAAACGCATCGCGCCACGGATCGAGGGGACGCGGGTTTGGGCACCCGGTCCCGCTTGCGAGATTCGAAGATTTTATTGTTTTTATGTGCATATACCTTGAATTTTTGCTCACGAACAACGCTGGCTTTTTCGCTCACAAGGAACGACGCCGACACGCCGACACCGGTGTTTAAACAAAATGAACTGTTTAACGCTGTCGCGTTACAAGTTCATCGTGGATGGGAATAGCAACTACTGCGAATGTCACACGCCATTGCTTAACAACAAATTACCATCAACTAAGATTGGTCTGTAAGGTACTTCTGAAGGCGTTTCTGAGACTAGAACGAGAAATGGTTTCGGTACGCTCTTATCTAAACATTTTCATCAGGTATATTTTGGCGCATAAGAGTCGCAATCAGTCCACATCTGCGCAAAGGGTGGACAGATCTTGAAGTAGGAATTTCGCTTCTCTCTTTTCCAAACAAATAAACCAATGAATAATGCTGTTTATACGTGCAAATAATTGTTATTATTAGAGAAGAACGATGAAATTTTATCGGTTTACTTTACTAAAAATATTTTAGGGACAGTTTTTAGAAGTGCACCCAAAACTTTTTGATGGATGACACAACGTTGAGTTGTCCAGATTTCACATGCGGTACTCATAACTGCTTAAAATTGTGAATGTTTTGCTATCATTCGTTTAAAATAAAACCTAAGGAGGAGCCATCAGCTTTATAGAAATCCGTTCAATAGTTGACGACTTCTGTTTCTGCAAGTGGGACGTGTACAGTACCGTTCATTGCGAAAGGGAAGACTATAGTTAACACCGGTCATATTGAGGACCTATAACTGCTAGTAGACGTAGAAACGTTGTTTGTGCATGGCAGCGGTCCATCAAAAGGAGTCATACCAGCCAACCAGCAGTAGTCTTGTAAATATATAAGCCAACATATGCTTTTGCCAGGTAGCGAAATCCTGACATTGTGCACAGAATAGTGTTCCCTTTAACCGTGAACTCGTGTGTACCTTATAGTGTCTTTGGTGAAGTTTATCGGTAAAATTTCGTGAATATGGTTGTAACTGTTCGGTGAATCGGTTTGGTGATAGGGCATTAGGACTAAGGCAAGTACACACGCATGTACGCCATCTAATGGGGTGTACCTTCCCCCCTTTGTTTTCCTGTAATAAGTTTTCAATTTGAAGTCATAATGTCTTACAAACTAGTCCAAGCTGCCGTGCTTCTAGGAAACAGGGCTCACTTGCAAGCGATTCAGCCGGTTTGAACGACCCACGATATTTATCGCAAACTGTCTTTTGCAGGTCTGTCGAAAGCAGGTGGCTCGAAAATAATAAACTGATATTGGAACGCCCATCTAGCGATGACTTGGTCAGGACATGTGCTTACCTATGCAGAGAGGGCTACCGGTAGTGAAGTCACACTCTTTTCCAAGTTCCCTGCATATCTTTTTCTCTTCCTCGTTGCACGTAGTACGATTCTTATCTGTTGAAAGGGTAATAAAAAGCATTACTCTAAAGCTTCAAGCGAATGCCCCGGTGTGCGTGAGATGAATCCGAATAAGGTAGTAAGGGGGGGGGAAGGGTGGCGCCTTCACGAATATTAAAGTAGAGTGCGAAATCTGCCTTTTTACACACGCCTACCTGTCCAGCCATTTTTTCAGGTTTCTGACGATAAGGGTGGCCAAGCGCCTATTAGAATGCTTGGGCACCCTAGGGTGTGTAGGGTGTGTGGTTAATAGGATGCGTGGCTAAGCACGTAATTGAGTGATTGAGTGGTCTTATCCTATTCTAATATCCTATTCTAATATTATTCTATTATCCTATTCTAATATGATTCGATAAGGGTGGGTTGAGCTCAATATAGGGTGCTCGGCTGTCCTTATGAAACATGATGCCTGATTGTAAACAACCTGACATGCTGAGTATTTCCCACCTCTACCCTTTAAGGCGTAGAACTAACGCGTTTTGAGAACCACATCATCGCATAATTTTCATTTCTGCATCGACTATGCAGCTTCATTCCTTTCAGACTTCACCAAAAAAATTGGGAAGAGGGAAACTAATAAGAAACGGCGCCCCGATTCAATTAATCTTGCCAACCCCCACTCCTCGCCCTATTGACCAACTCTGAGCACGTCTACGAGTGAAGGTGGGATCGAATCCTGGCCGATGCGGCCGCATTTTTTATGGACACGAAAATGCTTCAGGCCCTTGTGCTTAGAGGTAGGAGCACGTTAAAAAACCCCACATGGAGGAAATTTCCGGAGCACTCCTCTACGGCGTATCTCATAATCTTATGGTGGTTTTGGGACGTTAAACCCCGATAATACAATACAATCTATTAATGAAGAGCTCTTCAAGAAAAGCACTGCTGAGGGAAATGCTGGCTGGCCTAATTTCCGACGTATTAACGAAGATAGGTAATATGCTTTCCCATTTGTCCAATTCTACACAAGTTGGTGACGTGAAGTTTAAAGCACGGGAAAAGGTTGTGGAGGTCAGGCCAAGTGGGAGATGCTAGAGTTGTGAGAGAAATCCGAAACGAGTGATAGCTATTGTTGAACTGCCACTGTTGAGCCAGCATGCTGGCGATAAGTTCTTAGACAATGTGAGGATTACTATTCACGTATTCGTCTAGCACGGAGCTACAACTTGAACGACACGCAAAGGCTGATCAAAATGAAGCTTCTTACTTTACAAAAAAAAGATGTGCTGGACCGGAACAGTTATCTTCGGGAGGCAATATTGCCCCGCCACTTCGGAAGTCGTTTTGCTTCATTAGTCAAAAAGTTGTAATGGAAAAGTATTGTGTCACGGTATTCGAGGCACACCTGACTGCCATTACATCCAGTCTTGATGCAGGCTCCTCAAGCACCTCTGATTTCAGCCACATGTGACGATGATTCTCAGCTGTATCGTGTCGAATCGTAACATGATTATTGCTTTAGTTTAACGTCCCAAAACCACGATATGATTATGAGGAACTCGATGTCCATGTGTCAGCGACAATGGAAGTTACGCCAACTGCAACGACCTGTTTATTGCCCAGCTACTGAAAATTCAACGCAAGCCACGAAAGCACGTTAAAACGTACATACGTGGGGGGGGGGGGGTGAAGTGTTGTATCGATATCGACGTACATGCAAGAAATGTTATGCCGTTTAGGCTGCTTTATGCTTACCTATGCAAGTGGCCGCACCCGCGGAGAAGTCACACTGTTTACCCTCTTTCTTACATGTCTCCGTTTGTTGCTTGTGACAGGTGGTGCGATTCGTATCTGAAAGCACATTGAATATATTCAGAGAGCTGCCGTATATCGTCACTCTATAACAGGCTTTCGAAGAGACAGATGTAGCAGTGGTCAACATTCTCTCCGTTTCTCTTGACAGTTGCACTAGGCTGTGGTCGTGAATCAACGTTAGCGTCTTGTTGCATCGAGAATAGACAAACGGAAAGTATGGGTAACACAATACACCCAATGAAATATAGTTGATGAAAAAATCGAAGTGTACTATATTCAGAACGTCACGTGCGTGACTCATAGCAATGAACTTCCCGTTAGCCTGGATGGGAGGGGGATAAAAAGTGGTTAACAATTTAGAGTACTCGGTACTCTACTACGGTGCAGGTGAAAGCCGTCCCGTGGGTCTCACGCTTGATGAGGCCGCATGAACAAAAATCACGCCCGGGCCAGAAGTGCTAGTGCGATGATTCCACCGACTGCTGTGAAGGTGCTCCGGTTCCACTATTGTTGGCTACCACGAAGCACTTGGATGGGCCTCGTGGGGACGTCAATCATTATGAAATGCCTTCTTCGTGGTTCAGGTGAGCACGTGTTTTGAAAACTACTGGAATCCTCCTTCACTATACTGATAATAATAGATAATTGTTCTTATAGGCCCGAAAATTATCTACAAGATGAGTTTGTCTGCTGCAGCAAACGCCCGGCCCAAGACACGCAATATACCCGGGAAAGGCTGTGAATAATTCAGAGCCTCTGCGTTTCAATTAGGATGCAAACATTATCAAGAAACATTTTCAATATTGGCGGCGAATAAGTAGGGAGGACATTGATAGAACCAAACTAGTTAGAAGCGTACATAATAGCACTAATAACAGTCGTGTGTATCGTGAAATAAATGAAAATATATTCTTGTGGCGTTATAAAGATGAATCATTTCATTGTATAAAAACGTTCTAGGTGACTACTTCTGATTCCCACGCTGTACCAAAGGGGATGCAGCGTCGCCAGATCTACAGCCCCTGTGCTGGCCATATTGACGGTTGATAACAGGGCACAACACCTAAACCCAAGCGCGAAAGTAAAAGAATCTAGTCTGTAGAGCCAGCGAAGTGCTTTAAAATAAAGCCCCAGATTATAAGCCTATAGTCTACCCAATACGCCATCTAGCACTGGCGAAAGTTTTTTCACGATACCAAACTATGGACGCTCAAGAAGGCTTTTTGCTGTAGCCATTATGTTCCTTGTAAGGTACAAATCAATTACATCGCCCAGCTAATCATATGGTATACCTGCGAGTAAAGGCGTGTGAGTGCTATGGATGAACGCGGCTTAAGCCGAGATGAAAGCGAGTCAGTCATTTCCGACGCACGTAGGGCACATGCGCCCTACGTTAGATCACTTTGCGTGCGAGGCCTGCTGCCACCGGTGGCTCCTCAAGCAGAGCGAGAACACTCGGTCCTTCGTCGAGCGACGCCCGGGGCTGCGTTTGTCCAACTGAAACTGAAATCTCCAACCATAGAGCTCTGACCACACGCACCTGTTGCAGCGCATCCAGCGCGAAGCTCTCCAACGCAGCGCCGTGCCCTATACCCATAGAGAGAGAGAGAGGGCACGTGGCCACGCGAAACTGCGCGCCCACTCTTTCTGTAGGGAGAATGTGCAGCGCCGCGCCAGAACGCCCCACACTGATGCGCTGCAACGGGTGCGTGTGGTCACCACACACACCTGTTGCAGCACGTCAGCGCGAAGCTTTGCGACGCAGCGCCGCGCCCTATATCGATAGAGAGAGAGGGCACGCGGCCACGTGATGCTGCGTGCCCACTCTTTCTGTAGGGAGAAGGTGCAGCGCCGCGCCAGAACGCCCCGCGCTGATGCGCTGCAACGGGTGCGTGTGGTCACCACACACACCTGTTGCAGCACGTCAGCACGAAGCTTTGCGACGCAGCGCCGCGCCCTATATCGATAGAGAGAGAGGGCACGTGGTCACGCCAAGCGGCGTGCCCACTCTTTCTGTAGAGAGAAGGTGCAGCGCCGCGCCAGAACGCCCCGCGCTGACGCACTGCAACGGGTGCATGTGGTCACCACACGCACCTGTTGCAGCGCGTCAGCGCGAAGCTTTCTGACGCAGCGCCGCGCCCTATACCAATAGAGAGAGAGGGCACGTGGTCACGCGAAGCTGCGTGCCCACTCTTTCTGTAGGGAGAAGGTGCAGCGCCGCGCCAGAACGCCCCGCGCTGACGAACTGCAACAGGTTCGTGTGGTCACCACACGCACCTGTTGCAGCGCGTCAGCGCGAAGCTCTCTGACGCAGCGCCGCGCCCTATATCGATAGAGAGAGAGGGCACGTGGCCACGTGATGCTGCGTGCCCACTCTTTCTGTAGGGAGAAAGTGCAGCGCCACGCCAGAACGCCCCGCGCTGACGCGCTGCAACGGGTGTGTGTGGTCACCACACACACCTGTTGCAGCACGTCAGCGCGAAGCTTTGCGATGCAGCGCCGCGCCCTATATCGATAGAGAGAGAGGGCACGTGGCCACGTGATGCTGCGTGCCCACTCTTTCTGTAGGGAGAAGGTGCAGCGCCGCGCCAGAACGCCCCGCGCTGACGCACTGCAACAGGTTCGTGTGGTCACCACACGCACCTGTTGCAGCGCGTCAGCGCGAAGCTTTGCGACGCAGCGCCGCGCCCTATATTGATAGAGAGAGAGGGCACGTGGCCATGTGATGCTGCGTGCCCACTCTTTCTGTTGGGAGAAGGCGCAGCGCAGCGCCAGAACACCCCGCGCTGACGCGCTGCAACGGGTGTGTGTGGTCACCACACACACCTGTTGCAGCACGTCAGCGCGAAGCTTTGCGACGCAGCGCCGCGCCCTATATCGATAGAGAGAGAGGGCACGTGGCCACGTGATGCTGCGTGCCCACTCTTTCTGTAGGGAGAAGGTGCAGCGCCACGCCAGTACGCCCCGCGCTGACGCACTGCAACGGGTGCATGTGGTCACCACACGCACCTGTTGCAGCATGTCAGCGCGAAGCTTTGCGACGCAGCGCCGCGCCCTATATCGATAGAGAGAGAGGGCACGTGGCCACGTGATGCTGCGTGCCCACTCTTTCTGTTGGGAGAAGGTGCAGCGCCGCGCCAGAACGCCCCGCGCTGACGCGCTGCAACGGGTGTGTGGGGTCACCACACACACCTGTTGCAGCACGTCAGCGCGAAGCTTTGCGACGCAGCGCCGCGCCCTATATCGATAGAGAGAGAGGGCCCGTGGCCACGTGATGCTGCATGCCCACTATTTCTGTAGGGAGAAGGTGCAGCGCCGCGCCAGAACGCCCCGCGCTGACGCACTGCAACAGGTTCGTGTGGTCACCACACGCACCTGTTGCAGCGCGTCAGCGCGAAGCTCACCTGACGCAGCGCCGTGACCTATACCCATAAAGAGAGAGAGAGAGAGAGAGAGAGGGCACGTGGCCACGCGAAGCTGCGCGCCCACTCTTTCTGTAGGGAGAAGGTGCAGCGTTGCGCCAGAACGCCCCGCGGTGACGCGCTGCAACGGGTGCGTGTGGTGAGGCCTTAAGGGCACTAGTTCGCTCGCTATCTTGGCAGACACCAGAAAACTGCCTGCTTACTTCATTTTGAGACGACTGACAAGACAATAACAACTTCGCTCACGGGAGTGGCTGTGTTCTCTTGACACCAGCGTTTTGTAGAGTTACGTGAAGCCCTATCCAATGGAGTAGCCTGTTAGGCTCCATTTCAATTTGTTCTCTCGTAGAGCACCCGGCAGCAGAAGGTTATCAGTATTAACTTACCCGCACTGCTGGCACTCGATATCCTAGTGACGAACTCAATAATACTAATTGGTGGTGCATAACGGCCCAAAATCACCATGTATATAGGAGACACACTACTGTGAAGGGCTCCATTCATTTCGACTACCTGGGGTTGATAACGTGTACCTAATTGTAAGCACGGGCCCACAGGCCTCAAGAATTTTCGTCTCAATTGAAAATGCGGCCGCCACGGCCGGGATTCGGTCCTGATACCTGAGAGTCATCAGCCGAGTTCCTTAGCCACCAGACCAGCGGCTAATTAGTGACGAGTTTGTGGGCACTATGCGCGCCCCGAGAAAAGTGGTATAGGTGCCTTTTATCTTGGATGAAATATTGCTTGAATGCTTGTTGGGATATAAGACCGTTTCGGAAATCGTCCGCCGTGGTGGAGGTGTGGTTATGATGTTCGGCTGCTGACCCCAAAGTAGCGGGTGCGATCCGGACCGAGATCGTTGATGAAAGTGAAATTCTAGAAGCCCGTGTGCTGTGCGATGTCAGTGAATAGCAGATGGTAAACATTTCGGCAGGCCCCCATTAAGACATGTCTCATAACCACATCGTGGTTCAGGACATGCTTCACATAACGTCGATTTCCATGGTACTGGTATCTGCCGAACGTAAATAATTACCTCCTTTGAAATGACTGCATAAAATGTAGATGTTTTCCTGCTATCTCAACAGACTTTCATTAAGGTAGGTTTACAGATCATAAAAAGGTCGCCTTCGCAGTACTGGTGCCACGCCTTCCTTTCTTTCTTTCTTTCTTTCTTTTTTTTCTTTCTTTCTTTCTTTCTTTCCTGCTCCTTCGCTATTTCTCGATTCTTCTTTCTTGCTTCTATTTCCTTCCCATATTTTTCATTGATTTTTTCTCTTCTTCCTCCTGTACATTCTGCTCTCTGCTTTTTCAACCCTTTTTTCGCGTGTTCCTCTCTACTTATTTCTGTCTTTTTTTCTCTCTATACATTTTCTCTTGCTGCACGCTTTTTCGCGCCCATCAAGGTTAGTGCAACCCACGCCGGAGAAATCGCCGCACGAGTTCTCGTGGCGAAGGAGGAGAGTGAGAGCACGAAGAGAGCGCGTGCCGGCTGATGACAATTTTTCGCGCCTGACAGAGATTCTCCAGGCTTAAACAGTTCTGCTGATAGTTATAGAGACTACGTTAGTGTAATAATCTCACGCATATTCTTCAGCTGTGTAATGGTAAACTCCAATGAGAACAGGGGCGTCTTGTACTGTGGGAGGAGGTGAACAGACAATTGAGAGAAGGCCCACTCGATATGCCACTGCAATGCGGCACGCTTGTGGAGTAAAGCTGATATGGTGACGACTAGCTCTCCACATTTCCGTGCTATTTTACTACTTCAATTTGCCTTTGTATAATTGATAACACTGATAATGAAACGTGTTGCATTTGTCACGTAGAGTTGTTCATATTGTTTTTGTCTTCACTTGCTTTTGATTATTTCCATGTTCATTTTGATTATTTCCATGTATCACCAATATGTTGTGTATTGATCGTATTTTTATTGTTAAATGTGACGTCATCCTGCTGCATTCCGTGGCCGCCTGCTCCAGAGACAAGCGCCAAGACGCACTATCTTGGTTTCATTTATCCGGTTATCACGGGAGTCATGTGATCATTCTGGCGGTATATATTTAACGACGAAACGTTAAAGAGGGCTTTTTTTCTTGGTCACGATGTCACGAGCGTCTGGCGATCACTCTGACGAGCTTGACATGGTGTCAGAAGTGGTTCCGATGTAGCCAACTAGCGCTTTGACGGACCCGTCAACAAGCGAGCGACTGGCAGCTGCGTCTACGAGAACAAGCCGTATCGGCTACAATGCTTCAGAATGGCGGGAATCAAGCCTCCTACGCCCTCCGACTTCCAGAACGCAGCGGACTGGCCCGCCTGGATGGACGAATTTGATGACTACAGATTCGCGTCTGGGCTACATGAGAAGAAAGACGAAGTTCAAGTAAGGACTCTTCGCTATACTATGGGCAGAAAGTCGAGGGAGATTTTTCGATTGCTAAAAGTAAAAGACGAAGAAATGGAGGACTTCAAGCTCGTAAAGTCTAAACTTAACGACCAGTTTGTCCACACCAAGAACATAGTCTACGAAAGTGCTCGCTTTGATCTACGCCGCGAACAACTGGGAGAAACAGTAGACCAGTTCGCAACCGAGCTTAGCAAGTTAGCCGACGGATGCGAGTTCACAGGTATGAAGGAACGCCTAATAAGAGACCGCTTCGTAGTAGGACTTCGGAACCAGGTTCTTTCGGAAGAACTGCAGATGGACCCCAAGCTGACGATGACCACTGCTTTGGCAAGAGCGCGTACGAGCGAAACCGTAAAGCAACAGCAAGCAGAAATAAAAGAGCATGAGAGCACAGTCCCAGAAGCTTGCGTCGCCGCAGTAAAGCCCAAGAAAGCCGCTGCAAAGAGCACGTTTACTCGCTGTCAGAAGCCAACTTATCATCAAAATAGCTGCTGTTATTGTGCCGGACCATTTCACCCACGAAACAAGTGTCCAGCGCAAAAAGAAACGTGCAGATTTTGCCGGAAGTTGGGTCACTATGAAAATGCGTGCCGAAAAAAGAAGAAAAGAGACACACATCTTGATAGCATCGCCAAAGCTGATGGCAAGTTTATAGGCACGGTCGAGCAGTGTGCGAAGACACAATCTGAGCATTTCGTGACGGTGAAGATAAACGACCAGGCGCTCCGCATGAAAGTAGATACGGGAGCCAAAGTGACAGTCGTCGGTGAAAATTATCCTTTTCTTCCGCCTTCTCTGGAAAACCCAGCCGAGATTAAAGGACCTAGCCAATACTAGCATCCGTACGATCGGAAAGTTTGACGCTAAAATATCTTGGAAAGACAGCTGTTCACAACAAACCATTTACGTCGTGCAGAACTTGCGCACGCCCTTGTTGGGACTACCAGCCATAAAAGTTCTGGGAATTGTTCGCTTCCTAGATGAATTAGACACTGCCGACGATATCGGAAGCAAGTATCCCAAGATATTCCAAGGCACGGGTACCATATCGAGAGAACACACCATACGCCTTGTGCCACATGCAATCCCGTACAGTCTGTCTACACCGCGACGGGTTCCTATTCCCATGAAAGAAAAAGTCAAAGAAAAACTGGACAGGGTAGAACGAGAAGGAATCATACAGAAGGTCGGAGAAGCGACAGAATGGTGCGCGCCTATCGCTTCTGTAATGAAGCCGTCTGGAGCAGTAAGGATCTGTGTTGACTTGACTCAATTGAACCAGTTCGTGAGACGAGTGCGTCATCAACTGCCAACAACTGAGCAAGTTATGGGAAGCTTCCAGGTAGCCAAAGTCTTCTCTAAACTAGAGGCGCATTCTGGTTTCTACCAGATTAGGCTTTCCGAAGAATGTCAAAAGCTCACGACGTTCATTACGCCGTACGGGCGGTACTGCTACCGCAGGTTGTCGTTCGGGATTACATCCGCACCTGAAATTTTTCACTGTATGTATTTCACGACGAAACATTAGAGAACTTTTTTTTCTTGGTCACGATGTAACGAGCGTCTGTCGATCACTCTGACGAGCTTGACATTAGTCCAGCTTATTCATTATTACTCGCATGTCCGTATACTATTGCTGTATTTTTTGCAATTACCCTATCCATAAAGCCATAGGACGTCCCCCTGTCAGTTTCTCTGAAACTTTGGGACCTCCTGCTTTAAAACGCGAACCATGTAACTCAATGTGAACTATTTAATAAACATGACTTGACTTGGAAAAAAAATACATCACGTGACTGCCATTTTGCAAGGAAAACAACGGGAAAGACGGAGCACAAGAAAAAATAATAGGACGGAACACTTTAGCTGCATTTCGTGTGACTGAACCATTCGAAGCGGCGGGCTCCTCTTTGTAGCTGGAGCGAAATACGTGTGAAACTTGTCAGTCGCATGATTGCCATTGTCCTGGTTCGCACTTTCATAGTACTTTTGCGCAACGACACATCCAGCAGCACGAGCCCATGTCACTGCCCGTATATCAACGGCCAACATCAGTGACGTCAAACTGCACACGCTTACTGTTGTGTATTCTACAGCTGCAGTCGGGGAAAGGATGCAGCCTAGCGCATGAGGTACTGCGCAAAGAACGTATAGGTGTAATATTGACAGTAGGAAGGACTACATGCTGTGGATGTCCCCGGCTATGAGGTTCTTGGGCGTGGTCTTGCAGCTTTTCAGATGCCGCTTTATAGGTGACGCAGCGAGCGGCCGTGGTTGCTCGATGATGCGTTCAGATAACGCTAAGGTAAGCCAGACATAACACTTACTGCCACTGCCGTCACGCTCTCCAGCTGAACGAAAATTTTTAATAAGAACTGAGAATATGACGTCTCCGTTCTGCACCTACTGCGCTTGTCAGACGAGTTTCACAAACCGTTTCAGGATCTTTCGGCGCCACCGCCAGCCATGACTGGACAAATGACGGTGACGCTCCGCTGAAGACGAATAGACTTACCAACGCAAATGGGTGCGCCAGCACTGAAGTCACACTCCATTCCCATGGCCTTGCACGCCTGCTCTTCCTCCTCGGTGCACTTGGTTCGCTTTTCGGCTGGCAAACAGAGAGGGAAGGGGTAAAGCGTGCTAAGCAATCTGTGCCGGACCAGTTGACTAGCTTGGCTAGGTACACGCGAGAGCAACAGCTCGGTTATTGGACAGAGAGTAAATGAACTCGACGCGGATGTTATAACAGCTGCTAGCTTAGATTGGTAACAACTACGCTTCACAAGTACCACTATTTAGCCGAGACTAAGCCGTCACTTCGCGGACATATGACGACACTGGATTTCGTTTGTTAAAGTTAGGCCAGCTCTAGCCCAGGATTACCAATTTAGGTTTTTTTCTAACACTCGCCGCAGACGTTAAATAAAGACAGCTGGTGGTCATCTTAAGTATCGTTCCAGTTATCACACAGTCGGTAAAAATAGAAGGATTCAATAGCATGAAGCAAGAAATAGATACGATGCTACTACGTTGCTGTCCATAACAAAATGGCGGTTGAGCGGTATGTTGAAAGGAGTTTCCTTGCGGTCGGAAGCAGGATTCGCTTCAACTAGCTGTTCGAACCAGAAAGAAATCTTGTTGTTGATTTGTAACATGATTCAGGCGGATCAAGGACGATGGACGAGCAGAAATACAAAAGCAGCTCCAGTTGTTGCTGCCCTTGTACTTCTCAGTGTTATTATTCGCCAGTGTCACGTTACATAAATATAACCCAAGTTCTTCTTTGTTAAAATCTCTTGCCTATGTGAACGGTTCCTTCGTAACAATATAAACCTGAAAGACGCTTGAACTTTGCCTATAAGAGTAGGAAGATGATAGCGTAGTCATACCGTGTACGTATTGCCTTCCCACTCGCTATCCTGGCCTCGCATTTCGTTGGTTACTGAAACTGTGCCGCGAGAAAAGTAAAAGTGCGGGCACCCTCGGGTTCGTGGTGCAACAAAACACGGCAGAATGATGTAGAGCGCCGGTTGACAATTTCTGCCATCTAGTGAGTGATAGGCAAGCCTTTGCCAAGTTGAAGCACCTCCGAGACGCGTGTAAATAGTACAAATGAACAGATTGCGGTTAGTATGCTAATGTATGTGCGTGATGGGGCACAGCGCATAAACGCATCGCGCCACGGAACGAGAGTCGCAGGTTCGAATCCTTTGTCCCACCTGGGCCATACATTTTTTTGTTATGTTTCATGTGCATTTACGTCGAGTTTTCGTCCGCGGACATCATTGAACTTTCGCTCATAACCAAAAACACCGATGCCAGAATTTTGGCGAAACGGGCTGTTTAACGCTGTTTAAACGTTCAGGGTGAATGCGAATGGCAAAACGTGCGCACGCCGCCTTTAATATTTGTTAAACAAGTAATTTTCATTGATATAAATTGTCTTATGGGGTATTACTGAAGCGTTTTTGGGGCTACAAGAAAGGATTGGTGTTGTGCCCCCCCCCCTCTTTTTTTCGAAACACTCTTATCGTCGATATTTTGGCGTGCAGAAATCAGTCAGGCCACTTCAGTGGTAAGGCAGACACTTTTTGAGGTATGAATTTCACACTTATGCTTTCTAAACCAATTGACCCTTGACTATTGCTGTCGACAACACGAAAACAATTTTTTTTATAGCGGTGTTGCAAACAAAGAATTGATACCTAGCTACTAAATATGTAGTTTTTATTAGGCATAAATTTTCAGAAGCGACCCTAACGTTTTCGGCGACGAAGCATGTGAGTTGACTAGTTTTCACTTGCAGTACACATAAACGTTTACGAAATTGTGAATATTTTTCCACATTGAGATGGACTTGAAACTTGAAGGACCGCGCAATACTTGTTCAGCATAGTCAAAAAACTTTGCCGATGTATAGGCGAGGCACTTGAGTACGTACGAATCGAACATTATTTCGCAGCACGTGGTCCGGAACTTACTACCAATCCTCAATATTAGCCAAACATTGTTCCCTTTTCTTTCAGAAAGTGGTGCTATATACCAGAATGACCGTGCCGTATACCCGCATTCAAGGTCATTTAGAGAAACATTTCACACTATACGCCAGAAAACCAATCGAAAAATCTGAGCCAAGTTTCCACTAAATCTGTAACACAATTTTTCTGATTTGTTATTGAGCCTTACGTCGAACACTGGTGTCACTTTCCTGTTGCTCTGATGTATTTGTGTCAGATTAGTTGCCCCATACTCGTAATATTTTTGTTTATCCTTTTGTATCAAACGGGCTTATGGGAAAAAAAAACACTTCCCAACACAAAGCTCGGTTCCATCTACCATTTCGCACTGTAGGCCGCGTTTGTTACACATCTGCTCCCCTATTTCTGTACACTTTTGTGGCCCTTTTCCTGTAAGTAATAAATAATAAATGTAGCAGGTGTGTTCTCAATCCCTGAATACTCAATGCAATACACAAGAAATATTACAAGGTAAAACAACTCGTACTTGACGAACATACCTTTACAAGTTGTCATGTCATTCACTTCCGCACAATCCTTTCCCATGGCTTTGCATTTGGCAGTCATTTCTTGGTCGCATTTCTTCTTCTTTGGGTCTGTAAAATCGCGTATGTTACTTCATGATAGCTTTGGGAGCCGATATACAGAAAAGTTCATGCTATACGCCAGAAAATTAACCATTCTCAGCCAAGTTTCAAATAAATCTGTTGCATATAGACTTCCAGTAGGACTTACGTCTAAGCTGTGTGTGCCGTTCCTGTAGCTCTTAAGTGTTTGTTTCTGCTTAGTTACCATTTATTCGTATTACTCGCGTGCGTTCAAACTCATCACTCGCGTGCGTTAGGTGTTATTTTTAATCACGTCTGGTGCGTATTTACCCGGTGGTGCGTATTACGTTGTAGGCAACGCTTCTAGTGCATTCAATAAACAGGAATAATAAAGTTCAAATAAAAATTAGGCATTCCCAAACCGTACCTACTTATATAGTAACATTCATGCGATACCCCGACCACTCTGCAACACATTTACTCGTGTTCTCCGTAAGCGAAGATGCGGGTGGCAATTTTTAAAGACGATTGTCTTTCTTGGGGACATTCAACGCAAAAATACTGGTCTGTCTGTCTGTCTGTCTGTCTGTCTGTCTGTCTGTCTGTCTGTCTGTCTGTCTGTCTGTCTGTCTGTCTGTCTGTCTGCCTGCCTGTAATAAACTAGCCAAATACCTTCTGGTACTCTGCTAATTCTTCGTTATCTTCATAATATAAATCTTGGCTTGTTACTGTGGCACGACACAGAAGAGGAGGACAGAGAGTGAGCTATTTTATTTCGTTTGCAAAATGAAAACAAAAAAGAACGATAGGCTCCGTATCTGCATGTTCGACTGCAAATGTCACTGAAAGACGATAGTGTCCCGTCTTGAGAGAGTGATTAGAATAAAGCATTTATTTGGTGTATTGCGCGAGAGAATCGGTTATTGGGATTCTGAAGGCATTGCGTGAGATATGAGTGTCATCTGTCGGTAATATCAGACAATGAAACTCCGAGGCGCATTTCGCAGATGTCAAAGCAGGTGGCAGCACTGTATTATCTTAGCAAAGCATAGGAAACTATCCTTTTTCTGCATAGTGGCGCTTTGTCAGCGCAGCGTAATAAAGGCTACAGTTCTTAGCATCACCTATGTATGGCTTTTCTCGTATGAAGAGACATACTGACCTGTTGACATTGTTTCTCAGATATGCGCAATAGTTGCTTTTAAATCGCCCTCATTTGACCGCAGAAACTTGGACAATGTTGGTGGGCGATGTGGATGAGGTCTTACTCGAGTTGTTCTGCTTTACAAACAGATAAACGGACAAATCAATCAACCCATCCAGCGAGCAAGCGACGGACAGACAGACAGACCAAAATAGTTGCGTTGAAGTATCCCAAGGAAAACTATTGCCTCTATTACTGAAATTCATCGCTCGCGTGGGTTAGGTCTTATCTTTAATCTCGTCTGGTGCGTATTTACCCGGCGCCGTCCACGCCCCCACTACACATGCTCGCATGACGCAAGCTGGCGTCGCGTGCCAGTCATGCCAGTCGTGCCAGTCGTGTTTTATTGTCTGCTGCTAAAAACACGGCTGCTCGGGCTACTTAACCGTTCATTGGCCACCCCGTATCTGTAGGCACTGGATCGCGCGTTTTAAATTCAGTCAAAGGCGTCTTTATTTGGCTTTTGCTTAACGTTGTTGGCAATGCTTCTCCTGCACTCAATAAACAGGAATAATAAAGTTCAAAATAAAATCTAGGCATTCCCAAAACGTACCTACTTATACAACATTCATACGATACCCCGACCACTCTGCAACACATTTACTCGTGTTCTCCCTGTGCGAAGATGCGGGCGGCAATTTTTAAAGACGATTGTCTTTCTTGGGAACATTCAACGCAAAAGTACTAATCTGTCTGCCTGTCTGTCTGTCCGTACGTTTGCCTGTTTGTCCCTTTTTAACGGTCCCACAAACGTCCTTAAACAATACCCCAAACGGCCGACCCCATCAGCAGCGCCCACCAATACTGCTCAAGGTTCCGCGCTCATACTTGTGTGATTGTCAATGAAAAAGCAATTATTGCGCATATCTGAGGCACCATAATGACACGTCAATATTTTGTATGTGTGGTTTTTTACTAGAAAAAGCATACATAGATAATTCAAAGGATCATAAAGTTTATAACGCTCGCTTACAATGCGACGCTCGCACGAAAAGGCAAGTGTTTCCAACGCATTGCTAAGACCACATGGTGGTGGCACCTACCCATCACCTTTCCTTCTACACCTTATTACCTCCGAGACGGCCGCGCACGCCACACGCTTGATTTTCCAAGATAACTGCCAGACAGCGCTCATGTCTCACGTGTGACGTGACTTGATGCGCTCGTAAGCCTCCGGTGCATGCTCGAGGTACTCTAACGCAGCACTTCCAGAATGCCATTCGCCTATTTTGTTGCGCAAAACATCAAATAAACGTTTGTTTACTATCTCTATACGCAATACTATCATCTTTTGACGACTTTTGCAGTGTAACATGCAGATACAGGGCCTAATTTTTAATCAGAAACAAAATACCGAATCGTTCAGTGACTGAAATTGCAGTGCAGCGCCATGATTATGTTGTATCTGAAACTGATATTGCTAACATCCTTTCAATAATTGTGCGATAAATTTGTTAGCTCAAAACCAGTTAGTTCATTTCAACAAAAGCAAACTTGGTGTATTCGTAACAAATTTCCATTTCCTTGGTTATGCTTTTTGGAATCGCTTTGAGAAAAAATAAATGCGTACCAACGCGCGGCGGTTTTTTATCCACAAGAGTGCACTGTAGGCCGTTTTCCTTGCAAATCTGCTGCTCATCGTCGTTACAGATTCCTAGTGGTTTTCCAGCAAGTGGTGAATTTAAAGTGTGGCGGTCTTCTTTGCAAAATACTTTCTAGAATACACCTGAGTATAACATTAGCATTGAATCTTGGAAACAGGATCAATATACCTTGCAAAGTGGAAACAACTTCTCCTATACATTTCGGTTATTCTAATGCGAGGAGAGGTGCAATTGATGTTAGACGCGTTGTATGAGAGTATCCCAAAATAAAAGTTAAAATTTGATACACCTATATTGCGTCGAGAACCTTCATTGATGTACGATACGCAGCTTATACTCGTTATTATTTCTCATTTTGTTTACGATTTATTTTTTTTTCGGGTACTGTATCAGCGTAAAGAGAACTTACCAACGCAATGTGCTACATTATCCACAACCGCACATTGTAGGTCATTTTCTTCGCACTGCTTCTGCATTTCATCCTTACATACGTCCGGTCGTTTATCTGTAAGCGATCAATTAAAAAGGGGTCAACTTTAGAGGCCTCGAATGAGCAAGACCTTTAAGCGTCTTAAACATGAAAGTCATACCTTTACAGGCGGCCGTGTTGTTCACTTCGGCGCATTCCTGTCCCATAGCTTTGCATTTCTCCTTCATCTCCGAGTCACACTTTTTCTTATTGGGGTCTGAAAAAACGTCAATCCTATGTAACGCTGGCCCAGAAAATAGGGATATCAGATATTTCACACCTGCGGCTGCCGACTGAATCTAGATTTTTGTGCTGAGCTTTAAATCAGCTCTGCTACACAGAATGTTTGCGGATATTCTGATGATATGCAAGTCGGAGTTTTATGTGACACTCTATCTATCTATCTATCTATCTATCTATCTATCTATCTATCTATCTATCTATCTATCTATCTATCTATCTATCTATCTATCTATCTATCTATCTATCTATCTATCTATCTATCTATCTATCTATCTATCTATCTATCTATCTATCTATCTATCTATCTATCTATCTATCTATCTATCTATCTATCTATCTATCTATCTATCTATCTATCTATCTATCTATCTATCTATCTATCTATCTATCTATCTATCTATCTATCTATCTATCTATCTATCTATCTATCTATCTATCTATCTATCTATCTATCTATCTATCTATCTATCTATCTATCTATCTATCTATCTATCTATCTATCTATCTATCTATCTATCTATCTATCTATCTATCTATCTATCTATCTATCTATCTATCTATCTATCTATCTATCTATCTATCTATCTATCTATCTATCTATCTATCTATCTATCTATCTATCTATCTATCTATCTATCTATCTATCTATCTATCTATCTATCTATCTATCTATCTATCTATCTATCTATCTATCTATCTATCTATCTATCTATCTATCTATCTATCTATCTATCTATCTATCTATCTATCTATCTATCTATCTATCTATCTATCTATCTATCTATCTATCTATCTATCTATCTATCTATCTATCTATCTATCTATCTATCTATCTATCTATCTATCTATCTATCTATCTATCTATCTATCTATCTGTCTATCTATCTATCTATCTATCTATCTGTCTATCTATCTGTCTGTCTGTCTGTCTGTCTGTCTGTCTGTCTGTCTGTCTGTCTGTCTATCTGTCTGTCTGTCTGTCTGTCTGTCTGTCTGTCTGTCTGTCTGTCTGTCTGTCTGTCTGTCTGTCTGTCATAAACTAGCCAAATACCTTCTGGTACTCTGCTAATTCTTCGTTATCTTCTTAATATAAATTTTGGCTTGTTGATTTGGCATGACACAGAAGAGCAGGACAGAGAGTGAGCTATTCGTTTGCAAAATGAAAACAAAAAAGAACGATAGGTCCCGTATCTGCATGTTCGACTGCAAATGTCACTGAAAGACGATAGTGTCCCGTCTTGAGAGAGTGATTAGAATAAAGCATTTATTTGGTGTATTGCGCGAGAGAATCGGTTATTGGGATTCTGAAGGCATTGCGTGAGATATGAGTGTCATCTGTCGGTAATATCAGACAATGAAACTCGGAGGCGCATTTCGCAGATTTCAAAGCAGGTGGCAGCACTGTATTGTCTTAGCAAAGCATAGGAAACTATCCTTTTTCTGCATAGTGGCGCTTTGTCAGCGCAGCGTAATAAAGGCTACAGTTCTTAGCATCACCTATGTATGGCTTTTCTCGTATGAAGAGACATACTGACCTGTTGACATTGTTTCTCAGATATGCGCAATAGTTGCTTTTAAATCGCCCTCATTTGACCGCAGAAACTTGGACAATGTTGGTGGGCGATGTGGATGAGGTCTTACTCGAGTTGTTCTGCTTTACAAACACATAAACGGACAAATCAATCAACCCATCCAGCGAGCAAGCGACGGACAGACAGACAGACCAAAATAGTTGCGTTGAAGTATCCCAAGGAAAACTATTGCCTCTATTACTGAAATTCATCGCTCGCGTGGGTTAGGTCTTATCTTTAATCTCGTCTGGTGCGTATTTACCCGGCGCCGTCCACGCCCCCACTGCACATGCTCGCATGACGCAAGCTGGCGTCGCGTGCCAGTCATGCCAGTCGTGCCAGTCGTGTTTTAGTGTCTGCTGCTAAAAACACGGCTGCTCGGGCTACTTAACCGTTCATTGGCCACCCCGTATCTGTAGGCACTGGATCGCGCGTTTTAAATTCAGTCAAAGGCGTCTTTATTTGGCTTTTGCTTGACGTTGTTGGCAATGCTTCTCCTGCATTCAATAAACAGGAATAATAAAGTTGAAATAAAATTTAGGCATTCCCAAACCGTACCTACTTATACAACATTCATACGATACCCCGACCACTCTGCAACACATTTACTCGTGTTCTCCCTGTGCGAAGATGCGGGCGGCAATTTTTAAAGACGATTGTCTTTCTTGGGAACATTCAACGCAAAAGTACTAATCTGTCTGCCTGTCTGTCTGTCCGTACGTTTGCCTGTTTGTCCATTTTTAACGGTCCCACAAACGTCCTTAAACAATACCCCAAACGGCCGACCCCATCAGCAGCGCCAGCCAATACTGCTCAAGGTTCCGCGCTCACACTTGTGTGATTGTCAATGAAAAAGCAAATATTGCGCATATCTGAGGCACCATAATGACACGTCAATATTTTGTATGTGTGGTTTTTTACTAGAAAAAGCATACTGTCTGTCTGTCTGTCTGTCTGTCTGTCTGTCTGTCTGTCATTAACTAGCCAAATACCTTCTGGTACTCTGCTAATTATTCGTTATCTTCATAATATAAATCTTGGCTTGTTGATGTGGCACGACACAGAAGAGGAGGACAGAGAGTGAGCTATTTTATTTCGTTTGCAAAATGAAAACAATAAAGAACGATAGGCTCCGTATCTGCATGTTTGACTGCAAAGGTCACTGAAAGACGATAGTGTCCCGTCTTGAGAGAGTGATTAGAATAAAGCATTTATTTGTTGTATTGCGCGAAAGAATCGGTCATTGGTATTCTGAAGGCATGGATGGATGGATGCTATGAGCGTCCCCTTTATAACGGGGTGGTGACAAGTATGCCACCAGGCTCGACAAAAATAAACAAACAAAAAAAACAAACCTTTTTTCCCTTTTTTTTTATGTTGGCCTAATGCCTCTACTTCGGTAAATTCTATCCTAATGGAAAAAAGGTAAATTTTCAGCTTAAGTTCTCTGCCATTTACGGCACACTGTCCATATTTTATTTTTCCAATATTTATTTTTGTCCTTTCTCTCTAATTTTCTGCCACCAATACTCTAACCGTCTCTTACTTATTTCAATCGCGGGTGTGTTCAGCTTTCCATTGTTGTCCCTAAAACCCAAGGCTTCCTGTAGGCTCGTGCCCAAACGTACACCTGGGTGGATATCTCCACATTCAATCAGAACATGCTCCGCCGTTTCCTTATCTTTCCCGCAGCATGTGCATTGTTCTTCTTCTTTACTGAATCTTGCTTTATAACTACGCGTTCTAAGGCAACCCGATCTCGCTTCAAACAGTAAAGCACTTCCCCTTGAATTATCGTAAAATGCCTCCCTCCTTATTTCACTTTTGCCCTTTCGGTAGTTACTCAAAGCCGGTTTTTTCTCCATAGCTGCCATCCAGTAAATCCTCTCCGCCTCCCTGACTTTTCCCTTAACGCTCTTTGTTGACATATGGCTCACAATACCAGCCGTATATTTACTAGTGAGTCTTCTAGTTCTTCTTCTCCACTGTGTGTCCACGCTCTTCCTATACAAATAACGGAACACCTTCTCTGCCCATCTACTCTCCTTCATATTTCTTAGCCTTTCTTCGAACCTTATTTTGCTTTGCGCTTCCCTCGCCTCAAAACCTGCCCACCCCATATCGCCCTTTACAGCCTCGTTTGTCGTCTTCCCGTGAGCACCCAACGCGAGGCGTCCCACAGTCCTTTGATTTACATCCATTCCCGATTGCACCTCTGCCCTCATGCACACCACTGAGTTCCCAAAAGTAAGCCCTGGAACCATTACACCCTTCCACAGACCTCGAAGCACCTCATACCTATTGTATCCCCACAACGCTCTGTGCTTCATTATTGCCGCATTCCTCTTTCCTTTTGCTGCCGAGGCTTTTTCCGGTACCTCCATGTATCTATCACTCTCATTTACCCATACTCCAAGGTACTTGTATTCACTTACCCTCGGTATTTCTTGGCCTTGTATGGACACCGTCTGATCACAGGGATCATTGAATACCAGCAAACCACACTTCGTTACACTGAATCCTAGTCCAAGAGCTTCACCTTCCCTTCCGCATATATTCGCCAGCTGCTGTATATCATCTCGACTGTCCGCAAATAAGACGATATCGTCCGCATAAAATAAACCTGGAAGCTTCTGCTCAATCATCATGCCGCCCTGTTTGTGTGACAGATTAAAACCAATGTTGCTACCTTCTAGCGCTTTTTCCATACTCACCATGTACAGCATGAATAACAGTGGGGACAAAGGACATCCCTGTCTCAGACCCCTGCTAACCTCAACGTTCTCTTTGCTACGCATTCCTTCCCACTCTATGCAAACTGTATTTTCTCGGTATATCTCCCTCAAAAGCTGTATACAGTCGTCGCCCATGCCCATTCCTTTCAATATATTCAACAAAATTTCCTGATTAACGTTGTCGTATGCCCCAGTGATGTCTAGAAAAGCTACGTACAAGGGCCTATTCTCTATTTTAGATATTTCTATACACTGAGTGAGAACAAACAGGTTATCGTCTAACCGCCTGTCGACTCGAAATCCGTTCTGAAGTTCTCCCAAAATATCGTTATGTTCGGCCCATGTTTCTATTTTCATTTTTACTGCTTGCATCGCCAACCTGTATAGTACCGATGTAATGGTTAGTGGTCTATACGAGCGAATCTTGTCCTTTTCTCCCTTGCCTTTATAGATTAAGTTCATTCTACTTTGTCGCCAACTGTCCGGTATTTGTCCGTCCTTTAAGCTTTCTTCTACTGCTTTTAACAATGCTTCTATAGTGTTATGTCCTAGTTCGTTAATGAGGCTAACGGGAATCCCATCTAAACCCGCGGCAGTGCGCTTTGGAATTTTTCCTTCGGCCTTTTTCCAGTTGAAATTATCTAGTACTAGCTCTTCCTCTGTTGCTTTCTCCGCCACACTTTTACTCACCTTACATGACACTCATATCTCATTGACACTCATATCTCATTGCGTGAGATATGAGTGTCATCTGTCGGTAATATCAGACAATGAAACTAGGAGGCCATATATCGTAGATTTCAAAGCAGGTGGCAGCACTGTATCGTCCTAGCAAAGCATAGGAAACTCTCCTTTTTCTGCATAGTGGCGCTTTGTCAGCGTAGCGTAATAGAGGCTACAGTTCTTAGCATCACTTATGTATGGCTTTTCTCGTATGAAGAGACATACTGACCTCTTGACATTGTTTCTCAGATATGCGCAATAGTTGCTTTTAAATCGCCCTCATTTGACCGCAGAAACTTGGACAATGTTGGTGGGCGATGTGGATGAGGTCTTACTCGAGTTGTTCTGCTTTACAAACAGATAAACGGACAAATCAATCAACCCATCCAGCGAGCAAGCGACGGACAGACAGACAGACCAAAATAGTTGCGTTGAAGTATCCCAAGGAAAACTATTGCCTCTATTACTGAAATTCATCGCTCGCGTGCGTTAGGTCTTATCTTTAATCTCGTCTGGTGCGTATTTACCCGGCGCCGTCCACGCCCCCACTGCACATGCTCGCATGACGCAAGCTGGCGTCGCGTGCCAGTCATGCCAGTCATGCCAGTCGTGCCAGTCGTGTTTTAGTGTCTGCTGCTAAAAACACGACTGCTCGGGCTACTTAACCGTTCATTGGCCACCCCGTATCTGTAGGCACTGGATCGCGCGTTTTAAATTCAGTCAAAGGCGTCTTTATTTGGCTTTTGCTTAACGTTGTTGGCAATGCTTCTCCTGCATTCAATAAACAGGAATAATAAAGTTCAAAATAAAATCTAGGCATTCCCAAACCGTACCTACTTATACAACATTCATACGATACCCCGACCACTCTGCAACACATTTACTCGTGTTCTCCCTGTGCGAAGATGCGGGCGGCAATTTTTAAAGACGATTGTCTTTCTTGGGAACATTCAACGCAAAAGTACTAATCTGTCTGCCTGTCTGTCTGTCCGTACGTTTGCCTGTTTGTCCATTTTTAACGGTCCCACAAACGTCCTTAAACAATACCCCAAACGGCCGACCCCATCAGCAGCGCCAACCAATACTGCTCAAGGTTCCGCGCTCATACTTGTGTGATTGTCAATGAAAAAGCAATTATTGCGCATATCTGAGGCACCATAATGACACGTCAATATTTTGTATGTGCAGTTTTTTACTAGAAAAAGCATACATAGATAATTCAAAGGATCATAAAGTTTATAACGCTCGCTTACAATGCAACGCTCGCACGAAAAGGCAAGTGTTTCCAACGCATTGCTAAGACCACATGGTGGTGGCACCTACCCATCACCTTTCCTTCTACACCTTATTACCTCCGAGACGGCCGCGCACGCCACACGCTTGATTTTCCAAGATAACTGCCAGACAGCGCTCATGTCTCACGCGTGACGTGACTTGATGCGCTCGTAAGCCTCCGGTGCATGCTCGAGGTACTCTAACGCAGCACTTCCAGAATGCCATTCGCCAATTTTGTTGCGCAGAACATCAAATAAACGTTTGTTTACTCTCTCTATACGCAATACTATCATCTTTTGACGACTTTTGCAGTGTAACATGCAGATACAGGGCCTAATTTTTAATCAGAAACAAAATACCGAATCGTTCAGTGACTGAAATTGCAGTGCAGCGCCATGATTATGTTGTATCTGAAACTGATATTGCTAACATCCTTTCAATAATTGTGCGATAAACTTGTTAGCTCAAAACCAGTTAGTTCATTTCAACAAAAGCAAACTTGGTGTATTCGTAACAAATTTCCATTTCATTGGTTATGCTTTTTGGAATCGTTTTGAGAAAAAATAAATGCGTACCAACGCGCGGCGGTTTTTTATCCACAAGAGTGCACTGTAGGCCGTTTTCCTTGCAAATCTGCTGCTCATCGTCGTTACAGATTCCTAGTGGTTTTCCAGCAAGTGGTGAATTTAAAGTGTGGCGGTCTTCTTTGCAAAATACTTTCTAGAATACACCTGAGTATAACATTAGCATTGAATCTTGGAAACAGGATCAATATACCTTGCAAAGTGGAAACAACTTCTCCTATACATTTCGGTTATTCTAATGCGAGGAGAGGTGCAATTGATGTTAGACGCGTTGTATGAGAGTATCCCAAAATAAAAGTTAAAATTTGATACACCTATATTGCGTCGAGAACCTTCATTGATGTACGATACGCAGCTTATACTCGTTATTATTTCTCATTTTGTTTACGATTTATTTTTTTTTCGGGTACTGTATCAGCGTAAAGAGAACTTACCAACGCAATGTGCTACATTATCCACAACCGCACATTGTAGGTCATTTTCTTCGCACTGCTTCTGCATTTCATCCTTACATACGTCCGGTCGTTTATCTGTAAGCGATCCATTAAAAAGGGGTCAACTTTAGAGGCCTCGAATGAGCAAGACCTTTAAGCGTCTTAAACATGAAAGTCATACCTTTACAGGCGGCCGTGTTGTTCACTTCGGCGCATTCCTGTCCCATAGCTTTGCATTTCTCCTTCATCTCCGAGTCACACTTTTTCTTATTGGGGTCTGAAAAAACGTCAATCCTATGTAACGCTGGCCCAGAAAATAGGGATATCAGATATTTCACACCTGCGGCTGCCGACTGAATCTAGATTTTTGTGCTGAGCTTTAAATCAGCTCTGCTACACAGAATGTTTGCGGATATTCTGATGATATGCAAGTCGGAGTTTTATGTGACACTCTATCTATCTATCTATCTATCTATCTATCTATCTATCTATCTATCTATCTATCTATCTATCTATCTATCTATCTATCTATCTATCTATCTATCTATCTATCTATCTATCTATCTATCTATCTATCTATCTATCTATCTATCTATCTATCTATCTATCTATCTATCTATCTATCTATCTATCTATCTATCTATCTATCTATCTATCTATCTATCTATCTATCTATCTATCTATCTATCTATCTATCTATCTATCTATCTATCTATCTATCTATCTATCTATCTATCTATCTATCTATCTATCTATCTATCTATCTATCTATCTATCTATCTATCTATCTATCTATCTATCTATCTATCTATCTATCTATCTATCTATCTATCTATCTATCTATCTATCTATCTATCTATCTATCTATCTATCTATCTATCTATCTATCTATCTATCTATCTATCTATCTATCTATCTATCTATCTATCTATCTATCTATCTATCTATCTATCTATCTATCTATCTATCTATCTATATATCTATCTATCTATATATCTATCTATCTATATATCTATATATCTATATATCTATATATCTATATATCTATATATCTATATATCTATATATCTATCTATCTATCTATCTATCTATCTATCTATCTATCTATCTATCTATCTATCTGTCTGTCTGTCTGTCTGTCTGTCTGTCTGTCTGTCTGTCTGTCTGTCTGTCTGTCTGTCTGTCTGTCATAAACTAGCCAAATACCTTCTGGTACTCTGCTAATTCTTCGTTATCTTCTTAATATAAATTTTGGCTTGTTGATTTGGCATGACACAGAAGAGCAGGACAGAGAGTGAGCTATTCGTTTGCAAAATGAAAACAAAAAAGAACGATAGGTCCCGTATCTGCATGTTCGACTGCAAATGTCACTGAAAGACGATAGTGTCCCGTCTTGAGAGAGTGATTAGAATAAAGCATTTATTTGGTGTATTGCGCGAGAGAATCGGTTATTGGGATTCTGAAGGCATTGCGTGAGATATGAGTGTCATCTGTCGGTAATATCAGACAATGAAACTCGGAGGCGCATTTCGCAGATTTCAAAGCAGGTGGCAGCACTGTATTATCTTAGCAAAGCATAGGAAACTATCCTTTTTCTGCATAGTGGCGCTTTGTCAGCGCAGCGTAATAAAGGCTACAGTTCTTAGCATCACCTATGTATGGCTTTTCTCGTATGAAGAGACATACTGACCTGTTGACATTGTTTCTCAGATATGCGCAATAGTTGCTTTTAAATCGCCCTCATTTGACCGCAGAAACTTGGACAATGTTGGTGGGCGATGTGGATGAGGTCTTACTCGAGTTGTTCTGCTTTACAAACAGATAAACGGACAAATCAATCAACCCATCCAGCGAGCAAGCGACGGACAGACAGACAGACCAAAATAGTTGCGTTGAAGTATCCCAAGGAAAACTATTGCCTCTATTACTGAAATTCATCGCTCGCGTGGGTTAGGTCTTATCTTTAATCTCGTCTGGTGCGTATTTACCCGGCGCCGTCCACGCCCCCACTGCACATGCTCGCATGACGCAAGCTGGCGTCGCGTGCCAGTCATGCCAGTCGTGCCAGTCGTGTTTTATTGTCTGCTGCTAAAAACACGGCTGCTCGGGCTACTTAACCGTTCATTGGCCACCCCGTATCTGTAGGCACTGGATCGCGCGTTTTAAATTCAGTCAAAGGCGTCTTTATTTGGCTTTTGCTTGACGTTGTTGGCAATGCTTCTCCTGCATTCAATAAACAGGAATAATAAAGTTGAAATAAAATTTAGGCATTCCCAAACCGTACCTACTTATACAACATTCATACGATACCCCGACCACTCTGCAACACATTTACTCGTGTTCTCCCTGTGCGAAGATGCGGGCGGCAATTTTTAAAGACGATTGTCTTTCTTGGGAACATTCAACGCAAAAGTACTAATCTGTCTGCCTGTCTGTCTGTCCGTACGTTTGCCTGTTTGTCCATTTTTAACGGTCCCACAAACGTCCTTAAACAATACCCCAAACGGCCGACCCCATCAGCAGCGCCCACCAATACTGCTCAAGGTTCCGCGCTCACACTTGTGTGATTGTCAATGAAAAAGCAATTATTGCGCATATCTGAGGCACCATAATGACACGTCAATATTTTGTATGTGTGGTTTTTTACTAGAAAAAGCATACTGTCTGTCTGTCTGTCTGTCTGTCTGTCTGTCTGTCTGTCTGTCTGTCATTAACCAGCCAAATACCTTCTGGTACTCTGCTAATTATTCGTTATCTTCATAATATAAATCTTGGCTTGTTGATGTGGCACGACACAGAAGAGGAGGACAGAGAGTGAGCTATTTTATTTCGTTTGCAAAATGAAAACAATAAAGAACGATAGGCTTCGTATCTGCATGTTTGACTGCAAAGGTCACTGAAAGACGATAGTGTCCCGTCTTGAGAGAGTGATTAGAATAAAGCATTTATTTGGTGTATTGCGCGAAAGAATCGGTCATTGGTATTCTGAAGGCATGGATGGATGGATGCTATGAGCGTCCCCTTTATAACGGGGTGGTGACAAGTATGCCACCAGGCTCGACAAAAAAAAACAAAAAAAAAACAAACCTTTTTTCCCTTTTTTTTATGTTGGCCTAATGCCTCTACTTCGGTAAATTCTATCTTAATGGAAAAAAAGGTAAATTTTCAGCTTAAGTTCTCTGCCATTTACGGCACACTGTCCATATTTTATTTTTCCAATATTTATTTTTGTCCTTTCTCTCTAATTTTCTGCCACCAATACTCTAACCGTCTCTTACTTATTTCAATCGCGGGTGTGTTCAGCTTTCCATTGTTGTCCCTAAAACCCAAGGCTTCCTGTAGGCTCGTGCCCAAACGTACACCTGGGTGGATATCTCCACATTCAATCAGAACATGCTCCGCCGTTTCCTTATCTTTCCCGCAGCATGTGCATTGTTCTTCTTCTTTACTGAATCTTGCTTTATAACTACGCGTTCTAAGGCAATCCGATCTCGCTTCAAACAGTAAAACGCTTCCCCTTGAATTATCGTAAAATGCCTCCCTCCTTATTTCACTTTTGCCCTTTCGGTAGTTACTCAAAGCCGGTTTTTTCTCCATAGCTGCCATCCAGTAAATCCTCTCCGCCTCCCTGACTTTTCCCTTAACGCTCTTTGTTGACATATGGCTCACAATACCAGCCGTATATTTACTAGTGAGTCTTCTAGTTCTTCTTCTCCACTGTGTGTCCACGCTCTTCCTATACAAATAACGGAACACCTTCTCTGCCCATCTACTCTCCTTCATATTTCTTAGCCTTTCTTCGAACCTTATTTTGCTTTGCGCTTCCCTCGCCTCAAAACCTGCCCACCCCATATCGCCCTTTACAGCCTCGTTTGTCGTCTTCCCGTGAGCACCCAACGCGAGGCGTCCCACAGTCCTTTGATTTACATCCATTCCCGATTGCACCTCTGCCCTCATGCACACCACTGAGTTCCCAAAAGTAAGCCCTGGAACCATTACACCCTTCCACAGACCTCGAAGCACCTCATACCTATTGTATCCCCACAACGCTCTGTGCTTCATTATTGCCGCATTCCTCTTTCCTTTTGCTGCCGAGGCTTTTTCCTGTACCTCCATGTATCTATCACTCTCATTTACCCATACTCCAAGGTACTTGTATTCACTTACCCTCGGTATTTCTTGGCCTTGTATGGACACCGTCTGATCACAGGGATCATTGAATACCAGCAAACCACACTTCGTTACACTGAATCCTAGTCCAAGAGCTTCACCTTCCCTTCCGCATATATTCGCCAGCTGCTGTATATCATCTCGACTGTCCGCAAATAAGACGATATCGTCCGCATAAAATAAACCTGGAAGCTTCTGCTCAATCATCATGCCGCCCAGTTTGTGTGACAGATTAAAACCAATGTTGCTACCTTCTAGCGCTTTTTCCATACTCACCATGTACAGCATGAATAACAGTGGGGACAAAGGACATCCCTGTCTCAGACCCCTGCTAACCTCAACGTTCTCTTTGCTACGCATTCCTTCCCACTCTATGCAAACTGTATTTTCTCGGTATATCTCCCTCAAAAGCTGTATACAGTCGTCGCCCATGCCCATTCCTTTCAATATATCCAACAAAATTTCCTGATTAACGTTGTCGTATGCCCCAGTGATGTCTAGAAAAGCTACGTACAAGGGCCTATTCTCTATTTTAGATATTTCTATACACTGAGTGAGAACAAACAGGTTATCGTCTAACCGCCTGTCGACTCGAAATCCGTTCTGAAGTTCTCCCAAAATATGGTTATGTTCGGCCCATGTTTCTATTTTCATTTTTACTGCTTGCATCGCCAACCTGTATAGTACCGATGTAATGGTTAGTGGTCTATACGAGCGAATCTTGTCCTTTTCTCCCTTGCCTTTATAGATTAAGTTCATTCTACTTTGTCGCCAACTGTCCGGTATTTGTCCGTCCTTTAAGCTTTCTTCTACTGCTTTTAACAATGCTTCTATAGTGTTATGTCCTAGTTCGTTAATGAGGCTAACGGGAATCCCATCTAAACCCGCGGCAGTGCGCTTTGGAATTTTTCCTTCGGCCTTTTTCCAGTTGAAATTATCTAGTACTAGCTCTTCCTCTGTTGCTTTCTCCGCCACACTTTTACTCACCTTACATGACACTCATATCTCATTGACACTCATATCTCATTGCGTGAGATATGAGTGTCATCTGTCGGTAATATCAGACAATGAAACTAGGAGGCCATATATCGTAGATTTCAAAGCAGGTGGCAGCACTGTATCGTCCTAGCAAAGCATAGGAAACTCTCCTTTTTCTGCATAGTGGCGCTTTGTCAGCGTAGCGTAATAGAGGCTACAGTTCTTAGCATCACTTATGTATGGCTTTTCTCGTATGAAGAGACATACTGACCTCTTGACATTGTTTCTCAGATATGCGCAATAGTTGCTTTTAAATCGCCCTCATTTGACCGCAGAAACTTGGACAATGTTGGTGGGCGATGTGGATGAGGTCTTACTCGAGTTGTTCTGCTTTACAAACAGATAAACGGACAAATCAATCAACCCATCCAGCGAGCAAGCGACGGACAGACAGACAGACCAAAATAGTTGCGTTAAAGTATCCCAAGGAAAACTATTGCCTCTATTACTGAAATTCATCGCTCGCGTGCGTTAGGTCTTATCTTTAATCTCGTCTGGTGCGTATTTACCCGGCGCCGTCCACGCCCCCACTGCACATGCTCGCATGACGCAAGCTGGCGTCGCGTGCCAGTCATGCCAGTCATGCCAGTCGTGCCAGTCGTGTTTTAGTGTCTGCTGCTAAAAACACGACTGCTCGGGCTACTTAACCGTTCATTGGCCACCCCGTATCTGTAGGCACTGGATCGCGCGTTTTAAATTCAGTCAAAGGCGTCTTTATTTGGCTTTTGCTTAACGTTGTTGGCAATGCTTCTCCTGCATTCAATAAACAGGAATAATAAAGTTCAAAATAAAATCTAGGCATTCCCAAACCGTACCTACTTATACAACATTCATACGATACCCCGACCACTCTGCAACACATTTACTCGTGTTCTCCCTGTGCGAAGATGCGGGCGGCAATTTTTAAAGACGATTGTCTTTCTTGGGAACATTCAACGCAAAAGTACTAATCTGTCTGCCTGTCTGTCTGTCCGTACGTTTGCCTGTTTGTCCATTTTTAACGGTCCCACAAACGTCCTTAAACAATACCCCAAACGGCCGACCCCATCAGCAGCGCCAACCAATACTGCTCAAGGTTCCGCGCTCATACTTGTGTGATTGTCAATGAAAAAGCAATTATTGCGCATATCTGAGGCACCATAATGACACGTCAATATTTTGTATGTGCAGTTTTTTACTAGAAAAAGCATACATAGATAATTCAAAGGATCATAAAGTTTATAACGCTCGCTTACAATGCAACGCTCGCACGAAAAGGCAAGTGTTTCCAACGCATTGCTAAGACCACATGGTGGTGGCACCTACCCATCACCTTTCCTTCTACACCTTATTACCTCCGAGACGGCCGCGCACGCCACACGCTTGATTTTCCAAGATAACTGCCAGACAGCGCTCATGTCTCACGCGTGACGTGACTTGATGCGCTCGTAAGCCTCCGGTGCATGCTCGAGGTACTCTAACGCAGCACTTCCAGAATGCCATTCGCCAATTTTGTTGCGCAGAACATCAAATAAACGTTTGTTTACTCTCTCTATACGCAATACTATCATCTTTTGACGACTTTTGCAGTGTAACATGCAGATACAGGGCCTAATTTTTAATCAGAAACAAAATACCGAATCGTTCAGTGACTGAAATTGCAGTGCAGCGCCATGATTATGTTGTATCTGAAACTGATATTGCTAACATCCTTTCAATAATTGTGCGATAAACTTGTTAGCTCAAAACCAGTTAGTTCATTTCAACAAAAGCAAACTTGGTGTATTCGTAACAAATTTCCATTTCCTTGGTTATGCTTTTTGGAATCGCTTTGAGAAAAAATAAATGCGTACCAACGCGCGGCGGTTTTTTATCCACAAGAGTGCACTGTAGGCCGTTTTCCTTGCAAATCTGCTGCTCATCGTCGTTACAGATTCCTAGTGGTTTTCCAGCAAGTGGTGAATTTAAAGTGTGGCGGTCTTCTTTGCAAAATACTTTCTAGAATACACCTGAGTATAACATTAGCATTGAATCTTGGAAACAGGATCAATATACCTTGCAAAGTGGAAACAACTTCTCCTATACATTTCGGTTATTCTAATGCGAGGAGAGGTGCAATTGATGTTAGACGCGTTGTATGAGAGTATCCCAAAATAAAAGTTAAAATTTGATACACCTATATTGCGTCGAGAACCTTCATTGATGTACGATACGCAGCTTATACTCGTTATTATTTCTCATTTTGTTTACGATTTATTTTTTTTTCGGGTACTGTATCAGCGTAAAGAGAACTTACCAACGCAATGTGCTACATTATCCACAACCGCACATTGTAGGTCATTTTCTTCGCACTGCTTCTGCATTTCATCCTTACATACGTCCGGTCGTTTATCTGTAAGCGATCAATTAAAAAGGGGTCAACTTTAGAGGCCTCGAATGAGCAAGACCTTTAAGCGTCTTAAACATGAAAGTCATACCTTTACAGGCGGCCGTGTTGTTCACTTCGGCGCATTCCTGTCCCATAGCTTTGCATTTCTCCTTCATCTCCGAGTCACACTTTTTCTTATTGGGGTCTGAAAAAACGTCAATCCTATGTAACGCTGGCCCAGAAAATAGGGATATCAGATATTTCACACCTGCGGCTGCCGACTGAATCTAGATTTTTGTGCTGAGCTTTAAATCAGCTCTGCTACACAGAATGTTTGCGGATATTCTGATGATATGCAAGTCGGAGTTTTATGTGACACTCTATCTATCTATCTATCTATCTATCTATCTATCTATCTATCTATCTATCTATCTATCTATCTATCTATCTATCTATCTATCTATCTATCTATCTATCTATCTATCTATCTATCTATCTATCTATCTATCTATCTATCTATCTATCTATCTATCTATCTATCTATCTATCTATCTATCTATCTATCTATCTATCTATCTATCTATCTATCTATCTATCTATCTATCTATCTATCTATCTATCTATCTATCTATCTATCTATCTATCTATCTATCTATCTATCTATCTATCTATCTATCTATCTATCTATCTATCTATCTATCTATCTATCTATCTATCTATCTATCTGTCTATCTATCTGTCTATCTGTCTATCTGTCTGTCTGTCTGTCTGTCTGTCTGTCTGTCTGTCTGTCTGTCTGTCTGTCTGTCTGTCTGTCTGTCTGTCTGTCTGTCTGTCTGTCTGTCTGTCTGTCTGTCTGTCTGTCTGTCTGTCTGTCTGTCATAAACTAGCCAAATACCTTCTGGTACTCTGCTAATTCTTCGTTATCTTCTTAATATAAATTTTGGCTTGTTGATTTGGCATGACACAGAAGAGCAGGACAGAGAGTGAGCTATTCGTTTGCAAAATGAAAACAAAAAAGAACGATAGGTCCCGTATCTGCATGTTCGACTGCAAATGTCACTGAAAGACGATAGTGTCCCGTCTTGAGAGAGTGATTAGAATAAAGCATTTATTTGGTGTATTGCGCGAGAGAATCGGTTATTGGGATTCTGAAGGCATTGCGTGAGATATGAGTGTCATCTGTCGGTAATATCAGACAATGAAACTCGGAGGCGCATTTCGCAGATTTCAAAGCAGGTGCAAGCACTGTATTGTCTTAGCAAAGCATAGGAAACTATCCTTTTTCTGCATAGTGGCGCTTTGTCAGCGCAGCGTAATAAAGGCTACAGTTCTTAGCATCACCTATGTATGGCTTTTCTGGTATGAAGAGACATACTGACCTGTTGACATTGTTTCTCTGATATGCGCAATAGTTGCTTTTAAATCGCCCTCATTTGACCGCAGAAACTTGGACAATGTTGGTGGGCGATGTGGATGAGGTCTTACTCGAGTTGTTCTGCTTTACAAACAGATAAACGGACAAATCAATCAACCCATCCAGCGAGCAAGCGACGGACAGACAGACAGACCAAAATAGTTGCGTTGAAGTATCCCAAGGAAAACTATTGCCTCTATTACTGAAATTCATCGCTCGCGTGGGTTAGGTCTTATCTTTAATCTCGTCTGGTGCGTATTTACCCGGCGCCGTCCACGCCCCCACTGCACATGCTCGCATGACGCAAGCTGGCGTCGCGTGCCAGTCATGCCAGTCGTGTTTTAGTGTCTGCTGCTAAAAACACGGCTGCTCGGGCTACTTAACCGTTCATTGGCCACCCCGTATCTGTAGGCACTGGATCGCGCGTTTTAAATTCAGTCAAAGGCGTCTTTATTTGGCTTTTGCTTGACGTTGTTGGCAATGCTTCTCCTGCATTCAATAAACAGGAATAATAAAGTTGAAATAAAATTTAGGCATTCCCAAACCGTACCTACTTATACAACATTCATACGATACCCCGACCACTCTGCAACACATTTACTCGTGTTCTCCCTGTGCGAAGATGCGGGCGGCAATTTTTAAAGACGATTGTCTTTCTTGGGAACATTCAACGCAAAAGTACTAATCTGTCTGCCTGTCTGTCTGTCCGTACGTTTGCCTGTTTGTCCATTTTTAACGGTCCCACAAACGTCCTTAAACAATACCCCAAACGGCCGACCCCATCAGCAGCGCCCACCAATACTGCTCAAGGTTCCGCGCTCACACTTGTGTGATTGTCAATGAAAAAGCAATTATTGCGCATATCTGAGGCACCATAATGACACGTCAATATTTTGTATGTGTGGTTTTTTACTAGAAAAAGCATACTGTCTGTCTGTCTGTCTGTCTGTCTGTCATTAACTAGCCAAATACCTTCTGGTACTCTGCTAATTATTCGTTATCTTCATAATATAAATCTTGGCTTGTTGATGTGGCACGACACAGAAGAGGAGGACAGAGAGTGAGCTATTTTATTTCGTTTGCAAAATGAAAACAATAAAGAACGATAGGCTCCGTATCTGCATGTTTGACTGCAAAGGTCACTGAAAGACGATAGTGTCCCGTCTTGAGAGAGTGATTAGAATAAAGCATTTATTTGGTGTATTGCGCGAAAGAATCGGTCATTGGTATTCTGAAGGCATGGATGGATGGATGCTATGAGCGTCCCCTTTATAACGGGGTGGTGACAAGTATGCCACCAGGCTCGACAAAAAAAAACAACAAAAAAAAACAAACCTTTTTTCCCTTTTTTTTTATGTTGGCCTAATGCCTCTACTTCGGTAAATTCTATCTTAATGGAAAAAAAGGTAAATTTCCAGCTTAAGTTCTCTGCCATTTACGGCACACTGTCCATATTTTATTTTTCCAATATTTATTTTTGTCCTTTCTCTCTAATTTTCTGCCACCAATACTCTAACCGTCTCTTACTTATTTCAATCGCGGGTGTGTTCAGCTTTCCATTGTTGTCCCTAAAACCCAAGGCTTCCTGTAGGCTCGTGCCCAAACGTACACCTGGGTGGATATCTCCACATTCAATCAGAACATGCTCCGCCGTTTCCTTATCTTTCCCGCAGCATATGTATGTTCTTCTTCTTTACTGAATCTTGCTTTATAACTACGCGTTCTAAGGCAACCCGATCTCGCTTCAAACAGTAAAGCGCTTCCCCTTGAATTATCGTAAAATGCCTCCCTCCTTATTTCACTTTTGCCCTTTCGGTAGTTACTCAAAGCCGGTTTTTTCTCCATAGCTGCCATCCAGTAAATCCTCTCCGCCTCCCTGACTTTTCCCTTAACGCTCTTTGTTGACATATGGCTCACAATACCAGCCGTATATTTACTAGTGAGTCTTCTAGTTCTTCTTCTCCACTGTGTGTCCACGCTCTTCCTATACAAATAACGGAACACCTTCTCTGCCCATCTACTCTCCTTCATATTTCTTAGCCTTTCTTCGAACCTTATTTTGCTTTGCGCTTCCCTCGCCTCAAAACCTGCCCACCCCATATCGCCCTTTACAGCCTCGTTTGTCGTCTTCCCGTGAGCACCCAACGCGAGGCGTCCCACAGTCCTTTGATTTACATCCATTCCCGATTGCACCTCTGCCCTCATGCACACCACTGAGTTCCCAAAAGTAAGCCCTGGAACCATTACACCCTTCCACAGACCTCGAAGCACCTCATACCTATTGTATCCCCACAACGCTCTGTGCTTCATTATTGCCGCATTCCTCTTTCCTTTTGCTGCCGAGGCTTTTTCCTGTACCTCCATGTATCTATCACTCTCATTTACCCATACTCCAAGGTACTTGTATTCACTTACCCTCGGTATTTCTTGGCCTTGTATGGACACCGTCTGATCACAGGGATCATTGAATACCATCAAACCACACTTCGTTACACTGAATCCTAGTCCAAGAGCTTCACCTTCCCTTCCGCATATATTCGCCAGCTGCTGTATATCATCTCGACTGTCCGCAAATAAGACGATATCGTCCGCATAAAATAAACCTGGAAGCTTCTGCTCAATCATCATGCCGCCCTGTTTGTGTGACAGATTAAAACCAATGTTGCTACCTTCTAGCGCTTTTTCCATACTCACCATGTACAGCATGAATAACAGTGGGGACAAAGGACATCCCTGTCTCAGACCCCTGCTAACCTCAACGTTCTCTTTGCTACGCATTTCTTCCCACTCTATGCAAACTGTATTTTCTCGGTATATCTCCCTCAAAAGCTGTATACAGTCGTCGCCCATGCCCATTCCTTTCAATATATCCCACAAAATTTCCTGATTAACATTGTCGTATGCCCCAGTGATGTCTAGAAAAGCCACGTACAAGGGCCTATTCTCTATTTTAGATATTTCTATACACTGAGTGAGAACAAACAGGTTATCGTCTAACCGCCTGTCGACTCGAAATCCGTTCTGAAGTTCTCCCAAAATATCGTTATGTTCGGCCCATGTTTCTATTTTCATTTTTACTGCTTGCATCGCCAACCTGTATAGTACCGATGTAATGGTTAGTGGTCTATACGAGCGAATCTTGTCCTTTTCTCCCTTGCCTTTATAGATTAAGTTCATTCTACTTTGTCGCCAACTGTCCGGTATTTGTCCGTCCTTTAAGCTTTCTTCTACTGCTTTTAACAATGCTTCTATAGTGTTATGTCCTAGTTCGTTAATGAGGCTAACGGGAATCCCATCTAAACCCGCGGCAGTGCGCTTTGGAATTTTTCCTTCGGCCTTTTTCCAGTTGAAATTATCTAGTACTAGCTCTTCCTCTGTTGCTTTCTCCGCCACACTTTTACTCACCTTATATGACACTCATATCTCATTGCGTGAGATATGAGTGTCATCTGTCGGTAATATCAGACAATGAAACTAGGAGGCCATATATCGTAGATTTCAAAGCAGGTGGCAGCACTGTATCGTCCTAGCAAAGCATAGGAAACTCTCCTTTTTCTGCATAGTGGCGCTTTGTCAGCGTAGCGTAATAGAGGCTACAGTTCTTAGCATCACTTATGTATGGCTTTTCTCGTATGAAGAGACATACTGACCTCTTGACATTGTTTCTCAGATATGCGCAATAGTTGCTTTTAAATCGCCCTCATTTGACCGCAGAAACTTGGACAATGTTGGTGGGCGATGTGGATGAGGTCTTACTCGAGTTGTTCTGCTTTGCAAACAGATAAACGGACAAATCAATCAACCCATCCAGCGAGCAAGCGACGGCAAGACAGACAGACCAAAATAGTTGCGTTGAAGTATCCCAAGGAAAACTATTGCCTCTATTACTGAAATTCATCGCTCGCGTGCGTTAGGTCTTATCTTTAATCTCGTCTGGTGCGTATTTACCCGGCGCCGTCCACGCCCCCACTGCACATGCTCGCATGACGCAAGCTGGCGTCGCGTGCCAGTCATGCCAGTCATGCCAGTCGTGCCAGTCGTGTTTTAGTGTCTGCTGCTAAAAACACGACTGCTCGGGCTACTTCACCGTTCATTGGCCACCCCGTATCTGTAGGCACTGGATCGCGCGTTTTAAATTCAGTCAAAGGTCTTTATTTGGCTTTTGCTTAACGTTGTTGGCAATGCTTCTCCTGCATTCAATAAACAGGAATAATAAAGTTCAAAATAAAATCTAGGCATTCCCAAACCGTACCTACTTATACAACATTCATACGATACCCCGACCACTCTGCAACACATTTACTCGTGTTCTCCCTGTGCGAAGATGCGGGCGGCAATTTTTAAAGACGATTGTCTTTCTTGGGAACATTCAACGCAAAAGTACTAATCTGTCTGCCTGTCTGTCTGTCCGTACGTTTGCCTGTTTGTCCATTTTTAACGGTCCCACAAACGTCCTTAAACAATACCCCAAACGGCCGACCCCATCAGCAGCGCCCACCAATACTGCTCAAGGTTCCGCGCTCACACTTGTGTGATTGTCAATGAAAAAGCAATTATTGCGCATATCTGAGGCACCATAATGACACGTCAATATTTTGTATGTGTGGTTTTTTACTAGAAAAAGCATACTGTCTGTCTGTCTGTCTGTCTGTCTGTCTGTCTGTCATTAACTAGCCAAATACCTTCTGGTACTCTGCTAATTATTCGTTATCTTCATAATATAAATCTTGGCTTGTTGATGTGGCACGACACAGAAGAGGAGGACAGAGAGTGAGCTATTTTATTTCGTTTGCAAAATGAAAACAATAAAGAACGATAGGCTCCGTATCTGCATGTTTGACTGCAAAGGTCACTGAAAGACGATAGTGTCCCGTCTTGAGAGAGTGATTAGAATAAAGCATTTATTTGGTGTATTGCGCGAAAGAATCGGTCATTGGTATTCTGAAGGCATGGATGGATGGATGCTATGAGCGTCCCCTTTATAACGGGGTGGTGACAAGTATGCCACCAGGCTCGACAAAAAAAAAACAACAAAAAAAAACAAACCTTTTTTCCCTTTTTTTTTATGTTGGCCTAATGCCTCTACTTCGGTAAATTCTATCTTAATGGAAAAAAAGGTAAATTTTCAGCTTAAGTTCTCTGCCATTTACGGCACACTGTCCATATTTTATTTTTCCAATATTTATTTTTGTCCTTTCTCTCTAATTTTCTGCCACCAATACTCTAACCGTCTCTTACTTATTTCAATCGCGGGTGTGTTCAGCTTTCCATTGTTGTCCCTAAAACCCAAGGCTTCCTGTAGGCTCGTGCCCAAACGTACACCTGGGTGGATATCTCCACATTCAATCAGAACATGCTCCGCCGTTTCCTTATCTTTCCCGCAGCATATGTATGTTCTTCTTCTTTACTGAATCTTGCTTTATAACTACGCGTTCTAAGGCAACCCGATCTCGCTTCAAACAGTAAAGCGCTTCCCCTTGAATTATCGTAAAATGCCTCCCTCCTTATTTCACTTTTGCCCTTTCGGTAGTTACTCAAAGCCGGTTTTTTCTCCATAGCTGCCATCCAGTAAATCCTCTCCGCCTCCCTGACTTTTCCCTTAACGCTCTTTGTTGACATATGGCTCACAATACCAGCCGTATATTTACTAGTGAGTCTTCTAGTTCTTCTTCTCCACTGTGTGTCCACGCTCTTCCTATACAAATAACGGAACACCTTCTCTGCCCATCTACTCTCCTTCATATTTCTTAGCCTTTCTTCGAACCTTATTTTGCTTTGCGCTTCCCTCGCCTCAAAACCTGCCCACCCCATATCGCCCTTTACAGCCTCGTTTGTCGTCTTCCCGTGAGCACCCAACGCGAGGCGTCCCACAGTCCTTTGATTTACATCCATTCCCGATTGCACCTCTGCCCTCATGCACACCACTGAGTTCCCAAAAGTAAGCCCTGGAACCATTACACCCTTCCACAGACCTCGAAGCACCTCATACCTATTGTATCCCCACAACGCTCTGTGCTTCATTATTGCCGCATTCCTCTTTCCTTTTGCTGCCGAGGCTTTTTCCTGTACCTCCATGTATCTATCACTCTCATTTACCCATACTCCAAGGTACTTGTATTCACTTACCCTCGGTATTTCTTGGCCTTGTATGGACACCGTCTGATCACAGGGATCATTGAATACCATCAAACCACACTTCGTTACACTGAATCCTAGTCCAAGAGCTTCACCTTCCCTTCCGCATATATTCGCCAGCTGCTGTATATCATCTCGACTGTCCGCAAATAAGACGATATCGTCCGCATAAAATAAACCTGGAAGCTTCTGCTCAATCATCATGCCGCCCTGTTTGTGTGACAGATTAAAACCAATGTTGCTACCTTCTAGCGCTTTTTCCATACTCACCATGTACAGCATGAATAACAGTGGGGACAAAGGACATCCCTGTCTCAGACCCCTGCTAACCTCAACGTTCTCTTTGCTACGCATTCCTTCCCACTCTATGCAAACTGTATTTTCTCGGTATATCTCCCTCAAAAGCTGTATACAGTCGTCGCCCATGCCCATTCCTTTCAATATATCCCACAAAATTTCCTGATTAACATTGTCGTATGCCCCAGTGATGTCTAGAAAAGCCACGTACAAGGGCCTATTCTCTATTTTAGATATTTCTATACACTGAGTGAGAACAAACAGGTTATCGTCTAACCGCCTGTCGACTCGAAATCCGTTCTGAAGTTCTCCCAAAATATCGTTATGTTCGGCCCATGTTTCTATTTTCATTTTTACTGCTTGCATCGCCAACCTGTATAGTACCGATGTAATGGTTAGTGGTCTATACGAGCGAATCTTGTCCTTTTCTCCCTTGCCTTTATAGATTAAGTTCATTCTACTTTGTCGCCAACTGTCCGGTATTTGTCCGTCCTTTAAGCTTTCTTCTACTGCTTTTAACAATGCTTCTATAGTGTTATGTCCTAGTTCGTTAATGAGGCTAACGGGAATCCCATCTAAACCCGCGGCAGTGCGCTTTGGAATTTTTTCTTCGGCCTTTTTCCAGTTGAAATTATCTAGTACTAGCTCTTCCTCTGTTGCTTTCTCCGCCACACTTTTACTCACCTTATATGACACTCATATCTCATTGCGTGAGATATGAGTGTCATCTGTCGGTAATATCAGACAATGAAACTAGGAGGCCATATATCGTAGATTTCAAAGCAGGTGGCAGCACTGTATCGTCCTAGCAAAGCATAGGAAACTCTCCTTTTTCTGCATAGTGGCGCTTTGTCAGCGTAGCGTAATAGAGGCTACAGTTCTTAGCATCACTTATGTATGGCTTTTCTCGTATGAAGAGACATACTGACCTCTTGACATTGTTTCTCAGATATGCGCAATAGTTGCTTTTAAATCGCCCTCATTTGACCGCAGAAACTTGGACAATGTTGGTGGGCGATGTGGATGAGGTCTTACTCGAGTTGTTCTGCTTTGCAAACAAATAAACGGACAAATCAATCAACCCATCCAGCGAGCAAGCGACGGCAAGACAGACAGACCAAAATAGTTGCGTTGAAGTATCCCAAGGAAAACTATTGCCTCTATTACTGAAATTCATCGCTCGCGTGCGTTAGGTCTTATCTTCAATCTCGTCTGGTGCGTATTTACCCGGCGCCGTCCACGCCCCCACTGCACATGCTCGCATGACGCAAGCTGGCGTCGCGTGCCAGTCATGCCAGTCATGCCAGTCGTGCCAGTCGTGTTTTAGTGTCTGCTGCTAAAAACACGACTGCTCGGGCTACTTCACCGTTCATTGGCCACCCCGTATCTGTAGGCACTGGATCGCGCGTTTTAAATTCAGTCAAAGGCGTCTTTATTTGGCTTTTGCTTAACGTTGTTGGCAATGCTTCTCCTGCATTCAATAAACAGGAATAATAAAGTTCAAAATAAAATCTAGGCATTCCCAAACCGTACCTACTTATACAACATTCATACGATACCCCGACCACTCTGCAACACATTTACTCGTGTTCTCCCTGTGCGAAGATGCGGGCGGCAATTTTTAAAGACGATTGTCTTTCTTGGGAACATTCAACGCAAAAGTACTAATCTGTCTGCCTGTCTGTCTGTCCGTACGTTTGCCTGTTTGTCCATTTTTAACGGTCCCACAAACGTCCTTAAACAATACCCCAAACGGCCGACCCCATCAGCAGCGCCAACCAATACTGCTCAAGGTTCCGCGCTCATACTTGTGTGATTGTCAATGAAAAAGCAATTATTGCGCATATCTGAGGCACCATAATGACACGTCAATATTTTGTATGTGTGGTTTTTTACTAGAAAAAGCATACATAGATAATTCAAAGGATCATAAAGTTTATAACGCTCGCTTACAATGCAACGCTCGCACGAAAAGGCAAGTGTTTCCAACGCATTGCTAAGACCACATGGTGGTGGCACCTACCCATCACCTTTCCTTCTACACCTTATTACCTCCGAGACGGCCGCGCACGCCACACGCTTGATTTTCCAAGATAACTGCCAGACAGCGCTCATGTCTCACGTGTGACGTGACTTGATGCGCTCGTAAGCCTCCGGTGCATGCTCGAGGTACTCTAACGCAGCACTTCCAGAATGCCATTCGCCAATTTTGTCGCGCAGAACATCAAATAAACGTTTGTTTACTCTCTCTATACGCAATACTATCATCTTTTGACGACTTTTGCAGTGTAACATGCAGATACAGGGCCTAATTTTTAATCAGAAACAAAATACCGAATCGTTCAGTGACTGAAATTGCAGTGCAGCGCCATGATTATGTTGTATCTGAAACTGATATTGCTAACATCCTTTCAATAATTGTGCGATAAACTTGTTAGCTCAAAACCAGTTAGTTCATTTCAACAAAAGCAAACTTGGTGTATTCGTAACAAATTTCCATTTCATTGGTTATGCTTTTTGGAATCGCTTTGAGAAAAAATCAATGCGTACCAACGCGCGGCGGTTTTTTATCCACAAGAGTGCACTGTAGGCCGTTTTCCTTGCAAATCTGCTGCTCATCGTCGTTACAGATTCCTAGTGGTTTTCCAGCAAGTGGTGAATTTAAAGTGTGGCGGTCTTCTTTGCAAAATACTTTCTAGAATACACCTGAGTATAACATTAGCATTGAATCTTGGAAACAGGATCAATATACCTTGCAAAGTGGAAACAACTTCTCCTATACATTTCGGTTATTCTAATGCGAGGAGAGGTGCAATTAATGTTAGACGCGTTGTATGAGAGTATCCCAAAATAAAAGTTAAAATTTGATACACCTATATTGCGTCGAGAACCTTCATTGATGTACGATACGCAGCTTATACTCGTTATTATTTCTCATTTTGTTTACGATTTATTTTTTTTCGGGTACTGTATCAGCGTAAAGAGAACTTACCAACGCAATGTGCTACATTATCCACAACCGCACATTGTAGGTCATTTTCTTCGCACTGCTTCTGCATTTCATCCTTACATACGTCCGGTCGTTTATCTGTAAGCGATCCATTAAAAAGGGGTCAACTCTAGAGGCCTCGAATGAGCAAGACCTTTAAGCGTCTTAAACATGAAAGTCATACCTTTACAGGCGGCCGTGTTGTTCACTTCGGCGCATTCCTGTCCCATAGCTTTGCATTTCTCCTTCATCTCCGAGTCACACTTTTTCTTATTGGGGTCTGAAAAAACGTCAATCCTATGTAACGCTGGCCCAGAAAATAGGGATATCAGATATTTCACACCTGCGGCTGCCGACTGAATCTAGATTTTTGTGCTGAGCTTTAAATCAGCTCTGCTACACAGAATGTTTGCGGATATTCTGATGATATGCAAGTCGGAGTTTTATGTGACACTCTATCTATCTATCTATCTATCTATCTATCTATCTATCTATCTATCTATCTATCTATCTATCTATCTATCTATCTATCTGTCTATCTGTCTGTCTGTCTGTCTGTCTGTCTGTCTGTCTGTCTGTCTGTCTGTCTGTCTGTCTGTCTGTCTGTCTGTCTGTCTGTCTGTCTGTCTGTCTGTCTGTCTGTCTGTCTGTCTGTCTATCTATCTATCTATCTATCTATCTATCTATCTATCTATCTATCTATCTATCTATCTATCTATCTATCTATCTATCTATCTATCTATCTATCTATCTATCTATCTATCTATCTATCTATCTATCTATCTATCTATCTATCTATCTATCTATCTATCTATCTATCTATCTATCTATCTATCTATCTATCTATCTATCTATCTATCTATCTATCTATCTATCTATCTATCTATCTATCTATCTATCTGTCTATCTATCTATCTATCTATCTATCTATCTATCTGTCTGTCTGTCTGTCTGTCTGTCTGTCTGTCTGTCTGTCTGTCTGTCTGTCTGTCTGTCTGTCTGTCTGTCTGTCTGTCTGTCTGTCTGTCTGTCTGTCTGTCTGTCTGTCTGTCTGTCTGTCTGTCTGTCTGTCTGTCTGTCTGTCTGTCTGTCTGTCTGTCTGTCTGTCTGTCTGTCTGTCTGTCTGTCTGTCTGTCTGTCTGTCTATCTATCTATCTATCTATCTATCTATCTATCTATCTATCTATCTATCTATCTATCTATCTATCTATCTATCTATCTATCTATCTATCTATCTATCTATCTATCTGTCTGTCTGTCTGTCTGTCTATCTATCTATCTATCTATCTATCTATCTATCTATCTATCTATCTATCTATCTATCTATCTATCTATCTATCTATCTATCTATCTATCTATCTATCTATCTATCTATCTATCTATCTATCTATCTATCTATCTGTCTGTCTGTCTGTCTGTCTGTCTGTCTGTCTGTCTGTCTGTCTGTCTGTCTGTCTGTCTGTCTGTCTGTCTGTCTGTCATTAACTAGCCAAATACCTTCTTGTACTCTGCTAATTATTCGTTATCTTCATAATATAAATCTTGGCTTGTTGATGTGGCACGACACAGAAGAGGAGGACAGAGAGTGAGCTATTTTATTTTGTTTGCAAAATGAAAACAATAAAGAACGATAGGCTCCGTATCTGCATGTTTGACTGCAAAGGTCACTGAAAGACGATAGTGTCCCGTCTTGAGAGAGTGATTAGAATAAAGCATTTATTTGGTGTATTGCGCGAAAGAATCGGTCATTGGTATTCTGAAGGCATTGCGTGAGATATGAGTGTCATCTGTCGGTAATATCAGACAATGAAACTAGGAGGCCATATATCGTAGATTTCAAAGCAGGTGGCAGCACTGTATCGTCCTAGCAAAGCATAGGAAACTCTCCTTTTTCTGCATAGTGGCGCTTTGTCAGCGTAGCGTAATAGAGGCTACAGTTCTTAGCATCACTTATGTATGGCTTTTCTCGTATGAAGAGACATACTGACCTCTTGACATTGTTTCTCAGATATGCGCAATAGTTGCTTTTAAATCGCCCTCATTTGACCGCAGAAACTTGGACAATGTTGGTGGGCGATGTGGATGAGGTCTTACTCGAGTTGTTCTGCTTTACAAACAGATAAACGGACAAATCAATCAACCCATCCAGCGAGCAAGCGACGGACAGACAGACAGACCAAAATAGTTGCGTTGAAGTATCCCAAGGAAAACTATTGCCTCTATTACTGAAATTCATCGCTCGCGTGCGTTAGGTCTTATCTTTAATCTCGTCTGGTGCGTATTTACCCGGCGCCATCCACGCCCCCACTGCACATGCTCGCATGACGCAAGCTGGCGTCGCGTGCCAGTCATGCCAGTCATGCCAGTCGTGCCAGTCGTGTTTTAGTGTCTGCTGCTAAAAACACGACTGCTCGGGCTACTTAACCGTTCATTGGCCACCCCGTATCTGTAGGCACTGGATCGCGCGTTTTAAATTCAGTCAAAGGCGTCTTTATTTGGCTTTTGCTTAACGTTGTTGGCAATGCTTCTCCTGCATTCAATAAACAGGAATAATAAAGTTCAAAATAAAATCTAGGCATTCCCAAACCGTACCTACTTATACAACATTTATACGATACCCCGACCACTCTGCAACACATTTACTCGTGTTCTCCCTGTGCGAAGATGCGGGCGGCAATTTTTAAAGACGATTGTCTTTCTTGGGAACATTCAACGCAAAAGTACTAATCTGTCTGCCTGTCTGTCTGTCCGTACGTTTGCCTGTTTGTCCATTTTTAACGGTCCCACAAACGTCCTTAAACAATACCCCAAACGGCCGACCCCATCAGCAGCGCCAACCAATACTGCTCAAGGTTCCGCGCTCATACTTGTGTGATTGTCAATGAAAAAGCAATTATTGCGCATATCTGAGGCACCATAATGACACGTCAATACTTTGTATGTGCAGTTTTTTACTAGAAAAAGCATACATAGATAATTCAAAGGATCATAAAGTTTATAACGCTCGCTTACAATGCAACGCTCGCACGAAAAGGCAAGTGTTTCCAACGCATTGCAAAGACCACATGGTGGTGGCACCTACCCATCACCTTTCCTTCTACACCTTATTACCTCCGAGACGGCCGCGCACGCCACACGCTTGATTTTCCAAGATAACTGCCAGACAGCGCTCATGTCTCACGTGTGACGTGACTTGATGCGCTCGTAAGCCTCCGGTGCATGCTCGAGGTACTCTAACGCAGCACTTCCAGAATGCCATTCGCCAATTTTGTTGCGCAGAACATCAAATAAACGTTTGTTTACTCTCTCTATACGCAATACTATCATCTTTTGACGACTTTTGCAGTGTAACATTCAGATACAGGGCCTAATTTTTAATCAGAAACAAAATACCGAATCGTTCAGTGACTGAAATTGCAGTGCAGCGCCATGATTATGTTGTATCTGAAACTGATATTGCTAACATCCTTTCAATAATTGTGCGATAAACTTGTTAGCTCAAAACCAGTTAGTTCATTTCAACAAAAGCAAACTTGGTGTATTCGTAACAAATTTCCATTTCCTTGGTTATGCTTTTTGGAATCGCTTTGAGAAAAAATAAATGCGTACCAACGCGCGGCGGTTTTTTATCCACAAGAGTGCACTGTAGGCCGTTTTCCTTGCAAATCTGCTGCTCATCGTCGTTACAGATTCCTAGTGGTTTTCCAGCAAGTGGTGAATTTAAAGTGTGGCGGTCTTCTTTGCAAAATACTTTCTAGAATACACCTGAGTATAACATTAGCATTGAATCTTGGAAACAGGATCAATATACCTTGCAAAGTGGAAACAACTTCTCCTATACATTTCGGTTATTCTAATGCGAGGAGAGGTGCAATTGATGTTAGACGCGTTGTATGAGAGTATCCCAAAATAAAAGTTAAAATTTGATACACCTATATTGCGTCGAGAACCTTCATTGATGTACGATACGCAGCTTATACTCGTTATTATTTCTCATTTTGTTTACGATTTATTTTTTTTTTTCGGGTACTGTATCAGCGTAAAGAGAACTTACCAACGCAATGTGCTACATTATCCACAACCGCACATTGTAGGTCATTTTCTTCGCACTGCTTCTGCATTTCATCCTTACATACGTCCGGTCGTTTATCTGTAAGCGATCAATTAAAAAGGGGTCAACTTTAGAGGCCTCGAATGAGCAAGACCTTTAAGCGTCTTAAACATGAAAGTCATACCTTTACAGGCGGCCGTGTTGTTCACTTCGGCGCATTCCTGTCCCATAGCTTTGCATTTCTCCTTCATCTCCGAGTCACACTTTTTCTTATTGGGGTCTGAAAAAACGTCAATCCTATGTAACGCTGGCCCAGAAAATAGGGATATCAGATATTTCACACCTGCGGCTGCCGACTGAATCTAGATTTTTGTGCTGAGCTTTAAATCAGCTCTGCTACACAGAATGTTTGCGGATATTCTGATGATATGCAAGTCGGAGTTTTATGTGACACTCTATCTATCTATCTATCTATCTATCTATCTATCTATCTATCTATCTATCTATCTATCTATCTATCTATCTATCTATCTATCTATCTATCTATCTATCTATCTATCTATCTATCTATCTATCTATCTATCTATCTATCTATCTATCTATCTAACCATCTATCTATCTATCTAACCATCTATCTATCTATCTAACCATCTATCTATCTATCTAACCATCTATCTATCTATCTAACCATCTATCTATCTATCTAACCATCTATCTATCTATCTAACCATCTATCTATCTATCTATCTATCTATCTAACCATCTATCTATCTAACCATCTATCTATCTAACCATCTATCTATCTATCTATCTAACCATCTATCCATCTATCTATCTAACCATCTAACCATCTAACCATCTGTCTGTCTGTCTGTCTATCTATCTAACCATCTATCTGTCTGTCTGTCTGTCTATCTATCTGTCTGTCTATCTATCTATCTATCTATCTATCTATCTATCTATCTATCTATCTATCTATCTATCTATCTATCTATCTATCTATCTATCTATCTATCTATCTATCTATCTATCTATCTATCTATCTATCTATCTATCTATCTATCTATCTATCTATCTATCTATCTATCTATCTATCTATCTATCTGTCTGTCTGTCTGTCTGTCTGTCTGTCTGTCTGTCTGTCTGTCTGTCTGTCTGTCTGTCTGTCTGTCTGTCTGTCTGTCTGTCTGTCTGTCTGTCTGTCTGTCTGTCATAAACTAGCCAAATACCTTCTGGTACTCTGCTAATTCTTCGTTATCTTCTTAATATAAATTTTGGCTTGTTGATTTGGCATGACACAGAAGAGCAGGACAGAGAGTGAGCTATTCGTTTGCAAAATGAAAACAAAAAAGAACGATAGGTCCCGTATCTGCATGTTCGACTGCAAATGTCACTGAAAGACGATAGTGTCCCGTCTTGAGAGAGTGATTAGAATAAAGCATTTATTTGGTGTATTGCGCGAGAGAATCGGTTATTGGGATTCTGAAGGCATTGCGTGAGATATGAGTGTCATCTGTCGGTAATATCAGACAATGAAACTCGGAGGCGCATTTCGCAGATTTCAAAGCAGGTGGCAGCACTGTATTATCTTAGCAAAGCATAGGAAACTATCCTTTTTCTGCATAGTGGCGCTTTGTCAGCGCAGCGTAATAAAGGCTACAGTTCTTAGCATCACCTATGTATGGCTTTTCTCGTATGAAGAGACATACTGACCTGTTGACATTGTTTCTCAGATATGCGCAATAGTTGCTTTTAAATCGCCCTCATTTGACCGCAGAAACTTGGACAATGTTGGTGGGCGATGTGGATGAGGTCTTACTCGAGTTGTTCTGCTTTACAAACAGATAAACGGACAAATCAATCAACCCATCCAGCGAGCAAGCGACGGACAGACAGACAGACCAAAATAGTTGCGTTGAAGTATCCCAAGGAAAACTATTGCCTCTATTACTGAAATTCATCGCTCGCGTGGGTTAGGTCTTATCTTTAATCTCGTCTGGTGCGTATTTACCCGGCGCCGTCCACGCCCCCACTGCACATGCTCGCATGACGCAAGCTGGCGTCGCGTGCCAGTCATGCCAGTCGTGCCAGTCGTGTTTTATTGTCTGCTGCTAAAAACACGGCTGCTCGGGCTACTTAACCGTTCATTGGCCACCCCGTATCTGTAGGCACTGGATCGCGCGTTTTAAATTCAGTCAAAGGCGTCTTTATTTGGCTTTTGCTTGACGTTGTTGGCAATGCTTCTCCTGCATTCAATAAACAGGAATAATAAAGTTGAAATAAAATTTAGGCATTCCCAAACCGTACCTACTTATACAACATTCATACGATACCCCGACCACTCTGCAACACATTTACTCGTGTTCTCCCTGTGCGAAGATGCGGGCGGCAATTTTTAAAGACGATTGTCTTTCTTGGGAACATTCAACGCAAAAGTACTAATCTGTCTGCCTGTCTGTCTGTCCGTACGTTTGCCTGTTTGTCCATTTTTAACGGTCCCACAAACGTCCTTAAACAATACCCCAAACGGCCGACCCCATCAGCAGCGCCCACCAATACTGCTCAAGGTTCCGCGCTCACACTTGTGTGATTGTCAATGAAAAAGCAATTATTGCGCATATCTGAGGCACCATAATGACACGTCAATATTTTGTATGTGTGGTTTTTTACTAGAAAAAGCATACTGTCTGTCTGTCTGTCTGTCTGTCTGTCTGTCTGTCTGTCTGTCTGTCTGTCTGTCTGTCTGTCTGTCATTAACTAGCCAAATACCTTCTGGTACTCTGCTAATTATTCGTTATCTTCATAATATAAATCTTGGCTTGTTGATGTGGCACGACACAGAAGAGGAGGACAGAGAGTGAGCTATTTTATTTCGTTTGCAAAATGAAAACAATAAAGAACGATAGGCTTCGTATCTACATGTTTGACTACAAAGGTCACTGAAAGACGATAGTGTCCCGTCTTGAGAGAGTGATTAGAATAAAGCATTTATTTGGTGTATTGCGCGAAAGAATCGGTCATTGGTATTCTGAAGGCATGGATGGATGGATGCTATGAGCGTCCCCTTTATAACGGGGTGGTGACAAGTATGCCACCAGGCTCGACAAAAAAAAAAACAAAAAAAAACAAACCTTTTTTCCCTTTTTTTTATGTTGGCCTAATGCCTCTACTTCGGTAAATTCTATCTTAATGGAAAAAAAGGTAAATTTTCAGCTTAAGTTCTCTGCCATTTACGGCACACTGTCCATATTTTATTTTTCCAATATTTATTTTTGTCCTTTCTCTCTAATTTTCTGCCACCAATACTCTAACCGTCTCTTACTTATTTCAATCGCGGGTGTGTTCAGCTTTCCATTGTTGTCCCTAAAACCCAAGGCTTCCTGTAGGCTCGTGCCCAAACGTACACCTGGGTGGATATCTCCACATTCAATCAGAACATGCTCCGCCGTTTCCTTATCTTTCCCGCAGCATGTGCATTGTTCTTCTTCTTTACTGAATCTTGCTTTATAACTACGCGTTCTAAGGCAACCCGATCTCGCTTCAAACAGTAAAACGCTTCCCCTTGAATTATCGTAAAATGCCTCCCTCCTTATTTCACTTTTGCCCTTTCGGTAGTTACTCAAAGCCGGTTTTTTCTCCATAGCTGCCATCCAGTAAATCCTCTCCGCCTCCCTGACTTTTCCCTTAACGCTCTTTGTTGACATATGGCTCACAATACCAGCCGTATATTTACTAGTGAGTCTTCTAGTTCTTCTTCTCCACTGTGTGTCCACGCTCTTCCTATACAAATAACGGAACACCTTCTCTGCCCATCTACTCTCCTTCATATTTCTTAGCCTTTCTTCGAACCTTATTTTGCTTTGCACTTCCCTCGCCTCAAAACCTGCCCACCCCATATCGCCCTTTACAGCCTCGTTTGTCGTCTTCCCGTGAGCACCCAACGCGAGGCGTCCCACAGTCCTTTGATTTACATCCATTCCCGATTGCACCTCTGCCCTCATGCACACCACTGAGTTCCCAAAAGTAAGCCCTGGAACCATTACACCCTTCCACAGACCTCGAAGCACCTCATACCTATTGTATCCCCACAACGCTCTGTGCTTCATTATTGCCGCATTCCTCTTTCCTTTTGCTGCCGAGGCTTTTTCCTGTACCTCCATGTATCTATCACTCTCATTTACCCATACTCCAAGGTACTTGTATTCACTTACCCTCGGTATTTCTTGGCCTTGTATGGACACCGTCTGATCACAGGGATCATTGAATACCAGCAAACCACACTTCGTTACACTGAATCCTAGTCCAAGAGCTTCACCTTCCCTTCCGCATATATTCGCCAGCTGCTGTATATCATCTCGACTGTCCGCAAATAAGACGATATCGTCCGCATAAAATAAACCTGGAAGCTTCTGCTCAATCATCATGCCGCCCTGTTTGTGTGACAGATTAAAACCAATGTTGCTACCTTCTAGCGCTTTTTCCATACTCACCATGTACAGCATGAATAACAGTGGGGACAAAGGACATCCCTGTCTCAGACCCCTGCTAACCTCAACGTTCTCTTTGCTACGCATTCCTTCCCACTCTATGCAAACTGTATTTTCTCGGTATATCTCCCTCAAAAGCTGTATACAGTCGTCGCCCATGCCCATTCCTTTCAATATATCCAACAAAATTTCCTGATTAACGTTGTCGTATGCCCCAGTGATGTCTAGAAAAGCTACGTACAAGGGCCTATTCTCTATTTTAGATATTTCTATACACTGAGTGAGAACAAACAGGTTATCGTCTAACCGCCTGTCGACTCGAAATCCGTTCTGAAGTTCTCCCAAAATATCGTTATGTTCGGCCCATGTTTCTATTTTCATTTTTACTGCTTGCATCGCCAACCTGTATAGTACCGATGTAATGGTTAGTGGTCTATACGAGCGAATCTTGTCCTTTTCTCCCTTGCCTTTATAGATTAAGTTCATTCTACTTTGTCGCCAACTGTCCGGTATTTGTCCGTCCTTTAAGCTTTCTTCTACTGCTTTTAACAATGCTTCTATAGTGTTATGTCCTAGTTCGTTAATGAGGCTAACGGGAATCCCATCTAAACCCGCGGCAGTGCGCTTTGGAATTTTTCCTTCGGCCTTTTTCCAGTTGAAATTATCTAGTACTAGCTCTTCCTCTGTTGCTTTCTCCGCCACACTTTTACTCACCTTACATGACACTCATATCTCATTGACACTCATATCTCATTGCGTGAGATATGAGTGTCATCTGTCGGTAATATCAGACAATGAAACTAGGAGGCCATATATCGTAGATTTCAAAGCAGGTGGCAGCACTGTATCGTCCTAGCAAAGCATAGGAAACTCTCCTTTTTCTGCATAGTGGCGCTTTGTCAGCGTAGCGTAATAGAGGCTACAGTTCTTAGCATCACTTATGTATGGCTTTTCTCGTATGAAGAGACATACTGACCTCTTGACATTGTTTCTCAGATATGCGCAATAGTTGCTTTTAAATCGCCCTCATTTGACCGCAGAAACTTGGACAATGTTGGTGGGCGATGTGGATGAGGTCTTACTCGAGTTGTTCTGCTTTACAAACAGATAAACGGACAAATCAATCAACCCATCCAGCGAGCAAGCGACGGACAGACAGACAGACCAAAATAGTTGCGTTGAAGTATCCCAAGGAAAACTATTGCCTCTATTACTGAAATTCATCGCTCGCGTGCGTTAGGTCTTATCTTTAATCTCGTCTGGTGCGTATTTACCCGGCGCCGTCCACGCCCCCACTGCACATGCTCGCATGACGCAAGCTGGCGTCGCGTGCCAGTCATGCCAGTCATGCCAGTCGTGCCAGTCGTGCCAGTCGTGTTTTAGTGTCTGCTGCTAAAAACACGACTGCTCGGGCTACTTAACCGTTCATTGGCCACCCCGTATCTGTAGGCACTGGATCGCGCGTTTTAAATTCAGTCAAAGGCGTCTTTATTTGGCTTTTGCTTAACGTTGTTGGCAATGCTTCTCCTGCATTCAATAAACAGGAATAATAAAGTTCAAAATAAAATCTAGGCATTCCCAAACCGTACCTACTTATACAACATTCATACGATACCCCGACCACTCTGCAACACATTTACTCGTGTTCTCCCTGTGCGAAGGTGCGGGCGGCAATTTTTAAAGACGATTGTCTTTCTTGGGAACATTCAACGCAAAAGTACTAATCTGTCTGCCTGTCTGTCTGTCCGTACGTTTGCCTGTTGTTTCATTTTTAACGGTCCCACAAACGTCCTTAAACAATACTCCAAACGGCCGACCCCATCAGCAGCGCCCACCAATACTGCTCAAGGTTCCGCGCTCATACTTGTGTGATTGTCAATGAAAAAGCAATTATTGCGCATATCTGAGGCACCATAATGACACGTCAATATTTTGTATGTGTGGTTTTTTACAAGAAAAAGCATACATAGATAATTCAAAGGATCATAAAGTTTATAACGCTCGCTTACAATGCAACGCTCGCACGAAAAGGCAAGTGTTTCCAACGCATTGCTGAGACCACATGGTGGTGGCACCTACCCATCACCTTTCCTTCTACACCTTATTACCTCCGAGACGGCCGCGCACGCCACACGCTTGATTTTCCAAGATAACTGCCAGACAGCGCTCATGTCTCACGTGTGACGTGACTTGATGCGCTCGTAAGCCTCCGGTGCATGCTCGAGGTACTCTAACGCAGCACTTCCAGAATGCCATTCGCCAATTTTGTTGCGCAGAACATCAAATAAACGTTTGTTTACTCTCTCTATACGCAATACTATCATCTTTTGACGACTTTTGCAGTGTAACATGCAGATACAGGGCCTAATTTTTAATCAGAAACAAAATACCGAATCGTTCAGTGACTGAAATTGCAGTGCAGCGCCATGATTATGTTGTATCTGAAACTGATATTGCTAACATCCTTTCAATAATTGTGCGATAAACTTGTTAGCTCAAAACCAGTTAGTTCATTTCAACAAAAGCAAACTTGGTGTATTCGTAACAAATTTCCATTTCATTGGTTATGCTTTTTGGAATCGCTTTGAGAAAAAATAAATGCGTACCAACGCGCGGCGGTTTTTTATCCACAAGAGTGCACTGTAGGCCGTTTTTCTTGCAAATCTGCTGCTCATCGTCGTTACAGATTCCTAGTGGTTTTCCAGCAAGTGGTGAATTTAAAGTGTGGCGGTCTTTTTTGCAAAATACTTTCTAGAATACACCTGAGTATAACATTAGCATTGAATCTTGGAAACAGGATCAATATACCTTGCAAAGTGGAAACAACTTCTCCTATACATTTCGGTTATTCTAATGCGAGGAGAGGTGCAATTGATGTTAGACGCGTTGTATGAGAGTATCCCAAAATAAAAGTTAAAATTTGATACACCTATATTGCGTCGAGAACCTTCATTGATGTACGATACGCAGCTTATACTCGTTATTATTTCTCATTTTGTTTACGATTTATTTTTTTTTCGGGTACTGTATCAGCGTAAAGAGAACTTACCAACGCAATGTGCTACATTATCCACAACCGCACATTGTAGGTCATTTTCTTCGCACTGCTTCTGCATTTCATCCTTACATACGTCCGGTCGTTTATCTGTAAGCGATCAATTAAAAAGGGGTCAACTTTAGAGGCCTCGAATGAGCAAGACCTTTAAGCGTCTTAAACATGAAAGTCATACCTTTACAGGCGGCCGTGTTGTTCACTTCGGCGCATTCCTGTCCCATAGCTTTGCATTTCTCCTTCATCTCCGAGTCACACTTTTTCTTATTGGGGTCTGAAAAAACGTCAATCCTATGTAACGCTGGCCCAGAAAATAGGGATATCAGATATTTCACACCTGCGGCTGCCGACTGAATCTAGATTTTTGTGCTGAGCTTTAAATCAGCTCTGCTACACAGAATGTTTGCGGATATTCTGATGATATGCAAGTCGGAGTTTTATGTGACACTCTATCTATCTATCTATCTGTCTGTCTATCTATCTATCTATCTATCTATCTATCTATCTATCTATCTATCTATCTATCTATCTATCTATCTATCTATCTATCTATCTATCTATCTATCTATCTATCTGTCTATCTGTCTATCTGTCTATCTGTCTATCTGTCTGTCTATCTGTCTGTCTGTCTGTCTGTCTGTCTATCTGTCTGTCTGTCTGTCTGTCTGTCTGTCTGTCTGTCTGTCTGTCTGTCTGTCTGTCTGTCTGTCTGTCTGTCTGTCATAAACTAGCCAAATACCTTCTGGTACTCTGCTAATTCTTCGTTATCTTCTTAATATAAATTTTGGCTTGTTGATTTGGCATGACACAGAAGAGCAGGACAGAGAGTGAGCTATTCGTTTGCAAAATGAAAACAAAAAAGAACGATAGGTCCCGTATCTGCATGTTCGACTGCAAATGTCACTGAAAGACGATAGTGTCCCGTCTTGAGAGAGTGATTAGAATAAAGCATTTATTTGGTGTATTGCGCGAGAGAATCGGTTATTGGGATTCTGAAGGCATTGCGTGAGATATGAGTGTCATCTGTCGGTAATATCAGACAATGAAACTCGGAGGCGCATTTCGCAGATTTCAAAGCAGGTGCAAGCACTGTATTGTCTTAGCAAAGCATAGGAAACTATCCTTTTTCTGCATAGTGGCGCTTTGTCAGCGCAGCGTAATAAAGGCTACAGTTCTTAGCATCACCTATGTATGGCTTTTCTCGTATGAAGAGACATACTGACCTGTTGACATTGTTTCTCTGATATGCGCAATAGTTGCTTTTAAATCGCCCTCATTTGACCGCAGAAACTTGGACAATGTTGGTGGGCGATGTGGATGAGGTCTTACTCGAGTTGTTCTGCTTTACAAACAGATAAACGGACAAATCAATCAACCCATCCAGCGAGCAAGCGACGGACAGACAGACAGACCAAAATAGTTGCGTTGAAGTATCCCAAGGAAAACTATTGCCTCTATTACTGAAATTCATCGCTCGCGTGGCTAAGGTCTTATCTTTAATCTCGTCTGGTGCGTATTTACCCGGCGCCGTCCACGCCCCCACTGCACATGCTCGCATGACGCAAGCTGGCGTCGCGTGCCAGTCATGCCAGTCGTGTTTTAGTGTCTGCTGCTAAAAACACGGCTGCTCGGGCTACTTAACCGTTCATTGGCCACCCCGTATCTGTAGGCACTGGATCGCGCGTTTTAAATTCAGTCAAAGGCGTCTTTATTTGGCTTTTGCTTGACGTTGTTGGCAATGCTTCTCCTGCATTCAATAAACAGGAATAATAAAGTTGAAATAAAATTTAGGCATTCGCAAACCGTACCTACTTATACAACATTCATACGATACCCCGACCACTCTGCAACACATTTACTCGTGTTCTCCCTGTGCGAAGATGCGGGCGGCAATTTTTAAAGACGATTGTCTTTCTTGGGAACATTCAACGCAAAAGTACTAATCTGTCTGCCTGTCTGTCTGTCCGTACGTTTGCCTGTTTGTCCATTTTTAACGGTCCCACAAACGTCCTTAAACAATACCCCAAACGGCCGACCCCATCAGCAGCGCCCACCAATACTGCTCAAGGTTCCGCGCTCACACTTGTGTGATTGTCAATGAAAAAGCAATTATTGCGCATATCTGAGGCACCATAATGACACGTCAATATTTTGTATGTGTGGTTTTTTTACTAGAAAAAGCATACTGTCTGTCTGTCTGTCTGTCTGTCATTAACTAGCCAAATACCTTCTGGTACTCTGCTAATTATTCGTTATCTTCATAATATAAATCTTGGCTTGTTGATGTGGCACGACACAGAAGAGGAGGACAGAGAGTGAGCTATTTTATTTCGTTTGCAAAATGAAAACAATAAAGAACGATAGGCTCCGTATCTGCATGTTTGACTGCAAAGGTCACTGAAAGACGATAGTGTCCCGTCTTGAGAGAGTGATTAGAATAAAGCATTTATTTGGTGTATTGCGCGAAAGAATCGGTCATTGGTATTCTGAAGGCATGGATGGATGGATGCTATGAGCGTCCCCTTTATTACGGGGTGGTGACAAGTATGCCACCAGGCTCGACAAAAAAACAAAAACAAAAAAAAACAAACCTTTTTTCCCTTTTTTTTTATGTTGGCCTAATGCCTCTACTTCGGTAAATTCTATCTTAATGGAAAAAAAGGTAAATTTTCAGCTTAAGTTCTCTGCCATTTACGGCACACTGTCCATATTTTATTTTTCCAATATTTATTTTTGTCCTTTCTCTCTAATTTTCTGCCACCAATACTCTAACCGTCTCTTACTTATTTCAATCGCGGGTGTGTTCAGCTTTCCATTGTTGTCCCTAAAACCCAAGGCTTCCTGTAGGCTCGTGCCCAAACGTACACCTGGGTGGATATCTCCACATTCAATCAGAACATGCTCCGCCGTTTCCTTATCTTTCCCGCAGCATATGTATGTTCTTCTTCTTTACTGAATATTGCTTTATAACTACGCGTTCTAAGGCAACCCGATCTCGCTTCAAACAGTAAAGCGCTTCCCCTTGAATTATCGTAAAATGCCTCCCTCCTTATTTCACTTTTGCCCTTTCGGTAGTTACTCAAAGCCGGTTTTTTCTCCATAGCTGCCATCCAGTAAATCCTCTCCGCCTCCCTGACTTTTCCCTTAACGCTCTTTGTTGACATATGGCTCACAATACCAGCCGTATATTTACTAGTGAGTCTTCTAGTTCTTCTTCTCCACTGTGTGTCCACGCTCTTCCTATACAAATAACGGAACACCTTCTCTGCCCATCTACTCTCCTTCATATTTCTTAGCCTTTCTTCGAACCTTATTTTGCTTTGCGCTTCCCTCGCCTCAAAACCTGCCCACCCCATATCGCCCTTTACAGCCTCGTTTGTCGTCTTCCCGTGAGCACCCAACGCGAGGCGTCCCACAGTCCTTTGATTTACATCCATTCCCGATTGCACCTCTGCCCTCATGCACACCACTGAGTTCCCAAAAGTAAGCCCTGGAACCATTACACCCTTCCACAGACCTCGAAGCACCTCATACCTATTCTATCCCCACAACGCTCTGTGCTTCATTATTGCCGCATTCCTCTTTCCTTTTGCTGCCGAGGCTTTTTCCTGTACCTCCATGTATCTATCACTCTCATTTACCCATACTCCAAGGTACTTGTATTCACTTACCCTCGGTATTTCTTGGCCTTGTATGGACACCGTCTGATCACAGGGATCATTGAATACCATCAAACCACACTTCGTTACACTGAATCCTAGTCCAAGAGCTTCACCTTCCCTTCCGCATATATTCGCCAGCTGCTGTATATCATCTCGACTGTCCGCAAATAAGACGATATCGTCCGCATAAAATAAACCTGGAAGCTTCTGCTCAATCATCATGCCGCCCTGTTTGTGTGACAGATTAAAACCAATGTTGCTACCTTCTAGCGCTTTTTCCATACTCACCATGTACAGCATGAATAACAGTGGGGACAAAGGACATCCCTGTCTCAGACCCCTGCTAACCTCAACGTTCTCTTTGCTACGCATTCCTTCCCACTCTATGCAAACTGTATTTTCTCGGTATATCTCCCTCAAAAGCTGTATACAGTCGTCACCCATGCCCATTCCTTTCAATATATCCCACAAAATTTCCTGATTAACATTGTCGTATGCCCCAGTGATGTCTAGAAAAGCCACGTACAAGGGCCTATTCTCTATTTTAGATATTTCTATACACTGAGTGAGAACAAACAGGTTATCGTCTAACCGCCTGTCGACTCGAAATCCGTTCTGAAGTTCTCCCAAAATATCGTTATGTTCGGCCCATGTTTCTATTTTCATTTTTACTGCTTGCATCGCCAACCTGTATAGTACCGATGTAATGGTTAGTGGTCTATACGAGCGAATCTTGTCCTTTTCTCCCTTGCCTTTATAGATTAAGTTCATTCTACTTTGTCGCCAACTGTCCGGTATTTGTCCGTCCTTTAAGCTTTCTTCTACTGCTTTTAACAATGCTTCTATAGTGTTATGTCCTAGTTCGTTAATGAGGCTAACGGGAATCCCATCTAAACCCGCGGCAGTGCGCTTTGGAATTTTTCCTTCGGCCTTTTTCCAGTTGAAATTATCTAGTACTAGCTCTTCCTCTGTTGCTTTCTCCGCCACACTTTTACTCACCTTATATGACACTCATATCTCATTGCGTGAGATATGAGTGTCATCTGTCGGTAATATCAGACAATGAAACTAGGAGGCCATATATCGTAGATTTCAAAGCAGGTGGCAGCACTGTATCGTCCTAGCAAAGCATAGGAAACTCTCCTTTTTCTGCATAGTGGCGCTTTGTCAGCGTAGCGTAATAGAGGCTACAGTTCTTAGCATCACTTATGTATGGCTTTTCTCGTATGAAGAGACATACTGACCTCTTGACATTGTTTCTCAGATATGCGCAATAGTTGCTTTTAAATCGCCCTCATTTGACCGCAGAAACTTGGACAATGTTGGTGGGCGATGTGGATGAGGTCTTACTCGAGTTGTTCTGCTTTGCAAACAGATAAACGGACAAATCAATCAACCCATCCAGCGAGCAAGCGACGGACAGACAGACAGACCAAAATAGTTGCGTTGAAGTATCCCAAGGAAAACTATTGCCTCTATTACTGAAATTCATCGCTCGCGTGCGTTAGGTCTTATCTTTAATCTCGTCTGGTGCGTATTTACCCGGCGCCGTCCACGCCCCCACTGCACATGCTCGCATGACGCAAGCTGGCGTCGCGTGCCAGTCATGCCAGTCATGCCAGTCGTGCCAGTCGTGTTTTAGTGTCTGCTGCTAAAAACACGACTGCTCGGGCTACTTAACCGTTCATTGGCCACCCCGTATCTGTAGGCACTGGATCGCGCGTTTTAAATTCAGTCAAAGGCGTCTTTATTTGGCTTTTGCTTAACGTTGTTGGCAATGCTTCTCCTGCATTCAATAAACAGGAATAATAAAGTTCAAAATAAAATCTAGGCATTCCCAAACCGTACCTACTTAGACAACATTCATACGATACCCCGACCACTCTGCAACACATTTACTCGTGTTCTCCCTGTGCGAAGATGCGGGCGGCAATTTTTAAGGACGATTGTCTTTCTTGGGAACATTCAACGCAAAAGTACTAATCTGTCTGCCTGTCTGTCTGTCCGTACGTTTGCCTGTTTGTCCATTTTTAACGGTCCCACAAACGTCCTTAAACAATACCCCAAACGGCCGACCCCATCAGCAGCGCCCACCAATACTGCTCAAGGTTCCGCGCTCATACTTGTGTGATTGTCAATGAAAAAGCAATTATTGCGCATATCTGAGGCACCATAATGACACGTCAATATTTTGTATGTGTGGTTTTTTACTAGAAAAAGCATACATAGATAATTCAAAGGATCATAAAGTTTATAACGCTCGCTTACAATGCAACGCTCGCACGAAAAGGCAAGTGTTTCCAACGCATTGCTAAGACCACATGGTGGTGGCACCTACCCATCACCTTTCCTTCTACACCTTATTACCTCCGAGACGGCCGCGCACGCCACACGCTTGATTTTCCAAGATAACTGCCAGACAGCGCTCATGTCTCACGTGTGACGTGACTTGATGCGCTCGTAAGCCTCCGGTGCATGCTCGAGGTACTCTAACGCAGCACTTCCAGAATGCCATTCGCCAATTTTGTCGCGCAGAACATCAAATAAACGTTTGTTTACTCTCTCTATACGCAATACTATCATCTTTTGACGACTTTTGCAGTGTAACATGCAGATACAGGGCCTAATTTTTAATCAGAAACAAAATACCGAATCGTTCAGTGACTGAAATTGCAGTGCAGCGCCATGATTATGTTGTATCTGAAACTGATATTGCTAACATCCTTTCAATAATTGTGCGATAAACTTGTTAGCTCAAAACCAGTTAGTTCATTTCAACAAAAGCAAACTTGGTGTATTCGTAACAAATTTCCATTTCATTGGTTATGCTTTTTGGAATCGCTTTGAGAAAAAATCAATGCGTACCAACGCGCGGCGGTTTTTTATCCACAAGAGTGCACTGTAGGCCGTTTTCCTTGCAAATCTGCTGCTCATCGTCGTTACAGATTCCTAGTGGTTTTCCAGCAAGTGGTGAATTTAAAGTGTGGCGGTCTTCTTTGCAAAATACTTTCTAGAATACACCTGAGTATAACATTAGCATTGAATCTTGGAAACAGGATCAATATACCTTGCAAAGTGGAAACAACTTCTCCTATACATTTCGGTTATTCTAATGCGAGGAGAGGTGCAATTAATGTTAGACGCGTTGTATGAGAGTATCCCAAAATAAAAGTTAAAATTTGATACACCTATATTGCGTCGAGAACCTTCATTGATGTACGATACGCAGCTTATACTCGTTATTATTTCTCATTTTGTTTACGATTTATTTTTTTTTCGGGTACTGTATCAGCGTAAGGAGAACTTACCAACGCAATGTGCTACATTATCCACAACCGCACATTGTAGGTCATTTTCTTCGCACTGCTTCTGCATTTCATCCTTACATACGTCCGGTCGTTTATCTGTAAGCGATCCATTAAAAAGGGGTCAACTTTAGAGGCCTCGAATGAGCAAGACCTTTAAGCGTCTTAAACATGAAAGTCATACCTTTACAGGCGGCCGTGTTGTTCACTTCGGCGCATTCCTGTCCCATAGCTTTGCATTTCTCCTTCATCTCCGAGTCACACTTTTTCTTATTGGGGTCTGAAAAAACGTCAATCCTATGTAACGCTGGCCCACAAAATAGGGATATCAGATATTTCACACCTGCGGCTGCCGACTGAATCTAGATTTTTGTGCTGAGCTTTAAATCAGCTCTGCTACACAGAATGTTTGCGGATATTCTGATGATATGCAAGTCGGAGTTTTATGTGACACTCTATCTATCTATCTATCTATCTATCTATCTATCTATCTATCTATCTATCTATCTATCTATCTATCTATCTGTCTATCTGTCTGTCTGTCTGTCTGTCTGTCTGTCTGTCTGTCTGTCTGTCTGTCTGTCTGTCTGTCTGTCTGTCTGTCTATCTATCTATCTATCTATCTATCTATCTATCTATCTATCTATCTATCTATCTATCTATCTATCTATCTATCTATCTATCTATCTATCTATCTATCTATCTATCTATCTATCTATCTATCTATCTATCTATCTATCTATCTATCTATCTATCTATCTATCTATCTGTCTGTCTGTCTGTCTGTCTGTCTGTCTGTCTGTCTGTCTGTCTGTCTGTCTGTCTGTCTGTCTGTCTGTCTATCTATCTATCTATCTATCTATCTATCTATCTATCTATCTATCTATCTATCTATCTATCTATCTATCTATCTATCTATCTATCTATCTATCTATCTATCTATCTATCTATCTATCTATCTATCTATCTATCTATCTATCTATCTGTCTATCTGTCTGTCTGTCTGTCTGTCTGTCTGTCTGTCTGTCTGTCTGTCTGTCTGTCTGTCTGTCTGTCTGTCTGTCTGTCTGTCTGTCTGTCTATCTATCTATCTATCTATCTATCTATCTATCTATCTATCTATCTATCTATCTATCTATCTATCTATCTATCTATCTATCTATCTATCTATCTATCTATCTATCTATCTATCTATCTGTCTGTCTGTCTGTCTGTCTGTCTGTCTGTCTGTCTGTCTGTCTGTCTGTCTGTCTGTCTGTCTGTCTGTCTGTCTGTCTGTCTGTCTGTTTGTCTGTCTGTCTGTCTGTCTGTCTGTCTGTCTGTCATTAACTAGCCAAATACCTTCTGGTACTCTGCTAATTATTCGTTATCTTCATAATATAAATCTTGGCTTGTTGATGTGGCACGACACAGAAGAGGAGGACAGAGAGTGAGCTATTTTATTTTGTTTGCAAAATGAAAACAATAAAGAACGATAGGCTCCGTATCTGCATGTTTGACTGCAAAGGTCACTGAAAGACGATAGTGTCCCGTCTTGAGAGAGTGATTAGAATAAAGCATTTATTTGGTGTATTGCGCGAAAGAATCGGTCATTGGTATTCTGAAGGCATTGCCCGAGATATGAGTGTCATCTGTCGGTAATATCAGACAATGAAACTAGGAGGCCATATATCGTAGATTTCAAAGCAGGTGGCAGCACTGTATCGTCCTAGCAAAGCATAGGAAACTCTCCTTTTTCTGCATAGTGGCGCTTTGTCAGCGTAGCGTAATAGAGGCTACAGTTCTTAGCATCACTTATGTATGGCTTTTCTCGTATGAAGAGACATACTGACCTCTTGACATTGTTTCTCAGATATGCGCAATAGTTGCTTTTAAATCGCCCTCATTTGACCGCAGAAACTTGGACAATGTTGGTGGGCGATGTGGATGAGGTCTTACTCGAGTTGTTCTGCTTTACAAACAGATAAACGGACAAATCAATCAACCCATCCAGCGAGCAAGCGACGGACAGACAGACAGACCAAAATAGTTGCGTTGAAGTATCCCAAGGAAAACTATTGCCTCTATTACTGAAATTCATCGCTCGCGTGCGTTAGGTCTTATCTTTAATCTCGTCTGGTGCGTATTTACCCGGCGCCGTCCACGCCCCCACTGCACATGCTCGCATGACGCAAGCTGGCGTCGCGTGCCAGTCATGCCAGTCATGCCAGTCGTGCCAGTCGTGTTTTAGTGTCTGCTGCTAAAAACACGACTGCTCGGGCTACTTAACCGTTCATTGGCCACCCCGTATCTGTAGGCACTGGATCGCGCGTTTTAAATTCAGTCAAAGGCGTCTTTATTTGGCTTTTGCTTTACGTTGTTGGCAATGCTTCTCCTGCATTCAATAAACAGGAATAATAAAGTTCAAAATAAAATCTAGGCATTCCCAAACCGTACCTACTTATACAACATTCATACGATACCCCGACCACTCTGCAACACATTTACTCGTGTTCTCCCTGTGCGAAGATGCGGGCGGCAATTTTTAAAGACGATTGTCTTTCTTGGGAACATTCAACGCAAAAGTACTAATCTGTCTGCCTGTCTGTCTGTCCGTACGTTTGCCTGTTTGTCCACTTTTAACGGTCCCACAAACGTCCTTAAACAATACCCCAAACGGCCGACCCCATCAGCAGCGCCCACCAATACTGCTCAAGGTTCCGCGCTCATACTTGTGTGATTGTCAATGAAAAAGCAATTATTGCGCATATCTGAGGCACCTAAATGACACGTCAATATTTTGTATGTGTGGTTTTTTACTAGAAAAAGCATACATAGATAATTCAAAGGATCATAAAGTTTATAACGCTCGCTTACAATGCAACGCTCGCACGAAAAGGCAAGTGTTTCCAACGCATTGCTAAGACCACATGGTGGTGGCACCTACCCATCACCTTTCCTTCTACACCTTATTACCTCCGAGACGGCCGCGCACGCCACACGCTTGATTTTCCAAGATAACTGCCAGACAGCGCTCATGTCTCACGTGTGACGTGACTTGATGCGCTCGTAAGCCTCCGGTGCATGCTCGAGGTACTCTAACGCAGCACTTCCAGAATGCCATTCGCCAATTTTGTTGCGCAGAACATCAAATAAACGTTTGTTTACTCTCTCTATACGCAATACTATCATCTTTTGACGACTTTTGCAGTGTAACATGCAGATACAGGGCGTAATTTTTAATCAGAAACAAAATACCGAATCGTTCAGTGACTGAAATTGCAGTGCAGCGCCATGATTATGTTGTATCTGAAACTGATATTGCTAACATCCTTTCAATAATTGTGTGATAAACTTGTTAGCTCAAAACCAGTTAGTTCATTTCAACAAAAGCAAACTTGGTGTATTCGTAACAAATTTCCATTTCCTTGGTTATGCTTTTTGGAATCGCTTTGAGAAAAAATAAATGCGTACCAACGCGCGGCGGTTTTTTATCCACAAGAGTGCACTGTAGGCCGTTTTCCTTGCAAATCTGCTGCTCATCGTCGTTACAGATTCCTAGTGGTTTTCCAGCAAGTGGTGAATTTAAAGTGTGGCGGTCTTCTTTGCAAAATACTTTCTAGAATACACCTGAGTATAACATTAGCATTGAATCTTGGAAACAGGATCAATATACCTTGCAAAGTGGAAACAACTTCTCCTATACATTTCGGTTATTCTAATGCGAGGAGAGGTGCAATTGATGTTAGACGCGTTGTATGAGAGTATCCCAAAATAAAAGTTAAAATTTGATACACCTATATTGCGTCGAGAACCTTCATTGATGTACGATACGCAGCTTATACTCGTTATAATTTCTCATTTTGTTTACGATTTTTTTTTTCGGGTACTGTATCAGCGTAAAGAGAACTTACCAACGCAATGTGCTACATTATCCACAACCGCACATTGTAGGTCATTTTCTTCGCACTGCTTCTGCATTTCATCCTTACATACGTCCGGTCGTTTATCTGTAAGCGATCAATTAAAAAGGGGTCAACTTTAGAGGCCTCGAATGAGCAAGACCTTTAAGCGTCTTAAACATGTAAGTCATACCTTTACAGGCGGCCGTGTGTTTCACTTCGGCGCATTCCTGTCCCATAGCTTTGCATTTCTCCTTCATCTCCGAGTCACACTTTTTCTTATTGGGGTCTGAAAAAACGTCAATCCTATGTAACGCTGGCCCAGAAAATAGGGATATCAGATATTTCACACCTGCGGCTGCCGACTGAATCTAGATTTTTGTGCTGAGCTTTAAATCAGCTCTGCTACACAGAATGTTTGCGGATATTCTGATGATATGCAAGTCGGAGTTTTATGTGACACTCTATCTATCTATCTATCTATCTATCTATCTATCTATCTATCTATCTATCTATCTATCTATCTATCTATCTATCTATCTATCTATCTATCTATCTATCTATCTATCTATCTATCTATCTATCTATCTATCTATCTATCTATCTATCTATCTATCTATCTATCTGTCTATCTATCTGTCTATCTATCTATCTATCTATCTATCTATCTATCTATCTATCTATCTATCTATCTATCTATCTATCTATCTATCTATCTATCTATCTGTCTATCTATCTATCTATCTATCTATCTATCTATCTATCTATCTATCTATCTATCTATCTATCTATCTATCTATCTATCTATCTGTCTATCTGTCTGTCTGTCTGTCTGTCTGTCTGTCTGTCTGTCTGTCTGTCTGTCTGTCTGTAATAAACTAGCCAAATACCTTCTGGTACTCTGCTAATTCTTCGTTATCTTCTTAATATAAATTTTGGCTTGTTGATTTGGCATGACACAGAAGAGCAGGACAGAGAGTGAGCTATTCGTTTGCAAAATGAAAACAAAAAAGAACGATAGGCCCCGTATCTGCATGTTCGACTGCAAATGTCACTGAAAGACGATAGTGTCCCGTCTTGAGAGAGTGATTAGAATAAAGCATTTATTTGGTGTATTGCGCGAGAGAATCGGTTATTGGGATTCTGAAGGCATTGCGTCAGATATGAGTGTCATCTGTCGGTAATATCAGACAATGAAACTCGGAGGCGCATTTCACAGATTTCAAAGCAGGTGGCAGCACTGTATTGTCTTAGCAAAGCATAGGAAACTATCCTTTTTCTGCATAGTGGCGCTTTGTCAGCGCAGCGTAATAAAGGCTACAGTTCTTAGCATCACCTATGTATGGCTTTTCTCGTATGAAGAGACATACTGACCTGTTGACATTGTTTCTCAGATATGCGCAATAGTTGCTTTTAAATCGCCCTCATTTGACCGCAGAAACTTGGACAATGTTGGTGGGCGATGTGGATGAGGTCTTACTCGAGTTGTTTTGCTTTACAAACAGATAAACGGACAAATCAATCAACCCATCCAGCGAGCAATCGACGGACAGACAGACAGACCAAAATAGTTGCGTTGAAGTATCCCAAGGAAAACTATTGCCTCTATTACTGAAATTCATCGCTCGCGTGGGTTAGGTCTTATCTTTAATCTCGTCTGGTGCGTATTTACCCGGCGCCGTCCACGCCCCCACTGCACATGCTCGCATGACGCAAGCTGGCGTCGCGTGCCAGTCATGCCAGTCGTGCCAGTCGTGTTTTAGTGCCTGCTGCTAAAACACGACTGCTCGGGCTACTTAACCGTTCATTGGCCACCCCGTATCTGTAGGCACTGGATCGCGCGTTTTAAATTCAGTCAAAGGCGTCTTTATTTGGCTTTTGCTTGACGTTGTTGGCAATGCTTCTCCTGCATTCAATAAACAGGAATAATAAAGTTGAAATAAAATCTGGGCATTCCCAAACCGTACCTACTTATACAACATTCATACGATACCCCGACCACTCTGCAACACGTTTACTCGTGTTCTCCCTGTGCGAAGATGCGGGCGGCAATTTTTAAAGACGATTGTCTTTCTTGGGAACATTCAACGCAAAAGTACTAATCTGTCTGCCTGTCTGTCTGTCCGTACGTTTGCCTGTTTGTCCACTTTTAACGGTCCCACAAACGTCCTTAAACAATACCCCAAACGGCCGACCCCATCAGCAGCGCCCACCAATACTGCTCAAGGTTCCGCGCTCATACTTGTGTGATTGTCAATGAAAAAGCAATTATTGCGCATATCTGAGGCACCATAATGACACGTCAATATTTTGTATGTGTGGTTTTTTACTAGAAAAAGCATACATAGATAATTCAAAGGATCATAAAGTTTATAACGCTCGCTTACAATGCAACGCTCGCACGAAAAGGCAAGTGTTTCCAACGCATTGCTAAGACCACATGGTGGTGGCACCTACCCATCACCTTTCTTTCTACACCTTATTACCTCCGAGACGGCCGCGCACGCCACACGCTTGATTTTCCAAGATAACTGCCAGACAGCGCTCATGTCTCACGTGTGACGTGACTTGATGCGCTCGTAAGCCTCCGGTGCATGCTCGAGGTACTCTAACGCAGCACTTCCAGAATGCCATTCGCCAATTTTGTTGCGCAGAACATCAAATAAACGTTTGTTTACTCTCTCTATACGCAATACTATCACCTTTTGACGACTTTTGCAGTGTAACATGCAGATACAGGGCCTAATTTTTAATCAGAAACAAAATACCGAATCGTTCAGTGACTGAAATTGCAGTGCAGCGCCATGATTATGTTGTATCTGAAACTGATATTGCTAACATCCTTTCAATAATTGTGCGATAAACTTGTTAGCTCAAAACCAGTTAGTTCATTTCAACAAAAGCAAACTTGGTGTATTCGTAACAAATTTCCATTTCCTTGGTTATGCTTTTTGGAATCGCTTTGAGAAAAAATAAATGCGTACCAACGCGCGGCGGTTTTTTATCCACAAGAGTGCACTGTAGGCCGTTTTCCTTGCAAATCTGCTGCTCATCGTCGTTACAGATTCCTAGTGGTTTTCCAGCAAGTGGTGAATTTAAAGTGTGGCGGTATTCTTTGCAAAATACTTTCTAGAATACACCTGAGTATAACATTAGCATTGAATCTTGGAAACAGGATCAATATACCTTGCAAAGTGGAAACAACTTCTCCTATACATTTCGGTTATTCTAATGCGAGGAGAGGTGCAATTGATGTTAGACGCGTTGTATGAGAGTATCCCAAAATAAAAGTTAAAATTTGATACACCTATATTGCGTCGAGAACCTTCATTGATGTACGATACGCAGCTTATACTCGTTATTATTTCTCATTTTGTTTACGATTTATTTTTTTTTCGGGTACTGTATCAGCGTAAAGAGAACTTACCAACGCAATGTGCTACATTATCCACAACCGCACATTGTAGGTCATTTTCTTCGCACTGCTTCTGCATTTCATCCTTACATACGTCCGGTCGTTTATCTGTAAGCGATCAATTAAAAAGGGGTCAACTTTAGAGGCCTCGAATGAGCAAGACCTTTAAGCGTCTTAAACATGAAAGTCATACCTTTACAGGCGGCCGTGTTGTTCACTTCGGCGCATTCCTGTCCCATAGCTTTGCATTTCTCCTTCATCTCCGAGTCACACTTTTTCTTAATGGGGTCTGAAAAAACGTCAATCCTATGTAACGCTGGCCCAGAAAATAGGGATATCAGATATTTCACACCTGCGGCTGCCGACTGAATCTAGATTTTTGTGCTGAGCTTTAAATCAGCTGTGCTACACAGAATGTTTGCGGATATTCTGATGATATGCAAGTCGGAGTTTTATGTGACACTCTATCTATCTATCTATCTATCTATCTATCTATCTATCTATCTATCTATCTATCTATCTATCTATCTATCTAGCTATCTATCTATCTATCTATCTATCTGTCTGTCTATCTGTCTATCTGTCTATCTATCTGTCTGTCTGTCTGTCTGTCTGTCTGTCTGTCTGTCTGTCTGTCTGTCTGTCTGTCTGTCTGTCTGTCTGTCTGTCTATCTATCTGTCTGTCTGTCTGTCTGTCTGTCTGTCTGTCTGTCTGTCTGTCTGTCTGTAATAAACTAGCCAAATACCTTCTGGTACTCTGCTAATTCTTCGTTATCTTCCTAATATAAATTTTGGCTTGTTGATTTGGCATGACACAGAAGAGCAGGACAGAGAGTGAGCTATTCGTTTGCAAAATGAAAACAAAAAAGAACGATAGGTCCCGTATCTGCATGTTCGACTGCAAATGTCACTGAAAGACGATAGTGTCCCGTCTTGAGAGAGTGATTAGATTAAAGCATTTATTTGGTGTATTGCGCGAGAGAATCGGTTATTGGGATTCTGAAGGCATTGCGTGAGATATGAGTGTCATCTGTCGGTAATATCAGACAATGAAACTCGGAGGCGCATTTCGCAGATTTCAAAGCAGGTGGCAGCACTGTATTGTCTTAGCAAAGCATAGGAAACTATTCTTTTTCTGCATAGTGGCGCTTTGTCAGCGCAGCGTAATAAAGGCTACAGTTCTTAGCATCACCTATGTATGGCTTTTCTCGTATGAAGAGACATACTGACCTGTTGACATTGTTTCTCAGATATGCGCAATAGTTGCTTTTAAATCGCCCTCATTTGACCGCAGAAACTTGGACAATGTTGGTGGGCGATGTGGATGAGGTCTTACTCGAGTTTTTCTGCTTTACAAACAGATAAACGGACAAATCAATCAACCCATCCAGCGAGCAAGCGACGGACAGACAGACAGACCAAAATAGTTGCGTTGAAGTAGCCCAAGGAAAACTATTGCCTCTATTACTGAAATTCATCGCTCGCGTGGGTTAGGTCTTATCTTTAATCTCGTCTGGTGCGTATTTACCCGGCGCCGTCCACGCCCCCACTGCACATGCTCGCATGACGCAAGCTGGCGTCGCGTGCCAGTCATGCCAGTCGTGCCAGTCGTGTTTTAGTGTCTGCTGCTAAAAACACGACTGCTCGGGCTACTTAACCGTTCATTGGCCACCCCGTATCTGTAGGCACTGGATCGCGCGTTTTAAATTCAGTCAAAGGCGTCTTTATTTGGCTTTTGCTTGACGTTGTTGGCAATGCTTCTCCTGCATTCAATAAACAGGAATAATAAAGTTGAAATAAAATTTAGGCATTCCCAAACCGTACCTACTTATACAACATTCATACGATACCCCGACCACTCTGCAACACATTTACTCGTGTTCTCCCTGTGCGAAGATGCGGGCGGCAATTTTTAAAGACGATTGTCTTTCTTGGGAACATTCAACGCAAAAGTACTAATCTGTCTGCCTGTCTGTCTGTCCGTACGTTTGCCTGTTTGTCCATTTTTAACGGTCCCACAAACGTCCTTAAACAATACCCCAAACGGCCGACCCCATCAGCAGCGCCCACCAATACTGCTCAAGGTTCCGCGCTCATACTTGTGTGATTGTCAATGAAAAAGCAATTATTGCGCATATCTGAGGCACCATAATGACACGTCAATATTTTGTATGTGTGGTGTTTTATTAGAAAAAGCATACATAGATAATTCAAAGGATCATAAAGTTTATAACGCTCGCTTACAATGCAACGCTCGCACGAAAAGGCAAGTGCTTCCAACGCATTGCTAAGACCACATGGTGGTGGCACCTACCCATCACCTTTCCTTCTACACCTTATTACCTCCGAGACGGCCGCGCACGCCACACGCTTGATTTTCCAAGATAACTGCCAGACAGCGCTCATGTCTCACGTGTGACGTGACTTGATGCGCTCGTAAGCCTCCGGTGCATGCTCGAGGTACTCTAACGCAGCACTTCCAGAATGCCATTCGCCAATTTTGTTGCGCAGAACATCAAATAAACGTTTGTTTACTCTCTCTATACGCAATACTATCACCTTTTGACGACTTTTGCAGTGTAACATGCAGATACAGGGCCTAATTTTTAATCAGAAACAAAATACCGAATCGTTCAGTGACTGAAATTGCAGTGCAGCGCCATGATTATGTTATATCTGAAACTGATATTGCTAACATCCTTTCAATAATTGTGCGATAAACTTGTTAGCTCAAAACCAGTTAGTTCATTTCAACAAAAGCAAACTTGGTGTATTCGTAACAAATTTCCATTTCCTTGGTTATGCTTTTTGGAATCGCTTTGAGAAAAAATAAATGCGTACCAACGCGCGGCGGTTTTTTATCCACAAGAGTGCACTGTAGGCCGTTTTCCTTGCAAATCTGCTGCTCATCGTCGTTACAGATTCCTAGTGGTTTTCCAGCAAGTGGTGAATTTAAAGTGTGGCGGTCTTCTTTGCAAAATACTTTCTAGAATACACCTGAGTATAACATTAGCATTGAATCTTGGAAACAGGATCAATATACCTTGCAAAGTGGAAACAACTTCTCCTATACATTTCGGTTATTCTAATGCGAGGAGAGGTGCAATTGATGTTAGACGCGTTGTATGAGAGTATCCCAAAATAAACGTTAAAATTTGATACACCTATATTGCGTCGAGAACCTTCATTGATGTACGATACGCAGCTTATACTCGTTATTATTTCTCATTTTGTTTACGATTTATTTTTTTTTCGGGTACTGTATCAGCGTAAAGAGAACTTACCAACGCAATGTGCTACATTATCCACAACCGCACATTGTAGGTCATTTTCTTCGCACTGCTTCTGCATTTCATCCTTACATACGTCCGGTCGTTTATCTGTAAGCGATCAATTAAAAAGGGGTCAACTTTAGAGGCCTCGAATGAGCAAGACCTTTGAGCGTCTTAAACATGAAAGTCATACCTTTACAGGCGGCCGTGTTGTTCACTTCGGCGCATTCCTGTCTCATAGCTTTGCATTTCTCCTTCATCTCCGAGTCACACTTTTCCTTATTGGGGTCTGAAAAAACGTCAATCCTATGTAACGCTGGCCCAGAAAATAGGGATATCAGATATTTCACACCTGCGGCTGCCGACTGAATCTAGATTTTTGTGCTGAGCTTTAAATCAGCTCTGCTACACAGAATGTTTGCGGATATTCTGATGATATGCAAGTCGGAGTTTTATGTGACACTCTATCTATCTATCTATCTATCTATCTATCTATCTATCTATCTATCTATCTATCTATCTATCTATCTATCTATCTATCTATCTATCTATCTATCTATCTATCTATCTATCTATCTATCTATCTATCTATCTATCTATCTATCTATCTATCTATCTATCTATCTATCTATCTATCTAACTATCTATCTATCTATCTGTCTATCTATCTATCTATCTATCTATCTATCTATCTATCTATCTATCTATCTATCTATCTATCTATCTATCTATCTATCTATCTATCTATCTATCTATCTATCTATCTATCTATCTATCTGTCTGTCTGTCTGTCTGTCTGTCTGTCTGTCTGTCTGTCTGTCTGTCTGTCTGTCTGTCTGTCTGTCTGTCATTAACTAGCCAAATACCTTCTGGTACTCTGCTAATTATTCGTTATCTTCATAATATAAATCTTGGCTTGTTGATGTGGCACGATACAGAAGAGGAGGACAGAGAGTGAGCTATTTTATTTCGTTTGCAAAATGAAAACAATAAAGAACGATAGGCTCCGTATCTACATGTTTGACTGCAAAGGTCACTGAAAGACGATAGTGTCCCGTCTTGAGAGAGTGATTAGAATAAAGCATTTATTTGGTGTATTGCGCGAAAGAATCGGTCATTGGTATTCTGAAGGCATTGCGTGAGATATGAGTGTCATCTGTCGGTTATATCAGACAATGAAACTAGGAGGCCATATATCGTAGATTTCAAAGCAGGTGGCAGCACTGTATCGTCCTAGCAAAGCATAGGAAACTCTCCTTTTTCTGCATAGTGGCGCTTTGTCAGCGTAGCGTAATAGAGGCTACAGTTCTTAGCATCACTTATGTATGGCTTTTCTCGTATGAAGAGACATACTGACCTCTTGACATTGTTTCTCAGATATGCGCAATAGTTGCTTTTAAATCGCCCTCATTTGACCGCAGAAACTTGGACAATGTTGGTGGGCGATGTGGATGAGGTCTTACTCGAGTTGTTCTGCTTTACAAACAGATAAACGGACAAATCAATCAACCCATCCAGCGAGCAAGCGACGGACAGACAGACAGACCAAAATAGTTGCGTTGAAGTATCCCAAGGAAAACTATTGCCTCTATTACTGAAATTCATCGCTCGCGTGCGTTAGGTCTTATCTTTAATCTCGTCTGGTGCGTATTTACCCGGCGCCGTCCACGCCCCCACTGCACATGCTCGCATGACGCAAGCTGGCGTCGCGTGCCAGTCATGCCAGTCGTGCCAGTCGTGTTTTAGTGTCTGCTGCTAAAAACACGACTGCTCGGGCTACTTAACCGTTCATTGGCCACCCCGTATCTGTAGGCACTGGATCGCGCGTTTTAAATTCAGTCAAAGGCGTCTTTATTTGGCTTTTGCTTGACGTTGTTGGCAATGCTTCTCCTGCTTTCAATAAACAGGAATAATAAAGTTGAAATAAAATCTAGGCATTCCCAAACCGTACCTACTTATACAACATTCATACGATACCCCGACCACTCTGCAACACATTTACTCGTGTTCTCCCTGTGCGAAGATGCGGGCGGCAATTTTTAAAGACGATTGTCTTTCTTGGGAACATTCAACGCAAAAGTACTAATCTGTCTGCCTGGCTGTCTGTCCGTACGTTTGCCTGTTTGTCCATTTTTAACGGTCCCACAAACGTCCTTAAACAATACCCCAAACGGCCGACCCCATCAGCAGCGCCCACCAATACTGCTCAAGCTTCCGCGCTCATACTTGTGTGATTGTCAATGAAAAAGCAATTATTGCGCATATCTGAGGCACCATAATGACACGTCAATATTTTGTATGTGTGGTTTTTTACTAAAAAAGCATACATAGATAATTCAAAGGATCATAAAGTTTATAACGCTCGCTTACAATGCAACGCTCGCACGAAAAGGCAAGTGTTTCCAACGCATTGCTAAGACCACATGGTGGTGGCACCTACCCATCACCTTTCCTTCTACACCTTATCACCTCCGAGACGGCCGCGCACGCCACACGCTTGATTTTCCAAGATAACTGCCAGACAGCGCTCATGTCTCACGTGTGACGTGACTTGATGCGCTCGTAAGCCTCCGGTGCATGCTCGAGGTACTCTAACGCAGCGCTTCCAGAATGCCATTCGCCAATTTTGTTGCGCAGAACATCAAATAAACGTTTGTTTACTCTCTCTATACGCAATACTATCATCTTTTGACGACTTTTGCAGTGTAACATGCAGATACAGGGCCTAATTTTTAATCAGAAACAAAATACCGAATCGTTCAGTGACTGAAATTGCAGTGCAGCGCCATGATTATGTTGTATCTGAAACTGATATTGCTAACATCCTTTCAATAATTGTGCGATAAACTTGTTAGCTCAAAACCAGTTAGTTCATTTCAACAAAAGCAAACTTGGTGTATTCGTAACAAATTTCCATTTCCTTGGTTATGCTTTTTGGAATCGCTTTGAGAAAAAATAAATGCGTACCAACACGCGGCGGTTTTTTATCCACAAGAGTGCACTGTAGGCCGTTTTCCTTGCAAATCTGCTGCTCATCGTCGTTACAGATTCCTAGTGGTTTTCCAGCAAGTGGTGAATTTAAAGTGTGGCGGTCTTCTTTGCAAAATACTTTCTAGAATACACCTGAGTATAACATTAGCATTGAATCTTGGAAACAGGATCAATATACCTTGCAAAGTGGAAACAACTTCTCCTATACATTTCGGTTATTCTAATGCGAGGAGAGGTGCAATTGATGTTAGACGCGTTGTATGAGAGTATCCCAAAATAAAAATTAAAATTTGATACACCTATATTGCGTCGAGAACCTTCATTGATGTACGATACGCAGCTTATACTCGTTATTATTTCTCATTTTGTTTACGATTTATTTTTTTTCGGGTAATGTATCAGCGTAAAGAGAACTTACCAACGCAATGTGCTACATTATCCACAACCGCACATTGTAGGTCATTTTCTTCGCACTGCTTCTGCATTTCATCCTTACATACGTCCGGTCGTTTATCTGTAAGCGATCAATTAAAAAGGGGTCAACTTTAGAGGCCTCGAATGAGCAAGACCTTTAAGCGTCTTAAACATGAAAGTCATACCTTTACAGGCGGCCGTGTTGTTCACTTCGGCGCATTCCTGTCCCATAGCTTTGCATTTCTCCTTCATCTCCGAGTCACACTTTTTCTTATTGGGGTCTGAAAAAACGTCAATCCTATGTAACGCTGGCCCAGAAAATAGGGATATCAGATATTTCACACCTGCGGCTGCCGACTGAATCTAGATTTTTGTGCTGAGCTTTAAATCAGCTCTGCTACACAGAATGTTTGCGGATATTCTGATGATATGCAAGTCGGAGTTTCATGTGACACTCTATCTATCTATCTATCTATCTATCTATCTATCTATCTATCTATCTATCTATCTATCTATCTATCTATCTATCTATCTATCTATCTATCTATCTATCTATCTATCTATCTATCTATCTATCTATCTATCTATCTATCTATCTATCTATCTATCTATCTATCTATCTGTCTGTCTGTCTGTCTGTCTGTCTGTCTGTCTGTCTGTCTGTCTGTCTGTCTGTCTGTCTGTAATAAACTAGCCAAATACCTTCTGGTACTCTGCTAATTCTTCGTTATCTTCTTAATATAAATTTTGGCTTGTTGATTTGGCATGACACAGAAGAGCAGGACAGAGAGTGAGCTATTCGTTTGCAAAATGAAAACAAAAAAGAACGATAGGCTCCGTATCTGCATGTTTGACTGCAAAGGTCACTGAAAGACGATAGTGTCCCGTCTTGAGAGAGTGATTAGAATAAAGCATTTATTTGGTGTATTGCGCGAAAGAATCGGTCATTGGTATTCTGAAGGCATTGCGTGAGATATGAGTGTCATCTGTCGGTAATATCAGACAATGAAACTAGGAGGCCATATATCGTAGATTTCAAAGCAGGTGGCAGCACTGTATCGTCCTAGCAAAGCATAGGAAACTCTCCTTTTTCTGCATAGTGGCGCTTTGTCAGCGTAGCGTAATAGAGGCTACAGTTCTTAGCATCACTTATGTATGGCTTTTCTCGTATGAAGAGACATACTGACCTCTTGACATTGTTTCTCAGATATGCGCAATAGTTGCTTTTAAATCGCCCTCATTTGACCGCAGAAACTTGGACAATGTTGGTGGGCGATGTGGATGAGGTCTTACTCGAGTTGTTCTGCTTTACAAACAGATAAACGGACAAATCAATCAGCCCATCCAGCGAGCAAGCGACGGACAGACAGACAGACCAAAATAGTTGCGTTGAAGTATCCCAAGGAAAACTATTGCCTCTATTACTGAAATTCATCGCTCGCGTGCGTTAGGTCTTATCTTTAATCTCGTCTGGTGCGTATTTACCCGGCGCCGTCCACGCCCCCACTGCACATGCTCGCATGACGCAAGCTGGCGTCGCGTGCCAGTCATGCCAGTCGTGCCAGTCGTGTTTTAGTGTCTGCTGCTAAAAACACGACTGCTCGGGCTACTTAACCGTTCATTGGCCACCCCGTATCTGTAGGCACTGGATCGCGCGTTTTAAATTCAGTCAAAGGCGTCTTTATTTGGCTTTTGCTTGACGTTGTTGGCAATGCTTCTCCTGCTTTCAATAAACAGGAATAATAAAGTTGAAATAAAATCTAGGCATTCCCAAACCGTACCTACTTATACAACATTCATACGATACCCCGACCACTCTGCAACACATTTACTCGTGTTCTCCCTGTGCGAAGATGCGGGCGGCAATTTTTAAAGACGATTGTCTTTCTTGGGAACATTCAACGCAAAAGTACTAATCTGTCTGCCTGGCTGTCTGTCCGTACGTTTGCCTGTTTGTCCATTTTTAACGGTCCCACAAACGTCCTTAAACAATACCCCAAACGGCCGACCCCATCAGCAGCGCCCACCAATACTGCTCAAGCTTCCGCGCTCATACTTGTGTGATTGTCAATGAAAAAGCAATTATTGCGCATATCTGAGGCACCATAATGACACGTCAATATTTTGTATGTGTGGTTTTTTACTAAAAAAGCATACATAGATAATTCAAAGGATCATAAAGTTTATAACGCTCGCTTACAATGCAACGCTCGCACGAAAAGGCAAGTGTTTCCAACGCATTGCTAAGACCACATGGTGGTGGCACCTACCCATCACCTTTCCTTCTACACCTTATCACCTCCGAGACGGCCGCGCACGCCACACGCTTGATGTTCCAAGATAACTGCCAGACAGCGCTCATGTCTCACGTGTGACGTGACTTGATGCGCTCGTAAGCCTCCGGTGCATGCTCGAGGTACTCTAACGCAGCACTTCCAGAATGCCATTCGCCAATTTTGTTGCGCAGAACATCAAATAAACGTTTGTTTACTCTCTCTATACGCAATACTATCATCTTTTGACGACTTTTGCAGTGTAACATGCAGATACAGGGCCTAATTTTTAATCAGAAACAAAATACCGAATCGTTCAGTGACTGAAATTGCAGTGCAGCGCCATGATTATGTTGTATCTGAAACTGATATTGCTAACATCCTTTCAATAATTGTGCGATAAACTTGTTAGCTCAAAACCAGTTAGTTCATTTCAACAAAAGCAAACTTGGTGTATTCGTAACAAATTTCCATTTCCTTGGTTATGCTTTTTGGAATCGCTTTGAGAAAAAATAAATGCGTACCAACACGCGGCGGTTTTTTATCCACAAGAGTGCACTGTAGGCCGTTTTCCTTGCAAATCTGCTGCTCATCGTCGTTACAGATTCCTAGTGGTTTTCCAGCAAGTGGTGAATTTAAAGTGTGGCGGTCTTCTTTGCAAAATACTTTCTAGAATACACCTGAGTATAACATTAGCATTGAATCTTGGAAACAGGATCAATATACCTTGCAAAGTGGAAACAACTTCTCCTATACATTTCGGTTATTCTAATGCGAGGAGAGGTGCAATTGATGTTAGACGCGTTGTATGAGAGTATCCCAAAATAAAAGTTAAAACTTGATACACCTATATTGCGTCGAGAACCTTCATTGATGTACGATACGCAGCTTATACTCGTTATTATTTCTCATTTTGTTTACGATTTATTTTTTTTCGGGTAATGTATCAGCGTAAAGAGAACTTACCAACGCAATGTGCTACATTATCCACAACCGCACATTGTAGGTCATTTTCTTCGCACTGCTTCTGCATTTCATCCTTACATACGTCCGGTCGTTTATCTGTAAGCGATCAATTAAAAAGGGGTCAACTTTAGAGGCCTCGAATGAGCAAGACCTTTAAGCGTCTTAAACATGAAAGTCATACCTTTACAGGCGGCCGTGTTGTTCACTTCGGCGCATTCCTGTCCCATAGCTTTGCATTTCTCCTTCATCTCCGAGTCACACTTTTTCTTATTGGGGTCTGAAAAAACGTCAATCCTATGTAACGCTGGCCCAGAAAATAGGGATATCAGATATTTCACACCTGCGGCTGCCGACTGAATCTAGATTTTTGTGCTGAGCTTTAAATCAGCTGTGCTACACAGAATGTTTGCGGATATTCTGATGATATGCAAGTCGGAGTTTCATGTGACACTCTATCTATCTATCTATCTATCTGTCTATCTATCTATCTATCTATCTATCTATCTATCTATCTATCTATCTATCTATCTATCTATCTATCTATCTATCTATCTATCTATCTATCTATCTATCTATCTATCTATCTATCTGTCTGTCTATCTATCTATCTATCTATCTATCTATCTATCTATCTATCTATCTATCTATCTATCTATCTATCTATCTATCTATCTATCTATCTATCTATCTATCTATCTATCTATCTATCTATCTATCTCTCTGTCTGTCTGTCTGTCTGTCTGTCTGTCTGTCTGTCTGTCTGTCTGTCATTAACTAGCCAAATACCTTCTGGTACTCTGCTAATTATTCGTTATCTTCATAATATAAATCTTGGCTTGTTGATGTGGCACGACACAGAAGAGGAGGACAGAGAGTGAGCTATTTTATTTCGTTTGCAAAATGAAAACAATAAAGAACGATAGGCTCCGTATCTGCATGTTTGACTGCAAAGGTCACTGAAAGACGATAGTGTCCCGTCTTGAGAGAGTGATTAGAATAAAGCATTTATTTGGTGTATTGCGCGAAAGAATCGGTCATTGGTATTCTGAAGGCATTGCGTGAGATATGAGTGTCATCTGTCGGTAATATCAGACAATGAAACTAGGAGGCCATATATTGTAGATTTCAAAGCAGGTGGCAGCACTGTATCGTCCTAGCAAAGCATAGGAAACTCTCCTTTTTCTGCATAGTGGCGCTTTGTCAGCGTAGCGTAATAGAGGCTACAGTTCTTAGCATCACTTATGTATGGCTTTTCTCGTATGAAGAGACATACTGACCTCTTGACATTGTTTCTCAGATATGCGCAATAGTTGCTTTTAAATCGCCCTCATTTGACCGCAGAAACTTGGACAATGTTGGTGGGCGATGTGGATGAGGTCTTACTCGAGTTGTTCTGCTTTACAAACAGATAAACGGACAAATCAATCAACCCATCCAGCGAGCAAGCGACGGACAGACAGACAGACCAAAATAGTTGCGTTGAAGTATCCCAAGGAAAACTATTGCCTCTATTACTGAAATTCATCGCTCGCGTGCGTTAGGTCTTATCTTTAATCTCGTCTGGTGCGTATTTACCCGGCGCCGTCCACGCCCCCACTGCACATGCTCGCATGACGCAAGCTGGCGTCGCGTGCCAGTCATGCCAGTCGTGCCAGTCGTGTTTTAGTGTCTGCTGCTAAAAACACGACTGCTCGGGCTACTTAACCGTTCATTGGCCACCCCGTATCTGTAGGCACTGGATCGCGCGTTTTAAATTCAGTCAAAGGCGTCTTTATTTGGCTTTTGCTTGACGTTGTTGGCAATGCTTCTCCTGCATTCAATAAACAGGAATAATAAAGTTCAAATAAAATCTAGGCATTCCCAAACCGTACCTACTTATACAACATTCATACGATACCCCGACCACTCTGCAACACATTTACTCGTGTTCTCCCTGTGCGAAGATGCGGGCGGCCATTTTTAAAGACGATTGTCTTTCTTGGGAACATTCAACGCAAAAGTACTAATCTGTCTGCCTGTCTGTCTGTCCGTACGTTTGCCTGTTTGTCCATTTTTAACGGTCCCACAAACGTCCTTAAACAATACCCCAAACGGCCGACCCCATCAGCAGCGCCCACCAATACTGCTCAAGGTTCCGCGCTCATACTTGTGTGATCGTCAATGAAAAAGCAATTATTGCGCATATCTGAGGCACCATAATGACACGTCAATATTTTGTATGTGTGGTTTTTTACTAAAAAAGCATACATAGATAATTCAAAGGATCATAAAGTTTATAACGCTCGCTTACAATGCAACGCTCGCACGAAAAGGCAAGTGTTTCCAACGCATTGCTAAGACCACATGGTGGTGGCACCTACCCATCACCTTTCCTTCTACACCTTATTACCTCCGAGACGGCCGCGCACGCCACACGCTTGATTTTCCAAGATAACTGCCAGACAGCGCTCATGTCTCACGTGTGACGTGACTTGATGCGCTCGTAAGCCTCCGGTGCATGCTCGAGGTACTCTAACGCAGCACTTCCAGAATGCCATTCGCCAATTTTGTTGCGCAGAACATCAAATAAACGTTTGTTTACTCTCTCTATACGCAATACTATCACCTTTTGACGACTTTTGCAGTGTAACATGCAGATACAGGGCCTAATTTTTAATCAGAAACAAAATACCGAATCGTTCAGTGACTGAAACTGCAGTGCAGCGCCATGATTATGTTGTATCTGAAACTGATATTGCTAACATCCTTTCAATAATTGTGCGATAAACTTGTTAGCTCAAAACCAGTTAGTTCATTTCAACAAAAGCAAACTTGGTGTATTCGTAACAAATTTCCATTTCCTTGGTTATGCTTTTAGGAATCGCTTTGAGAAAAAATAAATGCGTACCAACGCGCGGCGGTTTTTTATCCACAAGAGTGCACTGTAGGCCGTTTTCCTTGCAAATCTGCTGCTCATCGTCGTTACAGATTCCTAGTGGTTTTCCAGCAAGTGGTGAAGTTAAAGTGTGGCGGTCTTCTTTGCAAAATACTTTCTAGAATACACCTGAGTATAACATTAGCATTGAATCTTGGAAACAGGATCAATATACCTTGCAAAGTGGAAACAACTTCTCCTATACATTTCGGTTATTCTAATGCGAGGAGAGGTGCAATTGATGTTAGACGCGTTGTATGAGAGTATCCCAAAATAAAAGTTAAAATTTGATACACCTATATTGCGTCGAGAACCTTCATTGATGTACGATACGCAGCTTATACTCGTTATTATCTCTCATTTTGTTTACGATTTATTTTTTTTCGGGTAATGTATCAGCGTAAAGAGAACTTACCAACGCAATGTGCTACATTATCCACAACCGCACATTGTAGGTCATTTTCTTCGCACTCCTTCTGCATTTCATCCTTACATACGTCCGGTCGTTTATCTGTAAGCGATCAATTAAAAAGGGGTCAACTTTAGAGGCCTCGAATGAGCAAGACCTTTAAGCGTCTTAAACATGAAAGTCATACCTTTACAGGCGGCCGTGTTGTTCACTTCGGCGCATTCCTGTCCCATAGCTTTGCATTTCTCCTTCATCTCCGAGTCACACTTTTTCTTATTGGGGTCTGAAAAAACGTCAATCCTATGTAACGCTGGCCCAGAAAATAGGGATATCAGATATTTCACACCTGCGGCTGCCGACTGAATCTAGATTTTTGTGCTGAGCTTTAAATCAGCTCTGCTACACAGAATGTTTGCGGATATTCTGATGATATGCAAGTCGGAGTTTTATGTGACACTCTATCTATCTATCTATCTATCTATCTATCTATCTATCTATCTATCTATCTATCTATCTATCTATCTATCTATCTATCTATCTATCTACCTATCTATCTATCTATCTATCTATCTATCTATCTATCTATCTGTCTGTCTGTCTGTCTGTCTGTCTGTCTGTCTGTCTGTCTGTCTGTCTGTCTGTCTGTAATAAACTAGCCAAATACCTTCTGGTACTCTGCTAATTCTTCGTTATCTTCTTAATATAAATTTTGGCTTGTTGATTTGGCATGACACAGAAGAGCAGGACAGAGAGTGAGCTATTCGTTTGCAAAATGAAAACAAAAAAAAACGATAGGCCCCGTATCTGCTTGTTCGACTGCAAATGTCACTGAAAGACGATAGTGTCCCGTCTTGAGAGAGTGATTAGAATAAAGCATTTATTTGGTGTATTGCGCGAGAGAATCGGTTATTGGGATTCTGAAGGCATTGCGTGAGATATGAGTGTCATCTGTCGGTAATATCAAACAATGAAACTCGGAGGCGCATTTCACAGATTTCAAAGCAGGTGGCAGCACTGTATTGTCTTAGCAAAGCATAGGAAACTATCCTTTTTCTGCATAGTGGCGCTTTGTCAGCGCAGCGTAATAAAGGCTACAGTTCTTAGCATCACCTATGTATGGCTTTTCTCGTATGAAGAGACATACTGACCTGTTGACATTGTTTCTCAGATATGCGCAATAGTTGCTTTTAAATCGCCCTCATTTGACCGCAGAAACTTGGACAATGTTGGTGGGCGATGTGGATGAGGTCTTACTCGAGTTGTTCTGCTTTACAAACAGATAAACGGACAAATCAATCAACCCATCCAGCGAGCAAGCGACGGACAGACAGACAGACCAAAATAGTTGCGTTGAAGTATCCCAAGGAAAACTATTGCCTCTATTACTGAAATTCATCGCTCGCGTGGGTTAGGTCTTATCTTTAATCTCGTCTGGTGCGTATTTACCCGGCGCCGTCCACGCCCCCACTGCACATGCTCGCATGACTCAAGCTGGCGTCGCGTGCCAGTCATGCCAGTCGTGCCAGTCGTGTTTTAGTGTCTGCTGCTAAAAACACGACTGCTCGGGCTACTTAACCGTTCATTGGCCACCCCGTATCTGTAGGCACTGGATCGCGCGTTTTAAATTCAGTCAAAGGCGTCTTTATTTGGCTTTTGCTTGACGTTGTTGGCAATGCTTCTCCTGCATTCAATAAACAGGAATAATAAAGTTGAAATAAAATCTAGGCATTCCCAAACCGTACCTACTTATACAACATTCATACGATACCCCGACCACTCTGCAACACATTTACTCGTGTTCTCCCTGTGCGAAGATGCGGGCGGCAATTTTAAAGACGATTGTCTTTCTTGGGAACATTCAACGCAAAAGTACTAATCTGTCTGCCTGTCTGTCTGTCCGTACGTTTGCCTGTTTGTCCATTTTTAACGGTCCCACAAACGTCCTTAAACAATACCCCAAACGGCCGACCCCATCAGCAGCGCCCACCAATACTGCTCAAGGTTCCGCGCTCATACTTGTGTGATTGTCAATGAAAAAGCAATTATTGCGCATATCTGAGGCACCATAATGACACGTCAATATTTTGTATGTGTGGTTTTTTACTAAAAAAGCATACATAGATAATTCAAAGGATCATAAAGTTTATAACGCTCGCTTACAATGCAACGCTCGCACGAAAAGGCAAGTGTTTCCAACGCATTGCTAAGACCACATGGTGGTGGCACCTACCCATCACCTTTCCTTCTACACCTTATAACCTCCGAGACGGCCGCGCACGCCACACGCTTGATTTTCCAAGATAACTGCCAGACAGCGCTCATGTCTCACGTGTGACGTGACCTGATGCGCTCGTAAGCCTCCGGTGCATGCTCGAGGTACTCTAACGCAGCACTTCCAGAATGCCATTCGCCAATTTTGTTGCGCAGAACATCAAATAAACGTTTGTTTACTCTCTCTATACGCAATACTATCATCTTTTGACGACTTTTGCAGTGTAACATGCAGATACAGGGCCTAATTTTTAATCAGAAACAAAATACCGAATCGTTCAATGACTGCAATTGCAGTGCAGCGCCATGATTATGTTGTATCTGAAACTGATATTGCTAACATCCTTTCAATAATTGTGCGATAAACTTGTTAGCTCAAAACCAGTTAGTTCATTTCAACAAAAGCAAACTTGGTGTATTCGTAACAAATTTCCATTTCCTTGGTTATGCTTTTTGGAATCGCTTTGAGAAAAAATAAATGCGTACCAACGCGCGGCGGTTTTTTATCCACAAGAGTGCACTGTAGGCCGTTTTCCTTGCAAATCTGCTGCTCATCGTCGTTACAGATTCCTAGTGGTTTTCCAGCAAGTGGTGAATTTAAAGTGTGGCGGTCTTCTTTGCAAAATACTTTCTAGAATACACCTGAGTATAACATTAGCATTGAATGTTGGAAACAGGATTAATATACCTTGGAAAGTGGAAACAACTTCTCCTATACATTTCGGTTATTCTAATGCGAGGAGAGGTGCAATTGATGTTAGACGCGTTGTATGAGAGTATCTCAAAATTAAAGTTAAAATTTGATACACCTATATTGCGTCGAGAACCTTCATTGATGTACGATACGCAGCGTATACTCGTTATTATTTCTCATTTCGTTTACGATTTATTTTTTTTTCGGGTACTGTATCAGCGTAAAGAGAACTTACCAACGCAATGTGCTACGTTATCCACAACCGCACATTGTAGGTCATTTTCTTCGCACTGCTTCTGCATTTCATCCTTACATACGTCCGGTCGTTTATCTGTAAGCGATCAAATAAAAAGGGGTCAACTTTAGAGGCCTCGAATGAGCAAGACCTTTAAGCGTCTTAAACATGAAAGTCATACCTTTACAGGCGGCCGTGTTGTTCACTTCGGCGCATTCCTGTCCCATAGCTTTGCATTTCTCCTTCATCTCCGAGTCACACTTTTTCTTATTGGGGTCTGAAAAAACGTCAATCCTATGTAACGCTGGCCCAGAAAATAGGGATATCAGATATTTCACACCTGCGGCTGCCGACTGAATCTAGATTTTTGTGCTGAGCTTTAAATCAGCTCTGCTACACAGAATGTTTGCGGATATTCTGATGATATGCAAGTCGGAGTTTTATGTGAAACTCTATCTATCTATCTATCTATCTATCTATCTATCTATCTATCTATCTATCTATCTATCTATCTATCTATCTATCTATCTATCTATCTATCTATCTATCTATCTATCTATCTATCTATCTATCTATCTATCTATCTATTTCATTTCATTTCATTTATTTATACTGTTAGCCCAGAAGTGGGCCGTTACAGGGTGGAAGTACAAACAATTATTTGCAAAAAAGAAGTACCGTACAGGTCTCGAGATAATTTCTCGGTATTATTGTGACCAGCAACTCGAAGTTATACATAACATACATAAATAGAACACACATGCGATGCAATACATACGCGCAGAACAGCACATGACGCATTTGAGGCGGCACTTTTGCACCGCGCTGAAGATCTGAAAGACAACTACTGCAGAATCATGCAACCAACAAAAAGTACACACACAAAAAAAAAAACACATATGTCACTGTTATTCGGAAATAAACGTTTTAGATTCTGTTCAAATGATGTAAGCGAGGAACAACCAATTATAGACTCTGGCAGCATATTCCAATCTTCAATAGCACGTGGAAAGTAACTGAACTTAAAGCAATCGTTACGTGGGACTAGGGGTGGTATATACATATTATGGCGATGTCTGGAGTGTTCTTGTGTGTTGACCTGGAAGTAATCTGAATAGTTTAGTTTAAAATGATTATGAATTAACTGGAAGAGGAATTTCAGACGCTCAATCCTCGTCCTAAGTTCAGGACTATCCAGTGCAGCTTTTTTACAGAGTTCAGTAGGAGAATGATGTCGGCGATATTTATTAAAAATAAATCTCGCACCAAGTCGCTGTATTTTTGTTATTTTATTGCAGTTTGTCTTTGTGTAAGGGTCCCAGACAATTTTAGAATATTCGATAATAGGTCTTACAAGAGTTTTGTAAGCAAGACACTTTATATCAGATGGGGCGGTATAAAGGTTACGTCTAAGGCTATACAATGCCTTGGTAGCCCTGGAGCATACATTATCAATATGAGTGTTCCACCGGAGGTCGGGCGTGAACCATAACCCAAGATATTTATAGTTTTGTACACGCTTGAGGAAAGCATTGCCAATCTGGTAGTTGTAATCTAGAGGTGCTTTCTTTCTAGTTATAGTCATAAAGACTGTTTTTTCTGTGTTCAAACTCATTTGCCATTCTTCGCACCAATCCTTTATTCTTTGAAGATTGTTGTTTAGATTAACTTGGTCATGTTCAGTCTCGATTCTGCTATAAACAACACAGTCATCGGCAAACAACCTTATCGGGACCGTAACGCGGTTTGGTAGGTCATTTATATATAACAAAAATAAAAGGGGACCCAGCACGCTCCCCTGGGGAACTCCAGAATTCACTGCAACTGCTCTAGACTGTTCATTTTTTATTTGAACAAACTGCTGACGGCAGCTGAGATAGGATGAAAACCATTTTGTCAAGTGATTATTTTGAAACGTTTTGTCAATTTTAAACAGTAGCTTTGAGTGCGATACTTTATCAAATGCCTTTGCGAAATCCAAATATACCACATCAGTTTGACCACGCAAATTGATTGTTTTTGAAAGATCATGAACAAATTCGATTAACTGAGTTGTTGTAGATAAGCCTCGGCGGAAGCCATGCTGCTTCGAAGATAATAGATTGTGCGTATCAAGATAGGACATCAAGTGTTTGTTAATAATGTGCTCGAGTATCTTTGAACATGTACTGATAAGCGAAATAGGACGGTAGTTGCGCACGTCCCGAGAGGAGCCACCTTTGTGAACAGGGGTAATTTTAGCCTGCTTCCACGCTAGTGGGAAAGAGCCACTGCGCAGGGACGACTGAAATATTTTTGTAAGGAAGCGAGCCGCCCATTCAGCGTATCTGTACAGAAATTCGTTTGGTATACCATCAGGGCCGGGGGTTTTTCTTGTATTTATATTAAGTAAAAGATTTAGGACACCCTCTTCGCTAATTACCACATCATCGATCGGCCGCTGCAATGGTGACGTAGAAAACTCGGGCAAAATGCCATTATCATGAGTAAACACAGAAGCGAAAAAAGAATTGAAATCATCAACACGTTGTTGAGTAATTTCAGGTGGCCTCGGAGAGCTTGCTGGGGGAGTTACAAAGCGCCAAAACCTTGAGGGGGCTTCCTTCAAGTATTTCGTCAATGTCACATTGAAAAACCGATCCCTGGACTGCTTGATCAGACGTTTCAGTTCTTGTCTCATTGAAGAAATGCAAGCTATTCCTTCAGGGGTACAATTTTTTGCACAAGATTTCCGTTTCCGTTTTAGTTTTCTTTTTGTGTGAATGATTTCTCTGGTAATCCAGGGATTGGTTTTACAAATGCGTTTTCTAATCCTAGGTACATAGCTGTCTATGCACTTCCCTACAACAATTGAAAAGAAATGCCATAGCCTATCAGTGCTGCAGTCAGTGTTGTAAAGGACCTGAAATTCATCAAAGGACCTTTCAAGAAAGTCCAAAATAGACACATCATCAGCCGCCATAAAATTCAATACAGTGCTAAGTGTGGGTTTACCCAAGGTGTCTGGGGACAATGCTAGGTGTGTTACTACCATTCTGTGGTCGGATAGGCCTTCTACAACTTCACAACGGCTGAGTAACGGCAACAGCTTTGGGGACACAAAAACCAAATCAAGGATAGATGACCTTGTAGTCCCTATCCGAGTAAATTCAGTGACAGTTTGCGTTAGCCCGTAGCAGAATGCCAGCTCCAGTAGTTGCTCAGCACTTGCAACCTGTTCCGATCCAGGAGACTGGGATAGCCAATTAAGATCCGGAAGATTGAAGTCCCCTAATAATAATACGTTATCTTGGAGGCTAAAATTAGAATCCATAAAATTTCTTAGCTTTGCGATTATATCAAGAGAGGAATTCGGCGCTCTATAAATCCCTCCAATATACACAGTTCGCTCGCTGAACCCACACCTAATCCACAACATTTCTATGTCATAGTTATCATCCAACACTGAAAACCTAATGTTGTGTTTAATAAGAAACGCAACACCACCACCTCTTCCTTGCCGGTCTTTTCTAACAATTGTGTAACCTGTAGGTGTTACTTCAAAATCTGCTACATCCGTGTGTAACCAAGTCTCTGTTACGACCATTATATCCGGTTCATGCTCCAGGATTGCGGCTTCAACTGCATCAGCTTTGTTCAGCAAACTTCTGGCGTTTACGTTAATAACCTTAACAGATGCGGTCGGTCTCGATTTGCGTCAGTCAGAGCTGGTAATACCTGGGCTAGCACACCTGAATCGCTCGTTGGTAGCCTCATTCCAGCCATAGAGAACGTTGTTTACTTTCAATTTATCGATGATTAGTTTAACCTTTGCCCCCTTTGCTCTTTCATCCGCTGATGAAATCCATAGTTGTTTTCTGATTTCAACTACTCGTTTAGAGTAATCTTCGCTGATACTGAATTGTGTCCCCTTCTATCTATCTATCTATCTATCTATCTATCTATCTATCTATCTATCTATCTATCTATCTATCTATCTATCTATCTATCTATCTATCTATCTATCTATCTATCTATCTATCTATCTATCTATCTATCTATCTATCTATCTATCTGTCTGTCTGTCTGTCTGTCTGTCTGTCTGTCTGTCTGTCTGTCTGTCTGTCTGTCTGTCTCTCTGTCTGTCTGTCTGTCTGTCTGTCTGTCTGTCTGTCTGTCTGTCTGTAATAAACTAGCCAAATACCTTCTGGTACTCTGCTAATTCTTCGTTATCTTCTTAATATTAATTTTGGCTTGTTGATTTGGCATAACACAGTAGAGCAGGACAGAGAGTGAGCTATTCGTTTGCAAAATGAAAACAAAAAAGAACGATAGGCCCCGTATCTGCATGTTCGACTGCAAATGTCACTGAAAGACGTTAGTGTCCCGTCTTGAGAGAGTGATTAGAATAAAGCATTTATTTGGTGTATTGCGCGAGAGAATCGGTTATTGGGATTCTGAAGGCATTGCGTGAGATATGAGTGTCATCTGTCGGTAATATCAGACAATGAAACTCGGAGGCGCATTTCGCAGATTTCAAAGCAGGTGGCAGCACTGTATTGTCTTAGCAAAGCATAGGAAACTATCCTTTTTCTGCATAGTGGCGCTTTGTCAGCGCAGCGTAATAAAGGCTACAGTTCTTAGCATCACCTATGTATGGCTTTTCTCGTATGAAGAGACATACTGACCTGTTGACATTGTTTCTCAGATATGCGCAATAGTTGCTTTTAAATCGCCCTCATTTGGCCGCAGAAACTTGGAAAATGTTAGTGGGCGATGTGGATGAGGTCTTACTCGAGTTGTTCTGCTTTACAAACAGATAAACGGACAAATCAATCAACCCATCCAGCGAGCAAGCGACGGACAGACAGACAGACCAAAATAGTTGCGTTGAAGTATCCCAAGGAAAACTATTGCCTCTATTACTGAAATTCATCGCTCGCGTGGGTTAGGTCTTATCTTTAATCTCGTCTGGTGCGTATTTACCCGGCGCCGTCCACGCCCCCACTGCACATGCTCGCATGACGCAAGCTGGCGTCGCGTGCCAGTCATGCCAGTCGTGCCAGTCGTGTTTTAGTGTCTGCTGCTAAAAACACGACTGCTCGGGCTACTTAACCGTTCATTGGCCACCCCGTATCTGTAGGCACTGGATCGCGCGTTTTAAATTCAGTCAAAGGCGTCTTTATTTGGCTTTTGCTTGACGTTGTTGGCAATGCTTCTCCTGCATTCAATAAACAGGAATAATAAAGTTGAAATAAAATCTAGGCATTCCCAAACCGTACCTACTTATACAACATTCATACGATACCCCGACCACTCTGCAACACATTTACTCGTGTTCTCCCTGTGCGAAGATGCGGGCGGCAATTTTTAAAGACGATTGTCTTTCTTGGGAACATTCAACGCAAAAGTACTAATCTGTCTGCCTGTCTGTCTGTCCGTACGTTTGCCTGTTTGTCCATTTTTAACGGTCCCACAAACGTCCTTAAACAATACCCCAAACGGCCGACCCCATCAGCAGCGCCCACCAATACTGCTCAAGGTTCCGCGCTCATACTTGTGTGATTGTCAATGAAAAAGCAATTATTGCGCATATCTGAGGCACCATAATGACACGTCAATATTTTGTATGTGTGGTTTTTTACTAAAAAAGCATACATAGATAATTCAAAGGATCATAAAGTTTATAACGCTCGCTTACAATGCAACGCTCGCACGAAAAGGCAAGTGTTTCCAACGCATTGCTAAGACCACATGGTGGTGGCACCTACCCATCACCTTTCCTTCTACACCTTATCACCTCCGAGACGGCCGTGCACGCCACACGCTTGATTTTCCAAGATAACTGCCAGACAGCGCTCATGTCTCACGTGTGACGTGACTTGATGCGCTCGTAAGCCTCCGGTGCATGCTCGAGGTACTCTAACGCAGCACTTCCAGAATGCCATTCGCCAATTTTGTTGCGCAGAACATCAAATAAACGTTTGTTTACTCTCTCTATACGCAATACTATCATCTTTTGACGACTTTTGCAGTGTAACATGCAGATACAGGGCCTAATTTTTAATCAGAAACAAAATACCGAATCGTTCAGTGACTGAAATTGCAGTGCAGCGCCATGATTATGTTGTATCTGAAACTGATATTGCTAACATCCTTTCAATAATTGTGCGATAAACTTGTTAGCTCAAAACCAGTTAGTTCATTTCAACAAAAGCAAACTTGGTGTATTCGTAACAAATTTCCATTTCCTTGGTTATGCTTTTTGGAATCGCTTTGAGAAAAAATAAATGCGTACCAACGCGCGGCGGTTTTTTATCCACAAGAGTGCACTGTAGGCCGTTTTCCTTGCAAATCTGCTGCTCATCGTCGTTACAGATTCCTAGTGGTTTTCCAGCAAGTGGTGAATTTAAAGTGTGGCGGTCTTCTTTGCAAAATACTTTCTAGAATACACCTGAGTATAACATTAGCATTGAATCTTGGAAACAGGATCAATATACCTTGCAAAGTGGAAACAACTTCTCCTATACATTTCGGTTATTCTAATGCGAGGAGAGGTGCAATTGATGTTAGACGCGTTGTATGAGAGTATCCCAAAATAAAAGTTAAAATTTGATACACCTATATTGCGTCGAGAACCTTCATTGATGTACGATACGCAGCTTATACTCGTTATTATTTCTCATTTTGTTTACGATTTATTTTTTTTTTCGGGTACTGTATCAGCGTAAAGAGAACTTACCAACGCAATGTGCTACATTATCCACAACCGCACATTGTAGGTCATTTTCTTCGCACTGCTTCTGCATTTCATCCTTACATACGTCCGGTCGTTTATCTGTAAGCGATCAATTAAAAAGGGGTCAACTTTAGAGGCCTCGAATGAGCAAGACCTTTAAGCGTCTTAAACATGAAAGTCATACCTTTACAGGCGGCCGTGTTGTTCACTTCGGCGCATTCCTGTCCCATAGCTTTGCATTTCTCCTTCATCTCCGAGTCACACTTTTTCTTATTGGGGTCTGAAAAAACGTCAATCCTATGTAACGCTGGCCCAGAAAATAGGGATATCAGATATTTCACACCTGCGGCTGCCGACTGAATCTAGATTTTTGTGCTGAGCTTTAAATCAGCTCTGCTACACAGAATGTTTGCGGATATTCTGATGATATGCAAGTCGGAGTTTTATGTGACACTCTATCTATCTATCTATCTATCTATCTATCTATCTATCTATCTATCTATCTATCTATCTATCTATCTATCTATCTATCTATCTATCTATCTATCTATCTATCTATCTATCTATCTATCTATCTATCTATCTATCTGTCTACCTGTCTGTCTGTCTGTCTGTCTGTCTGTCTGTCTGTCTGTCTGTCTGTCTGTCTGTAATAAACTAGCCAAATACCTTCTGGTACTCTGCTAATTCTTCGTTATCTTCTTAATATAAATTTTGGCTTGTTGATTTGGCATAACACAGAAGAGCAGGACAGAGAGTGAGCTATTCGTTTGCAAAATGAAAACAAAAAAGAACGATAGGCCCCGTATCTGCATGTTCGACTGCAAATGTCACTGAAAGACGATAGTGTCCCGTCTTGAGAGAGTGATTAGAATAAAGCATTTATTTGGTGTATTGCGCGAGAGAATCGGTTATTGGGATTCTGAAGGCATTGCGTGAGATATGAGTGTCATCTGTCGGTAATATCAGACAATGAAACTCGGAGGCGCATTTCGCAGATTTCAAAGCAGGTGGCAGCACTGTATTGTTTTAGCAAAGCATAGGAAACTATCCTTTTTCTGCATAGTGGCGCTTTGTCAGCGCAGCGTAATAAAGGCTACAGTTCTTAGCATCACCTATGTATGGCTTTTCTCGTATGAAGAGACATACTGACATGTTGACATTGTTTCTCAGATATGCGCAATAGTTGCTATTAAATCGCCCTCATTTGACCGCAGAAACTTGGACAATGTTGGTGGGCGATGTGGATGAGGTCTTACTCGAGTTGTTCTGCTTTACAAACAGATAAACGGACAAATCAATCAACCCATCCAGAGAGCAAGCGACGGACAGACAGACAGACCAAAATAGTTGCGTTGAAGTATCCCAAGGAAAACTATTGCCTCTATTACTGAAATTCATCGCTCGCGTGGGTTAGGTCTTATCTTTAATCTCGTCTGGTGCGTATTTACCCGGCGCCGTCCACGCCCCCACTGCACATGCTCGCATGACGCAAGCTGGCGTCGCGTGCCAGTCATGCCAGTCGTGCCAGTCGTGTTTTAGTGTCTGCTGCTAAAAACACGACTGCTCGGGCTACTTAACCGTTCATTGGCCACCCCGTATCTGTAGGCACTGGATCGCGCGTTTTAAATTCAGTCAAAGGCGTCTTTATTTGGCTTTTGCTTGACGTTGTTGGCAATGCTTCTCCTGCATTCAATAAACAGGAATAATAAAGTTGAAATAAAATCTAGGCATTCCCAAACCGTACCTACTTATACAACATTCATACGATACCCCGACCACTCTGCAACACATTTACTCGTGTTCTCCCTGTGCGAAGATGCGGGCGGCAATTTTTAAAGACGATTGTCTTTCTTGGGAACATTCAACGCAAAAGTACTAATCTGTCTGCCTGTCTGTCTGTCCGTACGTTTGCCTGTTTGTCCATTTTTAACGGTCCCACAAACGTCCTTAAACAATACCCCAAACGGCCGACCCCATCAGCAGCGCCCACCAATACTGCTCAAGGTTCCGCGCTCATACTTGTGTGATTGTCAATGAAAAAGCAATTATTGCGCATATCTGAGGCACCATATTGACACGTCAATATTTTGTATGTGTGGTTTTTTACTAAAAAAGCATACATAGATAATTCAAAGGATCATAAAGTTTATAACGCTCGCTTACAATGCAACGCTCGCACGAAAAGGCAAGTGTTTCCAACGCATTGCTAAGACCACATGGTGGTGGCACCTACCCATCACCTTTCCTTCTACACCTTATCACCTCCGAGACGGCCGCGCACGCCACACGCTTGATTTTCCAAGATAACTGCCAGACAGCGCTCATGTCTCACGTGTGACGTGACTTGATGCGCTCGTAAGCCTCCGGTGCATGCTCGAGGTACTCTAACGCAGCACTTCCAGAATGCCATTCGCCAATTTTGTTGCGCAGAACATCAAATAAACGTTTGTTTACTCTCTCTATACGCAATACTATCATCTTTTGACGACTTTTGCAGCGTAACATGCAGATACAGGGCCTAATTTTTAATCAGAAACAAAATACCGAATCGTTCAGTGACTGAAATTGCAGTGCAGCGCCATGATTATGTTGTATCTGAAACTGATATTGCTAACATCCTTTCAATAATTGTGCGATAAACTTGTTAGCTCGAAACCAGTTAGTTCATTTCAACAAAAGCAAACTTGGTGTATTCGTAACAAATTTCCATTTCCTTGGTTATGCTTTTTGGAATCGCTTTGAGAAAAAATAAATGCGTACCAACGCGCGGCGGTTCTTTATCCACAAGAGTGCCCTGTAGGCCGTTTTCCTTGCAAATCTGCTGCTCATCGTCGTTACAGATTGCTAGTGGTTTTCCAGCAAGTGGTGAATTTAAAGTGTGGAGGTCTTCTTTGCAAAATACTTTCTAGATTACACCTGAGTATAACATTAGCATTGAATCTTGGAAACAGGATCAATATACCTTGCAAAGTGGAAACAACTTCTCCTATACATTTCGGTTATTCTAATGCGAGGAGAGGTGCAATTGATGTTAGACGCGTTGTATGAGAGTATCCCAAAATAAAAGTTAAAATTTGATACACCTATATTGCGTCGAGAACCTTCATTGATGTACGATACGCAGCTTATACTCGTTATTATTTCTCATTTTGTTTACGATTTATTTTTTTTTCGGGTACTGCATCAGCGTAAAGAGAACTTACCAACGCAATGTGCTACATTATCCACAACCGCACATTGTAGGTCATTTTCTTCGCACTGCTTCTGCATTTCATCCTTACATACGTCCGGTCGTTTATCTGTAAGCGATCAATTAAAAAGGGGTCAACTTTAGAGGCCTCGAATGAGCAAGACCTTTAAGCGTCTTAAACATGAAAGTCATACCTTTACAGGCGGCCGTGTTGTTCACTTCGGCGCATTCCTGTCCCATAGCTTTGCATTTCTCCTTCATCTCCGAGTCACACTTTTTCTTATTGGGGTCTGAAAAAACGTCAATCCTATGTAACGCTGGCCCAGAAAATAGGGATATCAGATATTTCACACCTGCGGCTGCCGACTGAATCTAGATTTTTGTGCTGAGCTTTAAATCAGCTCTGCTACACAGAATGTTTGCGGATATTCTGATGATATGCAAGTCGGAGTTTTATGTGACACTCTATCTATCTATCTATCTATCTATCTATCTATCTATCTATCTATCTATCTATCTATCTATCTATCTATCTATCTATCTATCTATCTATCTATCTATCTATCTATCTATCTATCTATCTATCTATCTATGTATCTATCTATCTATCTATCTATCTATCTATCTTTCTATCTATCTATCTATCTATCTATCTATCTATCTATCTATCTATCTATCTATCTATCTATCTATCTATCTATCTATCTATCTATCTATCTATCTGTCTGTCTGTCTGTCTGTCTGTCTGTCTGTCTATCTATCTATCTATCTATCTATCTATCTATCTATCTATCTATCTATCTATCTATCTATCTATCTATCAATCTATCTATCTATTTGTCTGTCTGTCTGTCTGTCTGTCTGTCTGTCTGTCTGTCTGTCTGTCTGTCTGTCTGTCTGTCTGTCTGTCTGTAATAAACTAGCCAAATACCTTCTGGTACTCTGCTAATTCTTCGTTATCTTCTTAATATAAATTTTGGCTTGTTGATTTGGCATGACACAGAAGAGCAGGACAGAGAGTGAGCTATTCGTTTGCAAAATGAAAACAAAAAAGAACGATAGGCCCCGTATCTGCATGTTCGACTGCAAATGTCACTGAAAGACGATAGTGTCCCGTCTTGAGAGAGTGATTAGAATAAAGCATTTATTTGGTGTATTGCGCGAGAGAATCGGTTATAGGGATTCTGAAGGCATTGCGTGAGATATGAGTGTCATCTGTCGGTAATATCAGACAATGAAACTCGGAGGCGCATTTCGCAGATTTCAAAGCAGGTGGCAGCACTGTATTGTCTTAGCAAAGCATAGGAAACTATCCTTTTTCTGCATAGTGGCGCTTTGTCAGCGCAGCGTAATAAAGGCTACAGTCTTTAGCATCACCTATGTATGGCTTTTCTCGTATGAAGAGACATACTGACCTGTTGACATTGTTTCTCAGATATGCGCAATTGTTGCTTTTAAATCGCCCTCATTTGACCGCAGAAACTTGGACAATGTTGGTGGGCGATGTGGATGAGGTCTTACTCGAGTTGTTCTGCTTTACAAACAGATAAACGGACAAATCAATCAACCCATCCAGCGAGCAAGCGACGGACTGACAGACAGACCAAAATAGTTGCGTTGAAGTATCCCAAGGAAAACTATTGCCTCTATTACTGAAATTCATCGCTCGCGTGGGTTAGGTCTTATCTTTAATCTCGTCTGGTGCGTATTTACCCGGCGCCGTCCACGCCCCCACTGCACATGCTCGCATGACGCAAGCTGGCGTCGCGTGCCAGTCATGCCAGTCGTGCCAGTCGTGTTTTAGTGTCTGCTGCTAAAAACACGACTGCTCGGGCTACTTAACCGTTCATTGGCCACCCCGTATCTGTAGGCACTGGATCGCGCGTTTTAAATTCAGTCAAAGGCGTCTTTATTTGGCTTTTGCTTGACGTTGTTGGCAATGCTTCTCCTGCATTCAATAAACAGGAATAATAAAGTTGAAATAAAATCTAGGCATTCCCAAACCGTACCTACTTATACAACATTCATACGATACCCCGACCACTCTGCAACACATTTACTCGTGTTCTCCCTGTGCGAAGATGCGGGCGGCAATTTTTAAAGACGATTGTCTTTCTTGGGAACATTCAACGCAAAAGTACTAATCTGTCTGCCTGTCTGTCTGTCCGTACGTTTGCCTGTTTGTCCATTTTTAACGGTCCCACAAACGTCCTTAAACAATACCCCAAACGGCCGACCCCATCAGCAGCGCCCACCAATACTGCTCAAGGTTCCGCGCTCATACTTGTGTGATTGTCAATGAAAAAGCAATTATTGCGCATATCTGAGGCACCATAATGACACGTCAATATTTTGTATGTGTGGTTTTTTACTAAAAAAAGCATACATAGATAATTCAAAGGATCATAAAGTTTATAACGCTCGCTTACAATGCAACGCTCGCACGAAAAGGCAAGTGTTTCCAACGCATTGCTAAGACCACATGGTGGTGGCACCTACCCATCACCTTTCCTTCTACACCTTATCACCTCCGAGACGGCCGCGCACGCCACACGCTTGATTTTCCAAGATAACTGCCAGACAGCGCTCATGTCTCACGTGTGACGTGACTTGATGCGCTCGTAAGCCTCCGGTGCATGCTCGAGGTACTCTAACGCAGCACTTCCAGAATGCCATTCGCCAATTTTGTTGCGCAGAACATCAAATAAACGTTTGTTTTTTCTCTCTATACGCAATACTATCATCTTTTGACGACTTTTGCAGTGTAACATGCAGATACAGGGCCTAATTTTTAATCAGAAACAAAATACCGAATCGTTCAGTGACTGAAATTGCAGTGCAGCGCCATGATTATGTTGTATCTGAAACTGATATTGCTAACATCCTTTCAATAATTGTGCGATAAACTTGTTAGCTCAAAACCAGTTAGTTCATTTCAACAAAAGCAAACTTGGTGTATTCGTAACAAATTTCCATTTCCTTGGTTATGCTTTTTGGAATCGCTTTGAGAAAAAATAAATGCGTACCAACGCGCGGCGGTTTTTTATCCACAAGAGTGCACTGTAGGCCGTTTTCCTTGCAAATCTGCTGCTCATCGTCGTTACAGATTCCTAGTGGTTTTCCAGCAAGTGGTGAATTTAAAGTGTGGCGGTCTTCTTTGCAAAATACTTTCTAGAATACACCTGAGTATAACATTAGCATTGAATGTTGGAAACAGGATTAATATACCTTGGAAAGTGGAAACAACTTCTCCTATACATTTCGGTTATTTTAATGCGAGGAGAGGTGCAATTGATGTTAGACGCGTTGTATCAGAGTATCTCAAAATTAAAGTTAAAATTTGATACACCTATATTGCGTCGAGAACCTTCATTGATGTACGATACGCAGCGTATACTCGTTATTATTTCTCATTTCGTTTACGATTTATTTTTTTTCGGGTACTGTATCAGCGTAAAGAGAACTTACCAACGCAATGTGCTACATTATCCACAACCGCACATTGTAGGTCATTTTCTTCGCACTGCTTCTGCATTTCATCCTTACATACGTCCGGTCGTTTATCTGTAAGCGATCAATTAAAAAGGGGTCAACTTTAGAGGCCTCGAATGAGCAAGACCTTTAAGCGTCTTAAACATGAAAGTCATACCTTTACAGGCGGCCGTGTTGTTCACTTCGGCGCATTCCTGTCCCATAGCTTTGCATTTCTCCTTCATCTCCGAGTCACACTTTTTCTTATTGGGGTCTGAAAAAACGTCAATCCTATGTAACGCTGGCCCAGAAAATAGGGATATCAGATATTTCACACCTGCGGCTGCCGACTGAATCTAGATTTTTGTGCTGAGCTTTAAATCAGCTCTGCTACACAGAATGTTTGCGGATATTCTGATGATATGCAAGTCGGAGTTTTATGTGAAACTCTATCTATCTATCTATCTATCTATCTATCTATCTATCTATCTATCTATCTATCTATCTATCTATCTATCTATCTATCTATCTATCTATCTATCTATCTATCTATCTATCTATCTATCTATTTCATTTCATTTCATTTCATTTATTTATACTGTTAGCCCAGAAGTGGGCCGTTACAGGGTGGAAGTACAAACAATTATTTGCAAAAAAGAAGTACCGTACAGGTCTCGAGATAATTTCTCGGTATTATTGTGACCAGCAACTCGAAGTTATACGTAACATACATAAATAGAACACACATGCGATGCAATACATACGCGCAGAACAGCACATGACGCATTTGAGGCGGCACTTTTGCACCGCGCTGAAGATTTGAAAGACAACTACTGCAGAATCATGCAACCAACAAAAAGTACACACACACGCCAAAAAAAAAAAAACACATATGTCACTGTTATTCGGAAATAAACGTTTTAGATTCTGTTCAAATGATGTAAGCGAGGAACAACCAATTATAGACTCTGGCAGCATATTCCAATCTTCAATAGCACGTGGAAAGTAACTGAACTTAAAGCAATCGTTACGTGGGACTAGGGGTGGTATATACATATTATGGCGATGTCTGGAGTGTTCTTGTGTGTTGACCTGGAAGTAATCTGAATAGTTTAGTTTAAAATGATTATGAATTAACTGGAAGAGGAATTTCAGACGCTCAATCCTCGTCCTAAGTTCAGGACTATCCAGTCCAGCTTTTTTACAGAGTTCAGTAGGAGAATGATGTCGGCGATATTTATTAAAAATAAATCTCGCACCAAGTCGCTGTATTTTTGTTATTTTATTGCAGTTTGTCTTTGTGTAAGGGTCCCAGACAATTTTAGAATATTCGATAATAGGTCTGACAATAGTTTTGTAAGCAAGACACTTTATATCATATTGGGCGGTATAAAGGTTACGTCTAAGGCTATACAATGCCTTGGTAGCCCTGGAGCATACATTATCAATATGAGTGTTCCACCGGAGGTCGGGCGTGAACCATAACCCAAGATATTTATAGTTTTGTACACGCTTGAGGAAAGCATTGCCAATCTGGTAGTTGTAATCTAGAGGTGCTTTCTTTCTAGTTATAGTCATAAAGACTGTTTTTCTGTGTTCAAACTCATTTGCCATTCTTCGCACCAATCCATTATTCTTTGAAGATTGTTGTTTAGATTAACTTGGTCATGTTCAGTCTCGATTCTGCTATAAACAACACAGTCATCGGCAAACAACCTTATCGGGACCGTAACGCGGTTTGGTAGGTCATTTATATATAACAAAAATAAAAGGGGACCCAGCACGCTCCCCTGGGGAACTCCAGAATTCACTGCAACTGCTCTAGACTGTTTATTTTTTATTTGAACAAACTGCTGACGGCAGCTGAGATAGGATGAAAACCATTTTGTCAAGTGATTATTTTGAAACGTTTTGTCAATTTTAAACAGTAGCTTTGAGTGCGATACTTTATCAAATGCCTTTGCGAAATCCAAATATACCACATCAGTTTGACCACGCAAATTGATTGTTTTTGAAAGATCATGAACAAATTCGATTAACTGAGTTGTTGTAGATAAGCCTCGGCGGAAGCCATGCTGCTTCGAAGATAATAGATTGTGCGTATCAAGATAGGACATCAAGTGTTTGTTAATAATGTGCTCGAGTATCTTTGAACATGTACTGATAAGCGAAATAGGACGGTAGTTGCGCACGTCCCGAGAGGAGCCACCTTTGTGAACAGGGGTAATTTTAGCCTGCTTCCACGCTAGTGGGAAAGAGCCACTGCGCAGGGACGACTGAAATATTTTTGTAAGGAAGCGAGCCGCCCATTCAGCGTATCTGTACAGAAATTCGTTTGGTATACCATCAGGGCCGGGGGTTTTTCTTGTATTTATATTAAGTAAAAGATTTAGGACACCCTCTTCGCTAATTACCACATCATCGATCGGCCGCTGCAATGGTGACGTAGAAAACTCGGGCAAAATGCCATTATCATGAGTAAACACAGAAGCGAAAAAAGAATTGAAATCATCAACACGTTGTTGAGTAATTTCAGGTGGCCTCGGAGAGCTTGCTGGGGGAGTTACAAAGCGCCAAAACCTTGAGGGGGCTTCCTTCAAGTATTTCGTCAATGTCACATTGAAAAACCGATCCCTGGACTGCTTGATCAGACGTTTCAGTTCTTGTCTCATTGAAGAAATGCAAGCTATTCCTTCAGGGGTACAATTTTTTGCACAAGATTTCCGTTTCCGTTTTAGTTTTCTTTTTGTGTGAATGATTTCTCTGGTAATCCAGGGATTGGTTTTACAAATGCGTTTTCTAATCCTAGGTGCATAGCTGTCTATGCACTTCCCTACAACAATTGAAAAGAAATGCCATAGCCTATCAGTGCTGCAGTCAGTGTTGTAAAGGACCTGAAATTCATCAAAGGACCTTTCAAGAAAGTCCAAAATAGACACATCATCAGCCGCCATAAAATTCAATACAGTGCTAAGTGTGGGTTTACCCAAGGTGTCTGGGGACAATGCTAGGTGTGTTACTACCATTCTGTGGTCGGATAGGCCTTCTACAACTTCACAACGGCTGAGTAACGGCAACAGCTTTGGGGACACAAAAACCAAATCAAGGATAGATGACCTTGTAGTCCCTATCCGAGTAAATTCAGTGACAGTTTGCGTTAGCCCGTAGCAGAATGCCAGCTCCAGTAGTTGCTCAGCACTTGCAACCTGTTCCGATCCAGGAGACTGGGATAGCCAATTAATATCCGGAAGATTGAAGTCCCCTAATAATAATACGTTATCTTGGAGGCTAAAATTAGAATCCATAAAATTTATTAGCTTTGCGATTATATCAAGAGAGGAATTCGGCGCTCTATAAATCCCTCCAATATACACAGTTCGCTCGCTGAACCCACACCTAATCCACAACATTTCTATGTCATAGTTATCATCCAACACTGAAAACCTAATGTTGTCTTTAATAAGAAACGCAACACCACCACATCTTCCTTGCCGGTCTTTTCTAACAATTGTGTAACCTGTAGGTGTTACTTCAAAATCTGCTACATCCGTGTGTAACCAAGTCTCTGTTACGACCATTATATCCGGTTCATGCTCCAGGATTGCGGCTTCAACTGCATCAGCTTTGTTCAGCAAACTTCTGGCGTTTACGTTAATAACCTTAACAGATGCGGTCGGTCTCGATTTGCGTCAGTCAGAGCTGGTAATACCTGGGCTAGCACACCTGAATCGCTCGTTGGTAGCCTCATTCCAGCCATAGAGAACGTTGTTTACTTTCAATTTATCGATGATTAGTTTAACCTTTGCCCCCTTTGCTCTTTCATCCGCTGATGAAATCCATAGTTGTTTTCTGATTTCAACTACTCGTTTAGAGTAATCTTCGCTGATACTGAATTGTGTCCCCTTCTATCTATCTATCTATCTATCTATCTATCTATCTATCTATCTATCTATCTATCTATCTATCTATCTATCTATCTATCTATCTATCTATCTATCTATCTATCTATCTATCTATCTATCTATCTATCTATCTATCTATCTATCGATCTATCTATCTATCTATCTATCTATCTATCTATCTATCTATCTATCTATCTATCTATCTATCTATCTGTCTGTCTGTCTATCTGTCTGTCTGTCTGTCTGTCTGTCTGTCTGTCTGTCTGTCTGTCTGTAATAAACTAGCCAAATACCTTCTGGTACTCTGCTAATTCTTCGTTATCTTCTTAATATAAATTTTGGCTTGTTGATTTGGCATGACACAGAAGAGCAGGACAGAGAGTGAGCTATTCGTTTGCAAAATGAAAACAAAAAAGAACGATAGGCCCCGTATCTGCTTGTTCGACTGCAAATGTCACTGAAAGACGATAGTGTCCCGTCTTGAGAGAGTGATTAGAATAAAGCATTTATTTGGTGTATTGCGCGAGAGAATTGGTTATTGGGATTTTGAAGGCATTGCGTGAGATATGAGTGTCATCTGTCGGTAATATCAGACAATGAAACTCGGAGGCGCATTTCGCAGATTTCAAAGCAGGTGGCAGCACTGTATTGTCTTAGCAAAGCATAGGAAACTATCCTTTTTCTGCATAGTGGCGCTTTGTCAGCGCAGCGTAATAAAGGCTACAGTTCTTAGCACCACTTATGTATGGCTTTTCTCGTATGAAGAGACATACTGACCTGTTGACAATGTTTCTCAGATATGCGCAATAGTTGCTTTTAAATCGCCCTCATTTGACCGCAGAAACTTGGACAATGTTGGTGGGCGATGTGGATGAGGTCTTACTCGAGTTGTTCTGCTTTACAAACAGATAAACGGACAAATCAATCAACCCATCCAGCGAGCAAGCGACGGACAGACAGACAGACCAAAATAGTTGCGTTGAAGTATCCCAAGGAAAACTATTGCCTCTATTACTGAAATTCATCGCTCGCGTGGGTTAGGTCTTATCTTTAATCTCGTCTGGTGCGTATTTACCCGGCGCCGTCCACGCCCCCACTGCACATGCTCGCATGACGCAAGCTGGCGTCGCGTGCCAGTCATGCCAGTCGTGCCAGTCGTGTTTTAGTGTCTGCTGCTAAAAACACGACTGCTCGGGCTACTTAACCGTTCATTGGCCACCCCGTATCTGTAGGCACTGGATCGCGCGTTTTAAATTCAGTCAAAGGCGTCTTTATTTGGCTTTTGCTTGACGTTGTTGGCAATGCTTCTCCTGCATTCAATAAACAGGAATAATAAAGTTGAAATAAAATCTAGGCATTCCCAAACCGTACCTACTTATACAACATTCATACGATACCCCGACCACTCTGCAACACATTTACTCGTGTTCTCCCAGTGCGAAGATGCGGGCGGCAATTTTTAAAGACGATTGTCTTTCTTGGGAACATTCAACGCAAAAGTACTAATCTGTCTGCCTGTCTGTCTGTCCATACGTTTGCCTGTTTGTCCATTTTTAACGGTCCCACAAACGTCCTTAAACAATACCCCAAACGGCCGACCCCATCAGCAGCGCCCACCAATACTGCTCAAGGTTCCGCGCTCATACTTGTGTGATTGTCAATGAAAAAGCAATTATTGCGCATATCTGAGGCACCATAATGACACGTCAATATTTTGTATGTGTGGTTTTTTACTAAAAAAGCATACATAGATAATTCAAAGGATCATAAAGTTTATAACGCTCGCTTACAATGGAACGCTCGCACGAAAAGGCAAGTTTTTCCAACGCATTGCTAAGACCACATGGTGGTGGCACCTACCTATCACCTTTCCTTCTACACCTTATCACCTCCGAGACGGCCGCGCACGCCACACGCTTGATTTTCCAAGATAACTGCCAGACAGCGCTCATGTCTCACGTGTGACGTGACTTGATGCGCTCGTAAGCCTCCGGTGCATGCTCGAGGTACTCTAACGCAGCACTTCCAGAATGCCATTCGCCAATTTTGTTGCGCAGAACATGAAATAAACGTTTGTTTACTCTCTCTATACGCAATACTATCATCTTTTGACGACTTTTGCAGTGTAACATGCAGATACAGGGCCTAATTTTTAATCAGAAACAAAATACCGAATCGTTCAGTGACTGAAATTGCAGTGCAGCGCCATGATTATGTTATATCTGAAACTGATATTGCTAACATCCTTTCAATAATTGTGCGATGAACTTGTTAGCTCAAAACCAGTTAGTTCATTTCAACAAAAGCAAACTTGGTGTATTCGTAACAAATTTCCATTTCCTTGGTTATGCTTTTTGGAATCGCTTTGAGAAAAAATAAATGCGTACAAACGCGCGGCGGTTTTTTGTCCACAAGAGTGCACTGTAGGCCGTTTTCCTTGCAAATCTGCTGCTCATCGTCGTTACAGATTCCTAGTGGTTTTCTAGCAAGCGGTGAATTTAAAGTGTGGCGGTCTTCTTTGCAAAATACTTTCTAGAGTACACCTGAGTATAACATTAGCATTGAATGTTGGAAACAGGATTAATATACCTTGGAAAGTGGAAACAACTTCTCCTATACATTTCGGTTATTCTAATGCGAGGAGAGGTGCAATTGATGTTAGACGCGTTGTATGAGAGTATCTCAAAATTAAAGTTAAAATTTGATACACCTATATTGCGTCGAGAACCTTCATTGATGTACGATACGCAGCGTATACTCGTTAATATTTCTGATTTCGTTTACGATTTATTTTTTTTTTCGGGTACTGTATGAGCGTAAAGAGAACTTACCAACGCAATGTGCTACATTATCCACAACCGCACATTGTAGGTCATTTTCTTCGCACTGCTTCTGCATTTCATCCTTACATACGTCCGGTCGTTTATCTGTAAGCGATCAATTAAAAAGGGGTCAACTTTAGAGGCCTCGAATGAGCAAGACCTTTAAGCGTCTTAAACATGAAAGTCATACCTTTACAGGCGGCCGTGTTGTTCACTTCGGCGCATTCCTGTCCCATAGCTTTGCATTTCTCCTTCATCTCCGAGTCACACTTTTTCTTATTGGGGTCTGAAAAAACGTCAATCCTATGTAACGCTGGCCCAGAAAATAGGGATATCAGATATTTCACACCTGCGGCTGCCGACTGAATCTAGATTTTTGTGCTGAGCTTTAAATCAGCTCTGCTACACAGAATGTTTGCGGATATTCTGATGATATGCAAGTCGGAGTTTTATGTGACACTCTATCTATCTATCTATCTATCTATCTATCTATCTATCTATCTATCTATCTATCTATCTATCTATCTATCTATCTATCTATCTATCTATCTATCTATCTATCTATCTATCTATCTATCTATCTATCTATCTATCTATCTATCTATCTATCTATCTATCTATCTATCTATCTATCTATCTATCTGTCTGTCTGTCTGTCTGTCTGTCTGTCTGTCTGTCTGTCTGTCTGTCTGTCTGTCTGTCTGTAATAAACTAGCCAAATACCTTCTGGTACTCTGCTAATTCTTCGTTATCTTCTTAATATAAATTTTGGCTTGTTGATTTGGCATGACACAGAAGAGCAGGACAGAGAGTGAGCTATTCGTTTGCAAAATGAAAACAAAAAAGAACGATAGGCCCCGTATCTGCATGTTCGACTGCAAATGTCACTGAAAGACGATAGTGTCCCGTCTTGAGAGAGTGATTAGAATAAAGCATTTATTTGGTGTATTGCGCGAGAGAATCGGTTATTGGGATTCTGAAGGCATTGCGTGAGATATGAGTGTCATCTGTCGGTAATATCAGACAATGAAACTCGGAGGCGCATTTCGCAGATTTCAAAGCAGGTGGCAGCACTGTATTGTCTTAGCAAAGCATAGGAAACTATCCTTTTTCTGCATAGTGGCGCTTTGTCAGCGCAGCGTATTAAAGGCTACAGTTCTTAGCATCACCTATGTATGGCTTTTCTCGTATGAAGAGGCATACTGACCTGTTGACATTGTTTCTCAGATATGCGCAATAGTTGCTTTTAAATCGCCCTCATTTGACCGCAGAAACTTGGACAATGTTGGTGGGCGATGTGGATGAGGTCTTACTCGAGTTGTTCTGCTTTACAAACAGATAAACGGACAAATCAATCAACCCATCCAGCGAGCAAGCGACGGACAGACAGACAGACCAAAATAGTTGCGTTGAAGTATCCCAAGGAAAACTATTGCCTCTATTACTTAAATTCATCGCTCGCGTGGGTTAGGTCTTATCTTTAATCTCGTCTGGTGCGTATTTACCCGGCGCCGTCCACGCCCCCACTGCACATGCTCGCATGACGCAAGCTGGCGTCGCGTGCCAGTCATGCCAGTCGTGCCAGTCGGGTTTTAGTGTCTGCTGCTAAAGACACGACTGCTCGGGCTACTTAACCGTTCATTGGCCACCCCGTATCTGTAGGCACTGGATCGCGCGTTTTAAATTCAGTCAAAGGCGTCTTTATTTGGCTTTTGCTTGACGTTGTTGGCAATGCTTCTCCTGCATTCAATAATTAGGAATAATAAAGTTGAAATAAAATCTAGGCATTCCCAAACCGTACCTACTTATCCAACATTCATACGATACCCCGACCACTCTGCAACACATTTACTCGTGTTCTCCCTGTGCGAAGATGCGGGCGGCAATTTTTAAAGGCGATTGTCTTTCTTGGGAACATTCAACGCAAAAGTACTAATCTGTCTGCCTGTCTGTCTGTCCGTACGTTTGCCTGTTTGTCCATTTTTAACGGTCCCACAAACGTCCTTAAACAATACCCCAAACGGCCGACCCCATCAGCAGCGCCCACCAATGCTGCTCAAGGTTCCGCGCTCATACTTGTGTGATTGTCAATGAAAAAGCAATTATTGCGCATATCTGAGGCACCATAATGACACGTCAATATTTTGTATGTGTGGTTTTTTACTAAAAAAGCATAGATAGATAATTCAAAGGATCATAAAGTTTATAACGCTCGCTTACAATGCAACGCTCGCACGAAAAGGCAAGTGTTTCCAACGCATTTCTAAGACCACATGGTGGTGGCACCTACCCATCACCTTTCCTTCTACACCTTATCACCTCCGAGACGGCCGCGCACGCCACACGCTTGATTTTCCAAGATAACTGCCAGACAGCGCTCATGTCTCACGTGTGACGTGACTTGATGCGCTCGTAAGCCTCCGGTGCATGCTCGAGGTACTCTAACGCAGCACTTCCAGAATGCCATTCGCCAATTTTGTTGCGCAGAACATCAAATAAACGTTTGTTTACTCTCTCTATACGCAATACTATCATCTTTTGACGACTTTTGCAGTGTAACATGCAGATACAGGGCCTAATTTTTAATCAGAAACAAAATACCGAATCGTTCAGTGACTGAAATTGCAGTGCAGCGCCATGATTATGTTGTATCTGAAACTGATATTGCTAACATCCTTTCAATAATTGTGCGATAAACTTGTTAGCTCAAAACCAGTTAGTTCATTTCAACAAAAGCAAACTTGGTGTATTCGTAACAAATTTCCATTTCCTTGGTTATGCTTTTTGGAATCGCTTTGAGAAAAAATAAATGCGTACCAACGCGCGGCGGTTTTTTATCCACAAGAGTGCACTGTAGGCCGTTTTCCTTGCGAATCTGCTGCTCATCGTCGTTACAGATTCCTAGTGGTTTTCCATCAAGTGGTGAATTTAAAGTGTGGCGGTCTTCTTTGCAAAATACTTTCTAGAATACACCTGAGTATAACATTAGCATTGAATGTTGGAAACAGGATTAATATACCTTGGAAAGTGGAAACAACTTCTCCTATACATTTCGGTTATTCTAATGCGAGGAGAGGTGCAATTGATGTTAGACGCGTTGTATGAGAGTATCTCAAAATTAAAGTTAAAAATTGATACACCTATATTGCGTCGAGAACCTTCATTGATGTACGATACGCAGCGTATACTCGTTATTATTTCTCATTTCGTTTACAGTTTATTTTTTTTTCGGGTACTGTATCAGCGTAAAGAGAACTTACCAACGCAATGTGCTACATTATCCACAACCGCACATTGTAGGTCATTTTCTTCGCACTGCTTCTGCATTTCATCCTTACATACGTCCGGTCGTTTATCTGTAAGCGATCAATTAAAAAGGGGTCAACTTTATAGGCCTCGAATGAGCAGGACCTTTAAGCGTCTTAAACATGAAAGTCATACCTTTACAGGCGGCCGTGTTGTTCACTTCGGCGCATTCCTGTCCCATAGCTTTGCATTTCTCCTTCATCTCCGAGTCACACTTTTTCTTATTGGGGTCTGAAAAAACGTCAATCCTATGTAACGCTGGCCCAGAAAATAGGGATATCAGATATTTCACACCTGCGGCTGCCGACTGAATCTAGATTTTTGTGCTGAGCTTTAAATCAGCTCTGCTACACAGAATGTTTGCGGATATTCTGATGATATGCAAGTCGGAGTTTTATGTGAAACTCTATCTATCTATCTATCTATCTATCTATCTATCTATCTATCTATCTATCTATCTATCTATCTATCTATCTATCTATCTATCTATCTATCTATCTATCTATCTATCTATCTATCTGTCTGTCTGTCTGTCTGTCTGTCTGTAATAAACTAGCCAAATATCTTCTGGTACTCTGCTAATTCTTCGTTATCTTCTTATTATAAATTTTGGCTTGTTGATTTGGCATAACACAGAAGAGCAGGACAGAGAGTGAGCTATTCGTTTGCAAAATGAAAACAAAAAAGAACGATAGGCCCCGTATCTGCATGTTCGACTGCAAATGTCACTGAAAGACGATAGTGTCCCGTCTTGAGAGAGTGATTAGAATAAAGCATTTATTTGGTGTACTGCGCGAGAGAATCGGTTATTGGGATTCTGAAGGCATTGCGTGAGATATGAGTGTCATCTGTCGGTAATATCAGACAATGAAACTCGGAGGCGCATTTCGCAGATTTCAAAGCAGGTGGCAGCACTGTATTGTCTTAGCAAAGCATAGGAAACTATCCTTTTTCTGCATAGTGGCGCTTTGTCAGCGCAGCGTAATAAAGGCTACAGTTCTTAGCATCACCTATGTATGGCTTTTCTCGTATGAAGAGACATACTGACCTGTTGACATTGTTTCTCAGATATGCGCAATAGTTGCTTTTAAATCGCCCTCATTTGACCGCAGAAACTTGGACAATGTTGGTGGGCGATGTGGATGAGGTCTTACTCGAGTTGTTCTGCTTTACAAACAGATAAACGGACAAATCAATCAACCCATCCAGCGAGCAAGCGACGGACAGACAGACAGACCAAAATAGTTGCGTTGAAGTATCCCAAGGAAAACTATTGCCTCTATTACTGAAATTCATCGCTCGCGTGGGTTAGGTCTTATCTTTAATCTCGTCTGGTGCGTATTTACCCGGCGCCGTCCACGCCCCCACTGCACATGCTCGCATGACGCAAGCTGGCGTCGCGTGCCAGTCATGCCAGTCGTGCCAGTCGTGTTTTAGTGTCTGCTGCTAAAAACACGACTGCTCGGGCTACTTAACCGTTCATTGGCCACCCCGTATCTGTAGGCACTGGATCGCGCGTTTTAAATTCAGTCAAAGGCGTCTTTATTTGGCTTTTGCTTGACGTTGTTGGCAATGCTTCTCCTGCATTCAATAAACAGGAATAATAAAGTTGAAATAAAATCTAGGCATTCCCAAACCATACCTACTTATAAAACATTCATACGATACCCCGACCACTCTGCAACACATTTACTCGTGTTCTCCCTGTGCGAAGATGCGGGCGGCAATTTTTAAAGACGATTGTCTTTCTTGGGAACATTCAACGCAAAAGTACTAATCTGTCTGCCCGTCTGTCTGTCCGTACGTTTGCCTGTTTGTCCATTTTTAACGGTCCCACAAACGTCCTTAAGCAATACCCCAAACGGCCGACCCCATCAGCAGCGCCCACCAATACTGCTCAAGGTTCTGCGCTCACACTTGTGTGATTGTCAATGAAAAAGCAATTATTGCGCATATCTGAGGCACCATAATGACACGTCAATATTTTGTATGTGTGGTTTTTTACTAAAAAAAGCATACATAGATAATTCAAAGGATCATAAAGTTTATAACGCTCGCTTGCAATGCAACGCTCGCACGAAAAGGCAAGTGTTTCCAACGCATTGCTAAGACCACATGGTGGTGGCACCTACCCATCACCTTTCCTTCTACACCCTATCACCTCCGAGACGGCCGCGCACGCCACACGCTTGATTTTCCAAGATAACTGCCAGACAGCGCTCATGTCTCACGTGTGACGTGACTTGATGCGCTCGTAAGCCTCCGGTGCATGCTCGAGGTACTCTAACGCAGCACTTCCAGAATGCCATTCGCCAATTTTGTTGCGCAGAACATCAAATAAACGTTTGTTTACTCTCTCTATACGCAATACTATCATCTTTTGACGACTTTTGCAGTGTAACATGCAGATACAGGGCCTAATTTTTAATCAGAAACAAAATACCGAATCGTTCAGTGACTGAAATTGCAGTGCAGCGCCATGATTATGTTGTATCTGAAACTGATATTGCTAACATCCTTTCAATAATTGTGCGATAAACTTGTTAGCTCAAAACCAGTTAGTTAATTTCAACAAAAGCAAACTTGGTGTATTCGTAACAAATTTCCATTTCCTTGGTTATGCTTTTTGGAATCGCTTTGAGAAAAAATAAATGCGTACCAACGCGCGGCGGTTTTTTATCCACAAGAGTGCACTGTAGGCCGTTTTCCTTGCAAATCTGCTGCTCATCGTCGTTACAGATTCCTAGTGGTTTTCCAGCAAGTGGTGAAATTAAAGTGTGGCGGTCTTCTTTGCAAAATACTTTCTAGAATACACCTGAGTATAACATTAGCATTGAATGTTGGAAACAGGATTAATATACCTTGGAAAGTGGAAACAACTTCTCCTATACATTTCGGTTATTCTAATGCGAGGAGAGGTGCAATTGATGTTAGACGCGTTGTATGAGAGTATCTCAAAATTAAAGTTAAAATTTGATACACCTATATTGCGTCGAGAACCTTCATTGATGTACGATACGCAGCGTATACTCGTTATTATTTATCATTTTGTTTACGATTTATTTTTTTTTCGGGTACTGTATCAGCGTAAAGAGAACTTACCAACGCAATGTGCTACATTATCCACAACCGCACATTGTAGGTCATTTTCTTCGCACTGCTTCTGCATTTCATCCTTACATACGTCCGGTCGTTTATCTGTAAGCGATCAATTAAAAAGGGGTCAACTTTATAGGCCTCGAATGAGCAAGACCTTTAAGCGTCTTAAACATGAAAGTCATACCTTTACAGGCGGCCGTGTTGTTCACTTCGGCGCATTCCTGTCCCATAGCTTTGCATTTCTCCTTCATCTCCGAGTCACACTTTTTCTTATTGGGGTCTGAAAAAACGTCAATCCTATGTAACGCTGGCCCAGAAAATAGGGATATCAGATATTTCACACCTGCGGCTGCCGACTGAATCTAGATTTTTGTGCTGAGCTTTAAATCAGCTCTGCTACACAGAATGTTTGCGGATATTCTGATGATATGCAAGTCGGAGTTTTATGTGACACTCTATCTATCTATCTATCTATCTATCTATCTATCTATCTATCTATCTATCTATCTATCTATCTATCTATCTATCTATCTATCTATCTATCTATCGATCTATCTATCTATCTATCTATCTATCTATGTATCTATCTATCTAACTATCTATCTATCTATCTATCTATCTATCTATCTATCTATCTATCTATCTATCTATCTATCTATCTATCTATCTATCTATCTATCTATCTATCTGTCTGTCTGTCTGTCTGTCTGTCTATCTATCTGTCTGTCTGTCTGTCTGTCTGTCTGTCTGTCTGTCTGTCTGTCTGTCTGTCTGTCTGTCTGTCTGTCTGTCTGTCTGTCTGTCTGTCTGTCTGTCTGTCTGTAATAAACTAGCCAAATACCTTCTGGTACTCTGCTAATTCTTCGTTATCTTCTTAATATAAATTTTGGCTTGTTGATTTGGCATGACACAGAAGAGCAGGACAGAGAGTGAGCTATTCGTTTGCAAAATGAAAACAAAAAAGAACGATAGGCCCCGTATCTGCATGTTCGACTGCAAATGTCACTGAAAGACGATAGTGTCCCGTCTTGAGAGAGTGATTAGAATAAAGCATTTATTTGGTGTATTGCGCGAGAGAATCGGTTTTTGGGATTCTGAAGGCATTGCGTGAGATATAAGTGTCATCTGTCGGTAATATCAGACAATGAAACTCGGAGGCGCATTTCGCAGATTTCAAAGCAGGTGGCAGCACTGTATTGTCTTAGCAAAGCATAGGAAACTATCCTTTTTCTGCATAGTGGCGCTTTGTCAGCGCAGCGTAATAAAGCCTACAGTTCTTAGCATCACCTATGTATGGCTTTTCTCGTATGAAGAGACATACTGACCTGTTGACATTGTTTCTCAGATACGCGCAATAGTTGCTTTTAAATCGCCCTCATTTGACCGCAGAAACTTGGACAATGTTGGTGGGCGATGTGGATGAGGTCTTACTCGAGTTGTTCTGCTTCACAAACAGATAAACGGACAAATCAATCAACCCATTCAGCGAGCAAGCGACGGACAGACAGACAGACCAAAATAGTTGCGTTGAAGTATCCCAAGGAAAACTATTGCCTCTATTACTGAAATTCATCGCTCGCGTGGGTTAGGTCTTATCTTTAATCTCGTCTGGTGCGTATTTACCCGGCGCCGTCCACGCCCCCACTGCACATGCTCGCATGACGCAAGCTGGCGTCGCGTGCCAGTCATGCCAGTCGTGCCAGTCGTGTTTTAGTGTCTGCTGCTAAAAACACGGCTGCTCGGGCTACTTAACCGTTCATTGGCAACCCCGTATCTGTAGGCACTGGATCGCGCGTTTTAAATTCAGTCAAAGGCGTCTTTATTTGGCTTTTGTTTGACGTTGTTGGCAATGCTTCTCCTGCATTCAATAAACAGGAATAATAAAGTTGAAATAAAATCTAGGCATTCCCAAACCGTACCTACTTATACAACATTCATACGATACCCGGACCACTCTGCAACACATTTACTCGTGTTCTCCCTGTGCGAAGATGCGGGCGGCAATTTTTAAAGACGATTGTCTTTCTTGGGAACATTCAACGCAAAAGTACTAATCTGTCTGCCTGTCTGTCTGTCCGTACGTTTGCCTGTTTGTCCATTTTTAACGGTCCCACAAACGTCCTTAAACAATACCCCAAACGGCCGACCCCATCAGCAGCGCCCACCAATACTGCTCAAGGTTCCGCGCTCATACTTGTGTGATTGTCAATGAAAAAGCAATTATTGCGCATATCTGAGGCACCATAATGACACGTCAATATTTTGTATGTGTGGTTTTTTACTAAAAAAAGCATACATAGATAATTCAAAGGATCATAAAGTTTATAACGCTCGCTTACAATGCAACGCTCGCACGAAAAGGCAAGTGTTTCCAACGCATTGCTAAGACCACATGGTGGTGGCACCTACCCATCACCTTTCCTTCTACACCTTATCACCTCCGAGACGGCCGCGCACGCCACACGCTTGATTTTCCAAGATAACTGCCAGACAGCGCTCATGTCTCACGTGTGACGTGACTTGATGCGCTCGTAAGCCTCCGGTGCATGCTCGAGGTACTCTAACGCAGCACTTCCAGAATGCCATTCGCCAATTTTGTTGCGCAGAACATCAAATAAACGTTTGTTTACTCTCTCTATACGCAATACTATCATCTTTTGACGACTTTTGCAGTGTAACATGCAGATACAGGGCCTAATTTTTAATCAGAAACAAAATACCGAATCGTTCAGTGACTGAAATTGCAGTGCAGCGCCATGATTATGTTGTATCTGAAACTGATATCGCTAACATCCTTTCAATAATTGTGCGATAAACTTGTTAGCTCAAAACCAGTTAGTTCATTTCAACAAAAGCAAACTTGGTGTATTCGTAACAAATTTCCATTTCCTTGGTTATGCTTTTTTGAATCGCTTTGAGAAAAAATAAATGCGTACCAACGCGCGGCGGTTTTTTATCCACAAGAGTGCACTGTAGGCCGTTTTCCTTGCAAATCTGCTGCTCATCGTCGTTACAGATTCCTAGTGGTTTTCCAGCAAGTGGTGAATTTAAAGTGTGGCGGTCTTCTTTGCAAAATACTTTCTAGAATACACCTGAGTATAACATTAGCATAGAATGTTGGAAACAGGAATAATATACCTTGGAAAGTGGAAACAACTTCTCCTATACATTTCGGTTATTCTAATGCGAGGAGAGGTGCAATTGATGTTAGACGCGTTGTATGAGAGTATCTCAAAATTAAAGTTAAAATTTGATACACCTATATTGCGTCGAGAACCTTCATTGATGTACGATACGCAGCGTATACTCGTTATTATTTCTAATTTCGTTTACGATTTATTTTTTTTTCGGGTACTGTATCAGCGTAAAGAGAACTTACCAACGCAATGTGCTACATTATCCACAACCGCACATTGTAGGTCATTTTCTTCGCACTGCTTCTGCATTTCATCCTTACATACGTCCGGTCGTTTATCTGTAAGCGATCAATTAAAAAGGGGTCAACTTTAGAGGCCTCGAATGAGCAAGACCTTTAAGCGTCTTAAACATGAAAGTCATACCTTTACAGGCGGCCGTGTTGTTCACTTCGGCGCATTCCTGTCCCATAGCTTTGCATTTCTCCTTCATCTCCGAGTCACACTTTTTCTTATTGGGGTCTGAAAAAACGTCAATCCTATGTAACGCTGGCCCAGAAAATAGGGATAACAGATATTTCACACCTGCGGCTGCCGACTGAATCTAGATTTTTGTGCTGAGCTTTAAATCAGCTCTGCTACACAGAATGTTTGCGGATATTCTGATGATATGCAAGTCGGAGTTTTATGTGACACTCTATCTATCTATCTATCTATCTATCTATCTATCTATCTATCTATCTATCTATCTATCTATCTATCTATCTATCTATCTATCTATCTATCTATCTATCTATCTATCTATCTATCTATCTATCTATCTATCTATCTATCTATCTATCTATCTATCTATCTATCTGTCTGTCTGTCTGTCTGTCTGTCTGTCTGTCTGTCTGTCTGTAATAAACTAGCCAAATACCTTCTGGTACTCTGCTAATTCTTCGTTATCTTTTTAATATAAATTTTGGCTTGTTGATTTGGCATGACACAGAAGAGCAGGACAGAGAGTGAGCTATTCGTTTGCAAAATGAAAACAAAAAAGAACGATAGGCCCCGTATCTGCACGTTCGACTGCAAATGTCACTGAAAGACGATAGTGTCCCGTCTTGAGAGAGTGATTAGAATAAAGCATTTATTTGGTGTATTGCGCGAGAGAATCGGTTATTGGGATTCTGAAGGCATTGCGTGAGATATGAGTGTCATCTGTCGGTAATATCAGACAATGAAACTCGGAGGCGCATTTCGCAGATTTCAAAGCAGGTGGCAGCACTGTATTGTCTTAGCAAAGCATAGGAAACTATCCTTTTTCTGCATAGTGGCGCTTTGTCAGCGCAGCGTAATAAAGGCTACAGTTCTTAGCATCACCTATGTATGGCTTTTCTCGTATGAAGAGACATACTGACCTGTTGACATTGTTTCTCAGATATGCGCAATAGTTGCTTTTATATCGCCCTCATTTGACCGCAGAAACTTGGAGAATGTTGGTGGGCGATGTGGATGAGGTCTTACTCGAGGTGTTCTGCTTTACAAACAGATAAATGGACAAATCAATCAACCCATCCAGCGAGCAAGCGACGGACAGACAGACAGACCAAAATAGTTGCGTTGAAGTATCCCAAGGAAAACTATTGCCTCTATTACTGAAATTCATCGCTCGCGTGGGTTAGGTCTTATCTTTAATCTCGTCTGGTGCGTATTTACCCGGCGCCGTCCACGCCCCCACTGCACATGCTCGCATGACGCAAGCTGGCGTCGCGTGCCAGTCATGCCAGTCGTGCCAGTCGTGTTTTAGTGCCTGCTGCTAAAAACACGACTGCTCGGGCTACTTAACCGTTCATTGGCCACCCCGTATCTGTAGGCACTGGATCGCGCGTTTTAAATTCAGTCAAAGGCGTCTTTATTTGGCTTTTGCTTGACGTTGTTGGCAATGCTTCTCCTGCATTCAATAAACAAGAATAATAAAGTTGAAATAAAATCTAGGCATTCCCAAACCGTACCTACTTATACAACATTCATACGATACCCCGACCACTCTGCAACACATTTACTCGTGTTCTCCCTGTGCGAAGATGCGGGCGGCAATTTTTAAAGACGATTGTCTTTCTTGGGAACATTCAACGCAAAAGTACTAATCTGTCTGCCTGTCTGTCTGTCCGTACGTTTGCCTGTTTGTCCATTTTTAACGGTCCCACAAACGTCCTTAAACAATACCCCAAACGGCCGACCCCATCAGCAGCGCCCACCAATACTGCTCAAGGTTCCGCGCTCATACTTGTGTGATTGTCAATGAAAAAGCAATTATTGCGCATATCTGAGGCACCATAATGACACGTCAATATTTTGTATGTGTGGTTTTTTACTAAAAAAGCATACATAGATAATTCAAAGGATCATAAAGTTTATAACGCTCGCTTACAATGCAACGCTCGCACGAACAGGCAAGTGTTTCCAACGCATTGCTAAGACCACATGGTGGTGGCACCTACCCATCACCTTTCCTTCTACACCTTATCACCTCCGAGACGGCCGCGCACGCCACACGCTTGATTTTCCAAGATAACTGCCAGACAGCGCTCATGTCTCACGTGTGACGTGACTTGATGCGCGCGTAAGCCTCCGGTGCATGCTCGAGGTACTCTAACGCAGCACTTCCAGAATGCCATTCGCCAATTTTGTTGCGCAGAACATCAAATAAACGTTTGTTTACTCTCTCTATACGCAATACTATCATGTTTTGACGACTTTTGCAGTGTAACATGCAGATACAGGGCCTAATTTTTAATCGGAAACAAAATACTGAATCGTTCAGTGACTGAAATTGCAGTGCAGCACCATGATTATGTTGTATCTGAAACTGATATTGCTAACATCCTTTCAATAATTGTGCGATAAACTTGTTAGCTCAAAACCAGTTAGTTCATTTCAACAAAAGCAAACTTGGTGTATTCGTAACAAATTTCCATTTCCTTGGTTATGCTTTTTGGAATCGCTTTGAGAAAAAATAAATGCGTACCAACGCGCGGCGGTTTTTTATCCACAAGAGTGCACTGTAGGCCGTTTTCCTTGCAAATCTGCTGCTCATCGTCGTTACAGATTCCTAGTGGTTTTCCAGCAAGTGGTGAATTTAAAGTGTGGCGGTCTTCTTTGCAAAATACTTTCTAGAATACACCTGAGTATAACATTAGCATAGAATGTTGGAAACAGGATTAATATACCTTGGAAAGTGGAAACAACTTCTCCTATACATTTCGGTTATTCTAATGCGAGGAGAGGTGCAATTGATGTTAGACGCGTTGTATGAGAGTATCTCAAAATTAAAGTTAAAATTTGATACACCTATATTGCGTCGAGAACCTTCATTGATGTACGATACGCAGCGTATACTCGTTATTATTTCTAATTTCGTTTACGATTTTTTTTTTCGGGTACTGTATCAGCGTAAAGAGAACTTACCAACGCAATGTGCTACATTATCCACAACCGCACATTGTAGGCCATTTTCTTCGCACTGCTTCTGCATTTCATCCTTACATACGTCCGGTCGTTTATCTGTAAGCGATCAATTAAAAAGGGGTCAACTTTAGAGGCCTCAAATGAGCAAGACCTTTAAGCGTCTTAAACATGAAAGTCATACCTTTACAGGCGGCCGTGTTGTTCACTTCGGCGCATTCCTGTCCCATAGCTTTGCATTTCTCCTTCATCTCCGAGTCACACTTTTTCTTATTGGGGTCTGAAAAAACGTCAATCCTATGTAACGCTGGCCCAGAAAATAGGGATATCAGATATTTCACACCTGCGGCTGCCGACTGAATCTAGATTTTTGTGCTGAGCTTTAAATCAGCTCTGCTACACAGAATGTTTGCGGATATTCTGATGATATGCAAGTCGGAGTTTTATGTGACACTCTATCTATCTATCTATCTATCTATCTATCTATCTATCTATCTATCTATCTATCTATCTATCTATCTATCTATCTATCTATCTATCTATCTATCTATCTATCTATCTATCTCTCTATCTATCTATCTATCTATCTATCTATCTGTCTGTCTGTCTGTCTGTCTGTCTGTCTGTCTGTAATAAACTAGCCAAATACCTTCTGGTACTCTGCTAATTCTTCGTTATCTTTTTAATATAAATTTTGGCTTGTTGATTTGGCATGACACAGAAGAGCAGGACAGAGAGTGAGCTATTCGTTTGCAAAATGAAAACAAAAAAGAACGATAGGCCCCGTATCTGCACGTTCGACTGCAAATGTCACTGAAAGACGATAGTGTCCCGTCTTGAGAGAGTGATTAGAATAAAGCATTTATTTGGTGTATTGCGCGAGAGAATCGGTTATTGGGATTCTGAAGGCATTGCGTGAGATATGAGTGTCATCTGTCGGTAATATCAGACAATGAAACTCGGAGGCGCATTTCGCAGATTTCAAAGCAGGTGGCAGCACTGTATTGTCTTAGCAAAGCATAGGAAACTATCCTTTTTCTGCATAGTGGCGCTTTGTCAGCGCAGCGTAATAAAGGCTACAGTTCTTAGCATCACCTATGTATGGCTTTTCTCGTATGAAGAGACATACTGACCTGTTGACATTGTTTCTCAGATATGCGCAATAGTTGCTTTTATATCGCCCTCATTTGACCGCAGAAACTTGGACAATGTTGGTGGGCGATGTGGATGAGGTCTTACTCGAGGTGTTCTGCTTTACAAACAGATAAATGGACAAATCAATCAACCCATCCAGCGAGCAAGCGACGGACAGACAGACAGACCAAAATAGTTGCGTTGAAGTATCCCAAGGAAAACTATTGCCTCTATTACTGAAATTCATCGCTCGCGTGGGTTAGGTCTTATCTTTAATCTCGTCTGGTGCGTATTTACCCGGCGCCGTCCACGCCCCCACTGCACATGCTCGCATGACGCAAGCTGGTGTCGCGTGCCAGTCATGCCAGTCGTGCCAGTCGTGTTTTAGTGCCTGCTGCTAAAAACACGACTGCTCGGGCTACTTAACCGTTCATTGGCCACCCCGTATCTGTAGGCACTGGATCGCGCGTTTTAAATTCAGTCAAAGGCGTCTTTATTTGGCTTTTGCTTGACGTTGTTGGCAATGCTTCTCCTGCATTCAATAATTAGGAATAATAAAGTTGAAATAAAATCTAGGCATTCCCAAACCGTACCTACTTATACAACATTCATACGATACCCCGACCACTCTGCAACACATTTACTCGTGTTCTCCCTGTGCGAAGATGCGGGCGGCAATTTTTAAAGGCGATTGTCTTTCTTGGGAACATTCAACGCAAAAGTACTAATCTGTCTGCCTGTCTGTCTGTCCGTACGTTTGCCTGTTTGTCCATTTTTAACGGTCCCACAAACGTCCTTAAACAATACCCCAAACGGCCGACCCCATCAGCAGCGCCCACCAATGCTGCTCAAGGTTCCGCGCTCATACTTGTGTGATTGTCAATGAAAAAGCAATTATTGCGCATATCTGAGGCACCATAATGACACGTCAATATTTTGTATGTGTGGTTTTTTACTAAAAAAGCATAGATAGATAATTCAAAGGATCATAAAGTTTATAACGCTCGCTTACAATGCAACGCTCGCACGAAAAGGCAAGTGTTTCCAACGCATTTCTAAGACCACATGGTGGTGGCACCTACCCATCACCTTTCCTTCTACACCTTATCACCTCCGAGACGGCCGCGCACGCCACACGCTTGATTTTCCAAGATAACTGCCAGACAGCGCTCATGTCTCACGTGTGACGTGACTTGATGCGCTCGTAAGCCTCCGGTGCATGCTCGAGGTACTCTAACGCAGCACTTCCAGAATGCCATTCGCCAATTTTGTTGCGCAGAACATCAAATAAACGTTTGTTTACTCTCTCTATACGCAATACTATCATCTTTTGACGACTTTTGCAGTGTAACATGCAGATACAGGGCCTAATTTTTAATCAGAAACAAAATACCGAATCGTTCAGTGACTGAAATTGCAGTGCAGCGCCATGATTATGTTGTATCTGAAACTGATATTGCTAACATCCTTTCAATAATTGTGCGATAAACTTGTTAGCTCAAAACCAGTTAGTTCATTTCAACAAAAGCAAACTTGGTGTATTCGTAACAAATTTCCATTTCCTTGGTTATGCTTTTTGGAATCGCTTTGAGAAAAAATAAATGCGTACCAACGCGCGGCGGTTTTTTATCCACAAGAGTGCACTGTAGGCCGTTTTCCTTGCAAATCTGCTGCTCATCGTCGTTACAGATTCCTAGTGGTTTTCCAGCAAGTGGTGAATTTAAAGTGTGGCGGTCTTCTTTGCAAAATACTTTCTAGAATACACCTGAGTATAACATTAGCATTGAATGTTGGAAACAGGATTAATATACCTTGGAAAGTGGAAACAACTTCTCCTATACATTTCGGTTATTCTAATGCGAGGAGAGGTGCAATTGATGTTAGACGCGTTGTATGAGAGTATCTCAAAATTAAAGTTAAAATTTGATACACCTATATTGCGTCGAGAACCTTCATTGATGTACGATACGCAGCGTATACTCGTTATTATTTATCATTTCGTTTACGATTTATTTTTTTTTCGGGTACTGTATCAGCGTAAAGAGAACTTACCAACGCAATGTGCTACATTATCCACAACCGCACATTGTAGGTCATTTTCTTCGCACTGCTTCTGCATTTCATCCTTACATACGTCCGGTCGTTTATCTGTAAGCGATCAATTAAAAAGGGGTCAACTTTATAGGCCTCGAATGAGCAAGACCTTTAAGCGTCTTAAACATGAAAGTCATACCTTTACAGGCGGCCGTGTTGTTCACTTCGGCGCATTCCTGTCCCATAGCTTTGCATTTCTCCTTCATCTCCGAGTCACACTTTTTCTTATTGGGGTCTGAAAAAACGTCAATCCTATGTAACGCTGGCCCAGAAAATAGGGATATCAGATATTTCACACCTGCGGCTGCCGACTGAATCTAGATTTTTGTGCTGAGCTTTAAATCAGCTCTGCTACACAGAATGTTTGCGGATATTATGATGATATGCAAGTCGGAGTTTTATGTGACACTCTATCTATCTATCTATCTATCTATCTATCTATCTATCTATCTATCTATCTATCTATCTATCTATCTATCTATCTATCTATCTATCTATCTATCTATCTATCTATCTATCTATCTATCTATCTATCTATCTATCTATCTATCTATCTATCTATCTGTCTGTCTGTCTGTCTGTCTGTCTGTCTGTCTGTCTATCTGTCTGTCTGTCTGTCTGTCTGTCTGTCTGTCTGTCTGTCTGTCTGTCTGTCTGTCTGTCTGTAATAAACTAGCCAAATACCTTCTGGTACTCTGCTAATTCTTCGTTATCTTCTTAATATAAATTTTGGCTTGTTGATTTGGCATGACACAGAAGAGCAGGACAGAGAGTGAGCTATTCGTTTGCAAAATGAAAACAAAAAAGAACGATAGGCCCCGTATCTGCATGTTCGACTGCAAATGTCACTGAAAGACGATAGTGTCCCGTCTTGAGAGAGTGATTAGAATAAAGCATTTATTTGGTGTATTGCGCGAGAGAATCGGTTTTTGGGATTCTGAAGGCATTGCGTGAGATATAAGTGTCATCTGTCGGTAATATCAGACAATGAAACTCGGAGGCGCATTTCGCAGATTTCAAAGCAGGTGGCAGCACTGTATTGTCTTAGCAAAGCATAGGAAACTATCCTTTTTCTGCATAGTGGCGCTTTGTCAGCGCAGCGTAATAAAGGCTACAGTTCTTAGCATCACCTATGTATGGCTTTTCTCGTATGAAGAGACATACTGACCTGTTGACATTGTTTCTCAGATACGCGCAATAGTTGCTTTTAAATCGCCCTCATTTGACCGCAGAAACTTGGACAATGTTGGTGGGCGATGTGGATGAGGTCTTACTCGAGTTGTTCTGCTTCACAAACAGATAAACGGACAAATCAATCAACCCATTCAGCGAGCAAGCGACGGACAGACAGACAGACCAAAATAGTTGCGTTGAAGTATCCCAAGGAAAACTATTGCCTCTATTACTGAAATTCATCGCTCGCGTGGGTTAGGTCTTATCTTTAATCTCGTCTGGTGCGTATTTACCCGGCGCCGTCCACGCCCCCACTGCACATGCTCGCATGACGCAAGCTGGCGTCGCGTGCCAGTCATGCCAGTCGTGTTTTAGTGTCTGCTGCTAAAAACACGACTGCTCGGGCTACTTAACCGTTCATTGGCCACCCCGTATCTGTAGGCACTGGATCGCGCGTTTTAAATTCAGTCAAAGGCGTCTTTATTTGGCTTTTGCTTGACGTTGTTGGCAATGCTTCTCCTGCATTCAATAAACAGGAATAATAAAGTTGAAATAAAATCTAGGCATTCCCAGACCGTACCTACTTATACAACATTCACACGATACCCCGACCACTCTGCAACACATTTACTCGTGTTCTCCCTGTGCGAGGATGCGGGCGGCAATTTTTAAAGACGATTGTCTTTCTTGGGAACATTCAACGCAAAAGTACTAATCTGTCTGCCTGTCTGTCTGTCCATTTTTAACGGTCCCACAAACGTCCTTAAACAATACCCCAAACGGCCGACCCCATCAGCAGCGCCCACCAATACTGCTCAAGGTTCCGCGCTCATACTTGTGTGATTGTCAATGAAAAAGCAATTATTGCGCATATCTGAGGCACCATATTGACACGTCAATATTTTGTATGTGTGGTTTTTTACTAAAAAAAGCATACATAGATAATTCAAAGGATCATAAAGTTTATAACGCTCGCTTACAATGCAACGCTCGCACGAAAAGGCAAGTGTTTCCAACGCATTGCTAAGACCACATGGTGGTGGCACCTACCCATTACCTTTCCTTCTACACCTTATCACCTCCGAGACGGCCGCGCACGCCACACGCTTGATTTTCCAAGATAACTGCCAGACAGCGCTCATGTCTCACGTGTGACGTGACTTGATGCGCTCGTAAGCCTCCGGTGCATGCTCGAGGTACTCTAACGCAGCACTTCCAGAATGCCATTCGCCAATTTTGTTGCGCAGAACATCAAATAAACGTTTGTTTACTCTCTCTATACGCAATACTATCATCTTTTGACGACTTTTGCAGTGTAACATGCAGATACAGGGCCTAATTTTTAATCAGAAACAAAATACCGAATCGTTCAGTGACTGAAATTGCAGTGCAGCGCCATGATTATGTTGTATCTGAAACTGATATTGCTAACATCCTTTCAATAATTGTGCGATAAACTTGTTAGCTCAAAACCAGTTAGTTCATTTCAACAAAAGCAAACTTGGTGTATTCGTAACAAATTTCCGCAGGGCGCGGGTTCGAATCCCGGCTGCGGCGGCTGCATTTCCGATGGAGGCGGAAATGTTGTAGGCCCGTGTGCTCAGATTTGGGTGCACGTTAAAGAACTCCAGGTGGTCTAAATTTCCGGAGCCCTCCACTACGGCGTCTCTCGTAATCATATAGTGGTTTTGGGACGTTAAACCCCACATATCAATCAATCAATCGTAACAAATTTCCATTTCCTTGGTTATGCTTTTTGGAATCGCTTTGAGAAAAAATAAATGCGTACCAACGCGCGGCGGTTTTTTATCCCCAAGAGTGCACTGTAGGCCGTTTTCCTTGCAAATCTGCTGCTCATCGTCGTTACAGATTCCTAGTGGTTTTCCAGCAAGTGGTGAATTTAAAGTGTGGCGGTCTTCTTTGCTAAATACTTTCTAGAATACACCTGAGTATAACATTAGCATTGAATGTTGGAAACAGGATTAATATACCTTGGAAAGTGGAAACAACTTCTCCTATACATTTCGGTTATTCTAATGCGAGGAGAGGTGCAATTGATGTTAGACGCGTTGTATGAGAGTATCTCAAAATTAAAGTTAAAATTTAATACACCTATATTGCGTCGAGAACCTTCATTGATGTACGATACGCAGCGTATACTCGTTATTATTTCTAATTTCGTTTACGACTTATTTTTTTTTCGGGTACTGTATCAGCGTAAAGAGAACTTACCAACGCAATGTGCTACATTATCCACAACCGCACATTGTAGGTCATTTTCTTCGCACTGCTTCTGCATTTCATCCTTACATACGTCCGGTCGTTTATCTGTAAGCGATCAATTAAAAGGGGGTCAACTTTAGAGGCCTCGAATGAGCAAGACCTTTAAGCGTCTTAAACATGAAAGTCATACCTTTACAGGCGGCCGTGTTGTTCACTTCGGCGCATTCCTGTCCCATAGATTTGCATTTCTCCTTCATCTCCGAGTCACACTTTTTCTTATTGGGGTCTGAAAAAACGTCAATCCTATGTAACGCTGGCCCAGAAAATAAGGATATCAGATATTTCACACCTGCGGCTGCCGAATGAATCTAGATTTTTGTGCTGAGCTTTAAATCAGCTCTGCTACACAGAATGTTTGCGGATATTCTGATGATATGCAAGTCGGAGTTTTATGTGACACTCTATCTATCTATCTATCTATCTATCTATCTATCTATCTATCTATCTATCTATCTATCTATCTATCTATCTATCTATCTATCTATCTATCTATCTATCTATCTATCTATCTATCTATCTATCTATCTATCTGTCTGTCTGTCTGTCTGTCTGTCTGTCTGTCTGTCTGTCTGTCTGTCTGTAATAAACTAGCCAAATACCTTCTGGTACTCTGCTGATTCTTCGTTATCTTCTTAATATAAATTTTGGCTTGTTGATTTGGCATGACACAGAAGAGCAGGACAGAGAGTGAGCTATTCGTTTGCAAAATGAAAACAAAAAAGAACGATAGGCCCCGTATCTGCATGTTCGACTGCAAATGTCACTGAAAGACGATAGTGTCCCGTCTTGAGAGAGTGATTAGAATAAAGCATTTATTTGGTGTATTGCGCGAGAGAATCGGTTATTGGGATTCTGAAGGCATTGCGTGAGATATGAGTGTCATCTGTCGGTAATATCAGACAATGAAACTCGGAGGCGCATTTCGCAGATTTCAAAGCAGGTGGCAGCACTATATTGTCTTAGCAAAGCATAGGAAACTATCCTTTTTCTGCATAGTGGCGCTTTGTCAGCGCAGCGTAATAAAGGCTACAGTTCTTAGCATCACCTATGTATGGCTTTTCTCGTATGAACAGACATACTGACCTGTTGACATTGTTTCTCAGATATGCGCAATAGTTGCTTTTAAATCGCCCTCATTTGACCGCAGATACTTGGACAATGTTGGTGGGCGATGTGGATGAGGTCTTACTCGAGTTGTTCTGCTTTACAAACAGATAAACGGACAAATCAATCAACCCATCCAGCGAGCAAGCGACGGACAGACAGACAGACCAAAATAGTTGCGTTGAAGTATCCCAAGGAAAACTATTGCCTCTATTACTGAAATTCATCGCTCGCGTGGGTTAGGTCTTATCTTTAATCTCGTCTGGTGCGTATTTACCCGGCGCCGTCCACGCCCCCACTGCACATGCTCGCATGACGCAAGTTGGCGTCGCGTGCCAGTCATGCCAGTCGTGCCAGTCGTGTTTTAGTGTCTGCTGCTAAAAACACGACTGCTCGGGCTACTTAACCGTTCATTGGCCACCCCGTATCTGTAGGCACTGGATCGCGCGTTTTAAATTCAGTCAAAGGCGTCTTTATTTGGCTTTTGCTTGACGTTGTTAGCAATGCTTCTCCTGCATTCAATAAACAGGAATAATAAAGTTGAAATAAAATCTAGGCATTCCCAGACCGTACCTACTTATACAACATTCATACGATACCCCGACCACTCTGCAACACATTTACTCGTGTTCTCCCTGTGCGAGGATGCGGGCGGCAATTTTTAAAGACGATTGTCTTTCTTGGGAACATTCAACGCAAAAGTACTAATCTGTCTGCCTGTCTGTCTGTCCGTACGTTTGCCTGTTTGTCCATTTTTAACGGTCCCACAAACGTCCTTAAACAATACCCCAAACGGCCGACCCCATCAGCAGCGCCCACCAATACTGCTCAAGGTTCCGCGCTCATACTTGTGTGATTGTCAATGAAAAAGCAATTATTGCGCATATCTGAGGCACCATAATGACACGTCAATATTTTGTATGTGTGGTTTTTTACTAAAAAAAGCATACATAGATAATTCAAAGGATCATAAAGTTTATAACGCTCGCTTACAATGCAACGCTCGCACGAAAAGGCAAGTGTTTCCAACGCATTGCTAAGACCACATGGTGGTGGCACCTACCCATCACCTTTCCTTCTACACCTTATCACCTTCGAGACGGCCGCGCACGCCACACGCTTGATTTTCCAAGATAACTGCCAGACAGCGCTCATGTCTCACGTGTGACGTGACTTGATGCGCTCGTAGGCCTCCGGTGCATGCTCGAGGTACTCTAACGCACCACTTCCAGAATGCCATTCGCCAATTTTGTTGCGCGGAACATCAAATAAACGTTTGTTTACTCTCTCTATACGCAATACTATCATCTTTTGACGACTTTTGCAGTGTAACATGCAGATACAGGGCCTAATTTTTAATCAGAAACAAAATACCGAATCGTTCAGTGACTGAAATTGCACTGCAGCGCCATGATTATGTTGTATCTGAAACTGATATTGCTAACATCCTTTCAATAATTGTGCGATAAACTTGTTAGCTCAAAACCAGTTAGTTCATTTCAACAAAAGCAAACTTGGTGTATTCGTAACAAATTTCCGCAGGGCGCGGGTTCGAATCCCGGCTGCGGCGGCTGCATTTCCGATGGAGGCGGAAATGTTGTAGGCCCGTGTGCTCAGATTTGGGTGCACGTTAAAGATCCCCAGGTGGTCTAAATTTCCGGAGCCCTCCACTCCGGCGTCTCTCATAATCATATAGTGGTTTTGGGACGTTAAACCCCACATATCAATCAATCAATCGTAACAAATTTCCATTTCCTTGGTTATGCTTTTTGGAATCGCTTTGAGAAAAAATAAATGCGTACCAACGCGCGGCGGTTTTTTATCCACAAGAGTGCACTGTAGGCCGTTTTCCTTGCAAATCTGCTGCTCATCGTCGTTACAGATTCCTAGTGGTTTTCCAGCAAGTGGTGAATTTAAAGTGTGGCGGTCTTCTTTGCAAAATACTTTCTAGAATACACCTGAGTATAAACATTAGCATTGAATGTTGGAAACAGGATTAATATACCTTGGAAAGTGGAAACAACTTTTCCTATACATTTCGGTTATTCTAATGCGAGGAGAGGTGCAATTGATGTTAGACGCGTTGTATGAGAGTATCTCAAAATTAAAGTTAAAATTTAATACACCTATATTGCGTCGAGAACCTTCATTGATGTACGATACGCAGCGTATACTCGTTATTATTTCTCATTTCGTTTACGATTTATTTTTTTTCGGGTACTGTATCAGCGTAAAGAGAACTTACCAACGCAATGTGCTACATTATCCACAACCGCACATTGTAGGTCATTTTCTTCGCACTGCTTCTGCATTTCATCCTTACATACGTCCGGTCGTTTATCTGTAAGCGATCAATTAAAAAGGGGTCAACTTTCGAGGCCTCGAATGAGCAAGACCTTTAAGCGTCTTAAACATGAAAGTCATACCTTTACAGGCGGCCGTGTTGTTCTCTTCGGCGCATTCCTGTCCCATAGCTTTGCATTTCTCCTTCATCTCCGAGTCACACTTTTTCTTATTGGGGTCTGAAAAAACGTCAATCCTATGTAACGCTGGCCCAGAAAATAGGGATATTAGATATTTCACACCTGCGGCTGCCGACTGAATCTAGATTTTTGTGCTGAGCTTTAAATCAGCTCTGCTACACAGAATGTTTGCGGATATTCTGATGATATGCAAGTCGGAGTTTTATGTGACACTCTATCTATCTATCTATCTATCTATCTATCTATCTATCTATCTATCTATCTATCTATCTATCTATCTATCTATCTATCTATCTATCTATCTATCTATCTATCTATCTATCTATCTATCTATCTATCTATCTATCTATCTATCTATCTATCTATCTATCTATCTATCTATCTATCTATCTATCTATCTATCTATCTATCTATCTATCTGTCTGTCTGTCTGTCTGTCTGTCTGTCTGTCTGTCTGTAATAAACTAGCCAAATACCTTCTGGTACTCTGCTAATTCTTCGTTATCTTTTTAATATAAATTTTGGCTTGTTGATTTGGCATGACACAGAAGAGCAGGACAGAGAGTGAGCTATTCGTTTGCAAAATGAAAACAAAAAAGAACGATAGGCCCCGTATCTGCACGTTCGACTGCAAATGTCACTGAAAGACGATAGTGTCCCGTCTTGAGAGAGTGATTAGAATAAAGCATTTATTTGGTGTATTGCGCGAGAGAATCGGTTATTGGGATTCTGAAGGCATTGCGTGAGATATGAGTGTCATCTGTCGGTAATATCAGACAATGAAATTCGGAGGCGCATTTCGCAGATTTCAAAGCAGGTGGCAGCACTGTATTGTCTTAGCAAAGCATAGGAAACTATCCTTTTTCTGCATAGTGGCGCTTTGTCAGCGCAGCGTAATAAAGGGTACCGTTCTTAGCATCACCTATGTATGGCTTTTCTCGTATGAAGAGACATACTGACCTGTTGACATTTTTTCTCAGATATGCGCAATAGTTGCTTTTAAATCGCCCTCATTTGACCGCAGAAACTTGGACAATGTTGGTGGGCGATGTGGATGAGGTCTTACTCGAGTTGTTCTGCTTTACAAACAGATAAACGGACAAATCAATCAACCCATCCAGCGAGCAAGCGACGGACAGACAGACAGACCAAAATAGTTGCGTTGAAGTATCCCAAGGAAAACTATTGCCTCTATTACTGAAATTCATCGCTCGCGTGGGTTAGGTCTTATCTTTAATCTCGTCTGGTGCGTATTTACCCGGCGCCGTCCACGCCCCCACTGCACATGCTCGCATGACGCAAGCTGGCATCGCGTGCCAGTCATGCCAGTCGTGCCAGTCGTGTTTTAGTGTCTGCTGCTAAAAACACGACTGCTCGGGCTACTTAACCGTTCATTGGCCACCCCGTATCTGTAGGCACTGGATCGCGCGTTTTAAATTCAGTCAAAGGCGTCTTTATTTGGCTTTTGCTTGACGTTGTTGGCAATGCTTCTCCTTCATTCAATAAACAGGAATAATAAAGTTGAAATAAAATCTAGGCATTCCCAAACCGTACCTACTTATACAACATTCATACGATACCCCGACCACTCTGCAACACATTTACTCGTGTTCTCCCTGTGCGAAGATGCGGGCGGCAATTTTTAAAGACGATTGTCTTTCTTGGGAACATTCAACGCAAAAGTACTAATCTGTCTGCCTGTCTGTCTGTCCGTACGTTTGCCTGTTTGTCCACTTTTAACGGTCCCACAAACGTCCTTAAACAATACCCCAAACGGCCGACCCCATCAGCAGCGCCCACCAATACTGCTCAAGGTTCCGCGCTCATACTTGTGTGATTGTCAATGAAAAAGCAATTATTGCGCATATCTGAGGCACCATAATGACACGTCAATATTTTGTATGTGTGGTTTTTTACTAAAAAAAGCATACATAGATAATTCAAAGGATCATAAAGTTTATAACGCTCGCTTACAATGCAACGCTCGCACGAAAAGGCAAGTGTTTCCAACGCATTGCTAAGACCACATGGTGGTGGCACCTACCCATCACCTTTCCTTCTACACCTTATCACCTTCGAGACGGCCGCGCACGCCACACGCTTGATTTTCCAAGATAACTGCCAGACAGCGCTCATGTCTCACGTGTGACGTGACTTGATGCGCTCGTAGGCCTCCGGTGCATGCTCGAGGTACTCTAACGCAGCACTTCCAGAATGCCATTCGCCAATTTTGTTGCGCGGAACATCAAATAAACGTTTGTTTACTCTCTCTATACGCAATACTATCATCTTTTGACGACTTTTGCAGTGTAACATGCAGATACAGGGCCTAATTTTTAATCAGAAACAAAATACCGAATCGTTCAGTGACTGAAATTGCACTGCAGCGCCATGATTATGTTGTATCTGAAACTGATATTGCTAACATCCTTTCAATAATTGTGCGATAAACTTGTTAGCTCAAAACCAGTTAGTTCATTTCAACAAAAGCAAACTTGGTGTATTCGTAAAAAATTTCCGCAGGGCGCGGGTTCGAATCCCGGCTGCGGCGGCTGCATTTCCGATGGAGGCGGAAATGTTGTAGGCCCGTGTGCTCAGATTTGGGTGCACGTTAAAGATCCCCAGGTGGTCTAAATTTCCGGAGCCCTCCACTACGGCGTCTCTCATAATCATATCGTGGTTTTGGGACGTTAAACCCCACATATCAATCAATCAATCGTAACAAATTTCCATTTCCTTGGTTATGCTTTTTGGAATCGCTTTGAGAAAAAATAAATGCGTACCAACGCGCGGCGGTTTTTTATCCACAAGAGTGCACTGTAGGCCGTTTTCCTTGCAAATCTGCTGCTCATCGTCGTTACAGATTCCTAGTGGTTTTCCAGCAAGTGGTGAATTTAAAGTGTGGCGGTCTTCTTTGCAAACAACTTTCTAGAATACACCTGAGTATAACATTAGCATTGAATGTTGGAAACAGGATTAATATACCTTGGAAAGTGGAAACAACTTTTCCTATACATTTCGGTTATTCTAATGCGAGGAGAGGTGCAATTGATGTTAGACGCGTTGTATGAGAGTATCTCAAAATTAAAGTTAAAATTTAATACACCTATATTGCGTCGAGAACCTTCATTGATGTACGATACGCAGCGTATACTCGTTATTATTTCTCATTTCGTTTACGATTTTTTTTTTCGGGTACTGTATCAGCGTAAAGAGAACTTACCAACGCAATGTGCTACATTATCCACAACCGCACATTGTAGGTCATTTTCTTCGCACTGCTTCTGCATTTCATCCTTACATACGTCCGGTCGTTTATCTGTAAGCGATCAATTAAAAAGGGGTCAACTTTCGAGGCCTCGAATGAGCAAGACCTTTAAGCGTCTTAAACATGAAAGTCATACCTTTACAGGCGGCCGTGTTGTTCACTTCGGCGCATTCCTGTCCCATAGCTTTGCATTTCTCCTTCATCTCCGAGTCACACTTTTTCTTATTGGGGTCTGAAAAAACGTCAATCCTATGTAACGCTGGCCCAGAAAATAGGGATATTAGATATTTCACACCTGCGGCTGCCGACTGAATCTAGATTTTTGTGCTGAGCTTTAAATCAGCTCTGCTACACAGAATGTTTGCGGATATTCTGATGATATGCAAGTCGGAGTTTTATGTGACACTCTATCTATCTATCTATCTATCTATCTATCTATCTATCTATCTATCTATCTATCTATCTATCTATCTATCTATCTATCTATCTATCTATCTATATATCTATCTATCTATCTATCTATCTATCTATCTATCTATCTATCTATCTATCTATCTATCTATCTATCTATCTATCTATCTATCTATCTATCTATCTATCTATCTATCTATCTATCTATCTATCTGTCTGTCTGTCTGTCTGTCTGTCTGTCTGTCTGTCTGTAATAAACTAGCCAAATACCTTCTGGTACTCTGCTAATTCTTCGTTATCTTTTTAATATAAATTTTGGCTTGTTGATTTGGCATGACACAGAAGAGCAGGACAGAGAGTGAGCTATTCGTTTGCAAAATGAAAACAAAAAAGAACGATAGGCCCCGTATCTGCACGTTCGACTGCAAATGTCACTGAAAGACGATAGTGTCCCGTCTTGAGAGAGTGATTAGAATAAAGCATTTATTTGGTGTATTGCGCGAGAGAATCGGTTATTGGGATTCTGAAGGCATTGCGTGAGATATGAGTGTCATCTGTCGGTAATATCAGACAATGAAACTCGGAGGCGCATTTCGCAGATTTCAAAGCAGGTGGCAGCACTGTATTGTCTTAGCAAAGCATAGGAAACTATCCTTTTTCTGCATAGTGGCGCTTTGTCAGCGCAGCGTAATAAAGGGTACCGTTCTTAGCATCACCTATGTATGGCTTTTCTCGTATGAAGAGACATACTGACCTGTTGACATTTTTTCTCAGATATGCGCAATAGTTGCTTTTAAATCGCCCTCATTTGACCGCAGAAACTTGGACAATGTTGGTGGGCGATGTGGATGAGGTCTTACTCGAGTTGTTCTGCTTTACAAACAGATAAACGGACAAATCAATCAACCCATCCAGCGAGCAAGCGACGGACAGACAGACAGACCAAAATAGTTGCGTTGAAGTATCCCAAGGAAAACTATTGCCTCTATTACTGAAATTCATCGCTCGCGTGGGTTAGGTCTTATCTTTAATCTCGTCTGGTGCGTATTTACCCGGCGCCGTCCACGCCCCCACTGCACATGCTCGCATGACGCAAGCTGGCATCGCGTGCCAGTCATGCCAGTCGTGCCAGTCGTGTTTTAGTGTCTGCTGCTAAAAACACGACTGCTCGGGCTACTTAACCGTTCATTGGCCACCCCGTATCTGTAGGCACTGAATCGCGCGTTTTAAATTCAGTCAAAGGCGTCTTTATTTGGCTTTTGCTTGACGTTGTTGGCAATGCTTCTCCTTCATTCAATAAACAGGAATAATAAAGTTGAAATAAAATCTAGGCATTCCCAAACCGTACCTACTTATACAACATTCATACGATACCCCGACCACTCTGCAACACATTTACTCGTGTTCTCCCTGTGCGAAGATGCGGGCGGCAATTTTTAAAGACGATTGTCTTTCTTGGGAACATTCAACGCAAAAGTACTAATCTGTCTGCCTGTCTGTCTGTCCGTACGTTTGCCTGTTTGTCCATTTTTAACGGTCCCACAAACGTCCTTAAACAATACCCCAAACGGCCGACCCCATCAGCAGCGCCCACCAATACTGCTCAAGGTTCCGCGCTCATACTTGTGTGATTGTCAATGAAAAAGCAATTATTGCGCATATCTGAGGCACCATAATGACACGTCAATATTTTGTATGTGTGGTTTTTTACTAAAAAAAGCATACATAGATAATTCAAAGGATCATAAAGTTTATAACGCTCGCTTACAATGCAACGCTCGCACGAAAAGGCAAGTGTTTCCAACGCATTGCTAAGACCACATGGTGGTGGCACCTACCCATCACCTTTCCTTCTACACCTTATCACCTCCGAGACGGCCGCGCACGCCACACGCTTGATTTTCCAAGATAACTGCCAGACAGCGCTCATGTCTCACGTGTGACGTGACTTGATGCGCTCGTAAGCCTCCGGTGCATGCCCGAGGTACTCTAACGCAGCACTTCCAGAATGCCATTCGCCAATTTTGTTGCGCAGAACATCAAATAAACGTTTGTTTACTCTCTCTATACGCAATACTATCATCTTTTGACGACTTTTGCAGTGTAACATGCAGATACAGGGCCTAATTTTTATTCAGAAACAAAATACCGAATTGTTCAGTGACTGAAATTGCAGTGCAGCGCCATGATTATGTTGTATCTGAAACTGATATTGCTAACATCCTTTCAATAATTGTGCGATAAACTTGTTAGCACAAAACCAGTTAGTTCATTTCAACAAAAGCAAACTTGGTGTATTCGTAACAAATTTCCATTTCCTTGGTTATGCTTTTTGGAATCGCTTTGAGAAAAAATAAATGCGTACCAACGCGCGGCGGTTTTTTATCCACAAGAGTGCACTGTAGGCCGTTTTCCTTGCAAATCTGCTGCTCATCGTCGTTACAGATTCCTAGTGGTTTTCCAGCAAGTGGTGAATTTAAAGTGTGGCGGTCTTCTTTGCAAAATACTTTCTAGAATACACCTGAGTATAACATTAGCATTGAATGTTGGAAACAGGATTAATATACCTTAGAAAGTGGAAACAACTTCTCCTATACATTTCGGTTATTCTAATGCGAGGAGAGGTGCAATTGATGTTAGACGCGTTGTATGAGAGTATCTCAAAATTAAAGTTAAAATTTGATACACCTATATTGCGTCGAGAACCTTCATTGATTTACGATACGCAGCGTATACTCGTTATTATTTCTCATTTCGTTTACGATTTATTTTTTTTTTGGGTACTGTATCAGCGTAAAGAGAACTTACCAACGCAATGTGCTACATTATCCACAACCGCACATTGTAGGTCATTTTCTTCGCACTGCTTCTGCATTTCATCCTTACATACGTCCGGTCGTTTATCTGTAAGCGATCAATTAAAAAGGGGTCAACTTTAGAGGCCTCGAATGAGCAAGACCTTTAAGCGTCTTAAACATGAAAGTCATACCTTTACAGGCGGCCGTGTTGTTCACTTCGGCGCATTCCTGTCCCATAGCTTTGCATTTCTCCTTCATCTCCGAGTCACACTTTTTCTTATTGGGGTCTGAAAAAACGTCAATCCTATGTAACGCTGGCCCAGAAAATAGGGATATCAGATATTTCACACCTGCGGCTGCCGACTGAATCTAGATTTTTGTGCTGAGCTTTAAATCAGCTCTGCTACACAGAATGTTTGCGGATATTCTGATGATATGCAAGTCTGAGTTTTATGTGACACTCTATCTATCTATCTATCTATCTATCTATCTATCTATCTATCTATCTATCTATCTATCTATCTATCTATCTATCTATCTATCTATCTATCTATTCATCTATCTATCTATCTATCTATCTATCTATCTATCTATCTATCTATCTATCTATCTATCTATCTATCTATCTATCTGTCTGTCTGTCTGTCTGTCTGTCTGTCTGTCTGTCTATCGATCTATCTATCTATCTATCTATCTATCTATCTATCTATCTATCTATCTATCTATCTATCTATCTATCTATCGATCTGTCTGTCTGTCTGTCTGTCTGTCTGTCTGTCTGTCTGTCTGTCTGTCTATCTATCTATCTATCTATCTATCTATCTATCTATCTATCTATCTATCTATCTATCTATCTATCTATCTATCTATCTATCTATCTATCTATCTATCTGTCTGTCTGTCTGTCTGTCTGTCTGTCTGTCTATCTATCTATCTATCTATCTATCTATCTATCTATCTATCTATCTATCTATCTATCTATCTATCTATCTGTCTATCTGTCTGTCTGTCTGTCTGTCTGTCTGTCTGTCTGTCTGTCTGTCTATCTATCTATCTATCTATCTATCTATCTATCTATCTATCTATCTATCTATCTATCTATCTATCTATCTATCTGTCTGTCTGTCTGTCTGTCTGTCTGTCTGTCTGTCTGTCTGTCTGTCTGTCTGTCTGTAATAAACTAGCCAAATACCTTCTGGTACTCTGCTAATTCTTCGTTATCTTCTTAATATAAATTTTGGCTTGTTGATTTGGCATGACACAGAAGAGCAGGACAGAGAGTGAGCTATTCGTTTGCAAAATGAAAACAAAAAAGAACGATAGGCCCCGTATCTGCATGTTCGACTGCAAATGTCACTGAAAGACGATAGTGTCCCGTCTTGAGAGAGTGATTAGAATAAAGCATTTATTTGGTGTATTGCGCGAGAGAATCGGTTATTGGGATTCTGAAGGCATTGCGTGAGATATGAGTGTCATCTGTCGGTAATATCAGACAATGAAACTCGGAGGCGCATTTCGCAGATTTCAAAGCAGGTGGCAGCACTGTATTGTCTTAGCAAAGCATAGGAAACTATCCTTTTTCTGCATAGTGGCGCTTTGTCAGCGCAGCGTAATAAAGGCTACAGTTCTTAGCATCACCTATGTATGGCTTTTCTCGTATGAAGAGACATACTGACCTGTTGACATTTTTTCTCAGATATGCGCAATAGTTGCTTTTAAATCGCCCTCATTTGACCGCAGAAACTTGGACAATGTTGGTGGGCGATGTGGATGAGGTCTTACTCGAGTTGTTCTGCTTTACAAACAGATAAACGGACAAATCAATCAACCCATCCAGCGAGCAAGCGACGGACAGACAGACAGACCAAAATAGTTGCGTTGAAGTATCCCAAGGAAAACTATTGCCTCTATTACTGAAATTCATCGCTCGCGTGGGTTAGGTCTTATCTTTAATCTCGTCTGGTGCGTATTTACCCGGCGCCGTCCACGCTCCCACTGCACATGCTCGCATGACGCAAGCTGGCATCGCGTGCCAGTCATGCCAGTCGTGCCAGTCGTGTTTTAGTGTCTGCTGCTAAAAACACGACTGCTCGGGCTACTTAACCGTTCATTGGCCACCCCGTATCTGTAGGCACTGGATCGCGCGTTTTAAATTCAGTCAAAGGCGTCTTTATTTGGCTTTTGCTTGACGTTGTTGGCAATGCTTCTCCTTCATTCAATAAACAGGAATAATAAAGTTGAAATAAAATCTAGGCATTCCCAAACCGTACCTACTTATACAACATTCATACGATACCCCGACCACTCTGCAACACATTTACTCGTGTTCTCCCTGTGCGAAGATGCGGGCGGCAATTTTTAAAGACGATTGTCTTTCTTGGGAATATTCAACGCAAAAGTACTAATCTGTCTGCCTGTCTGTCTGTCCGTACGTTTGCCTGTTTGTCCATTTTTAACGGTCCCACAAACGTCCTTAAACAATACCCCAAACGGCCGACCCCATCAGCAGCGCCCACCAATACTGCTCAAGGTTCCGCGCTCATACTTGTGTGATTGTCAATGAAAAAGCAATTATTGCGCATATCTGAGGCACCATAATGACACGTCAATATTTTGTATGTGTGGTTTTTTACTAAAAAAAGCATACATAGATAATTCAAAGGATCATAAAGTTTATAACGCTCGCTTACAATGCAACGCTCGCACGAAAAGGCAAGTGTTTCCAACGCATTGCTAAGACCACATGGTGGTGGCACCTACCCATCACCTTTCCTTCTACACCTTATCACCTCCGAGACGGCCGCGCACGCCACACGCTTGATTTTCCAAGATAACTGCCAGACAGCGCTCATGTCTCACGTGTGACGTGACTTGATGCGCTCGTAAGCCTCCGGTGCATGCCCGAGGTACTCTAACGCAGCACTTCCAGAATGCCATTCGCCAATTTTGTTGCGCAGAACATCAAATAAACGTTTGTTTACTCTCTCTATACGCAATACTATCATCTTTTGACGACTTTTGCAGTGTAACATGCAGATACAGGGCCTAATTTTTATTCAGAAACAAAATACCGAATCGTTCAGTGACTGAAATTGCAGTGCAGCGCCATGATTATGTTGTATCTGAAACTGATATTGCTAACATCCTTTCAATAATTGTGCGATAAACTTGTTAGCACAAAACCAGTTAGTTCATTTCAACAAAAGCAAACTTGGTGTATTCGTAACAAATTTCCATTTCCTTGGTTATGCTTTTTGGAATCGCTTTGAGAAAAAATAAATGCGTACCAACGCGCGGCGGTTTTTTATCCACAAGAGTGCACTGTAGGCCGTTTTCCTTGCAAATCTGCTGCTCATCGTCGTTACAGATTCCTAGTGGTTTTCCAGCAAGTGGTGAATTTAAAGTGTGGCGGTCTTCTTTGCAAAATACTTTCTAGAATACACCTGAGTATAACATTAGCATTGAATGTTGGAAACAGGATTAATATACCTTAGAAAGTGGAAACAACTTCTCCTATATATTTCGGTTATTCTAATGCGAGGAGGGGTGCAATTGATGTTAGACGCGTTGTATGAGAGTATCTCAAAATTAAAGTTAAAATTTGATACACCTATATTGCGTCGAGAACCTTCATTGATGTACGATACGCAGCGTATACTCGTTATTATTTCTCATTTCGTTTACGATTTATTTTTTTTTGGGTACTGTATCAGCGTAAAGAGAACTTACCAACGCAATGTGCTACATTATCCACAACCGCACATTGTAGGTCATTTTCTTCGCACTGCTTCTGCATTTCATCCTTACATACGTCCGGTCGTTTATCTGTAAGCGATCAATTAAAAAGGGGTCAACTTTAGAGGCCTCGAATGAGCAAGACCTTTAAGCGTCTTAAACATGAAAGTCATACCTTTACAGGCGGCCGTGTTGTTCACTTCGGCGCATCCCTGTCCCATAGCTTTGCATTTCTCCTTCATCTCCGAGTCACACTTTTTCTTATTGGGGTCTGAAAAAACGTCAATCCTATGTAACGCTGGCCCAGAAAATAGGGATATCAGATATTTCACACCTGCGGCTGCCGACTGAATCTAGATTTTTGTGCTGAGCTTTAAATCAGCTCTGCTACACAGAATGTTTGCGGATATTCTGATGATATGCAAGTCGGAGTTTTATGTGACACTCTATCTATCTATCTATCTATCTATCTATCTATCTATCTATCTATCTATCTATCTATCTATCTATCTATCTATCTATCTATCTATCTATCTATCTATCTATCTGTCTGTCTGTCTGTCTGTCTGTCTGTCTGTCTGTCTGTCTGTCTGTCTGTCTGTCTGTCTGTCTGTCTGTCTGTCTATCTATCTATCTATCTATCTATCTATCTATCTATCTATCTATCTATCTATCTATCTATCTATCTATCTATCTATCTATCTATCTATCTATCTATCTATCTATCTATCTATCTATCTATCTATCGATCTGTCTGTCTGTCTATCTATCTATCTATCTATCTATCTATCTATCTATCTATCTATCTATCTATCTATCTATCTATCTATCTGTCTGTCTGTCTGTCTGTCTGTCTGTCTGTCTATCTATCTATCTATCTATCTATCTATCTATCTATCTATCTATCTATCTATCTATCTATCTATCTATCTATCTATCTATCTATCTATCTATCTATCTATCTATCTATCTATCTATCTATCTATCTGTCTGTCTGTCTGTCTGTCTGTCTGTCTGTCTGTCTGTCTGTCTGTCTATCTATCTGTCTGTCTGTCTGTCTGTCTGTCTTTCTGTCTGTCTGTCTGTCTGTCTGTCTGTCTGTGTGTCTGTCTGTCTGTCTGTCTGTCTGTAATAAACTAGCCAAATACCTTCTGGTACTCTGCTAATTCTTCGTTATCTTCTTAATATAAATTTTGGCTTGTTGATTTCGCATGACACAGAAGAGCAGGAATGAGAGTGAGCTATTCGTTTGCAAAATGAAAACAAAAAAGAACGATAGGCCCCGTATCTGCATGTTCGACTGCAAATGTCACTGAAAGACGATAGTGTCCCGTCTTGAGAGAGTGATTAGAATAAAGCATTTATTTGGTGTATTGCGCAAGAGAATCAGTTATTGGGATTCTGAAGGTATTGCGTGAGATATGAGTGTCATCTGTCGGTAATATCAGACAATGAAACTCGGAGGCGCATTTCGCAGATTTCAAAGCAGGTGGCAGCACTGTATTGTCTTTGCAAAGCATGGGAAACTATCCTTTTTCTGCATAGTGGCGCTTTGTCAGCGCAGCGTAATAAAGGCTACAGTTCTTAGCATCACCTATGTATGGCTTTTCTCGTATGAAGAGACATACTGACCTGTTGACATTGTTTCTCAGATATGCGCAATAGTTGCTTTTAAATCGCCCTCATTTGACCGCAGAAACTTGGACAATGTTGGTGGGCGATGTGGATGAGGTCTTACTCGAGTTGTTCTGCTTTACAAACAGATAAATGGACAAATCAATCAACCCGTCCAGCGAGCAAGCGACGGACAGACAGACAGACCAAAATAGTTGCGTTGAAGTATCCCAAGGAAAACTATTGCCTCTATTACTGAAATTCATCGCTCGCGTGGGTTAGGTCTTATCTTTAATCTCGTCTGGTGCGTATTTACCCGGCGCCGTCCACGCCCCCACTGCACATGCTCGCATGACGCAAGTTGGCGTCGCGTGCCAGTCATGCCAGTCGTGCCAGTCGTGTTTTAGTGTCTGCTGCTAAAAACACGACTGCTCGGGCTATTTAACCGTTCATTGGCCACCCCGTATCTGTAGGCACTGGATCGCGCGTTTTAAATTCAGTCAAAGGCGTCTTTATTTGGCTTTTGCTTGACGTTGTTGGCAATGCTTCTCCTGCATTCAATAAACAGGAATAATAAAGTTGAAATAAAATCTAGGCATTCCGAAACCGTACCTACTTATACAACATTCATACGATACACCGACCACTCTGCAACACATTTACTCGTGTTCTCCCTGTGCGAAGATGCGGGCGGCAATTTTTAAAGACGATTGTCTTTCTTGGGAACATTCAACGCAAAAGTACTAATCTGTCTGCCTGTCTGTTTGTCCGTACGTTTGCCTGTTTGTCCATTTTTAACGGTCCCACAAACGTCCTTAAACAATACCCCAAACGGCCGACCCCATCAGCAGCGCCCACCAATACTGCTCAAGGTTCCGCGCTCATACTTGTGTGATTGTCAATGAAAAAGCAATTATTGCGCATATCTGAGACACCATAATGACACGTCAATATTTTATATGTGTGGTTCTTTACTAAAAAAAGCATACATAGATAATTCAAAGGATCATAAAGTTTATAACGCTCGCTCACAATGCAACGCTCGCACGAAAAGGCAAGTGTTTCCAACGCATTGCTAAGACCACATGGTGGTGGCACCTACCCATCACCTTTCCTTCTACACCTTATCACCTCCGAGACGGCCGCGCACGCCACACGCTTGATTTTCCAAGATAACTGCCAGACAGCGCTCATGTCTCACGTGTGACGTGACTTGATGCGCTCGTAAGCCTCCGGTGCATGCTCGAGGTACTCTAACGCAGCACTTCCAGAATGCCATTCGCCAATTTTGTTGCGCAGAACATCAAATAAACGTTTGTTTACTCTCTCTATACGCAATACTATCATCTTTTGACGACTTTTGCAGTGTAACATGCAGATACAGGGCCTAATTTTTAATAAGAAACAAAATACCGAATCGTTCAGTGACTGAAATTGCAGTGCCGCGCCATGATTATGTTGTATCTGAAACTGATATTGCTAACATCCTTTCAATAATTGTGCGATAAACTTGTTAGCTCAAAACCAGTTAGTTCATTTCAACAAAAGGAAACTTGGTGTATTAGTAACAAATTTCCATTTCCTTGGTTATGTTTTTTGGAATCGCTTTGAGAAAAAATAAATGCGTACCAACGCGCGGCGGTTTTTTATCCACAAGAGTGCACTGTAGGCCGTTTTCCTTGCAAATCTGCTGCTCATCGTCGTTACAGATTCCTAGTGGTTTTCCAGCAAGTGGTGAACTTAAAGTGTGGCGGTCTTCTTTGCAAAATACTTTCTAGAATACACCTGAGTATAACATTAGCATTGAATGTTGGAAACAGGATTAATATACCTTGGAAAGTGGAAACAACTTCTCCTATACATTTCGGTTATTCTAATGCGAGGAGAGGTGCAATTGATGTTAGACGCGTTGTATGAGAGTATCTCAAAATTAAAGTTAAAATTTGATACACCTATATTGCGTCGAGAACCTTCATTGATGTACGATACGCAGCGTATACTCGTTATTATTTCTCATTTCGTTTACGATTTATTTTTTTTTCGGGTACTGTATCAGCGTAAAGAGAACTTACCAACGCAATGTGCTACATTATCCACAACCGCACATTGTAGGTCATTTTCTTCGCACTGCTTCTGCATTTCATCCTTACATACGTCCGGTCGTTTATCTGTAAGCGATCAATTAAAAAGGGGTCAACTTTAGAGGCCTCGAATGAGCAAGACCTTTAAGCGTCTTAAACATGAAAGTCATACCTTTACAGGCGGCCGTGTTGTTCACTTCGGCGCATTCCTGTCCCATAGCTTTGCATTTCTCCTTCATCTCCGAGTCACACTTTTTCTTATTGGGGTCTGAAAAAACGTCAATCCTATGTAACGCTGGCCCAGAAAATAGGGATATCAGATATTTCACACCTGCGGCTGCTGACTGAATCTAGATTTTTGTGCTGAGCTTTAAATCAGCTCTGCTACACAGAATGTTTGCGGATATTCTGATGATATGCAAGTCGGAGTTTTATGTGGCACTCTATCTATCTATCTATCTATCTATCTATCTATCTATCTATCTATCTATCTATCTATCTATCTATCTATCTATCTATCTATCTATCTATCTATTTATCTATCTATCTATCTATCTATCTATCTATCTATCTATCTATCTATCTATCTATCTATCTATCTATCTATCTATCTATCTATCTATCTATCTGTCTGTCTGTCTGTCTGTCTGTCTGTCTGTCTGTCTGTCTGTCTGTCTGTCTGTCTGTCTGTAATAAACTAGCCAAATACCTTCTGGTACTCTGCTAATTCTTCGTTATCTTCTTAATATAAATTTTGGCTTGTTGATTTGGCATGACACAGAAGAGCAGGACAGAGAGTGAGCTATTCGTTTGCAAAATGAAAACAAAAAAGAACGATAGGCCCTGTATCTGCATGTTCGACTGCAAATGCCACTGAAAGACGATAGTGTCCCGTCTTGAGAGAGTGATTAGAATAAAGCATTTATTTGGTGTAATGCGCGAGAGAATCGGTTATTGGGATTCTGAAGGCATTGCGTGAGATATGAGTGTCATCTGTCGGTAATATCAGACAATGAAACTCGGAGGCGCATTTCGCAGATTTCAAAGCAGGTGGCAGCACTGTATTGTCTTAGCAAAGCATAGGAAACTGTCCTTTTTCTGCATAGTGGCGCTTTGTCAGCGCAGCGTAATAAAGGCTACAGTTCTTAGCATCACCTATGTATGGCTTTTCTCGTATGAAGAGACATACTGACCTGTTGACATTGTTTCTCAGATATGCGCAATAGTTGCTTTTAAATCGCCCTCATTTGACCGCAGAAACTTGGACAATGTTGGTGGGCGATGTGGATGAGGTCTTACTCGAGTTGTTCTGCTTTACAAACAGATAAACGGACAAATCAATCAACCCATCCAGCGAGCAAGCGACGGACAGACAGACAGACCAAAATAGTTGCGTTGAAGTATCCCAAGGAAAACTATTGCCTCTATTACTGAAATTCATCGCTCGCGTGGGTTAGGTCTTATCTTTAATCTCGTCTGGTGCGTATTTACCCGGCGCCGTCCACGCCCCCACTGCACATGCTCGCATGACGCAAGCTGGCGTCGCGTGCCAGTCATGCCAGTCGTGCCAGTCGTGTTTTAGTGTCTGCTGCTAAAAACACGACTGCTCGGGCTACTTAACCGTTCATTGGCCACCCCGTATCTGTAGGCACTGGATCGCGCGTTTTAAATTCAGTCAAAGGCGTCTTTATTTGGCTTTTGCTTGACGTTGTTGGCAATGCTTCTCCTGCATTCAATAAACAGGAATAATAAAGTTGAAATAAAATCGAGGCATTCCCAAACCGTACCTACTTATACAACATTGATACGATACCCCGACCACTCTGCAACACATTTACTCGTGTTCTCCCTGTGCGAAGATGCGGGCGGCAATTTTTAAAGACGATTGTCTTTCTTGGGAACATTCAACGCAAAAGTACTAATCTGTCTGCCTGTCTGTCTGTCCGTACGTTTGCCTGTTTGTCCATTTTTAACGGTCCCACAAACGTCCTTAAACAATACCCCAAACGGCCGACCCCATCAGCAGCGCCCACCAATACTGCTCAAGGTTCCGCGCTCATACTTGTGTGATTGTCAATGAAAAAGCAATTATTGCGCATATCTGAGGCACCATAATGACACGTCAATATTTTGTATGTGTGGTTTTTTACTAAAAAAAGCATACATAGATAATTCAAAGGATCATAAAGTTTATAACGCTCGCTTACAATGCAACGCTCGCACGAAAAGGCAAGTGTTTCCAACGCATTGCTAAGACCACATGGTGGTGGCACCTCCCCATCACCTTTCCTTCTACACCTTATCACCTCCGAGACGGCCGCGCACGCCACACGCTTGATTTTCCAAGATAACTGCCAGACAGCGCTCATGTCTCACGTGTGACGTGACTTGATGCGCTCGTAAGCCTCCGGTGCATGCTCGAGGTACTCTGACGCAGCACTTGCAGAATGCCATTCGCCAATTTTGTTGCGCAGAACATCAAATAAACGTTTGTTTACTCTCTCTATACGCAATACTATCATCTTTTGACGACTTTTGCAGTGTAACATGCAGATACAGGGCCTAATTTTTAATCAGAAACAAAATACCGAATCGTTCAGTGACTGAAATTGCAGTGCAGCGCCATGATTATGTTGTATCTGAAACTGATATTGCTAACATCCTTTCAATAATTGTGCGATAAACTTGTTAGCTCAAAACCAGTTAGTTCATTTCAACAAAAGCAAACTTGGTGTATTCGTAACAAATTTCCATTTCCTTGGTTATGCTTTTTGGAATCGCTTTGAGAAAAAATAAATGCGTACCAACGCGCGACGGTTTTTTATCCACAAGAGTGCACTGTAGGCCGTTTTCCTTGCAAATCTGCTGCTCATCGTCGTTACAGATTCCTAGTGGTTTTCCAGCAAGTGGTGAATTTAAAGTGTGGCGGTCTTCTTTGCAAAATACTTTCTAGAATACACCTGAGTATAACATTAGCATTGAATGTTGGAAACAGGATTAATATACCTTGGAAAGTGGAAACAACTTCTCCTATACATTTCGGTTATTCTAATGCGAGGAGAGGTGCAATTGATGTTAGACGCGTTGTATGAGAGTATCTCAAAATTAAAGTTAAAATTTGATACACCTATATTGCGTCGAGAACCTTCATTGATGTACGATACGCAGCGTATACTCGTTATTATTTCTCATTTCGTTTACGATTTATTTTTTTTTCGGGTACTGTATCAGCGTAAAGAGAACTTACCAACGCAATGTGCTACATTATCCACAACCGCACATTGTAGGTCATTTTCTTCGCACTGCTTCTGCATTTCATCCTTACATACGTCCTGTCGTTTATCTGTAAGCGATCAATTAAAAAGGGGTCAACTTTAGAGGCCTCGAATGAGCAAGACCTTTAAGCGTCTTAAACATGAAAGTCATACCTTTACAGGCGGCCGTGTTGTTCACTTCGGCGCATTCCTGTCCCATAGCTTTGCATTTCTCCTTCATCTCCGAGTCACACTTTTTCTTATTGGGGTCTGAAAAAACGTCAATCCTATGTAACGCTGGCCCAGAAAATAGGGATATCAGATATTTCACACCTGCGGCTGCCGACTGAATCTAGATTTTTGTGCTCAGCTTTAAATCAGCTCTGATACACAGAATGTTTGCGGATATTCTGATGATATGCAAGTCGGAGTTTTATGTGACACTCTATCTATCTATCTATCTATCTATCTATCTATCTATCTATCTATCTATCTATCTATCTATCTATCTATCTATCTATCTATCTATCTATCTATCTATCTATCTATCTATCTATCTATCTATCTGTCTATCTGTCTATCTGTCTGTCTGTCTGTCTGTCTGTCTGTCTGTCTGTCTGTCTATCTATCTATCTATCTATCTATCTATCTATCTATCTATCTATCTATCTATCTATCTATCTATCTATCTATCTATCTATCTATCTATCTATCTATCTATCTATCTATCTATCTATCTGTCTGTCTGTCTGTCTGTCTGTCTGTCTGTCTGTCTGTCTGTCTCTCTGTCTGTCTGTCTGTCTGTCTGTCTGTCTGTCTGTCTGTCTGTCTGTCTGTCTGTCTGTCTGTAATAAACTAGCCAAATACCATCTGGTACTCTGCTAATTCTTCGTTATCTTCTTAATATAAATTTTGGCTTGTTGATTTGGCATGACACAGAAGAGCTGGACAGAGTGAGCTATTCGTTTGCAAAATGAAAACAAAAAAGAACGATAGGCCCCGTGTCTGCATGTTCGACTGCAAATGTCACTGAAAGACGATAGTGTCCCGTCTTGAGAGAGTGATTAGAATAAAGCATTTATTTGGTGTATTGCGCGAGAGAATCGGTTATTGGGATTCTGAAGGCATTGCGTGAGATATGAGTGTCATCTGTCGGTAATATCAGACAATGAAACTCGGAGGCGCATTTCGCAGATTTCAAAGCAGGTGGCAGCACTGTATTGTCTTAGCAAAGCATAGGAAACTATCCTTTTTCTGCATACTGGCGCTTTGTCAGCGCAGCGTAATAAAGGCTACAGTTCTTAGCATCACCTATGTATGGCTTTTCTCGTATGAAGAGACATACTGACCTGTTGACATTGTTTCTCAGATATGCGCAATAGTTGCTTTTAAATCGCCCTCATTTGACCGCAGAAACTTGGACAATGTTGGTGGGCGATGTGGATGAGGTCTTACTCGAGTTGTTCTGCTTTACAAACAGATAAACGGACAAATCAATCAACCCATCCAGCGAGCAAGCGACGGACAGACAAACAGACCAAAATAGTTGCGTTGAAGTATCCCAAGGAAAACTATTGCCTCTATTACTGAAATTCATCGCTCGCGTGGGTTAGGTCTTATCTTTAATCTCGTCTGGTGCGTATTTACCCGGCGCCGTCCACGCCCCCACTGCACATGCTCGCATGACGCAAGCTGGCGTCGCGTGCCAGTCATGCCAGTCGTGCCAGTCGTGTTTTAGTGTCTGCTGCTAAAAACACGACTGCTCGGGCTACTTAACCGTTCATTGGCCACCCCGTATCTGTAGGCACTGGATCGCGCGTTTTAAATTCAGTCAAAGGCGTCTTTATTTGGCTTTCGCTTGACGTTGTTGGCAATGCTTCTCCTGCATTCAATAAGCAGGAATAATAAAGTTGAAATAAAATCTAGGCATTCCCAAACCGTACCTACTTATACAACATTCATACGATACCCCGACCACTCTGCAACACATTTACTCGTGGTCTCCCTGTGCGAAGATGCGGGCGGCAATTTTTAAAGACGATTGTCTTTCTTGGGAACATTCAACGCAAAAGTACTAATCTGTCTGCCTGTCTGTCTGTCCGTACGTTTGCCTGTTTGTCCATTTTTAACGGTCCAAAAAACGTCATTAAACAATACCCCAAACGGCCGACCCCATCAGCAGCGCCCACCAATATTGCTCAAGGTTCCGCGCTCATGCTTGCGTGATTGTCAATTAAAAAGCAATTATTGCGCATATCTGAGGCACCATAATGACACGTCAATATTTTGTATGTGTGGTTTTTTACTAAAAAAAGCATACATAGATAATTCAAAGGATCATAAAGTTTATAACGCTCGCTTACAATGCAACGCTCGCACGAAAAGGCAAGTGTTTCCAACGCATTGCTAAGACCACATGGTGGTGGCACCTACCCATCACCTTTCCTTCTACACCTTATCACCTCCGAGACGGCCGCGCACGCCACACGCTTGATTTTCCAAGATAACTGCCAGACAGCGCTCATGTCTCACGTCTGACGTGACTTGATGCACTCGTAAGCCTCCGGTGCATGCTCGAGGTACTCTAACGCAGCACTTCCAGAATGCCATTCGCCAATTTTGTTGCGCAGAACATCAAATAAACGTTTGTTTACTCTCTCTATACGCAATACTATCATCTTTTGACGACTTTTGCAGTGTAACATGCAGATACAGGGCCTAATTTTTAATCAGAAACAGAATACCGAATCGTTCAGTGACTGAAATTGCAGTGCAGCGCCATGATTATGTTTTATCTGAAACTGATATTGCTAACATCCTTTCAATAATTGTGCGATAAACTTGTTAGCTCAAAACCAGTTAGTTCATTTCAACAAAAGCAAACTTGGTGTATTCGTAACGAATTTCCATTTCCTTGGTTATGCTTTTTGGAATCGCTTTGAGAAAAAATAAATGCGTACCAACGCGCGGCGGTTTTTTATCCACAAGAGTGCACTGTAGGCCGTTTTCCTTGCAAATCTGCTGCTCATCGTCGTTACAGATTCCTAGTGGTTTTCCAGCAAGTGGTGAATTTAAAGTGTGGCGGTCTTCTTTGCAAAATACTTTCTAGAATACACCTGAGTATAACATTAGCATTGAATGTTGGAAACAGGATTAATATACCTTGGAAAGTGGAAACAACTTCTCCTATACATTTCGGTTATTCTAATGCGAGGAGAGGTGCAATTGATGTTAGACGCGTTGTATGAGAGTATCTCAAAATTAAAGTTAAAATTTGATACACCTATATTGCGTCGAGAACCTTCATTGATGTACGATACGCAGCGTATACTCGTTATTATTTCTCATTTTGTTTACGATTTATTTTTTTTTTTCGGGTACTGTATCAGCGTAAAGAGAACTTACCAACGCAATGTGCTACATTATCCACAACCGCACATTGTAGGTCATTTTCTTCGCACTGCTTCTGCATTTCATCCTTACATACGTCCGGTCGTTTATCTGTAAGCGATCAATTAAAAAGGGGTCAACTTTAGAGGCCTCGAATGAGCAAGACCTTTAAGCGTCTTAAACATGAAAGTCATACCTTTACAGGCGGCCGTGTTGTTCACTTCGGCGCATTCCTGTCCCATAGCTTTGCATTTCTCCTTCATCTCCGAGTCGCACTTTTTCTTATTGGGGTCTGAAAAAACGTCAATCCTATGTAACGCTGGCCCAGAAAATAGGGATATCAGATATTTTACACCTGCGGCTGCCGACTGAATCTAGATTTTTGTGCTGAGCTTTAAATCAGCTCTGCTACACAGAATGTTTGCGGATATTCTGATGATATGCAAGTCGGAGTTTTATGTGACACTCTATCTATCTATCTATCTATCTATCTATCTATCTATCTATCTATCTATCTATCTATCTATCTATCTATCTATCTATCGGTCTATCTGTCTGTCGGTCTGTCTGTCTGTCTGTCTGTCTGTCTATCTATCTATCTATCTATCTATCTATCTATCTATCTATCTATCTATCTATCTATCTATCTATCTATCTATCTATCTATCTATCTATCTATCTATCTATCTATCTATCTATCTATCTATCTATCTATCTATCTATCTATCTATCTATCTATCTGTCTATCTATCTGTCTGTCTGTCTGTCTGTCTGTCTGTCTGTCTGTAATAAACTAGCCAAATACCTTCTGGTACTCTGCTAATTCTTCGTTCTATCTATCTATCTATCTATCTATCTATCTGTCTATCTATCTATCTATCTATCTATCTATCTATCTATCTATCTGTCTATCTATCTGTCTGTCTGTCTGTCTGTCTGTCTGTCTGTAATAAACTAGCCAAATACCTTCTGGTACTCTGCTAATTCTTCGTTATCTTCTTAATATAAATTTTGGCTTGTTGATTTGGCATGACACAGAAGAGCAGGACAGAGAGTGAGCTATTCGTTTGCAAAATGAAAACAAAAAAGAACGATAGGCCCCGTATCTGCATGTTCGACTGCAAATGTCACTGAAAGACGATAGTGTCCCGTCTTGAGAGAGTGATTAGAATAAAGCATTTATTTGGTGTATTGCGCGAGAGAATCGGTTATTGGGATTCTGAAGGCATTGCGTGAGATATGAGTGTCATCTGTCGGTAATATCAGACAATGAAACTCGGAGGCGCATTTCGCAGATTTCAAAGCAGGTGGCAGCACTGTATTGTCTTAGCATAGCATAGGAAACTATCCTTTTTCTGCATAGTGGCGCTTTGTCAGCGCAGCGTAATAAAGGCTACAGTTCTTAGCATCACCTATGTATGGCTTTTCTCGTATGAAGAGACATACTGACCTGTTGACATTGTTTCTCAGATATGCGCAATAGTTGCTTTTAAATCGCCCTCATTTGACCGCAGAAACTTGGACAATGTTGGTGGGCGATGTGGATGAGGTCTTACTCGAGTTGTTCTGCTTTACAAACAGATAAACGGACAAATCAATCAACCCATCCAGCGAGCAAGCGACGGACAGACAGACAGACAGACCAAAATAGTTGCGTTGAAGTATCCCAAGGAAAACTATTGCCTCTATTACTGAAATTCATCGCTCGCGTGGGTTAGGTCTTATCTTTAATCTCGTCTGGTGCGTATTTACCCGGCGCCGTCCACGCCCCCACTGCACATGCTCGCATGACGCAAGCTGGCGTCGCGTGCCAGTCATGCCAGTCGTGCCAGTTGTGTTTTAGTTTCTGCTGCTAAAAACACGACTGCTCGGGCTACTTAACCGTTCATTGGCCACCCCGTATCTGTAGGCACTGGATCGCGCGTTTTAAATTCAGTCAAAGGCGTCTTTATTTGGCTTTTGCTTGACGTTGTTGGCAATGCTTCTCCTGCATTCAATAAACAGGAATAATAAAGTTGAAATAAAATCTAGGCATTCCCAAACCGTACCTACTTATACAACATTCATACGATACCCCGACCACTCTGCAACACATTTACTCGTGTTCTCCCTGTGCGAAGATGCGGGCGGCAATTTTTAAAGACGATTGTCTTTCTTGGGAACATTCAACGCAAAAGTACTAATCTGTCTGCCTGTCTGTCTGTCCGTACGTTTGCCTGTTTTTCCATTCTTAACGGTCCCACAAACGTCCTTAAACAATACCCCAAACGGCCGACCCCATCAGCAGCGCCCACCAATACTGCTAGAGGTTCCGCGCTCATACTTGTGTGATTGTCAATGAAAAAGCAATTATTGCGCATATCTGAGGCACCATAATGACACGTCAATATTTTGTATGTGTGGTTTTTTACTAGAAAAAGCATACATAGATAATTCAAAGGATCATAAAGTTTATAACGCTCGCTTACAATGCAACGCTCGCACGAAAAGGCAAGTGTTTCCAACGCATTGCTAAGACCACATGGTGGTGGCACCTACCCATCACCTTTCCTTCTACACCTTATTACCTCCGAGACGGCCGCGCACGCCACACGCTTGATTTTCCAAGATAACTGCCAGACAGCGCTCATGTCTCACGTGTGACGTGACTTGATGCGCTCGTAAGCCTCCGGTGCATGCTCGAGGTACTCTAACGCAGCACTTCCAGAATGCCATTCGCCAATTTTGTTGCGCAGAACATCAAATAAACGTTTGTTTACTCTCTCTATACGCAATACTATCACCTTTTGACGACTTTTGCAGTGTAACATGCAGATACAGGGCCTAATTTTTAATCAGAAACAAAATACCGAATCGTTCAGTGACTGAAATTGCAGTGCAGCGCCATGATTATGTTGTATCTGAAACTGATATTGCTAACATCCTTTCAATAATTGTGCGATAAACTTGTTAGCTCAAAACCAGTTAGTTCATTTCAACAAAAGCAAACTTGGTGTATTCGTAACAAATTTCCATTTCCTTGGTTATGCTTTTTGGAATCGCTTTGAGAAAAAATAAATGCGTACCAACGCGCGGCGGTTTTTTATCCACAAGAGTGCACTGTTGGCCGTTTTCCTTGCAAATCTGCTGCTCATCGTCGTTACAGATTCCTAGTGGTTTTCCAGCAAGTGGTGAATTTAAAGTGTGGCGGTCTTCTTTGCAAAATACTTTCTAGAATACACCTGAGTATAACATTAGCATTGAATGTTGGAAACAGGATTAATATACCTTGGAAAGTGGAAACAACTTGTCCTATACATTTCGGTTATTCTAATGCGAGGAGAGGTGCAATTGATGTTAGACGCGTTGTATGAGAGTATCTCAAAATTAAAGTTAAAATTTGATACACCTATATTGCGTCGAGAACCTTCATTGATGTACGATACGCAGCGTATACTCGTTATTATTTCTCATTTCGTTTACGATTTATTTTTTTTTCGGGTACTGTATCAGCGTAAAGAGAACTTACCAACGCAATGTGCTACATTATCCACAACCGCACATTGTAGGTCATTTTCTTCGCACTGCTTCTGCATTTCATCCTTACATACGTCCTGTCGTTTATCTGTAAGCGATCAATTAAAAAGGGGTCAACTTTAGAGGCCTCGAATGAGCAAGACCTTTAAGCGTCTTAAACATGAAAGTCATACCTTTACAGGCGGCCGTGTTGTTCACTTCGGCGCATTCCTGTCCCATAGCTTTGCATTTCTCCTTCATCTCCGAGTCACACTTTTTCTTATTGGGGTCTGAAAAAACGTCAATCCTATGTAACGCTGGCCCAGAAAATAGGGATATCAGATATTTCACACCTGCGGCTGCCGACTGAATCTAGATTTTTGTGCTGAGCTTTAAATCAGCTCTGCTACACAGAATGTTTGCGGATATTCTGATGATATGCAAGTCGGAGTTTTATGTGACACTCTATCTATCTATCTATCTATCTATCTATCTATCTATCTATCTATCTATCTATCTATCTATCTATCTATCTATCTATCTATCTATCTATCTATCTATCTATCTATCTATCTATTTATCTATCTATCTGTCTATCTGTCTATCTGTCTGTCTGTCTGTCTGTCTGTCTGTCTGTCTGTCTGTCTGTCTGTCTGTCTGTCTGTCTATCTATCTATCTATCTATCTATCTATCTATCTATCTATCTATCTATCTGTCTGTCTGTCTGTCTGTCTGTCTGTCTGTCTCTCTGTCTGTCTGTCTGTCTGTCTGTCTGTCTGTCTGTCTGTCTGTCTGTCTGTCTGTCTGTCTGTAATAAACTAGCCAAATACCATCTGGTACTCTGCTAATTCTTCGTTATCTTCTTAATATAAATTTTGGCTTGTTGATTTGGCATGACACAGAAGAGCAGGACAGAGTGAGCTATTCGTTTGCAAAATGAAAACAAAAAAGAACGATAGGCCCCGTATCTGCATGTTCGACTGCAAATGTCACTGAAAGATGATAGTGTCCCGTCTTGAGAGAGTGATTAGAATAAAGCATTTATTTGGTGTATTGCGCGAGAGAATCGGTTATTGGGATTCTGAAGGCATTGCGTGAGATATGAGTGTCATCTGTCGGTAATATCAGACAATGAAACTCGGAGGCGCATTTCGCAGATTTCAAAGCAGGTGGCAGCACTGTATTGTCTTAGCAAAGCATAGGAAACTATCCTTTTTCTGCATACTGGCGCTTTGTCAGCGCAGCGTAATAAAGGCTACAGTTCTTAGCATCACCTATGTATGGCTTTTCTCGTATGAAGAGACATACTGACCTGTTGACATTGTTTCTCAGATATGCGCAATAGTTGCTTTTAAATCGCCCTCATTTGACCGCAGAAACTTGGACAATGTTGGTGGGTGATGTGGATGAGGTCTTACTCGAGTTGTTCTGCTTTACAAACAGATAAACGGACAAATCAATCAACCCATCCAGCGAGCAAGCGACGGACAGACAAACAGACCAAAATAGTTGCGTTGAAGTATCCCAAGGAAAACTATTGCCTCTATTACTGAAATTCATCGCTCGCGTGGGTTAGGTCTTATCTTTAATCTCGTCTGGTGCGTATTTACCCGGCGCCGTCCACGCCCCCACTGCACATGTTCGCATGACGCAAGCTGGCGTCGCGTGCCAGTCATGCCAGTCGTGCCAGTCGTGTTTTAGTGTCTGCTGCTAAAAACACGACTGCTCGGGCTACTTAACCGTTCATTGGCCACCCCGTATCTGTAGGCACTGGATCGCGCGTTTTAAATTCAGTCAAAGGCGTCTTTATTTGGCTTTCGCTTGACGTTGTTGGCAATGCTTCTCCTGCATTCAATAAGCAGGAATAATAAAGTTGAAATAAAATCTAGGCATTCCCAAACCGTACCTACTTATACAACATTCATACGATACCCCGACCACTCTGCAACACATTTACTCGTGGTCTCCCTGTGCGAAGATGCGGGCGGCAATTTTTAAAGACGATTGTCTTTCTTGGGAACATTCAACGCAAAAGTACTAATCTGTCTGCCTGTCTGTCTGTCCGTACGTTTGCCTGTTTGTCCATTTTTAACGGTCCAAAAAACGTCATTAAACAATACCCCAAACGGCCGACCCCATCAGCAGCGCCCACCAATATTGCTCAAGGTTCCGCGCTCATGCTTGCGTGATTGTCAATTAAAAAGCAATTATTGCGCATATCTGAGGCACCATAATGACACGTCAATATTTTGTATGTGTGGTTTTTTACTAAAAAAAGCATACATAGATAATTCAAAGGATCATAAAGTTTATAACGCTCGCTTACAATGCAACGCTCGCACGAAAAGGCAAGTGTTTCCAACGCATTGCTAAGACCACATGGTGGTGGCACCTACCCATCACCTTTCCTTCTACACCTTATCACCTCCGAGACGGCCGCGCACGCCACACGCTTGATTTTCCAAGATAACTGCCAGACAGCGCTCATGTCTCACGTCTGACGTGACTTGATGCACTCGTAAGCCTCCGGTGCATGCTCGAGGTACTCTAACGCAGCACTTCCAGAATGCCATTCGCCAATTTTGTTGCGCAGAACATCAAATAAACGTTTGTTTACTCTCTCTATACGCAATACTATCATCTTTTGACGACTTTTGCAGTGTAACATGCAGATACAGGGCCTAATTTTTAATCAGAAACAGAATACCGAATCGTTCAGTGACTGAAATTGCAGTGCAGCGCCATGATTATGTTTTATCTGAAACTGATATTGCTAACATCCTTTCAATAATTGTGCGATAAACTTGTTAGCTCAAAACCAGTTAGTTCATTTCAACAAAAGCAAACTTGGTGTATTCGTAACGAATTTCCATTTCCTTGGTTATGCTTTTTGGAATCGCTTTGAGAAAAAGTAAATGCGTACCAACGCGCGGCGGTTTTTTATCCACAAGAGTGCACTGTAGGCCGTTTTCCTTGCAAATCTGCTGCTCATCGTCGTTACAGATTCCTAGTGGTTTTCCAGCAAGTGGTGAATTTAAAGTGTGGCGGTCTTCTTTGCAAAATACTTTCTAGAATACACCTGAGTATAACATTAGCATTGAATGTTGGAAACAGGATTAATATACCTTGGAAAGTGGAAACAACTTCTCCTATACATTTCGGTTATTCTAATGCGAGGAGAGGTGCAATTGATGTTAGACGCGTTGTATGAGAGTATCTCAAAATTAAAGTTAAAATTTGATACACCTATATTGCGTCGATAACCTTCATTGATGTACGATACGCAGCGTATACTCGTTATTATTTCTCATTTCGTTTACGATTTATTTTTTTTTTCGGGTACTGTATCAGCGTAAAGAGAACTTACCAACGCAATGTGCTACATTATCCACAACCGCACATTGTAGGTCATTTTCTTCGCACTGCTTCTGCATTTCATCCTTACATACGTCCGGTCGTTTATCTGTAAGCGATCAATTAAAAAGGGGTCAACTTTAGAGGCCTCGAATGAGCAAGACCTTTAAGCGTCTTAAACATGAAAGTCATACCTTTACAGGCGGCCGTGTTGTTCACTTCGGCGCATTCCTGTCCCATAGCTTTGCATTTCTCCTTCATCTCCGAGTCGCACTTTTTCTTATTGGGGTCTGAAAAAACGTCAATCCTATGTAACGCTGGCCCAGAAAATAGGGATATCAGATATTTCACACCTGCGGCTGCCGACTGAATCTAGATTTTTGTGCTGAGCTTTAAATCAGCTCTGCTACACAGAATGTTTGCGGATATTCTGATGATATGCAAGTCGGAGTTTTATGTGACACTCTATCTATCTATCTATCTATCTATCTATCTATCTATCTATCTATCTATCTATCTATCTATCTATCTATCTATCTATCTATCTATCTATCTATCTATCTATCTATCTATCTATCTATCTATCTATCTATCTATCTATCTATCTATCTATCTATCTATCTATCTATCTATCGGTCTATCTGTCTGTCGGTCTGTCTGTCTGTCTGTCTGTCTGTCTGTCTGTCTATCTATCTATCTATCTATCTATCTATCTATCTATCTATCTATCTATCTATCTATCTATCTATCTATCTATCTATCTATCTATCTATCTATCTATCTATCTATCTATCTATCTATCTGTCTATCTATCTGTCTGTCTGTCTGTCTGTCTGTCTGTCTGTCTGTCTGTAATAAACTAGCCAAATACCTTCTGGTACTCTGCTAATTCTTCGTTATCTTCTTAATATAAATTTTGGCTTGTTGATTTGGCATGACACAGAAGAGCAGGACAGAGAGTGAGCTATTCGTTTGCAAAATGAAAACAAAAAAGAACGATAGGCCCCGTATCTGCATGTTCGACTGCAAATGTCACTGAAAGACGATAGTGTCCCGTCTTGAAAGAGTGATTAGAATAAAGCATTTATTTGGTGTATTGCGCGAGAGAATCGGTTATTGGGATTCTGAAGGCATTGCGTGAGATATGAGTGTCATCTGTCGGTAATATCAGACAATGAAACTCGGAGGCGCATTTCGCAGATTTCAAAGCAGGTGGCAGCACTGTATTGTCTTAGCATAGCATAGGAAACTATCCTTTTTCTGCATAGTGGCGCTTTGTCAGCGCAGCGTAATAAAGGCTACAGTTCTTAGCATCACCTATGTATGGCTTTTCTCGTATGAAGAGACATACTGACCTGTTGACATTGTTTCTCAGATATGCGCAATAGTTGCTTTTAAATCGCCCTCATTTGACCGCAGAAACTTGGACAATGTTGGTGGGCGATGTGAATGAGGACTTACTCGAGTTGTTCTGCTTTACAAACAGATAAATGGACAAATCAATCAACCCATCTAGCGAGCAAGCGACGGACAGACAGACAGACAGACCAAAATAGTTGCGTTGAAGTATCCCAAGGAAAACTATTGCCTCTATTACTGAAATTCATCGCTCGCGTGGGTTAGGTCTTATCTTTAATCTCGTCTGGTGCGTATTTACCCGGCGCCGTCCACGCCCCCACTGCACATGCTCGCATGACGCAAGCTGGCGTCGCGTGCCAGTCATGCCAGTCGTGCCAGTCGTGTTTTAGTTTCTGCTGCTAAAAACACGACTGCTCGGGCTACTTAACCGTTCATTGGCCACCCCGTATCTGTAGGCACTGGATCGCGCGTTTTAAATTCAGTCAAAGGCGTCTTTATTTGGCTTTTGCTTGACGTTGTTGGCAATGCTTCTCCTGCATTCAATAAACAGGAATAATAAAGTTGAAATAAAATCTAGGCATTCCCAAACCGTACCTACTTATACAACATTCATACGATACCCCGACCACTCTGCAACACATTTACTCGTGTTCTCCCTGTGCGAAGATGCGGGCGGCAATTTTTAAAGACGATTGTCTTTCTTGGGAACATTCAACGCAAAAGTACTAATCTGTCTGCCTGTCTGTCTGTCCGTACGTTTGCCTGTTTGTCCATTTTTAACGGTCCCACAAACGTCCTTAAACAATACCCCAAACGGCCGACCCCATCAGCAGCGCCCACCAATACTGCTCAAAGTTCCGCGCTCATACTTGTGTGATTGTCAATGAAAAAGCAATTATTACGCATATCTGAGGCACCATAATGACACGTCAATATTTTGTATGTGTGGTTTTTTACTAAAAAAAGCATACATAGATAATTCAAAGGATCATAAAGTTTATAACGCTCGCTTACAATGCAACGCTCGCACGAAAAGGCAAGTGTTTCCAACGCATTGCTAAGACCACATGGTGGTGGCACCTACCCATCACCTTTCCTTCTACACCTTATCACCTCCGAGACGGCCGCGCACGCCACACGCTTGATTTTCCAAGATAACTGCCAGACAGCGCTCATGTCTCACGTGTGACGTGACTTGATGCGCTCGTAAGCCTCCGGTGCATGCTCGAGGTACTCTAACGCAGCACTTCCAGAATGCCATTCGCCAATTTTGTTGCGCAGAACATCAAATAAACGTTTGTTTACTCTCTCTATACGCAATACTATCATCTTTTGACGACTTTTGCAGTGTAACATGCAGATACAGGGCCTAATTTTTAATCAGAAACAAAATACCGAATCGTTCAGTGACTGAAATTGCAGTGCAGCGCCATGATTATGTTGTATCTGAAACTGATATTGCTAACATCCTTTCAATAATTGTGCGATAAACTTGTTAGCTCAAAACCAGTTAGTTCATTTCAACAAAAGCAAACTTGGTGTATTCGTAACAAATTTCCATTTCCTTGGTTATGCTTTTTGGAATCGCTTTGAGAAAAAATAAATGCGTACCAACGCGCGGCGGTTTTTTATCCACAAGAGTGCACTGTAGGCCGTTTTCCCTGCAAATCTGCTGCTCATCGTCGTTACAGATTCCTAGTGGTTTTCCAGCAAGTGGTGAATTTAAAGTGTGGCGGTCTTCTTTGCAAAATACTTTCTAGAATACACCTGAGTATAACATTAGCATTGAATGTTGGAAACAGGATTAATATACCTTGGAAAGTGGAAACAACTTCTCCTATACATTTCGGTTATTCTAATGCGAGGAGAGGTGCAATTGATGTTAGACGCGTTGTATGAGAGTATCTCAAAATTAAAGTTAAAATTTGATACACCTATATTGCGTCGAGAACCTTCATTGATGTACGATACGCAGCGTATACTCGTTATTATTTCTCATTTCGTTTACGATTTATTTTTTTTTCGGGTACTGTATCATGGTAAAGAGAACTTACCAACGCAATGTGCTACATTATCCACAACCGCACATTGTAGGTCATTATCTTCGCACTGCTTCTGCATTTCATCCTTACATACGTCCGGTCGTTTATCTGTAAGCGATCAATTAAAAAGGGGTCAACTTTAGAGGCCTCGAATGAGCAAGACCTTTAAGCGTCTTAAACATGAAAGTCATACCTTTACAGGCGGCCGTGTTGTTCACTTCGGCGCATTCCTGTCCCATAGCTTTGCATTTCTCCTTCATCTCCGAGTCACACTTTTTCTTATTGGGGTCTGAAAAAACGTCAATCCTATGTAACGCTGGCCCAGAAAATAGGGATATCAGATATTTCACACCTGCGGCTGCCGACTGAATCTAGATTTTTGTGCTGAGCTTTAAATCAGCTCTGCTACACAGAATGTTTGCGGATATTCTGATGATATGCAAGTCGGAGTTTTATGTGACACTCTATCTATCTATCTATCTATCTATCTATCTATCTATCTATCTATCTATCTATCTATCTATCTATCTATCTATCTATCTATCTATCTATCTATCTATCTATCTATCTATCTATCTATCTATCTATCTATCTATCTATCTATCTATCTATCTGTCTGTCTGTCTGTCTGTCTGTCTGTCTGTCTGTCTGTCTGTCTGTCTGTCTGTCTGTCTGTCTATCTATCTATCTATCTATCTATCTATCTATCTATCTATCTATCTGTCTGTCTGTCTGTCTGTCTGTCTGTCTGTCTGTCTGTCTGTCTGTCTGTCTGTCTGTCTGTCTGTCTGTCTGTCTGTCTGTCTCTCTGTAATAAACTAGCCAAATACCTTCTGGTACTCTGCTAATTCTTCGTTATCTTAATATAAATTTTGGCTTGTTGATTTGGCATGACACAGAAGAGCAGGACAGAGAGTGAGCTATTCGTTTGCAAAATGAAAACAAAAAAGAACGATAGGCTCCGTATCGGCATGTTCGACTGCAAATGTCACTGAAAGACGATAGGGTACCGTCTTGAGAGAGTGATTAGAATAAAGCATTTATTTGGTGTATTGCGCGAAAGAATGGGTTATTGGTATTCTGAAGGCATTGCGTGAGATATGAGTGTCATCTGTCGGTAATATCAGACAATGAAACTCGGAGGCGCATTTCGCAGATTTCAAAGCAGGTGGCAGCACTGTATTGTCTTAGCATAGCATAGGAAACTATCCTTTTTCTGCATAGTGGCGCTTTGTCAGCGCAGCGTAATAAAGGCTACAGTTCTTAGCATCACCTATGTATGGCTTTTCTCGTATGAAGAGACATACTGACCTGTTGACATTGTTTCTCAGATATGCGCAATAGTTGCTTTTAAATCGCCCTCATTTGACCGCAGAAACTTGGACAATGTTGGTGGGCGATGTGGATGAGGTCTTACTCGAGTTGTTCTGCTTTACAAACAGATAAACGGACAAATCAATCAACCCATCCAGCGAGCAAGCGACGGACAGACAGACAGACCAAAATAGTTGCGTTGAAGTATCCCAAGGAAAACTATTGCCTCTATTACTGAAATTCATCGCTCGCGTGGGTTAGGTCTTATCTTTAATCTCGTCTGGTGCGTATTTACCCGGCGCCGTCCACGCCCCCACTGCACATGCTCGCATGACGCAAGCTGGCGTCGCGTGCCAGTCATGCCAGTCGTGCCAGTCGTGTTTTAGTGTCTGCTGCTAAAAACACGACTGCTCGGGCTACTTAACCGTTCATTCGCCACCCCGTATCTGTAGGCACTGGATCGCGCGTTTTAAATTCAGTCAAAGGCGTCTTTATTTGGCTTTTGCTTGACGTTGTTGGCAATGCTTCTCCTGCATTCAATAAACAGGAATAATAAAGTTGAAATAAAATCTAGGCATTCCCAAACCGTACCTACTTATACAACATTCATACGATACCCCGACCACTCTGCAACACATTTACTCGTGTTCTCCCTGTGCGAAGATGCGGGCGGCAATTTTTAAAGACGATTGTCTTTCTTGGGAACATTCAACGCAAAAGTACTAATCTGTCTGCCTGTCTGTCTGTCCGTACGTTTGCCTGTTTTTCCATTCTTAACGGTCCCACAAACGTCCTTAAACAATACCCCAAACGGCCGACCCCATCAGCAGCGCCCACCAATACTGCTAGAGGTTCCGCGCTCATACTTGTGTGATTGTCAATGAAAAAGCAATTATTGCGCATATCTGAGGCACCATAATGACACGTCAATATTTTGTATGTGTGGTTTTTTACTAGAAAAAGCATACATAGATAATTCAAAGGATCATAAAGTTTATAACGCTCGCTTACAATGCAACGCTCGCACGAAAAGGCAAGTGTTTCCAACGCATTGCTAAGACCACATGGTGGTGGCACCTACCCATCACCTTTCCTTCTACACCTTATTACCTCCGAGACGGCCGCGCACGCCACACGCTTGATTTTCCAAGATAACTGCCAGACAGCGCTCATGTCTCACGTGTGACGTGACTTGATGCGCTCGTAAGCCTCCGGTGCATGCTCGAGGTACTCTAACGCAGCACTTCCAGAATGCCATTCGCCAATTTTGTTGCGCAGAACATCAAATAAACGTTTGTTTACTCTCTCTATACGCAATACTATCACCTTTTGACGACTTTTGCAGTGTAACATGCAGATACAGGGCCTAATTTTTAATCAGAAACAAAATACCGAATCGTTCAGTGACTGAAATTGCAGTGCAGCGCCATGATTATGTTGTATCTGAAACTGATATTGCTAACATCCTTTCAATAATTGTGCGATAAACTTGTTAGCTCAAAACCAGTTAGTTCATTTCAACAAAAGCAAACTTGGTGTATTCGTAACAAATTTCCATTTCCTTGGTTATGCTTTTTGGAATCGCTTTGAGAAAAAATAAATGCGTACCAACGCGCGGCGGTTTTTTATCCACAAGAGTGCACTGTAGGCCGTTTTCCTTGCAAATCTGCTGCTCATCGTCGTTACAGATTCCTAGTGGTTTTCCAGCAAGTGGTGAATTTAAAGTGTGGCGGTCTTCTTTGCAAAATACTTTCTAGAATACACCTGAGTATAACATTAGCATTGAATCTTGGAAACAGGATTATTATACCTTGCAAAGTGGAAACAACTTCTCCTATACATTTCGGTTATTCTAATGCGAGGAGAGGTGCAATTGATGTTAGACGCGTTGTATGAGAGCATCTCAAAATAAAAGTTAAAATTTGATACACCTATATTGCGTCGAGAACCTTCATTGATGTACGATACGCAGCGTATGGTCGTTATTATTTCTCATTTCGTTTACGATTTTTTTTTCGGGTACTGTATCAGCGTAAAGAGAACTTACCAACGCAATGTGCTACATTATCCACAACCGCACATTGTAGGTCATTTTCTTCGCACTGCTTCTGCATTTCATCCTTACATACGTCCGGTCGTTTATCTGTAAGCGATCAATTAAAAAGGGGTCAACTTTAGAGGCCTCGAATGAGCAAGACCTTTAAGCGTCTTAAACATGAAAGTCATACCTTTACAGGCGGCCGTGTTGTTCACTTCGGCGCATTCCTGTCCCATAGCTTTGCATTTCTCCTTCATCTCCGAGTCACACTTTTTCTTATTGGGGTCTGAAAAAACGTCAATCCTATGTAACGCTGGCCCAGAAAATAGGGATATCAGATATTTCACACCTGCGGCTGCCGACTGAATCTAGATTTTTGTGCTGAGCTTTAAATCAGCTCTGCTACACAGAATGTTTGCGGATATTCTGATGATATGCAAGTCGGAGTTTTATGTGACACTCTATCTATCTATCTATCTATCTATCTATCTATCTATCTATCTATCTATCTATCTATCTATCTATCTATCTATCTATCTATCTATCTATCTATCTATCTATCTATCTATCTATCTATCTATCTATCTATCTATCTATCTATCTATCTATCTATCTATCTATCTATCTATCTATCTATCTATCTTTCTATGTATCTATCTATCTATCTATCTATCTATCTATCTATCTATCTATCTATCTATCTATCTATCTATCTATCTGTCTGTCTGTCTGTCTGTCTGTCTGTCTCTCTGTCTGTCTGTCTGTCTGTCTGTCTGTCTGTCTGTCTGTCTGTCTGTCTGTCTGTCTGTCTATCTATCTATCTATCTATCTATCTATCTATCTATCTATCTATCTATCTATCTATCTATCTATCTATCTATCTATCTATCTATCTATCTATCTATCTATCTATCTATCTATCTATCTATCTATCTGTCTGTCTGTCTGTCTGTCTGTCTGTCTGTCTGTCTGTCTGTCTGTCTGTCTGTCTGTAATAAACTAGCCAAATACCTTCTGGTACTCTGCTAATTCTTCGTTATCTTCTTAATATAAATTTTGGCTTGTTGATTTGGCATGACACAGAAGAGCAGGACAGAGAGTGAGCTATTCGTTTGCAAAATGAAAACAAAAAAGAACGATAGGCTCCGTATCGGCATGTTCGACTGCAAATGTCACTGAAAGACGATAGTGTCCCGTCCTGAGAGAGTGATTAGAATAAAGCATTTATTTGGTGTATTGCGCGAAAGAATCGGTTATTGGTATTCGGAAGGCATTGCGTGAGATATGAGTGTCATCTGTCGGTAATATCAGACAATGAAACTAGGAGGCCATATATCGTAGATTTCAAAGCAGGTTGCAGCACTGTATCGTCCGAGCGCAGCATAGGAAACTCTCCTTTTTCTGCATAGTGGCGCTTTGTCAGCGTAGCGTAATAAAGGCTACAGTTCTTAGCATCACCTATGTATGGCTTTTCTCGTATGAAGAGACATACTGACCTGTTGACATTGTTTCTCAGATATGCGCAATAGTTGCTTTTAAATCGCCCTCATTTGACCGCAGAAACTTGGACAATGTTGGTGGGCGATGTGGATGACGTCTTACTCGAGTTGTTCTGCTTTACAAACAGATAAACGGACAAATCAATCAACCCATCCAGCGAGCAAGCGACGGACAGACAGACAGACCAAAATAGTTGCGTTGAAGTATCCCAAGGAAAACTATTGCCTCTATTACTGAAATTCATCGCTCGCGTGCGTTAGGTCTTATCTTTAATCTCGTCTGGTGCGTATTTACCCGGCGCCGTCCACGCCCCCACTGCACATGCTCGCATGACGCAAGCTGGCGTCGCGTGCCAGTCATGCCAGTCATGCCAGTCGTGCCAGTCGTGTTTTAGTGTCTGCTGCTAAAAACACGACTGCTCGGGCTACTTAACCGTTCATTGGCCACCCCGTATCTGTAGGCACTGGATCGCGCGTTTTAAATTCAGTCAAAGGCGTCTTTATTTGGCTTTTGCTTGACGTTGTTGGCAATGCTTCTCCTGCATTCAATAAACAGGAATAATGAGGTTGAAATAAAATCTAGGCATTCCCAAACCGTACCTACTTATACAACATTCATACGATACCCCGACCACTCTGCAACACATTTACTCGTGTTCTCCCTGTGCGAAGATGCGGGCGGCAATTTTTAAAGACGATTGTCTTTCTTGGGAACATTCAATGCAAAAGTACTAATCTGTCTCCCTGTCTGTCTGTCCGTACGTTTGCCTGTTTGTCCATTTTTAACGGTCCCACAAACGTCCTTAAACAATACCCCAAACGGCCGACCCCATCAGGAGCGCCCACCAATACTGCTCAAGGTTCCGCGCTCATACTTGTGTGATTGTCAATGAAAAAGCAATTATTGCGCATATCTGAGGCACCATAATGACACGTCAATATTTTGTATGTGTGGTTTTTTACTAGAAAAAGCATACATAGATAATTGAAAGGATCATAAAGTTTATAACGCTCGCTTACAATGCAACGCTCGCGCGAAAAGGCAAGTGTTTCCAACGCATTGCTAAGACCACATGGTGGTGGCACCTACCCATCACCTTTCCTTCTACACCTTATTACCTCCGAGACGGCCGCGCACGCCACACGCTTGATTTTCCAAGATAACTGCCAGACAGCGCTCATGTCTCACGTGTGACGTGACTTGATGCGCTCGTAAGCCTCCGGTGCATGCTCGAGGTACTCTAACGCAGCACTTCCAGAATGCCATTCGCCAATTTTGTTGCGCAGAACATCAAATAAACGTTTGTTTACTCTCTCTATACGCAATACTATCACCTTTTGACGACTTTTGCAGTGTAACATGCAGATACAGGGCCTAATTTTTAATCAGAAACAAAATACCGAATCGTTCAGTGACTGAAATTGCAGTGCAGCGCCATGATTATGTTGTATCTGAAACTGATATTGCTAACATCCTTTCAATAATTGTGCGATAAACTTGTTAGCTCAAAACCAGTTAGTTCATTTCAACAAAAGCAAACTTGGTGTATTCGTAACAAATTTCCATTTCCTTGGTTATGCTTTTTGGAATCGCTTTGAGAAAAAATAAATGCGTACCAACGCGCGGCGGTTTTTTATCCACAAGAGTGCACTGTAGGCCGTTTTCCTTGCAAATCTGCTGCTCATCGTCGTTACAGATTCCTAGTGGTTTTCCAGCAAGTGGTGAATTTAAAGTGTGGCGGTCTTCTTTGCAAAATACTTTCTAGAATACACCTGAGTATAACATTAGCATTGAATCTTGGAAACAGGATTATTATACCTTGCAAAGTGGAAACAACTTCTCCTATACATTTCGGTTATTCTAATGCGAGGAGAGGTGCAATTGATGTTAGACGCGTTGTATGAGAGCATCTCAAAATAAAAGTTAACATTTGATACACCTATATTGCGTCGAGAACCTTCATTGATGTACGATACGCAGCGTATGGTCGTTATTATTTCTCATTTCGTTTACGATTTTTTTTTCGGGTACTGTATCAGCGTAAAGAGAACTTACCAACGCAATGTGCTACATTATCCACAACCGCACATTGTAGGTCATTTTCTTCGCACTGCTTCTGCATTTCATCCTTACATACGTCCGGTCGTTTATCTGTAAGCGATCAATTAAAAAGGGGTCAACTTTAGAGGCCTCGAATGAGCAAGACCTTTAAGCGTCTTAAACATGAAAGTCATACCTTTACAGGCGGCCGTGTTGTTCACTTCGGCGCATTCCTGTCCCATAGCTTTGCATTTCTCCTTCATCTGCGAGTCACACTTTTTCTTATTGGGGTCTGAAAAAACGTCAATCCTATGTAACGCTGGCCCAGAAAATAGGGATATCAGATATTTCACACCTGCGGCTGCCGAGTGAATCTAGATTTTTGTGCTGAGCTTTAAATCAGCTCTGCTACACAGAATGTTTGCGGATATTCTGATGATATGCAAGTCGGAGTTTTATGTGACACTCTATCTATCTATCTATCTATCTATCTATCTATCTATCTATCTATCTATCTATCTATCTATCTATCTATCTATCTATCTATCTATCTATCTATCTATCTATCTATCTATCTATCTATCTATCTATCTATCTATCTTTCTATGTAACTATCTATCTATCTATCTATCTATCTATCTATCTATCTATCTATCTATCTATCTATCTATCTATCTATCTATCTATCTGTCTGTCTGTCTGTCTGTCTGTCTGTCTGTCTGTCTGTCTCTCTGTCTGTCTGTCTGTCTGTCTGTCTGTCTGTCTGTCTGTCTGTCTATCTATCTATCTATCTATCTATCTATCTATCTATCTATCTATCTATCTATCTATCTATCTATCTATCTATCTATCTATCTATCTATCTATCTATCTATCTATCTATCTATCTATCTATCTATCTATCTATCTATCTATCTATCCATCTATCTATCTATCTATCTATCTATCTATCTATCTATCTATCTATCTATCTATCTATCTATCTATCTGTCTGTCTGTCTGTCTGTCTGTCTGTCTGTCTGTCTGTCTGTCTGTCTGTAATAAACTAGCCAAATACCTTCTGGTACTCTGCTAATTCTTCGTTATCTTCTTAATATAAATTTTGGCTTGTTGATTTGGCATGACACAGAAGAGCAGGACAGAGAGTGAGCTATTCGTTTGCAAAATGAAAACAAAAAAGAACGATAGGCTCCGTATCGGCATGTTCGACTGCAAATGTCACTGAAAGACGATAGTGTCCCGTCCTGAGAGAGTGATTAGAATAAAGCATTTATTTGGTGTATTGCGCGAAAGAATCGGTTATTGGTATTCGGAAGGCATTGCGTGAGATATGAGTGTCATCTGTCGGTAATATCAGACAATGAAACTAGGAGGCCATATATCGTAGATTTCAAAGCAGGTTGCAGCACTGTATCGTCCGAGCGCAGCATAGGAAACTCTCCTTTTTCTGCATAGTGGCGCTTTGTCAGCGTAGCGTAATAAAGGCTACAGTTCTTAGCATCACCTATGTATGGCTTTTCTCGTATGAAGAGACATACTGACCTGTTGACATTGTTTCTCAGATATGCGCAATAGTTGCTTTTAAATCGCCCTCATTTGACCGCAGAAACTTGGACAATGTTGGTGGGCGATGTGGATGACGTCTTACTCGAGTTGTTCTGCTTTACAAACAGATAAACGGACAAATCAATCAACCCATCCAGCGAGCAAGCGACGGACAGACAGACAGACCAAAATAGTTGCGTTGAAGTATCCCAAGGAAAACTATTGCCTCTATTACTGAAATTCATCGCTCGCGTGCGTTAGGTCTTATCTTTAATCTCGTCTGGTGCGTATTTACCCGGCGCCGTCCACGCCCCCACTGCACATGCTCGCATGACGCAAGCTGGCGTCGCGTGCCAGTCATGCCAGTCATGCCAGTCGTGCCAGTCGTGTTTTAGTGTCTGCTGCTAAAAACACGACTGCTCGGGCTACTTAACCGTTCATTGGCCACCCCGTATCTGTAGGCACTGGATCGCGCGTTTTAAATTCAGTCAAAGGCGTCTTTATTTGGCTTTTGCTTGACGTTGTTGGCAATGCTTCTCCTGCATTCAATAAACAGGAATAATGAGGTTGAAATAAAATCTAGGCATTCCCAAACCGTACCTACTTATACAACATTCATACGATACCCCGACCACTCTGCAACACATTTACTCGTGTTCTCCCTGTGCGAAGATGCGGGCGGCAATTTTTAAAGACGATTGTCTTTCTTGGGAACATTCAATGCAAAAGTACTAATCTGTCTCCCTGTCTGTCTGTCCGTACGTTTGCCTGTTTGTCCATTTTTAACGGTCCCACAAACGTCCTTAAACAATACCCCAAACGGCCGACCCCATCAGCAGCGCCCACCAATACTGCTCAAGGTTCCGCGCTCATACTTGTGTGATTGTCAATAAAAAAGCAATTATTGCGCATATCTGAGGCACCATAATGACACGTCAATATTTTGTATGTGTGGTTTTTTACTAGAAAAAGCATACATAGATAATTCAAAGGATCATAAAGTTTATAACGCTCGCTTACAATGCAACGCTCGCACGAAAAGGCAAGTGTTTCCAACGCATTGCTAAGACCACATGGTGGTGGCACCTACCCATCACCTTTCCTTCTACACCTTATTACCTCCGAGACGGCCGCGCACGCCACACGCTTGATTTTCCAAGATAACTGCCAGACAGCGCTCATGTCTCACGTGTGACGTGACTTGATGCGCTCGTAAGCCTCCGGTGCATGCTCGAGGTACTCTAACGCAGCACTTCCTGAATGCCATTCGCCAATTTTGTTGCGCAGAACATCAAATAAACGTTTGTTTACTCTCTCTATACGCAATACTATCATCTTTTGACGACTTTTGCAGTGTAACATGCAGATACAGGGCCTAATTTTTAATCAGAAACAAAATACCGAATCGTTCAGTGACTGAAATTGCAGTGCAGCGCCATGATTATGTTGTATCTGAAACTGATATTGCTAATATCCTTTCAATAATTGTGCGATAAACTTGTTAGCTCAAAACCAGTTAGTTCATTTCAACAAAAGCAAACTTGGTGTATTTGTAACAAATTTACATTTCCTTGGTTATGCTTTTTGGAATCGCTTTGAGAAAAAAAAATGCGTACCAACGCGCGGCGGTTTTTTATCCACAAGAGTGCACTGTAGGCAGTTTACCTTGCAAATCTGCTGCTCATCGTCGTTACAGATTCCTAGTGGTTTTCCAGCAAGTGGTGAATTTAAAGTGTGGCGGTCTTCTTTGCAAAATACTTTCTAGAATACACCTGAGTATAACATTAGCATTGAATCTTGGAAACAGGATTAATATACCTTGCAAAGTGGAAACAACTTCTCCTATACATTTCGGTTATTCTAATGCGAGGAGAGGTGCAATTGATGTTAGACGCGTTGTATGAGAGCATCTCAAAATAAAAGTTAAAATTTGATACACCTATATTGCGTCGAGAACCTTCATTGATGTACGATACGCAGCGTATACTCGTTATTATTTCTCATTTCGTTTACGATTTATTTTTTTTTTCGGGTACTGTATCAGCGTAAAGAGAACTTACCAACGCAATGTGCTACATTATCCACAACCGCACATTGTAGGTCATTTTCTTCGCACTGCTTCTGCATTTCATCCTTACATACGTCCGGTCGTTTATCTGTAAGCGATCAATTAAAAAGGGGTCAACTTTAGAGGCCTCGAATGAGCAAGACCTTTAAGCGTCTTAAACATGAAAGTCATACCTTTACAGGCGGCCGTGTTGTTCACTTCGGCGCATTCCTGTCCCATAGCTTTGCATTTCTCCTTCATCTCCGAGTCACACTTTTTCTTATTGGGGTCTGAAAAAACGTCAATCCTATGTAACGCTGGCCCAGAAAATAGGGATATCAGATATTTCACACCTGCGGCTGCCGACTGAATCTAGATTTTTGTGCTGAGCTTTAAATCAGCTCTGCTACACAGAATGTTTGCGGATATTCTGATGATATGCAAGTCGGAGTTTTATGTGACACTCTATCTATCTATCTATCTATCTATCTATCTATCTATCTATCTATCTATCTATCTATCTATCTATCTATCTATCTATCTATCTATCTATCTATCTATCTATCTATCTATCTATCTATCTATCTATCTATCTATCTATCTATCTATCTATCTATCTATCTATCTATCTATCTGTCTGTCTATCTATCTATCTATCTATCTATCTATCTATCTATCTATCTATCTATCTATCTATCTATCTATCTATCTATCTATCTATCTATCTATCTATCTATCTATCTATCTATCTATCTATCTATCTATCTGTCTGTCTGTCTGTCTGTCTGTCTGTCTTTCTGTCTGTCTATCTATCTATCTATCTATCTATCTATCTATCTATCTATCTATCTATCTATCTATCTATCTATCTATCTATCTATCTATCTATCTATCTATCTGTCTGTCTGTCTGTCTGTCTGTCTCTCTGTCTGTCTGTCTGTCTGTCTGTCTGTCTGTAATAAACTAGCCAAATACCTTCTGGTACTCTGCTAATTCTTCGTTATCTTCATAATATAAATCTTGGCTTGTTACTGTGGCATGACACAGAAGAGGAGGACAGAGAGTGAGCTATTTTATTTCGTTTGCAAAATGAAAACAAAAAAGAACGATAGGCTCCGTATCTGCATGTTCGACTGCAAATGTCACAGAAAGACGATAGTGTCCCGTCTTGAGAGAGTGATTAGAATAAAGCATTTATTTGGTGTATTGCGCGAAAGAATCGGTTATTGGTATTCTGAAGGCATTGCGTGAGATATGAGTGTCATCTGTCGGTAATATCAGACAATGAAACTAGGAGGCCATATATCGTAGATTTCAAAGCAGGTGGCAGCACTGTATCGTCCTAGCAAAGCAAATGAAACTCTCCTTTTTCTGCATAGTGGGGCTTTGTCATCGCAGCGTAATAAATTCTACAGTTCTTAGCGTCACCTATGTATGGCTTTTCTCGTATGAAGAGACATACTTACCTGTTGACATTGTTTCTCAGATATGCGCAATGGTTGCTTTTAAATCGCCCTCATTTGACCGCAGAAACTTGGACAATGTTGGTGGGCGATGTGGATGAGGTCTTACTCGAGTTGTTCTGCTTTACAAACAGATAAACGGACAAATCATTCAACCCATCCAGCGAGCAAGCGACGGACAGACAGACAGACCAAAATAGTTGTGTTGAAGTATCCCAAGGAAAACTATTGCCTCTAATACTGAAATTCATCGCTCGCGTGCGTTAGGTCTTATCTTTAATCTCGTCTGGTGCGTATTTACCCGGCGCCGTCCACACCCCCACTGCACATGCTCGCATGACGCAAGCTGGCGTCGCGTGCCAGTCATGCCAGTCGTGCCAGTCGTGTTTTAGTGTCTGCTGCTAAAAACACGACTGCTCGGGCTACTTAACCGTTCATTGGCCACCCCGTATCTGTAGGCATTGGATCGCGCGTTTTAAATTCAGTCAAAGGCGTCTTTATTTGGCTTTTGCTTGACGTTGTAGGCAATGCTTCTCCTGCATTCAATAAACAGGAATAATAAAGTTGAAATAAACGCTAGGCATTCCCAAGCCGTACCTACTTATACAACATTCATACGATACCCCGACCACTCTGCAACACATTTACTCGGGTTCTCCCTGTGCGAAGATGCGGGCGGCAATTTTTAAAGACGATTGTCTTTCTTGCGGACATTCAACGCAAAAGTACTGGTCTGTCTGCCTGTCTGTCTGTCTGTACGTTTTCCTGTTTGTCCATTTTTAACGGTCCCACAAACGTCAATAAACAATACCCCAAACGGCCGACCCCATCAGCAGCGCCCACCAATATTGCTCAAGGTTCCGCGCTCATGCTTGCGTGATTGTCAATTAAAAAGCAATATTGCGCATATCTGAGGCACCATAATGACACGTCAATATTTTGTATGTGTGGTTTTTTACTAGAAAAAGCATACATAGATAATTCAAAGGATCATAAAGTTTATAACGCTCGCTTACAATGCAACGCTCGCACGAAAAGGCAAGTGTTTCCAACGCATTGCTAAGACCACATGGTGGTGGCACCTACCCATCACCTTTCCTTCTACACCTTATTACCTCCGAGACGGCCGCGCACGCCACACGCTTGATTTTCCAAGATAACTGCCAGACAGCGCTCATGTCTCACGTGTGACGTGACTTGATGCGCTCGTAAGCCTCCGGTGCATGCTCGAGGTACTCTAACGCAGCACTTCCAGAATGCCATTCGCCAATTTTGTTGCGCAGAACATCAAATAAACGTTTGTTTACTTTCTCTATACGCAATACTATCATCTTTTGACGACTTTTGCAGTGTAACATGCAGATACAGGGCCTAATTTTTAATCAGAAACAAAATACCGAATCGTTCAGTGACTGAAATTGCAGTGCAGCGCCATGATTATGTTGTATCTGAAACTGATATTGCTAACATCCTTTCAATAATTGTGCGATAAACTTGTTAGCTCAAAACCAGTTAGTTCATTTCAACAAAAGCAAACTTGGTGTATTCGTAACAAATTTCCATTTCCTTGGTTATGCTTTTTGGAATCGCTTTGAGAAAAAATAAATGCGTACCAACGCGCGGCGGTTTTTTATCCACAAGACTGCACTGTTGGCCGTTTTCCTTGCAAATCTGCTGCTCATCGTCGTTACAGATTCCTAGTGGTTTTCCAGCAAGTGGTGAATTTAAAGTGTGGCGGTCTTCTTTGCAAAATACCTTCTAGAATACACCTGAGTATAAAATTAGCATTGAATGTTTGAAACAGGATTAATATACCTTGCAAAGTGGAAACAACTTCTCCTATACATTTCGGTTATTCTAATGCGAGGAGAGGTGCAATTGATGTTAGACGCGTTGTATGAGAGTATCTCAAAATTAAAGTTAAAATTTAATACACCTATATTGTGTCGAGAACCTTCAATGATGTACGATACGCAGCGTATACTCGGTATTATTTCTCATTTCGTTTACGATTTATTTTTTTTTTCGGGTACTGTATCAGCGTAAAGAGAACTTACCAAAGCAATGTGCTACTTTATCCACAACCGCACATTGTAGGTCATTTTCTTCGCACTGCTTCTGCATTTCATCCTTACATACGTCCGGTCGTTTATCTGTAAGCGATCAATTAAATAAGGGTCAACTTTATAGGCCTCGAATGAGCAAGACCTTTAAGCGTCTTAAACATGAAAGTGATACCTTTACAGGCGGCCGTGTTGTTCACTTCGGCGCATTCCTGTCCCATAGCTTTGCATTTCTCCTTCATCTCCGAGTCACACGTTTTCTTATTGGGGTCTGAAAAAACGTCAATCCTATGTAACGCTGGCCCAGAAAATAGGTATTGCAGATATTTCACACCTGGGGCTGCCGACTGAATCTAGATTTTTGTGCTGAGCTTTAAATCAGCTCTGCTACACAGAATGTTTGCGGATATTCTGATGATATGCAAGTCAGAGTTTTATGTGACACTCTATCTATCTATCTATCTATCTATCTATCTATCTATCTATCTATCTATCTATCTATCTATCTATCTATCTATCTATCTATCTATCTATCTATCTATCTATCTATCTATCTTTCTATGTATCTATCTATCTATCTATCTATCTATTTATCTATCTATCTATCTATCTATCTATCTATCTATCTATCTATCTATCTATCTATCTATCTATCTATCTATCTATCTATCTATCTATCTATCTGTCTGTCTGTCTGTCTGTCTGTCTCTCTGTCTGTCTGTCTGTCTGTCTGTCTGTCTGTCTGTCTATCTATCTATCTATCTATCTATCTATCTATCTATCTATCTATCTATCTATCTATCTATCTATCTATCTATCTATCTATCTATCTATCTATCTATCTATCTATCTATCTATCTATCCATCTATCTATCTATCTATCTATCTATCTATCTATCTATCTATCTATCTATCTGTCTGTCTGTCTGTCTGTCTGTCTGTCTGTCTGTCTGTCTATCTGTCTGTCTGTCTGTCTGTCTGTAATAAACTAGCCAAATACCTTCTGGTACTCTGCTAATTCTTCGTTATCTTCTTAATATAAATTTTGGCTTGTTGATTTGGCATGACACAGAAGAGGAGGACAGAGAGTGAGCTATTCGTTTGCAAAATGAAAACAAAAAAGAACGACAGGCTCCGTATCTGCATGTTCGACTGCAAATGTCACTGAAAGACGATAGTGTCCCGTCTTGAGAGAGTGATTAGAATAAAGCATTTTTTGTGTATTGCGCGAAAGAATCGGTTATTGGTATTCTAAAGGCATTGCGTGAGATATGAGTGTCATCTGTCGGTAATATCAGACAATGAAACTATGAGGCCATATATCGTAGATTTCAAAGCAGGTGGCAGCACTGTATCGTCCGAGCGCAGCATAGGAAACTCTCCTTTTTCTGCATAGTGGCAGTTTGGCAGCGCAGAGTAATAAAGGCTACAGTTCTTAGCATCACTTATGTATGGCTTTTCTCGTATGAAGAGACATACTGACCTGTTGATATTGTTTCTCAGATATGTGCAATAGTTGCTTTTAAATCGCCCTCATTTGACCGCAGAAACTTGGACAATGTTGATGGCCGCCATGGATGAGGTCTTACTCGAGTAGTTCTGCTTTACAAACCGATAAACGGACAAATCAATCAACCCATCCAGCGAGCAAGCGACGGACAGACAGACAGACCAAAGTAGTTGCGTTGAAGTATCCCAAGGAAAACTATTGCCTCTAATACTGAAATTCATCGCTCGCGTGCGTTAGGTCTTATCTTTAATCTCGTCTGGTGCGTATTTACCCGGCGCCGTCCACACCCCCACTGCACATGCTCGCATGACGCAAGCTGGCGTCGCGTGCCAGTCAAGCCAGTCGTGCCAGTCGTATTTTAGTGTTTGCTGCTAAAAGCACGACTGCTCGGGCTACTTAACCGTTCATTGGCAACCCCGTATCTGTAGGCACTGGATCGCGCGTTTTAAATTCTGTCAAAGGCGTCTTTACTTGACTTTTGCTTGACGCTATAGGCAACGCTTCTCCTGCATTCAATAAACAGGAATAATAAAGTTGAAATAAAAATTAGGCATTCCCAAACCGTACCTACTTATACAACATTCATGCGATACCCCGACCTCTCTGCAACACGTTTACTCGTGTTCTCCCTGTGCGAAGATGCGGGCGGCAATTTTTAAAGACGATTGTCTTTCTTGGGAACATTCAACGCAAAAGTACTGGTCTGTCTGCCTGTCTGTCTGTACGTTTGCCTGTTTGTCCATTTTTAACGGTCCCACAAACGTCATTAAACAATACCCCAAACGGCCGACCCCATCAGCAGCGCCCACCAATACTGCTCAAAGTTCCGCGCTCATACTTGTGTGATTGTCAATAAAAAAAGCAATTATTGCGCATATCTGAGGCACCATAATGACACGTCAATATTTTGTATGTGTGGTTTTTTACTAGAAAAAGCATACATAGATAATTCAAAGGATCATAAAGTTTATAACGCTGCACTTGCAATGCAACGCTCGCACCAAAATGCAAGTGTTTCCAACGCATTGCTAAGACCACATGGTGGTGGCACCTACCCATCACCTTTCCTTCTACACTTTATTACCTCCGAGACGGCCGCGTACGCCACACGCTTGGTTTTCCAAGATAACTGCCAGACAGCGCTCATGTCTCATGTGTGACGTGACTTGATGCGCTCGTTAGCCTCCGGTGTATGCTCGAGGTACTCTAACGCAGCACTTCCAGAATGCCAATCGCCAATTTTGTTGCGCAGAACATCAAATAAACGTTTGTTTACTCTCTCTATACGCAATACTATCATCTTTTGACGACTTTTGCTGTGTAACATGCAGATAGAGGGCCTAATTTTTAATCAGGAACAAAATACCGAATCGTTCAGTGACTGAAATCGCAATGCAGCGCCATAATTTTGTTGTATCTGAAACTGATATTGCTAACATCCTTTCAATAATTGTGCGATAAACTTGTTAGCTCAAAAGCAGTTAGTTCATTTCAACAAAAGCAAACTTGGTGCATTCGTAACAAATTTCCATTTCCTTGGTTATGCTTTTTGGAATCGCTTTGAGAAAAAATAAATGCGTACCAACGCGCGGCGGTTTTTTATCCACAAGAGTGCACTGTAGGCCGTTTTCCTTGCAAATCTGCTGCTCATCGTCGTTACAGATTCCTAGTGGTTTTCCAGCAAGTGGTGAATTTAAAGTGTGGCGGTCTTGTTTGCAAAATACTTTCTAGAATACACCTGAGTATAACATTAGCATTGAATGTTTGAAACAGGATTAATATACCTTGCAAAGTGGAAACAACTTCTCCTATACATTTCGGTTATTCTAATGCGAGGAGAGGTGCAATTGACGTTAGACGCGTTGTATGAGAGTATCTCAAAATTAAAGTTAAAATTTGATACACCTATATTGCGTCGAGAACCTTCAATGATGTACGGTACGCAGCGTATACTCGTTATTATTTCTCATTTCGTTTACGATTTATTTTTTTTCGGGTACTGTATCAGCGTAAAGAGAACTTACCAAAGCAATGTGCTACTTTATCCACAACCGCACATTGTAGGTCATTTTCTTCGCACTGCTTCTGCATTTCATCCTTACATACGTCCGGTCGTTTATCTGTAAGCGATCAATTAAAAAGGGGTCAACTTTATAGGCCTCGAATGAGCAAGACCTTTAAGCGTCTTAAACATGAAAGTCATACCTTTACAGGCGGCCGTGTTGTTCACTTCGGCGCATTCCTGTCCCATAGCTTTGCATTTCTCCTTCATCTCCGAGTCACACTTTTTCTTATTGGGGTCTGAAAAAACGTCAATCCTATGTAACGCTGGCCCAGAAAATAGGGATATCAGATATTTCACACCTGCGGCTGCCGACTGAATCTAGATTTTTGTGCTGAGCTTTAAATCAGCTCTGCTACACAGAATGTTTGCGGATATTCTGATGATATGCAAGTCGGAGTTTTATGTGACACTCTATCTATCTATCTAATCTATCTCTCTATCTATCTATCTATCTATCTATCTATCTATCTATCTATCTATCTATCTATCTATCTATCTATCTATCTATCTATCTATCTATCTATCTATCTATCTATCTATACATCTATCTATCTATCTATCTATCTATCTATCTATCTATCTATCTATCCATCTATCTATCTATCTATCTATCTATCTATCTATCTATCTGTCTGTCTGTCTGTCTGTCTGTCTGTCTGTCTGTCTCTCTGTCTGTCTCTCTGTCTGTCTGTCTGTCTGTCCGTCTGTCTGTCTGTCTGTCTGTCTGTCTGTCTGTCTGTCTGTCTGTCTCTCTGTCTGTCTGTCTGTCTCTCTGTAATAAACTAGCCAAATATTTTCTGGTACTCTGCTAATTCTTCGTTATCTTTATAATATAAATCTTGGCTTGTTACTGTGGCATGACACAGAAGAGGAGGACAGAGAGTGAGCTATTTTATTTCGTTTGCAAAATGAAAACAAAAAAGAACGATAGGCTCCGTATCTGCATGTTCGACTGCAAATGTCACTGAAAGACGATAGTGTCCCGTCTTGAGAGAGTGATTAGAATAAAGCATTTATTTGGTGTATTGCGCGAAAGAATCGGTTATTGGTATTCTGAAGGCATTGCGTGAGATATGAGTGTCATCTGTCGGTAATATCAGACAATGAAACTAGGAGGCCATATATCGTAGATTTCAAAGCAGGTGGCAGCACTGTATCGTCCTAGCAAAGCATAGGAAACTCTCCTTTTTCTGCATAGTGGCGGTTTGTCAGCGCAGCGTAATAAAGGCTACAGTTCTTAGCATCACTTATGTATGGCTTTTCTCGTATGAAGAGACATACTGACCTGTTGACATTGTTTCTCAGATATGTGCAATAGTTGCTTTTAAATCGCCCTCATTTGACCGCAGAAACTTGGACAATGTTGGTGGGCGCCATGGATGAGGTCTTACTCGAGTAGTTCTGCTTTACAAACAGATAAACGGACAAATCAATCAACCCATCCAGCGAGCAAGCGACGGACAGACAGACAGACCAAAGTAGTTGCGTTGAAGTATCCCAAGGAAACCTATTGCCTCTAATACTGAAATTCATCGCTCGCGTGCGTTAGGTCTTATCTTTAATCTCGTCTGGTGCGTATTTACCCGGCGCCGTCCACACCCCCACTGCACATGCTCGTATGACGCAAGCTGGCGTCGCGTGCCAGTCATGCCAGTCGTGCCAGTCGTGTTTTAGTCTCTGCTGCTAAAAACAGGACTGCTCGGGCTACTTAACCGGTCATTGGCCACCCCGTATCTGTAGGCACTGGATCGCGCGTTTTAAATTCTGTCAAAGGCGTCTTTACTTTGCTTTTGCTTGACGCTGTAGGCAACGCTTCTCCTGCATTCAGCAAACAGGAATAATAAAGTTGAAATAAAAATTAGGCATTTCCAAACCGTACCTACTTATACAACATTCATGCGATACCCCGACCACTCTGCAACACATTCACTCGTGTTCTCTCTGTGCGAAGATGCGGGCGGCAATTTTTTAAGACGATTGTCTTTCTTGGGAACATTCAACGCAAAAGTACTGGTCTGTCTGCCTGTCTGTCTGTCTGTCTGTACGTTTGCCTGTTTGTCCATTTTTAACGGTCCCACAAACGTCATTAAACAATACCCCAAACGGCGGACCCCATCAGCAGCGCCCACCAATACTGCTCAAGGTTCCGCGCTAATACTTGTGTGATTGTCAATTAAAAAGCAATTATTGCGCATATCTGAGGCACCATAATGACACGTCAATATTTTGTATGTGTGGTTTTTTACTAGAAAAAGCATACGTAGATAATTGAAAGGATCATAAAGTTTATAACGCTGCGCTTACAATGCAACGCTCGCACGAAAAGGCAAGTGTTTCCTACGCATTGCTAAGACCACATGGTGGTGGCACCTACTCATCACCTTTCCTTCTACACCTTATTACCTCCGAGACGGCTGCGTACGCCACACGCTTGGTTTTCCAAGATAACTGCCAGACAGCGCTCATGTCTCACGTGTGACGTGACTTGACGCGCTCGATAGCCTCCGGTGCATGCTCGAGGTACTCTAACGCAGCACTTTCAGAATACCATTCACCAATTTTCTTGCGCAGATCATCAAATAAACGTTTGTTTACTCTCTCTATACGCAATACTCTCATCTTTCGACGACTTTTGCAGTGTAACATGCAGATACAGGGCCTAATTTTTAATCAGAAACAAAATACCGAATCGTTCAGTGACTGAAATTGCAGTGCAGCGCCATGATTATGTTGTATCTGAAACTGATATTGCTAACATCCTTTCAATAATTGTGCGATAAACTTGTTAGCTCAAAACCAGTTAGTTCATTTCAACAAAAGCAAACTTGGTGTACTGGTAACAAATTTCCATTTTCTTGGTTATGCTTTTTGGAATCGCTTTGAGAAAAATTGAATGCGTACCAACGCACGGCGGTTTTTCATCCACAAGAATGCACTGTAGGCCGTTTTCCTTGCATATCAGCTGCTCACCGTCTTTACAGATTCCTAGTGGTTTTCCAGCAACTGGTGAATTTAAAGTGTGGCGGTCTTGTTTGCGAAATACTTTCTAGAATACACATTAGTATAACATCAGCATTGAATGTTTCAAACAGGATTAATATACCTTGCAAAGTGGAAACAACTTCTCCTATACATTTCGGTTATTCTAATGCGAGGAGAGGTGCAATTGATGTTAGACGCGTTGTATGAGAGTATCTCAAAATTAAAGTTAAAATTTGATACACCTATATTGCGTCGAGAACCTTCAATGATGTACGATACGCAGCGTATACTCGTTATTATTTCTCATTTCGTTTACGATTTATTTTTTTTTCGGGTACTGTATCAGCGTAAAGAGAACTTACCAAAGCAATGTGGTACTTTATCCACAACCGCACATTGTAGGTCATTTTCTTCGCACTGCTTCTGAATTTCATCCTTACATACGTCCGGTCGTTTATCTGTAAGCGATCAATTAAAAAGGGGTCAACTTTATAGGCCTCGATTGAGCAAGACCTTTAAGCGTCTTAAACATGAATGTCATACCTTTACAGGCGGCCGTGTTGTTCACTTCGGCGCATTCCTGTCCCATAGCTTTGCATTTCTCCTTCATCTCCGAGTCACACTTTTTCTTATTGGGGTCTGAAAAAACGTCAATCCTATGTAACGCTGGCCCAGAAAATAGGGATTGCAGATATTTCACACCTGCGGCTGCCGACTGAATCTAGATTTTTGTGCTGAGCTCTAAATCAGCTCTGCTACACAGAATGTTTGCGGATATTCTGATGATATGCAAGTCGGAGTTTTATGTGACACTCTATCTATCTATCTATCTATCTATCTATCTATCTATCTATCTATCTATCTATCTATCTATCTATCTATCTATCTATCTATCTATCTATCTATCTATCTATCTATCTATCTATCTATCTATCTATCTATCTATCTATCTATCTATCTATCTATCTATCTATCTATCTATCTATCTATCTATCTATCTATCTATCTGTCTGTCTGTCTGTCTGTCTGTCTGTCTGTCTGTCTGTCTGCCTGTCTGTCTGTCTGTCTGTCTGTCTGTCTGTCTGCCTGTCTGTCTCTGTCTGTCTGTGTGTCTCTCTGTAATAAACTAGCCAAATACCTTCTGGTACTCTGCTACTTCTTCGTTATCTTCATAATATAAATCTTGGCTTGTTACTGTGGCATGACACAGAAGAGGAGGACAGAGAGTCAGCTATTTTAATTCGTTTGCAAAATGAAAACAAAAAAGAACGATAGGCTCCGTATCTGCATGTTCGACTGCAAATGTCACTGAAAGACGATAGTGTCCCGTCTCGAGAGAGTGATTAGAATAAAGCATTTATTTGGTGTATTGCGCGAAAGAATCGGTTATTGATATTCTGAAGGCATTGCGTGAGATATGAGTGTCATCTGTCGGTAATATCAGACATTGAAACTAGGAGGCCATATATTGTAGATTTTAAAGCAGGTGGCAGCACTGTATCGTCCTAGCAAAGCATTGGAAACTCTCCTTTTTCTGCATAGTGGCGCTTTGTCAGCGCAGCGCAATAAAGGCTACAGTTCTTAGCACCACTTATGTATGGCTTTTCTCGTATGAAGAGACATACTGACCTGTTGACAATGTTTCTCAGATATGCGCAATAGTTGCTTTTAAATCGCCCTCATTTGACCGCAGAAACTTGGACAATGTTGGTGGGCGCTGTGGATGAGGTCTTACTCGAGTTGTTCTGCTTTACAAACAGATAAACGGACAAATCAATCAACCCATCCAGCGAGCAAGCGACGGACAGACAGACAGACCAAAATAGTTGAGTTGAAGTATCCCAAGGAAACCTATTGCCTCTAATACTGAAATTCATCGCTCGCGTGCGTTAGGTCTTATCTTTAATCTCGTCTGGTGCGTATTTACCTGGCGCCGTCCACACCCCCACTGCACATGCTCGCATGACGCAAGCTGGCGTCGCGTGCCAGTCATCCTAGTCGTGCCAGTCGCGTTTTAGTGTTTGCTGCTAAAAACACGACTGCTCGGGCTACTTAACCGTTCATTGGCCACCCCGTATCTGTAGGCACTGAATCGCGCGTTTTAAATTCTGTCAAAGGCGTCTTTACTTGGCTTTTGCTTGACGCTGTAGGCAACGCTTCTCCTGCATTCAATAAACAGGAATAATAAAGTTGAAATAAAAATTAGGCATTCCCAAACCGTACCTACTTATACAACATTCATGCGATACCCCGAGCACTCTGCAACACATTTACTCGTGTTCTCCCTGTGCGAAGATGTGGGCGGCAATTTTTAAAGACGAGTCTGCCAGGCTGTCTGTCTGTACGTTTGCCTGTTTGTCCATTATTAACGGTCCCACAAACGTCATTAAACAATACCCCAAACGGCCGACCCCATCAGCAGCGCCCACCAATACTGCTCAAGGTTCCGCGCTCATACTCGTGTGATTGTCAATAAAAAAGCAATTATTGCGCATATCTGAGGCACCATAATGACACGTCAATATTTTGTATGTGTGGTTTTTTACTATAAAAAGCATACATAGATAATTCAAAGGATCATAAAGTTTATAACGCTGCGCCTACAATGCAACGCTTGCCCGAAAAGGCAAGTGTTTCCAACGCATTGCTAAGACCACATGGTGGTGGCACCTACCCATCACCTTTTCTTTTACACCTTATTACCTGCGAGACGGCCGCATAAGCCACACGCTTGGTTTTTCAAGATAACTGCCAGACAGCGCTCATGTCTCACGTGTGACGTGACTTGATGCGCTCGTTAGCCTCCGGTGCATGCTCGAGGTACTCTAACGCAGCACTTCCAGAATGCCATTCGCCAATTTTGTTGCGCAGAACATCAAATAAACGTATATTTACTCTCTCTATACGCAATACTATCATCTTTTGACAACTTTTGCAGTGTAACATGCAGATAGAGGGCCTAATTTTTAATCAGGAACAAAATACCGAATCGTTCAGTGACTGAAATCGCAGTGCAGCGCCCTGATTTTGTTGTATCTGAAACTGATATTGCTAACATCCTTTCAATAATTGTGCGATAAACTTGTTAGCTCAAAACCAGTTAGTTCATTTCAACAAAAGCAAACTTGGTGTATTCGTAACAAATTTCCATTTCATTGGTTATGCTTTTTGGAATCGCTTTGAGAAAAAATAAATGCGTACCAACGCGAGGCGGTTTTTTATCCACAAGAGTGCACTGTAGGCCGTTTTCCTTGCAAATCTGCTGCTCATCGTCGTTACAGATTCCTAGTGGTTTTCCAGCAAGTGGTGAATTTAAAGTGTGGCGGTCTTCTTTGCAAAATACTTTCTAGAATACACCTGAGTATAACATTAGCATTGAATCTTGGAAACAGGATCAATATACCTTGCAAAGTGGAAACAACTTCTCCTATACATTTCGGTTATTCTAATGCGAGGAGAGGTGCAATTGATGTAAGACACGTTGTATGAGAGTATCTCAAAATTAAGGTTAAAATTTGATACACTTATATTGCGTCGAGCACCTTCAATGATGTACGATATGCAGCGTATACTTGTTATTTCTCATTTCGTTTACGATTTATATTTTTTCGGGTACTATATCAGCGTAAAGAGAACTTACCAAAGCAATGTGCTACTTTATCCACAACCGCACATTGTAGGTCATTTTCTTCGCACTGCTTCTGCATTTCATCCTTACATACGTCCGGTCGTTTATCTGTAAGCGATCAATTAAAAAGGGGTCAACTTTATAGGCCTCCAATGAGCAAGACCTTTAAGCATCTTAAACATGAAAGTCATACCTTTACAGGCGGCCGTGTTGTTCACTTCGGCGCATTCCAGTCCCATAGCTTTGCATTTCTCCTTCATCTCCGAGTCACACTTTTTCTTATTGGGGTCTGAAAAAACGTCAATGCTATGTAACGCTGGCCCAGAAAATAGGGATTGCAGATATTTCACACCTGCGGCTGCCGACTGAATCTAGATTTTTGTGCTGAGCTTTAAATCAGCTCTGCTACACAGAATGCTTGCGGATATTCTGATGATATGCAAGTCGGAGTTTTATGTGACACTCTATCTATCTATCTATCTATCTATCTATCTATCTATCTATCTATCTATCTATCTATCTATCTATCTATCTATCTATCTATCTATCTATCTATCTATCTATCTATCTATCTATCTATCTATCTATCTATCTATCTATCTATCTATCTATCTATCTATCTATCTATCTATCTATCTATCTATCTATCTATCTATCTATCTATCTATCTATCTATCTATCTATCTATCTATCTATCTATCTATCTGTCTGTCTGTCTGTCTGTCTGTCTGTCTGTAATAAACTAGCCAAATACCTTCTGGTACTCTGCTAATTCTTCGTTATCTTCATAATATAAATCTTGGCTTGTTACTGTGGCATGACACAGAAAAGGAGGACAGAGAGTGAGCTATTTTATTTCGTTTGCAAAATGAAAACAAAAAAGAACGATAGGCCCCGTATTTGCATGTTCGACTGCAAATGTCACTGAAAGACGATAGTGTCCTGTCTTGAGAGAGTGATTAGAATAAAGCATTTATTTGGTGTATTGCGCGAGAGAATCGGTTATTGGTATTCTGAAGGCATTGCGTGAGATATGAGTGTCATCTGTCGGTAATATCAGACAATGAAACTAGGAGGCCATATATCGTAGATTTCAAAGCAGGTCGCAGCACTGTATCGTTCTAGCAAAGCATAGGAAACTCTCCTTTTTCTGCATAGTGGCGCTTTGTCAGTGCAGTGTAATGAAGGCTACAGTTCTTAGCATCACTTATGTATGGCTTTTTTCGTATGAAGAGACATACTGACCTGTTGACATTGTTTCTCAGATATGCACAATATTTGCTTTTAAATCGCCCTATTTGACCGAAGAAACTTGGGCAATGTTCGTGGGCGCTGTAGATGAGTTCTTACTCGAGTTGTTCTGCTTTACTAACAGATAAACGGACCGATCAATAAACCCATCCAGTGAGCAAGCGACAGACAGACAGACCAAAATAGTTGCGTTGAAGTATCCCAAAGAAAACTATTGCCTCTAATACTGAAATTCATCGCTCGCGTGCGTTAGGTCTTATCTTTAATCTCGTCTGGTGCGTATTTACCTGGCGCTGTCCACACCCCCACTGCACATGCTCGCATGCCGGAAGCTGGCGTCGCGTGCCAGTCATTCCAGTTGTGCCAGTTGTGTTTTAGTGTCTGCTGCTAAAAACACGACTGCTCGGGCTACTTAACCGTTCATTGGCCACCCCGTATCTGTAGGCACTGGATCGCGCGTTTTAAATTCAGTCAAAGGCGTCTTTACTTGGCTTTTGCTTGACGTTGTAGGCAACGCTTGTCCTTCATTCAATAAACAGGAATAAAGTCGAAATAAAAATTAAGTATTCCCAAACCGTACCCATTCACACAACATTCATGCGATACCCCGACCACTCTACAACACATTTACTCGTGTTGTCCCTCGACCATTCTGCCACACTTTTACTTGTGTTCTCCCTGTGCGAAGATGCGGGCGGCAATTTTTAAAGACGATTGTCTTTCTTGGGGACATTTAACGCCTAAATACTGCTCTGTCTCTCTGTCTGTCTGTCTGTCTGTCTGTCTGTCTGTCTGTCAATCTGCCTGTCTGTCTGTCTGTCTGTACGTTTGCCTGTTTGTCCATTCTTAACGGTACCACAAACTTCATTAAACGATACCCTAAACGGCAGACCCCATGAGCAGCGCCCACCAATATTGTTCAAGGTTCCGCGCTCACACTTGTGTGTTTGTCAATTAAAAAGCAATTATTGCGCATATCTGAGGCACTATAGTGACACTTCAATATTCTGTATGTGTGGTTTTTTTACTAGAAAAAGCATACATAGATAATTCAAAGGATCATAAAGTTTATAACGCTGCGCTTACAATGCAGCGCTCGCACAAAAAAACAAGTGTTTCCAACGCATTGCTAAGACCACATGGTGGTGGCACCTACCCATCACCTTTCCTTCTACACCTTATTACCTCCGAGACGGCCGCGCACACCACACATTCGGTTTTACATTATAACTGCCAGACAGCGCTCATGTCTCACGTGTCACGTGACTTGATGCGCTCGTTCGCCTCCGGTGCACGCTCGAGGTACTCTAACGCAGCACTTCCAGAGTGCTATTCATCAATTTTCTTGCGCAGAACATCCAATAAACGTTTGTTTACTCTCTCTATACGCAATGCTATCATCTTTCGACGATACTTGCAGTGTAACATGCAGATAGAGGGCCTAATTTTTTAGTCAGGAACAAAATACCGAATATTTCCGTGACTGAAATAGCAGTGCAGCGCCATGATTTTGTTGTATCTGAAATTGATATTGCTGACATACTTTCAATAATTGTGCGATAAACCGGTTAGCTCAAAACCGGTTAGTCCATTTCAACAAAAGCAAACTTGGTGTACTCGTAATAAATTTCCATTTCCTTGGTTACGCTTGTTGGAATCGCTTTGAGAATAAATAATTGCGTACTACCGCACTGCGGTTTTTCATCCACAAGAGTGCACTGTAAGCCATTTTTCTTTCATATCTGCTGCTCTTCGTCTTTACAGATTCCTGGTAGTTTTCCAGCAAGTGGCGAAGTTAAAGAGTGGCAGTCTTGTTTGCAAACTACTTTCTAGGATACACCTGAGTATAACATCAGTATTGAATGTTTTAAACTGGAATAATATAACTTGCAAAGAGGAAACAACTCCTCCTATACATTTCGGTTATTCTAATAAGAGGAGCAAGGTGCAATTGATGTTTAAAAATGAGTAAGCAAGAGGCTATTACACTGCGATGACACCCTCGTGGTCTTTTGACTATTTTATAATTGGACACAAATGCTAGCCTTTTGGCGACAAATTTTCTGAAAAATCAGCGCACAGACCTCATTTCAGAGAGATACTGAGTATTTTGTTTTGTCGTAAACACTGCCAAATCAGACAAAATGCGGGCAAGAGCTGAGGACGTCACTGCGGCGCATTGCGAGTACTATAGCCGTTCAGTAACCGCTCAGCTGTTTGGAAAATCGGCGCAGCAGTCTCCTTGAAAAGCTGGCTGACTTGTGTAGACAGGGCTTGCAGCTTCTGAGAACATCAGTCTCGGTATGCTTGTATTTCATCTAAGCACCTATAGCGCCTTAGCGCTATGGGTGCAGAACCATCTAGTGGGCACCCCGAGTACTAGAGCGGCTACGACGACGAACAAGGTACAAGACCCGACCGTAAGCTGCTTCCCATCTAATAGTAGACGTCGTGTCTGTGTCACGCGAAAACAAAGTTGCTGGCACCATATTTATGTGCCGTCCTGTGGTAAAGCTGTGCGCTCACGAATTATTTGAGCAATGGCCAGAAGAGATTTTGTGTGAACCTATTTCAAGGACAAGCTGTTTATGCGGAAGCGCCGTCATCGGCAATGTTAGAAAAAAAAATGTCTCATGAGTGTTTGTCTCATATATACGTGCATACGTGCACAAATTCGCTTATCTCGATTACCTGACAATAGAGCAGCAAATATGTGATTATATCAAGTGGCAATTTCAAGGTTGTAGGTAATGGCAGAGTTTTTTTTTATCGATGATTCGTCACAGTGGATACCGCGGCGGCTGATTTCGTTATGTTCCTTCCATGAAAAAGATGTGTGAAAGTCAACCTGAAGGAATGTGGCTAAGAAGCAAATATTGGCGTAGGTGGTTCCTTACTGTTGCAGCCTACGAAGCCGTCTTCGTCGTCGCACTGCTTGCCTAATTTCTTGCACTTATCTTCGATCTTCTCGTTGCACTTCTTGGTGGTAGGATCTGTCATGAAGAGAAAGCGGAAACGACATAAAGGCCAGGTCCGCCATATCCGGTTTCCACGACAGCTACAGGTCCAAGAGAGTAAAACTATATTGAAGGGGAAAAAAAGAAAGGTGGGTATCGGAGCTTCTATGATTGGGTCGCTACGTCCAGGCCGGACTCGACCGAGGAGCACGAGCTGAGCTTCTGGGTCCGGGCTGGCGAGTTGCACGCTTGTCTGCAGAGGGCAGTTGACTTTCGTGCCGCTAAGTGTTGGAGCTGCGTTCACACGCGACAAATTCCCGAAGAAGTGTTCACTCAGGATCTTATTTGACATTAGTATGAGAATGCTTCAGACGGACTCTAGCAGCGGCGTAGCCAGTAGGTACCACACCATCCCCACCTCCCTTCCCTCGATTGTTTTTTTTTCCTTTTTGCCATGGCATGTAGAGCACACAATGACACTTGACCACATCTTCCCGGCTTCCATCTCGGATAAAGGTGCTGCTATTTCTCTACAGGAAAAAGTTTGGCCAGCGGCCCTGGACACTAGAGATATTCTGGGATGAAATGCAAAGTAATCGTGCCCGTAGCGTAACTCGTTAGCATCAGTTCCATGCCGATTCAACCGCCTTTTATGAAACTGAAGCGCGATATCTATTTCAAGATAATAAATGCTCTGAATATTGTATATAAGACGATGCACTGTGCTTTGAAAGGACTCTGATAGTCATTTAGGAGGCAACACGTGTGCTTGGTAAAGCTCGAACTGGCTTTTTGGGAAAAAAAATATCTTGTTATCTAATAAAGAAGTCGCAGGGATGAGCAACAATATTTAGATTACGTTTAAGGGCTCTGTTTTAAAGACGCAAATATTTTCGTCTGTTCTTCTATCTGTACATTTGTGTGTTCGTATACCCTTAACGATACCTTAAAGGCACTAAATGATACCCAAAACTGCCAACCCCGTCCGCAGAGTCCACCAATTTCGCTCTAGTTTCAGCTTTCATACTTGTGCGAGTGTCAATTAAAAGCAATTATTGCGCATACTTAATGCAGCATAAGAACACGTCAATATTCTGTTTGTGTGTCTTTTTACTACAAAAGGCATACATAAGTAATTTTAAAGACGGTAGCGCTTATCACGCTGCGCTGCCGATGCAACGCTTGCACAAAAAGGCAGGTGTTTCCAACGCTTTGCTAATATGGCACGGCGGTGGCACCTACCCGTCACCTTGTGTTCTACACCTTATGGCCTCCAAGATGGGCGCGCACGCCACGCGCTTCGTTTTCCAAGTTCCAGATAGCGCCCATGTCTCACGTGTGACGCGCCTTGATGCGCTCGTTCGCCGCCGCTGCACGATCGAGGCACTCTAACGCAGTGCCTCCCGAATACCAATCACCGATTTTCTTGTGCAGTACATCAAATAAACGTTTTGTTCACTCTCTCCGGACTAATACTATCGTGTTTCCACGACATGTGCTGTGTAATATGCATCTATGGGGCCATTTTTTTTGTTAGACATAATATTGATCTGAACTAACTTAGGCGGCATCACCCTCCTCTTTTGATGAAAGGTCAATACAAGAAAATAGCTTACCGATGCATTTGGGGCTATGATGGATCTCTACACAGTTGAGATGAACATCAGCGCACCTTTTTTTCGCTTCCTCAGGACACGGTGGAGGCCTCGGGTCTGTTTGAACATGTTAAGATCACACAACATCAGTATCGTTTCGAGTGTAAGCGGGCGAACTGTCGTGATAGCATTAAAGTGCTGATTTCCATGTAGCCTGAGTGAAACGTTTATCAATATTGTGAAATAAGTTCTGTGCTAGACCATAATGTTTTATAAGTTAGATCAAGGAAAATATAAGTCATCGTTAATATTGTTTTGAGCGTTGTTCATATTGCTATTTGGGCGCGATGCCACTTGCACTCAAAGCGATATGTTTGCAGAGTTGAGTTACAAAGTAATTTGCAAAAGTATTTCTCGAAGAGAAAGTTTTCCAGGGGCCGAAAATGCGGACCTGTGTGGTGCTTTTAAACTGACGTGATTTATCTGTCAAAATTATGTACGGGTTCTTGCGTAGCTTTGCCTTACAAATAAGTGTATTACATTCTTAATCATTTCGCTTAACCTTGTTCATCCAATTTGCGAACAGCCGCTAAATTCATTTGCAGTTCTGTCTATAGCGTTAGAAATGGCAAATGCCTTTTTTTGCTCCACCACCTCTGTATCGCTACAAGTTCATCAAGCAACAATATTTATGTCTCTACGAGCTACAGATCAAAATTTTACGCAGCCCTTTGCTGACTTTAACAACGTCAAAGGAGAAAGCTTTCACCATAAGAAGGCATCGATTGAGTTACTTTGACGATGCCAGCCGAGAGTATTGCGACTTTTTGTAGTTTCTTAATTGGGTCAGCTAGCATTTCTTCGGCACTCTTGTAACTCGCAGTGGTGATTCGACGTTAGTATTTCATTTACTTTTAATTCACATTCGATTTAGTTGCGGGCTCTGAACACTTTTATCACTTTACTTACAGTTAACTGACCTCAAATTAGGTTGAATTCACATGTTCGTCTTCATTCTTTCGCCTTTGATTACCTTCCATTCTCTTCATTTTATTGCGATGCTCCCGTTGCACTAATTATCCCTTATAACCTCTTTAAATACCGTTATTATTACACAGCTTTCTTCGCATTAACCTTTCTTAACATTTACAAGTGTTGCGCAACCTCCTCGATCAGCCCACAGGCTTTTGGTACCAGTCGCGTCCGGCCCATGGTACACTGGTTTTTTCCAACTCACTCAAGGTTCTTGTTTTATGGGCAAAGCTTCCAAAGGCATGCGTCTTTCCATCTCTTGTATGTATATACTCGACTGCCTATAGTTCCACCTTTGCCAACTGCCCATTATTTCGTCCTTCCAAATATACCTCTATGCCTTATCGCCGATCCACCACTTCACCAACCATTAAGCAAATACTGTTGAAAAATAGTGAATATCAAATGCAAGGTGGTCGTGTACTTGTGTGCAGGTTCACGTTAGATAACCGTAGATTGTCTCACTGTGTCCATCTCTTGCTTGTACATAACCGCCTCTAGTTTTATTTTTGCAAACTGCCCACTACTTTGTCCTTGCAAACATCTCACTACGCCCCATCATCGATGCACCACTTCAGCGACCATAAGCCGTTATAATAATGGGAAAATGGAAGCGAGGTATAGCTAGCTGGCACTTCCGAATAATAAAATTCCTTGTATAATAATATACAGCGTTTTTCTGGTCTTTGATGATGTAGTGGGTGATATTTGCGGATGGTTCACGGTTTAGCAATGAAACCCTCCGGCGCTTTGCCCCACTCATCATCATTCAGATGTGCTGTGATTTGTTAGGCAAGATGTTGATCTGCATAGGTAGAATTTATTTTGTTATGGTTTCCAAATAAGTACTGATGGCGACGATGCTGATAACCTACCTTCGCATACGACGAAGTTGTTTCTGTCGTCACACTTCTTGCCTATTTTCTTGCACTTCTGCTCCATCGAGACGTCGCATTTTTTAACAGACCGATCTGTGTCAATAACGTAAGAGGAAAAGTTGTTAAAGGTATGAATCAAGTTGCAGGATATAATATTTGATTAAGCCCAAACCTAACTTCTCGAGAGACGATCGCTAAAGCACAGGTGACCACACCCTGTAGGTTCAAGTTCAGGGTGCAAGTCTGCGTCCCAATTTCGGTGAAAGGAGAGTGAAGCATAGACCTTGAAACTGTGCTTTGACGCCATCCCGCGGGCGACAGTGAAAAATTATCTGTCACGCTAAAACACCTCAGAGCTTTGCGTGACGTTAGCAGCAAAGGGTGGATATATGTTGGTCGTCGTTAGTACGATGGAAGATGTAGGCTGCGTGGAGGAGTTGTTTAGCACGTCGCACTGCACAGCCAGGGGTTGCAGCTTCAAATCCGCGGGAGCGCATTTTCGAAAAAAAATCATTTCTTGTTGACTATTTTTTCTTGTGGGTTTCATATATGTGTACATCTCAATACATGCAAAAAGCGGCGCAAACCTGCAAAGAGTGTCACTACAATTGCTATCGCAATAAATTTCATTCTTCTTACCTACGCAAACCGAGGTACCGTTGATAACTTCGCATTGCATGCCCTCTTCAGCACACAGCTTTTGCATTTCATCATTGCATTTTCCGATTTGCCTGGCTGTTGGAGGAAACGCAGAACGTTAGGAGTGTCAAGAGAGAAAAGAAATATTCTGAAATTTTCTGAAATATTCTGAAATATTCTGAAATTTTCTGAAAAATCAGTGCACAGACCTCATTTCAGAGAGATACTGAGTATTTTGCTTTGTCGTAAACAGTGGAAAATTAGGCAAACTGCGGGTAAAAGCTGAGGACGTCACTGCGGCGCATTCCGAGTACTATAGCCGTTTAGTAACCGCTCAGCTGGTTGGAAAATCGGCGCAGCAGTCTCCTTGAAAAGCTGGCTGACATGTGTAGACAGGGCTTGCAGCTTCTGAGAACATCAGTCGGGGTATGCTTGTATTTCATCTAAGCACCTATAGCGCCTTAGCGCTATGGGTGCAGAGCCATCAAGTGGGCGCCCCGAGTACTAGAGCGGCTATGACGACGAACAAGGTACAAGACCCGACCGTAAGCTGCTTCCCATCTCATAGTAGACGCCGTGTCTGTGTCACGCGAAAACAAAGTTGCGGTTAGCACCATATTTATGTGCCTTCCTGTGGTAAAGCTATGCGCTCACGAATTATTTGAGCAATGGCCAGAAGAAATTTTGTGTGAACCTATTTCAAGGACAAGCTGTTTATGCGGAAGCGCAGTCATCGGCACTGTTCGAAAAAGAATGTCTCATGAGTGAATGTCTCATATATACGTGCATACGTGCACCATTTCGCTTATCTCGATTACCTGACAATAGAGCACCAAATATGTGATTCAGATCAAGTGGCAATTTCAAGGTTGTAGGTTATGGCAGAGTTTTTTTTTTCATCGATGATTCGTCACAGTGGATACCGCGGCGGCTGATTTCGTTATGTTCCTTCCATGAAAAAGATGTGTGAAAGTCACCCTGAAGGAATGTGGCTAAGAAACAAATATTGGCGTAGGTAGTTCCTTACTGTTGCAGCCTACGAAGCCGTCCTCGTCCTCGCACTGCTGGCCTAATTTCTTGCACTTCTCTTCGATCTTCTCGTTGCACTTCTTGGCTGTAGGATCTGTCATGAAGAGAAAGCGGAAACGACATAAAGGTCATGTCCGCCATTTCTGGTTTCCACGACAGCTACAGGTTAGAGAGAGTGAATCTATATTGAAGGGGAAAAAAAGAAAGGAGGGTATCGAAGCTTCTATGATTGGGTCGCTACGTCCAGGCCGGACTCGACCGAGGAGCACGAGCTGAGCTTCTGGGTCCGAGCTGGCGAGTTGCACGCTTGTCTGCAGAGGGCAGTTGACTTTCGTGCCGCTAAGTGTTGGAGCTGCGTTCACACGCGACAAAATCTCGAAGAAGTGTTCACTCGGGATCTTATTTGACATTAGTATGAGAATGCTTCAGACGGACTCTAGCAGCGGCGTAGCCAGTAGGTACCACACCACTGCCACCTCCCTTCCCTCGATTGTATTTTTTTTCTTTTTGCCATGGCATGTAGAGCACACAATGACACTTGACCACATCTGCCCGGCTTCCATCTCGGATAAAGGTGCTGCTATTTCTCTACAGGAAAAAGTTTGGCCAGCGGCCCTGGACACTAGAGATATTCTGGGATGAAATGCAAAGTAATCGTGCCTGTAGCGTAACTCGTTAGCATCATTTCCATGCCGATTCAACCGCCTTTTATGAAACTGAAGCGCGATATCTATTTCAAGATAATAAATACTCTGAATATTGTATATAAGACGATGCACTGTGCTTTGAAAGGACTCTGATAGTCATTTAGGAGGCAACACGTGTGCTTGGTAAAGCTCGAACTGGCTTTTTGGGAAAAAAAATACCTTGTTATCTAATAAAGAAGTCGCAGGGATGAGCAACAATATTTAGATTAAGTTTAAGGGCTCTGTTTTAAAGACGCAAAAATTTTCGTCTGTTCTTCTATCTGTACATTTGTGTGTTCGTATACCCTTAACGATACCTTAAAGGCACTAAATGATACCCAAAACTGCCAACCCCATCCGCAGAGTCCACCAATTTCGCTCTAGTTTCAGCTTTCATACTTGTGCGAGTGTCAATTAAAAGCAATTATTGCGCATACTTAATGCAGCATAAGAACACGTCAATATTCTGTTTGTGTGTCTTTTTACTACAAAAGGCATACATAAGTAATTTTAAAGACCGTAGCGCTTATTACGCTGCGCTGCCGATGCAACGCTTGCACAAAAAGGCAGGTGTTTCCAACGCTTTGCTAATATGGCACGGCAGTGGCACCTACCCGTCACCTTGTGTTCTACACCTTATGGCCTCCAAGATGGGCGCGCACGCCACGCGCTTCGTTTTCCAAGTTCCAGATAGCGCCCATGTCTCACGTGTGACGCGCCTTGATGCGCTCGTTCGCCGCCGCTGCACGATCGAGGCACTCTAACGCAGTGCCTCCCGAATACCAATCACCGATTTTCTTGTGCAGTACATCAAATAAACGTTTTGTTCACTCTCTCCGGACTAATACTATCGTGTTTCCACGACATGTGCTGTGTAATATGCATGTATGGGGCCATTTTTTTTGTTAGACATAATATTGATCTGAACTAACTTAGGCGGCATCACCCTCCTCTTTTGATGAAAGGTCAATACAAGAAAATAGCTTACCGATGCATTTGGGGCTATGATGGATCTCTACACAGTTGAGATGAACATCAGCGCACCTTTTTTTCGCTTCCTCAGGACACAGTGGAGGCCTCGGGTCTGTTTGAACATGTTAAGATCACACAACATCAGTATCGTTTCGAGTGTAAGCGGGCGAAATGTCGTGATAGCATTAAAGTGCTGATTTCCATGTAGCCTGAGTGAAACGTTTATCAATATTGTGAAATAAGTTCTGTGCTAGACCATAATGTTTTATAAGTTAGATCAAGGAAAATATAAGTCATCGTTAATATTGTTTTGTGCGTTGTTCATATTGCTATTTGGGCGCGATGCCACTTGCACTCAAAGCGATATGTTTGCAGAGTTGAGTTACAAAGTAATTTGCAAAAGTATTTCTCGAAGAGAAAGTTTTCCAGGGGCCGAAAATGCGGACCTGTGTGGTGCTTTTAAACTGACGTGATTTATCTGTCAAAATTATGTACGGGTTCATGCGTAGCTTTGCCTTACAAATAAGTGTATTACATTCTTAATCATTTCGCTTAACCTTGTTCATCCAATTTGCGAACAGCCGCTAAATTCATTTGCAGTTCTGTCTATAGCGTTAGAAATGGCAAATGCCTTTTTTTGCTCCACCACCTCTGTATCGCTACAAGTTCATCAAGCAACAATATTTATGTCTCTACGAGCTACAGATCAAAATTTTACGCAGCCCTTTGCTGACTTTAACAACGTCAAAGGAGAAAGCTTTCACCATAAGAAGGCATCGATTGAGTTACTTTGACGATACCAGCCGAGAGTATTGCGACTTTTTGTAGTTTCTTAATTGGGTCAGCTAGCATTTCTTCGGCACTCTTGTAACTCGCAGTGGTGATTCGACGTTAGTATTTCATTTACTTTTAATTCACATTCGATTTAGTTGCGGGCTCTGAACACTTTTATCACTTTACTTACAGTTAACTGACCTCAAATTAGGTTGAATTCACATGTTCGTCTTCATTCTTTCGCCTTTGATTACCTTCCATTCTCTTCATTTTATTGCGATGCTCCCGTTGCACTAATTATCCCTTATAACCTCTTTAAATACCGTTTATATTACACAGCTTTCTTCGCATTAACCTTTCTTAACATTTACAAGTGTTGCGCAACCTCCTCGATCAGCCCACAGGCTTTTGGTACCAGTCGCGTCCGACCCATGGTACACTGGTTTTTTCCAACTCACTCAAGGTTCTTGTTTTATGGGCAAAGCTTCCAAAGGCATGCGTCTTTCCATCTCTTGTATGTATATACTCGACTGCCTATAGTTCCACCTTTGCCAACTGCCCATTATTTCGTCCTTCCAAATATACCTCTATGCCTTATCGCCGATCCACCACTTCACCAACCATTAAGCAAATACTGTTGAAGAATAGTGAATATCAAATGCAAGGTGGTCGTGTACTTGTGTGCAGGTTCACGTTAGATAACCATAGATTGTCTCACTGTGTCCATCTCTTGCTTGTACATGACCGCCTCTAGTTTTATTTTTGCAAACTGCCCACTAATTTGTCCTTGCAAACATCTCACTACGCCCCATCATCGATCCACCACTTCAGCGACCATAAGCCGTTATAATAATGGGAAAATGGAAGCGAGGTATAGCTAGCTGGCACTTCCGAATAATAAAATTCCTTGTATAATAATATACAGCGTTTTTCTGGTCTTTGATGATGTAGTGGGTGATATTTGCGGATGGTTCACGGTTTAGCAATGAAACCCTCCGGTGCTTTGCCCCACTCATCATCATTCAGATGTGCTGTGATTTGTTAGGCAAGATGTTGATCTGCATAGGTAGAATTTATTTTGTTATGGTTTCCAAATAAGTACTGATGGCGACGATGCTGATAACCTACCTTCGCATACGACGAAGTTGTTTCTGTCGTCACACTTCTTGCCTATTTTCTTGCACTTCTGCTCCATCGAGACGTCGCATTTTTTAACAGACCGATCTGTGTCAATAACGTAAGAGGAAAAGTTGTTAAAGGTATGAATCAAGTTGCAGGATATAATATTTGATTAAGCCCAAACCTAACTTCTCGAGAGACGATCGCTAAAGCACAGGTGACCACACCCTGTAGGTTCAAGTTCAGGGTGCAAGTCTGCGTCCCAATTTCGGTGAAAGGAGAGTGAAGCATAGACCTTGAAACTGTGCTTTGACGCCATCCCGCGGGCGACAGTGAAAAATTATCTGTCACGCTAAAACACCTCAGAGCTTTGCGTGACGTTAGCAGCAAAGGGTGGATATATGTTGGTCGTCGTTAGTACGATGGAAGATGTAGGCTGCGTGGAGGAGTTGTTTAGCACGTCGCACTGCGCATCCAGGGGTTGCAGCTTCAAATCCGCGGGAGCGCATTTTCGAAAAAAAATCATTTCTTGTTGACTATTTTTTCTTGTGGGTTTCATATATGTGTACATCTCAATACATGCAAAAAGCGGCGCAAACCTGCAAAGAGTGTCACTACAATTGCTATCGCAATAAATTTCATTCTTCTTACCTACGCAAACCGAGGTACCGTTGATAACTTCGCATTGCATGCCCTCTTCAGCACACAGCTTTTGCATTTCATCATTGCATTTTCCGATTTGCCTGGCTGTTGGAGGAAACGCAGAACGTTAGGAGTGTCAAGAGAGAAAAGAAATATTCTGAAATTTTCTGAAATATTCTGAAATATTCTGAAATTTTCTGAAAAATCAGTGCACAGACCTCATTTCAGAGAGATACTGAGTATTTTGCTTTGTCGTAAACAGTGGAAAATTAGGCAAACTGCAAGTAAAAGCTGAGGACGTCACTGCGGCGCATTCCGAGTACTATAGCCGTTTAGTAACCGCTCAGCTGGTTGGAAAATCGGCGCAGCAGTCTCCTTGAAAAGCTGGCTGACATGTGTAGACAGGGCTTGCAGCTTCTGAGAACATCAGTCGGGGTATGCTTGTATTTCATCTAAGCACCTATAGCGCCTTAGCGCTATGGGTGCAGAGCCATCAAGTGGGCGCCCCGAGTACTAGAGCGGCTATGACGACGAACAAGGTACAAGACCCGACCGTAAGCTGCTTCCCATCTCATAGTAGACGCCGTGTCTGTGTCACGCGAAAACAAAGTTGCTGGTAGCACCATATTTATGTGCCTTCCTGTGGTAAAGCTATGCGCTCACGAATTATTTGAGCAATGGCCAGAAGAAATTTTGTGTGAACCTATTTCAAGGACAAGCTGTTTATGCGGAAGCGCAGTCATCGGCACTGTTAGAAAAAGAATGTCTCATGAGTGAATGTCTCATATATACGTGCATACGTGCACCATTTCGCTTATCTCGATTACCTGACAATAGAGCACCAAATATGTGATTCAGATCAAGTGGCAATTTCAAGGTTGTAGGTTATGGCAGAGTTTTTTTTTTCATCGATGATTCGTCACAGTGGATACCGCGGCGGCTGATTTCGTTATGTTCCTTCCATGAAAAAGATGTGTGAAAGTCACCCTGAAGGAATGTGGCTACGAAACAAATATTGGCGTAGGTAGTTCCTTACTGTTGCAGCCTACCAAGCCGTCCTCGTCCTCGCACTGCTGGCCTAATTTCTTGCACTTCTCTTCGATCTTCTCGTTGCACTTCTTGGCTGTAGGATCTGTCATGAAGAGAAAGCGGAAACGACATAAAGGTCATGTCCGCCATTTCTGGTTTCCACGACAGCTACAGGTTAGAGAGAGTGAATCTATATTGAAGGGGAAAAAAAGAAAGGACGGTATCGGAGCTTCTATGATTGGGTCGCTACGTCCAGGCCGGACTCGACCGAGGAGCACGAGCTGAGCTTCTGGGTCCGAGCTGGCGAGTTGCACGCTTGTCTGCAGAGGGCAGTTGACTTTCGTGCCGCTAAGTGTTGGAGCTGCGTTCACACGCGACAAAATCTCGAAGAAGTGTTCACTCGGGATCTTATTTGACATTAGTATGAGAATGCTTCAGACGGACTCTAGCAGCGGCGTAGCCAGTAGGTACCACACCACTGCCACCTCCCTTCCCTCGATTGTATTTTTTTTCTTTTTGCCATGGCATGTAGAGCACACAATGACACTTGACCACATCTGCCCGGCTTCCATCTCGGATAAAGGTGCTGCTATTTCTCTACAGGAAAAAGTTTGGCCAGCGGCCCTGGACACTAGAGATATTCTGGGATGAAATGCAAAGTAATCGTGCCTGTAGCGTAACTCGTTAGCATCATTTCCATGCCGATTCAACCGCCTTTTATGAAACTGAAGCGCGATATCTATTTCAAGATAATAAATACTCTGAATATTGTATATAAGACGATGCACTGTGCTTTGAAAGGACTCTGATAGTCATTTAGGAGGCAACACGTGTGCTTGGTAAAGCTCGAACTGGCTTTTTGGGAAAAAAAATACCTTGTTATCTAATAAAGAAGTCGCAGGGATGAGCAACAATATTTAGATTAAGTTTAAGGGCTCTGTTTTAAAGACGCAAAAATTTTCGTCTGTTCTTCTATCTGTACATTTGTGTGTTCGTATACCCTTAACGATACCTTAAAGGCACTAAATGATACCCAAAACTGCCAACCCCATCCGCAGAGTCCACCAATTTCGCTCTAGTTTCAGCTTTCATACTTGTGCGAGTGTCAATTAAAAGCAATTATTGCGCATACTTAATGCAGCATAAGAACACGTCAATATTCTGTTTGTGTGTCTTTTTACTACAAAAGGCATACATAAGTAATTTTAAAGACCGTAGCGCTTATTACGCTGCGCTGCCGATGCAACGCTTGCACAAAAAGGCAGGTGTTTCCAACGCTTTGCTAATATGGCACGGCAGTGGCACCTACCCGTCACCTTGTGTTCTACACCTTATGGCCTCCAAGATGGGCGCGCACGCCACGCGCTTCGTTTTCCAAGTTCCAGATAGCGCCCATGTCTCACGTGTGACGCGCCTTGATGCGCTCGTTCGCCGCCGCTGCACGATCGAGGCACTCTAACGCAGTGCCTCCCGAATACCAATCACCGATTTTCTTGTGCAGTACATCAAATAAACGTTTTGTTCACTCTCTCCGGACTAATACTATCGTGTTTCCACGACATGTGCTGTGTAATATGCATGTATGGGGCCATTTTTTTTGTTAGACATAATATTGATCTGAACTAACTTAGGCGGCATCACCCTCCTCTTTTGATGAAAGGTCAATACAAGAAAATAGCTTACCGATGCATTTGGGGCTATGATGGATCTCTACACAGTTGAGATGAACATCAGCGCACCTTTTTTTCGCTTCCTCAGGACACAGTGGAGGCCTCGGGTCTGTTTGAACATGTTAAGATCACACAACATCAGTATCGTTTCGAGTGTAAGCGGGCGAACTGTCGTGATAGCATTAAAGTGCTGATTTCCATGTAGCCTGAGTGAAACGTTTATCAATATTGTGAAATAAGTTCTGTGCTAGACCATAATGTTTTATAAGTTAGATCAAGGAAAATATAAGTCATCGTTAATATTGTTTTGTGCGTTGTTCATATTGCTATTTGGGCGCGATGCCACTTGCACTCAAAGCGATATGTTTGCAGAGTTGAGTTACAAAGTAATTTGCAAAAGTATTTCTCGAAGAGAAAGTTTTCCAGGGGCCGAAAATGCGGACCTGTGTGGTGCTTTTAAACTGACGTGATTTATCTGTCAAAATTATGTACGGGTTCTTGCGTAGCTTTGCCTTACAAATAAGTGTATTACATTCTTAATCATTTCGCTTAACCTTGTTCATCCAATTTGCGAACAGCCGCTAAATTCATTTGCAGTTCTGTCTATAGCGTTAGAAATGGCAAATGCCTTTTTTTGCTCCACCACCTCTGTATCGCTACAAGTTCATCAAGCAACAATATTTATGTCTCTACGAGCTACAGATCAAAATTTTACGCAGCCCTTTGCTGACTTTAACAACGTCAAAGGAGAAAGCTTTCACCATAAGAAGGCATCGATTGAGTTACTTTGACGATGCCAGCCGAGAGTATTGCGACTTTTTGTAGTTTCTTAATTGGGTCAGCTAGCATTTCTTCGGCACTCTTGTAACTCGCAGTGGTGATTCGACGTTAGTATTTCATTTACTTTTAATTCACATTCGATTTAGTTGCGGGCTCTGAACACTTTTATCACTTTACTTACAGTTAACTGACCTCAAATTAGGTTGAATTCACATGTTCGTCTTCATTCTTTCGCCTTTGATTACCTTCCATTCTCTTCATTTTATTGCGATGCTCCCGTTGCACTAATTATCCCTTATAACCTCTTTAAATACCGTTATTATTACACAGCTTTCTTCGCATTAACCTTTCTTAACATTTACAAGTGTTGCGCAACCTCCTCGATCAGCCCACAGGCTTTTGGTACCAGTCGCGTCCGACCCATGGTACACTGGTTTTTTCCAACTCACTCAAGGTTCTTGTTTTATGGGCAAAGCTTCCAAAGGCATGCGTCTTTCCATCTCTTGTATGTATATACTCGACTGCCTATAGTTCCACCTTTGCCAACTGCCCATTATTTCGTCCTTCCAAATATACCTCTATGCCATATCGCCGATCCACCACTTCACCAACCATTAAGCAAATACTGTTGAAGAATAGTGAATATCAAATGCAAGGTGGTCGTGTACTTGTGTGCAGGTTCACGTTAGATAACCATAGATTGTCTCACTGTGTCCATCTCTTGCTTGTACATGACCGCCTCTAGTTTTATTTTTGCAAACTGCCCACTAATTTGTCCTTGCAAACATCTCACTACGCCCCATCATCGATCCACCACTTCAGCGACCATAAGCCGTTATAATAATGGGAAAATGGAAGCGAGGTATAGCTAGCTGGCACTTCCGAATAATAAAATTCCTTGTATAATAATATACAGCGTTTTTCTGGTCTTTGATGATGTAGTGGGTGATATTTGCGGATGGTTCACGGTTTAGCAATGAAACCCTCCGGTGCTTTGCCCCACTCATCATCATTCAGATGTGCTGTGATTTGTTAGGCAAGATGTTGATCTGCATAGGTAGAATTTATTTTGTTATGGTTTCCAAATAAGTACTGATGGCGACGATGCTGATAACCTACCTTCGCATACGACGAAGTTGTTTCTGTCGTCACACTTCTTGCCTATTTTCTTGCACTTCTGCTCCATCGAGACGTCGCATTTTTTAACAGACCGATCTGTGTCAATAACGTAAGAGGAAAAGTTGTTAAAGGTATGAATCAAGTTGCAGGATATAATATTTGATTAAGCCCAAACCTAACTTCTCGAGAGACGATCGCTAAAGCACAGGTGACCACACCCTGTAGGTTCAAGTTCAGGGTGCAAGTCTGCGTCCCAATTTCGGTGAAAGGAGAGTGAAGCATAGACCTTGAAACTGTGCTTTGACGCCATCCCGCGGGCGACAGTGAAAAATTATCTGTCACGCTAAAACACCTCAGAGCTTTGCGTGACGTTAGCAGCAAAGGGTGGATATATGTTGGTCGTCGTTAGTACGATGGAAGATGTAGGCTGCGTGGAGGAGTTGTTTAGCACGTCGCACTGCGCATCCAGGGGTTGCAGCTTCAAATCCGCGGGAGCGCATTTTCGAAAAAAAATCATTTCTTGTTGACTATTTTTTCTTGTGGGTTTCATATATGTGTACATCTCAATACATGCAAAAAGCGGCGCAAACCTGCAAAGAGTGTCACTACAATTGCTATCGCAATAAATTTCATTCTTCTTACCTACGCAAACCGAGGTACCGTTGATAACTTCGCATTGCATGCCCTCTTCAGCACACAGCTTTTGCATTTCATCATTGCATTTTCCGATTTGCCTGGCTGTTGGAGAAAACGCAGAACGTTAGGAGTGTCAAGAGAGAAAAGAAATATTCTGAAATTTTCTGAAATATTCTGAAATATTCTGAAATTTTCTGAAAAATCAGCACACAGACCTCATTTCAGAGAGATACTGAGTATTTTGCTTTGTCGTAAACAGAGGAAAATTAGGCAAACTGCGGGTAAAAGCTGAGGACGTCACTGCGGCGCATTCCGAGTACTATAGCCGTTTAGTAACCGCTCAGCTGGTTGGAAAATCGGCGCAGCAGTCTCCTTGAAAAGCTGGCTGACATGTGTAGACAGGGCTTGCAGCTTCTGAGAACATCAGTCGGGGTATGCTTGTATTCCATCTAAGCACCTATAGCGCCTTAGCGCTATGGGTGCAGAGCCATCAAGTGGGCGCCCCGAGTACTAGAGCGGCTATGACGACGAACAAGGTACAAGACCCGACCGTAAGCTGCTTCCCATCTCATAGTAGACGCCGTGTCTGTGTCACGCGAAAACAAAGTTGCTGGTAGCACCATATTTATGTGCCTTCCTGTGGTAAAGCTATGCGCTCACGAATTATTTGAGCAATGGCCAGAAGAGATTTTGTGTGAACCTATTTCAAGGACAAGCTGTTTATGCGGAAGCGCAGTCATCGGCACTGTTAGAAAAAGAATGTCTCATGAGTGAATGTCTCATATATACGTGCATACGTGCACAATTTCGCTTATCTCGATTACCTGACAATAGAGCACCAAATATGTGATTCAGATAGAGTGGCAATTTCAAGGTTGTAGGTTATGGCAGAGTTTTTTTTTTCATCGATGATTCGTCACAGTGGATACCGCGGCGGCTGATTTCGTTATGTTCCTTCCATGAAAAAGATGTGTGAAAGTCAACCTGAAGGAATGTGGCAAAGAAACAAATATTGGCGTAGGTAGTTCCTTACTGTTGCAGCCTACCAAGCCGTCCTCGTCCTCGCACTGCTGGCCTAATTTCTTGCACTTATTTTCGATCTTCTCGTTGCACTTCTTGGCTGTAGGATCTGTCATGAAGAGAAAGCGGAAACGACATAAAGGTCATGTCCGCCATTTCTGGTTTCCACGACAGCTACAGGTTAGAGATAGTGAATCTATATTGAAGGGGAAAAAAAGAAAGGAGGGTATCGGAGCTTTTATGATTGGGTCGCTACGTCCAGGCCGGACTCGACCGAGGAGCACGAGCTGAGCTTCTGGGTCCGAGCTGGCGAGTTGCACGCTTGTCTGCAGAGGGCAGTTGACTTTCGTGCCGCTAAGTGTTGGAGCTGCGTTCACACGCGACAAATTCTCGAAGAAGTGTTCACTCGGGATCTTATTTGACATTAGTATGAGAATGCTTCAGACGGACTCTAGCAGCGGCGTAGCCAGTAGGTACCACACCACTGTCACCTCCCTTCCCTCGATTGTATTTTTTTTCTTTTTGCCATGGCATGTAGAGCACACAATGACACTACACCACATCTGCCCGGCTTCCATCTCGGATAAAGGTGCTGCTATTTCTCTACAGGAAAAAGTTTGGCCAGCGGCCCTGGACACTAGAGATATTCTGGGATGAAATGCAAAGTAATCGTGCCCGTAGCGTAACTCGTTAGCATCATTTCCATGCCGATTCAACCGCCTTTTATGAAACTGAAGCGCGATATCTATTTCAAGATAATAAATACTCTGAATATTGTATATAAGACGATGCACTGCGCTTTGAAAGGACTCTGATAGTCATTTAGGAGGCAACACGTGTGCTTGGTAAAGCTCGAACTGGCTTTTTGGGAAAAAAAATATCTTATCTAATAAAGAAGTCATAGGGATGAGCAACAATATTTAGATTAAGTTTAAGGGCTCTGTTTTAAAGACGCAAAAATTTTCGTCTGTTCTTCTATCTGTACATTTGTGTGTTCGTATACCCTTAACGATACCTTAAAGGCACTAAATCATACCCAAAACGGCCAACCCCATCCGCAGAGTCCACCAATTTCGCTCTAGTTTCAGCTTTCATACTTGTGCGAGTGTCAAATAAAAGCAATCATTGCGCATACTTAATGCAGCATAAGAACACGTCAATATTCTGTTTGTGTGTCTTTTTACTACAAAAGGCATACATAAGTAATTTTAAAGACCGTAGCGCTTATCACGCTGCGCTGCCGATGCAACGCTTGCACAAAAAGGCAGGTGTTTCCAACGCTTTGCTAATATGGCACGGCGGTGGCACCTACCCGTCACCTTGTGTTCTACACCTTATCGCCTCCAAGATGGGCGCGCACGCCACGCGCTTCGTTTTCCAAGTTCCAGATAGCGCCCATCTCTCACGTGTGACGCGCCTTGATGCGCTCGTTTGCTGCCGCTGCACGATCGAGGCACTCTAACGCAGTGCCTCCCGAATACCATTCACCGATTTTCTTGTGCAGTACATCAAATAAACGTTTTGTTCACTCTCTCCGGACTAATACTATCGTGTTTCCACGACATGTGCTGTGTAGTATGCATGTATGGGGCCATTTTTTTTGTTAGACATAATATTGATCTGAACTAACTTAGGCGGCATCACCTTCCTCTTTTGATGAAAGGTTAATACAAGAAAATAGCTTACCGATGCATTTGGGGCTATGATGGATCTCTACACAGTTGAGATGAACATCAGCGCACCTTTTTTTCGCTTCCTCAGGACACGGTGGAGGCCTCGGGTCTGTTTGAACATGTTAAGATCACACAACATCAGTATCGTTTCGAGTGTAAGCGGGCGAACTGTCGTGATAGCATTAAAGTGCTGATTTCCATGTAGCCTGAGTGAAACGTTTATCAATATTGTGAAATAAGATCTGTGCTAGACCATAATGTTTTATAAGTTAGATCAAGGAAAATATAAGTCATCGTTAATATTGTTTTGTGCGTTGTTCATATTGCTATTTGGGCGCGATGCCACTTGCACTCAAAGCGATATGTTTGCAGAGTTGAGTTACAAAGTAATTTGCAAAAGTATTTCTCGAAGAGAAAGTTTTCCAGGGGCCGAAAATGCGGACCTGTGTGGTGCTTTTAAACTGACGTGATTTATCTGTCAAAATTATGTACGGGTTCTTGCGTAGCTTTGCCTTACGAATAAGTGTATTACATTCTTAATCATTTCGCTTAACCTTGTTCATCCAATTTGCGAACAGCCGCTAAATTCATTTGCAGTTCTGTCTATAGCGTTAGAAATGGCAAATGCCTTTTTTTGCTCCAACCACCTCTGTATCGCTACAAGTTCATCAAGCAACAATATTTATGTCTCTACGAGCTACAGATCAAAATTTTACGCAGCCCTTTGCTGACTTTAACAACGTCACAGGAGAAAGCTTTCACCATAAGAAGGCATCGATTGAGTTACTTTGACGATGCCAGCCGAGAGTATTGCGACTTTTTGTAGTTTCTTAATTGGGTCAGCTAGCATTTCTTCGGCACTCTTGTAACTCGCAGTGGTGATTCGACGTTAGTATTTCATTTACTTTTAATTCACATTCGATTTAGTTGCGGGCTCTGAACACTTTTATCACTTTACTTACAGTTAACTGACCTCAAATTAGGTTGAATTCACATGTTCGTCTTCATTCTTTCGCCTTTGATTACCTTCCATTCTCTTCATTTTATTGCGAAGCTCCCGTTGCACTAATTATCCCTTATAACCTCTTTAAATACCGTTATTATTACACAGCTTTCTTCGCATTAACCTTTCTTAACATTTACGAGTGTTGCGCAACCTCCTCGATCAGCCCACAGGCTTTTGGTACCAGTCGCGTCCGACCCATGGTACACTGGTTTTTCCAACTCACTCAAGGTTCTTGTTTTATGGGCAAAGCTTCCAAAGGCATGCGTCTTTCCATCTCTTGTATGTATATACTCGACTGCCTATAGTTCCACCTTTGCCAACTGCCCATTATTTCGTCCTTCCAAATATACCTCTATGCCTTATCGCCGATCCACCACTTCACCAACCATTAAGCAAATACTGTTGAAAAATAGTGAATATCAAATGCAAGGTGGTCGTGTACTTGTGTGCAGGTTCACGTTAGATAACCGTAGATTGTCTCACTGTGTCCATCTCTTGCTTGTACATAACCGCCTCTAGTTTTATTTTTGCAAACTGCCCACTACTTTGTCCTTGCAAACATCTCACTACGCCCCATCATCGATGCACCACTTCAGCGACCATAAGCCGTTATAATAATGGGAAAATGGAAGCGAGGTATAGCTAGCTGGCACTTCCGAATAATAAAATTCCTTGTATAATAATATACAGCGTTTTTCTGGTCTTTGATGATGTAGTGGGTGATATTTGCGGATGGTTCACGGTTTAGCAATGAAACCCTCCGGCGCTTTGCCCCACTCATCATCATTCAGATGTGCTGTGATTTGTTAGGCAAGATGTTGATCTGCATAGGTAGAATTTATTTTGTTATGGTTTCCAAATAAGTACTGATGGCGACGATGCTGATAACCTACCTTCGCATACGACGAAGTTGTTTCTGTCGTCACACTTCTTGCCTATTTTCTTGCACTTCTGCTCCATCGAGACGTCGCATTTTTTAACAGACCGATCTGTGTCAATAACGTAAGAGGAAAAGTTGTTAAAGGTATGAATCAAGTTGCAGGATATAATATTTGATTAAGCCCAAACCTAACTTCTCGAGAGACGATCGCTAAAGCACAGGTGACCACACCCTGTAGGTTCAAGTTCAGGGTGCAAGTCTGCGTCCCAATTTCGGTGAAAGGAGAGTGAAGCATAGACCTTGAAACTGTGCTTTGACGCCATCCCGCGGGCGACAGTGAAAAATTATCTGTCACGCTAAAACACCTCCGAGCTTTGCGTGACGTTAGCAGCAAAGGGTGGATATATGTTGGTCGTCGTTAGTACGATGGAAGATGTAGGCTGCGTGGAGGAGTTGTTTAGCACGTCGCACTGCGCATCCAGGGGTTGCAGCTTCAAATCCGCGGGAGCGCATTTTCGAAAAAAAATCATTTCTTGTTGACTATTTTTTCTTGTGGGTTTCATATATGTGTACATCTCAATACATGCAAAAAGTGGCGCAAACCTGCAAAGAGTGTCACTACAATTGCTATCGCAATAAATTTCATTCTTCTTACCTACGCAAACCGAGGTACCGTTGATAACTTCGCATTGCATGCCCTCTTCAGCACACAGCTTTTGCATTTCATCATTGCATTTTCCGATTTGCCTGGCTGTTGGAGAAAACGCAGAACGTTAGGAGTGTCAAGAGAGAAAAGAAATATTCTGAAATTTTCTGAAATATTCTGAAATATTCTGAAATTTTCTGAAAAATCAGCGCACAGACCTCATTTCAGAGAGATACTGAGTATTTTGCTTTGTCGTAAACAGAGGAAAATTAGGCAAACTGCGGGTAAAAGCTGAGGACGTCACTGCGGCGCATTCCGAGTACTATAGCCGTTTAGTAACCGCTCAGCTGGTTGGAAAATCGGCGCAGCAGTCTCCTTGAAAAGCTGGCTGACATGTGTAGACAGCGCTTGCAGCTTCTGAGAACATCAGTCGGGGTATGCTTGTATTCCATCTAAGCACCTATAGCGCCTTAGCGCTATGGGTGCAGAGCCATCAAGTGGGCGCCCCGAGCACTAGAGCGGCTATGACGACGAACAAGGTACAAGACCCGACCGTAAGCTGCTTCCCATCTCATAGTAGACGCCGTGTCTGTGTCACGCGAAAACAAAGTTGCTGGTAGCACCATATTTATGTGCCTTCCTGTGGTAAAGCTATGCGCTCACGAATTATTTGAGCAATGGCCAGAAGAGATTTTGTGTGAACCTATTTCAAGGACAAGCTGTTTATGCGGAAGCGCAGTCATCGGCACTGTTAGAAAAAGAATGTCTCATGAGTGAATGTCTCATATATACGTGCATACGTGCACAATTTCGCTTATCTCGATTACCTGACAATAGAGCACCAAATATGTGATTCAGATAGAGTGGCAATTTCAAGGTTGTAGGTTATGGCAGAGTTTTTTTTTCATCGATGATTCATCACAGTGGATACCGCGGCGGCTGATTTCGTTATGTTCCTTCCATGAAAAAGATGTGTGAAAGTCAACCTGAAGGAATGTGGCAAAGAAACAAATATTGGCGTAGGTAGTTCCTTACTGTTGCAGCCTACCAAGCCGTCCTCGTCCTCGCACTGCTGGCCTAATTTCTTGCACTTATTTTCGATCTTCTCGTTGCACTTCTTGGCTGTAGGATCTGTCATGAAGAGAAAGCGGAAACGACATAAAGGTCATGTCCGCCATTTCTGGTTTCCACGACAGCTACAGGTTAGAGAGAGTGAATCTATATTGAAGGGGAAAAAAAGAAAGGAGGGTATCGGAGCTTCTATGATTGGGTCGCTACGTCCAGGCCGGACTCGACCGAGGAGCACGAGCTGAGCTTCTGGGTCCGAGCTGGCGAGTTGCACGCTAATCTGCAGAGGGCAGTTGACTTTCGTGCCGCTAAGTGTTGGAGCTGCGTTCACACGCGACAAATTCTCGAAGAAGTGTTCACTCGGGATCTTATTTGACATTAGTATGAGAATGCTTCAGACGGACTCTAGCAGCGGCGTAGCCAGTAGGTACCACACCACTGCCACATCCCTTCCCTCGATTGTATTTTTTTTTTCTTTTTGCCATGGCATGTAGAGCACACAATGACACTTGACCACATCTGCCCGGCTTCCATCTCGGATAAAGGTGCTGCTATTTCTCTACAGGAAAAAGTTTGGCCAGCGGCCCTGGACACTAGAGATATTCTTGGATGAAATGCAAAGTAATCGTGCCCGTAGCGTAACTCGTTAGCATCATTTCCATGCCGATTCAACCGCCTTTTATGAAACTGAAGCGCGATATCTATTTCAAGATAATAAATACTCTGAATATTGTATATAAGACGATGCACTGTGCTTTGAAAGGACTCTGATAGTCATTTAGGAGGCAACACGTGTGCTTGGTAAAGCTCGAACTGGCTTTTTGGGAAAAAAAATATCTTGTTATCTAATAAAGAAGTCGCAGGGATGAGCAACAATATTTAGATTAAGTTTAAGGGCTCTGTTTTAAAGACGCAAAAATTTTCGTCTGTTCTTCTATCTGTACATTTGTGTGTTCGTATACCCTTAACGATACCTTAAAGGCACTAAATCATACCCAAAACTGCCAACCCCATCCGCAGAGTCCACCAATTTCGCTCTAGTTTCAGCTTTCATACTTGTGCGAGTGTCAAATAAAAGCAATTATTGCGCATACTTAATGCAGCATAAGAACACGTCAATATTCTGTTTGTGTGTCTTTTTACTACAAAAGGCATACATAAGTAATTTTAAAGACCGTAGCGCTTATCACGCTGCGCTGCCGATGCAACGCTTGCACAAAAAGGCAGGTGTTTCCAACGCTTTGCTAATATGGCACGGCGGTGGCACCTACCCGTCACCTTGTGATCTACACCTTATCGCCTCCAAGATGGGCGCGCACGCCACGCGCCTCGTTTTCCAAGTTCCAGATAGCGCCCATCTCTCACGTGTGACGCGCCTTGATGCGCTCGTTCGCCGCCGCTGCACGATCGAGGCACTCTAACGCAGTGCCTCCCGAATACCATTCACCGATTTTCTTGTGCAGTACATCAAATAAACGTTTTGTTCACTCTCTCCGGACTAATACTATCGTGTTTCCACGACATGTGCTGTGTAATATGCATGTATGGGGCCATTTTTTTTGTTAGACATAATATTGATCTGAACTAACTTAGGCGGCATCACCTTCCTCTTTTGATGAAAGGTTAATACAAGAAAATAGCTTACCGATGCATTTGGGGCTATGATGGATCTCTACACAGTTGAGATGAACATCAGCGCACCTTTTTTTCGCTTCCTCAGGACACGGTGGAGGCCTCAGGTCTGTTTGAACATGTTAAGATCACACAACATCAGTATCGTTTCGAGTGTAAGCGGGCGAACTGTCGTGATAGCATTAAAGTGCTGATTTCCATGTAGCCTGAGTGAAACGTTTATCAATATTGTGAAATGAGTTCTGTGCTAGACCATAATGTTTTATAAGTTAGATCAAGGAAAATATAAGTCATCGTTAATATTGTTTTGTGCGTTGTTCATATTGCTATTTGGGCGCGATGCCACTTGCACTCAAAGCGATATGTTTGCAGAGTTGGGTTACAAAGTAATTTGCAAAAGTATTTCTCGAAGAGAAAGTTTTCCAGGGGCCGAAAATGCGGACCTGTGTGGTGCTTTTAAACTGACGTGATTTATCTGTCAAAATTATGTACGGGTTCTTGCGTAGCTTTGCCTTACGAATAAGTGTATTACATTCTTAATCATTTCGCTTAACCTTGTTCATCCAATTTGCGAACAGCCGCTAAATTCATTTGCAGTTCTGTCTATAGCGTTAGAAATGGCAAATGCCTTTTTTTGCTCCACCACCTCTGTATCGCTACAAGTTCATCAAGCAACAATATTTATGTCTCTACGAGCTACAGATCAAAATTTTACGCAGCCCTTTGCTGACTTTAACAACGTCACAGGAGAAAGCTTTCACCATAAGAAGGCATCGATTGAGTTACTTTGACGATGCCAGCCGAGAGTATTGCGACTTTTTGTATTTTCTTAATTGGGTCAGCTAGCATTTCTTCGGCACTCTTGTAACTCGCAGTGGTGATTCGACGTTAGTATTTCATTTACTTTTAATTCACATTCGATTTAGTTGCGGGCTCTGAACACTTTTATCACTTTACTTACAGTTAACTGACCTCAAATTAGGTTGAATTCACATGTTCGTCTTCATTCTTTCGCCTTTGATTACCTTCCATTCTCTTCATTTTGTTGCGATGCTCCCGTTGCACTAATTATCCCTTATAACCTCTTTAAATACCGTTATTATTACACAGCTTTCTTCGCATTAACCTTTCTTAACATTTACAAGTGTTGCGCAACCTCCTCGATCAGCCCACAGGCTTTTGGTACCAGTCGCGTCCGACCCATGGTACACTGGTTTTTTCCAACTCACTCAAGGTTCTTGTTTTATGGGCAAAGCTTCCAAAGGCATGCGTCTTTCCATCTCTTGTATGTATATACTCGACTGCCTATAGTTCCACCTTTGCCAACTGCCCATTATTTCGTCCTTCCAAATATACCTCTATGCCTTATCGCCGATCCACCACTTCACCAACCATTAAGCAAATACTGTTGAAAAATAGTGAATATCAAATGCAAGGTGGTCGTGTACTTGTGTGCAGGTTCACGTTAGATAACCGTAGATTGTCTCACTGTGTCCATCTCTTGCTTGTACATGACCGCCTCTAGTTTTATTTTTGCAAACTGCCCACTACTTTGTCCTTGCAAACATCTCACTACGCCCCATCATCGATCCACCACTTCAGCGACCATAAGCCGTTATAATAATGGGAAAATGGAAGCGAGGTATAGCTAGCTGGCACTTCCGAATAATAAAATTCCTTGTATAATAATATACAGCGTTTTTCTGGTCTTTGATGATGTAGTGGGTGATATTTGCGGATGGTTCACGGTTTAGCAATGAAACCCTCCGGCGCTTTGCCCCACTCATCATCATTCAGATGTGCTGTGATTTGTTAGGCAAGATGTTGATCTGCATAGGTAGAATTTATTTTGTTATGGTTTCCAAATAAGTACTGATGGCGACGATGCTGATAACCTACCTTCGCATACGACGAAGTTGTTTCTGTCGTCACACTTCTTGCCTATTTTCTTGCACTTCTGCTCCATCGAGACGTCGCATTTTTTAACAGACCGATCTGTGTCAATAACGTAAGAGAAAAAGTTGTTAAAGGTATGAATCAAGTTGCAGGATATAATATTTGATTAAGCCCAAACCTAACTTTTCGAGAGACGATCGCTAAAGCACAGGTGACCACACCCTGTAGGTTCAAGTTCAGGGTGCAAGTCTGCGTCCCAATTTCGGTGAAAGGAGAGTGAAGCATAGACCTTGAATCTGTGCTTTGACGCCATCCCGCGGGCGACAGTGAAAAATTATCTGTCACGCTAAAACACCTCAGAGCTTTGCGTGACGTTAGCAGCAAAGGGTGGATATATGTTGGTCGTCGTTAGTACGATGGAAGATGTAGGCTGCGTGGAGGAGTTGTTTAGCACGTCGCACTGCGCATCCAGGGGTTGCAGCTTCAAATCCGCGGGAGCGCATTTTCGAAAAAAAATCATTTCTTGTTGACTATTTTTTCTTGTGGGTTTCATATATGTGTACATCTCAATACATGCAAAAAGCGGCGCAAACCTGCAAAGAGTGTCACTACAATTGCTATCGCAATAAATTTCATTCTTCTTACCTACGCAAACCGAGGTACCGTTGATAACTTCGCATTGCATGCCCTCTTCAGCACACAGCTTTTGCATTTCATCATTGCATTTTCCGATTTGCCTGGCTGTTGGAGAAAACGCAGAACGTTAGGAGTGTCAAGAGAGAAAAGAAATATTCTGAAATTTTCTGAAATATTCTGAAATATTCTGAAATTTTCTGAAAAATCAGCGCACAGACCTCATTTCAGAGAGATACTGAGTATTTTGCTTTGTCGTAAACAGTGGAAAATTAGGCAAACTGCGTGTAAAAGCTGAGGACGTCACTGCGGCGCATTCCGAGTACTATAGCCGTTTAGTAACCGCTCAGCTGGTTGGAAAATCGGCGCAGCAGTCTCCTTGAAAAGCTGGCTGACATGTGTAGACAGGGCTTGCAGCTTCTGAGAACATCAGTCGGGGTATGCTTGTATTTCATCTAAGCACCTATAGCACCTTAGCGCTATGGGTGCAGAGCCATCAAGTGGGCGCCCCGAGTACTAGAGCGGCTATGACGACGAACAAGGTACAAGACCCGACCGTAAGCTGCTTCCCATCTCATAGTAGACGCCGTGTCTGTGGCACGCGAAAACAAAGTTGCTGGTAGCACCATATTTATGTGCCTTCCTGTGGTAAAGCTATGCGCTCACGAATTATTTGAGCAATGGCCAGAAGAGATTTTGTGTGAACCTATTTCAAGGACAAGCTGTTTATGCGGAAGCGCAGTCATCGGCACTGTTAGAAAAAGAATGTCTCATGAGTGAATGTCTCATATATACGTGCATACGTGCACAATTTCGCTTATCTCGATTACCTGACAATAGAGCACCAAATATGTGATTCAGATAGAGTGGCAATTTCAAGGTTGTAGGTTATGGCAGAGTTTTTTTTTTTCATCGATGATTCGTCACAGTGGATACCGCGGCGGCTGATTTCGTTATGTTCCTTCCATGAAAAAGATGTGTGAAAGTCAACCTGAAGGAATGTGGCTAAGAAGCAAATATTGGCGTAGGTAGTTCCTTACTGTTGCAGCCTACGAAGCCGTCCTCGTCCTCGCACTGCTCGCCTAATTTCTTGCACTTCTCTTCGATCTTCTCGTTGCACTTCTTGGCTGTAGGATCTGTCATGAAGAGAAAGCGGAAACGACATAAAGGTCATGTCCGCCATTTCTGGTTTCCACGACAGCTACAGGTTAGAGAGAGTGAATCTATATTGAAGGGGAAAAAAAGAAAGGAGGGTATCGGAGCTTCTATGATTGCGTCGCTACGTCCAGGCCGGACTCGACCGAGGAGCACGAGCTGAGCTTCTGGGTCCGAGCTGGCGAGTTGCACGCTTGTCTGCAGAGGGCAGTTGACTTTCGTGCCGCTAAGTGTTGGAGCTGCGTTCACACGCGACAAATTCTCGAAGAAGTGTTCACTCGGGATCTTATTTGACATTAGTATGAGAATGCTTCAGACGGACTCTAGCAGCGGCGTAGCCAGTAGGTACCACACCACTGCCACCTCCCTTCCCTCGATTGTATTTTTTTTTTCTTTTTGCCATGGCATGTAGAGCACACAATGACACTTGACCACATCTGCCCGGCTTCCATCTCGGATAAAGGTGCTGCTATTTCTCTACAGGAAAAAGTTTGGCCAGCGGCCCTGGACACTAGAGATATTCTGGGATGAAATGCAAAGTAATCGTGCCTGTAGCGTAACTCGTTAGCATCATTTCCATGCCGATTCAACCGCCTTTTATGAAACTGAAGCGCGATATCTATTTCAAGATAATAAATACTCTGAATATTGTATATAAGACGATGCACTGTGCTTTGAAAGGACTCTGATAGTCATTTAGGAGGCAACACGTGTGCTTGGTAAAGCTCGAACTGGCTTTTTGGGAAAAAAAAATACCTTGTTATCTAATAAAGAAGTCGCAGGGATGAGCAACAATATTTAGATTAAGTTTAAGGGCTCTGTTTTAAAGACGCAAAAATTTTCGTCTGTTCTTCTATCTGTACATTTGTGTGTTCGTATACCCTTAACGATACCTTAAAGGCACTAAATGATACCCAAAACTGCCAACCCCATCCGCAGAGTCCACCAATTTCGCTCTAGTTTCAGCTTTCATACTTGTGCGAGTGTCAATTAAAAGCAATTATTGCGCATACTTAATGCAGCATAAGAACACGTCAATATTCTGTTTGTGTGTCTTTTTACTACAAAAGGCATACATAAGTAATTTTAAAGACCGTAGCGCTTATCACGCTGCGCTGCCGATGCAACGCTTGCACAAAAAGGCAGGTGTTTCCAACGCTTTGCTAATTGTTACATTGCAGTGGGTGTTATAGCAACGTGCAGGTTCTTAGTTAATGGGTGTCCGAGCCGTCGCCCCAGACTCCCACGAAAAGACGAGGCCGTTTGTACGCCACACTTTATACACACGAAAAACGAACACACATAACATGGACAGGCTATTTAAAGAATCCTTCACTGTCTCTGTGAACTATCAAAGTCCTAAACTAACCGTCCCTCCTTTTTAGCATGGACGCAAGACATGAGGTCGGTCTCACCGAGGTTCGTTGCTACGTCTTGAGCTGGCTCGCGTTGTCCGCACGGTCAACCAGGCGACTAGTTGATGGGTAGGCTCCGCCCCCGCAGCCACGTCGCGGCTGGACACATCTGCTGGAGCTCGTGCCCGTAGCCCTACAGCTCCGCGTTGCTCGCACGGTAGACCAGGTGGCAACTTAAAGGGTATACGCACCACCACCGACCACGTACAGGCCGGACACCTCCGCTGGAACTCGTGCCCGTAGCCCGACAGCTCCGCGTTGCTCGCACGGTAGACCAGGTGGACCAGTTGGCGCGGTAGACAGGCACTACCACCGGCCGCGTCCCGGCCGGACACCTCTGCTGGAACTCGTGCCCGTAGCCCGACAGCTCCGCGTGTCCTCAAGCACAGGATGCCTTGAAGCCGCAGCACGTCAGCGACGCACGGCCGTGGCAGGTAGAACGTGGCAGGTAGGCCGGGCTCGACTGTTACTAGGCTCGGGTCCGGAACCCAACGGCCGAGTCGAGAGCCCCGTCTTCCTCGTTCCTTCTCGTACCTTCGCCGCCACGCTACTCAGCGCTCGTGCTACCTTCGTCGTTGTCTGCTTCCAGCGCGCACTTTGAATGGCGCGCACTTTGAAGCTTCGCGCACGACACATATCACAAAAGCCCCCCCTTAAATGAGTTTTTTCTTTCTTTTTTTAAAAAAAAAAAAAACTGCTGACACGTGCGCGGTCTGTAAACCCCTTCACTGTATATGTCCTCTGTATAGTTCACATGTCGAGGTCCAATATTTACTAAATACACAAGAACACCGTTAAATACACTGACATACTTTGAGTGTCCAACACCCAATATCACAGTGCATGAAGTCCGAACTCTTGGCTCACAATCTACTCATGAAGTCCGCACCGGTATTCTCCGACCCTTTTATATGCTGAATGCTAAATGAGTATTCTTGCAATGCCAGGCTCCACCTCAGGACCCTACTGTTCAAGTGTTTGGCTCGGGCTAAGTACTGTAGAGGTTGGTGATCTGTTTGTACAACAAACTGGTTCCCATACAAAAAAATGTGAAACCTCTGTACCGCCCATACCAATGCCAAACACTCCCTCTCTATGGTAGAGTAATTCTTTTCCCGGGGCAGCAACTGGCGGCTTGCATAAGATACAGGGTGTAACAATCCGTCATGTTCCTGCATTAATATCGCTCCGATGCAGGTGTCAGATGCGTCCGACCGAAGTACAAACCTTCGCTCCGGATCAGGAGCCTTTACAATTGGTCCAGAAGCAAGGGCTTGCTTAAGTGTTTCGAATGCCGCCTCTCTTTCAGGATTCCAACAAATCTTATTTCTCTCCTTTTTCCTAGTTAGTTAGGTGAGAGGCTGAGCTTTCTCCGCATAATGGGGAATCATATCGCGGTAATATCCCGCCAATCCAAGAAACGATCGAAGCTGCTTCTTTGTTTGAGGTTTTTGTGCATTGGCAATCTTCTCGACAGTACTATCCACTGCTCGGATGGTCCCTCCTCCTAAACGATGGCCTAAAAATACGACGGAAGTCATAGCGATTTCGCATTTCTGGGGTTTGATAGTCAATCCTGCTTCTCTCACTCTGTGCAGGAATTGCTGCAATGTGTCTAAATGCTCTTTCCATGTCATAGTAGCGATGAGAACATCGTCTATATAATGCGCTACGTTCGGGAGGCCTTGGAGAAGTGTTCTCATCAAACGCGTGAACACTGCAGACGCAGTTTTGATTCCAAATGGCATGTAGATAAAGTGGTAATGTCCGGTCTGAGTTGAAAATGCGGTTACCGATCTCGACTCCAGTTCCAGTGGAACTTGCCAGTATCCTTTGGTAAGATCGAATTTCGAGAAAAACCTCTTGGTCCCAACCTCTGCGAACATCATATCCGTCCGTGGTATGGGTTCCGCATCTGATATCAACACCTCGTTGATGCGACGAAAGTCTATGCATGTCCGATAAGTTTGATCTGGCTTCTTAATTAGCACCAAGGGGGAATTGTATGGCGAATTGGATCGCTCAATCACCCCGAGCTTGAGCATATCTCGAACTTCCTTTTCAACCACTTCTTTCATCGCCAGTGGTAGTGGGTACTGCGGAGTGCAAATCGGATCCGGTGTTGTCAGTCGAAGCGGGCATTCCAGCAAATTGGTCTTTCCTGGCATTTCGGAAAACACATCTTGGTATTTGGTCAGAATCCGCTGGAGCTCAGCAGCTTCCTCTTCAGCCAGCCCTTCACCTATATTAATTGTCTCCACCCCAGTCCCTTGGTCAATAGTGTAAACTGGTATAGGTGAATCTGCCTCCTCTTCTTCCATCACTACGAATGACGCTGTTTGTGTGAACCTCTCCGGTTCGCGATCCTCGTAACGCTTTAACATGTTGATGTGGAACAACTTGGTGTCACGTCCCAAGTCCAACCAGTAGTCATGACTGCCCTTTTTCCCTGTGACCTTAAAAGGTCCTTTCCATTGCATGAGTAATTTATTTTCCGTAGTAGGGAGTAGAATAAGGGCCCGGTCGCCTACTTCAAGCTGACGTTTCGTGCTTCGCTGATCATAGTATTGCTTCTGTGATTTTCTTGCTCGTGTCAAGTTCTCATGAGCCAACTGCAGTGTTTTTTCAAGACGATCTCGCAGATCCAATACATATCCGTAAGTTGTCTTCGCCTCGTCGCCGATGTGTTCTCCAATCCATAATTCTTTTAACAAACTAAGTGGTCCTCTGACGTCACGCCCGTAAATAAGTTCGAAGGGAGAAAATCCCGTGCTGGTCTGAGGCACTTCACGATAGGCAAAAAGGAGTGGGGCAAGCAACCGATCCCAGGATCTTGGTTCCTCCTGGCAGAGCTTCCGCAACATCTGTTTTAACGTACCGTTAAATCGTTCCACCAACCCGTTACACATAGGATGGTAAGGTGTAGAACTGAGGTGCTTAATGGCCAGTAACTCGTTGACTTCTTTCATCAGTTCGGAAGTAAAACAAGATGCTTGATCACATAGAATTTCACGCGGGAATCCTACGCGTGAGAACATCTCCACCAGGCCCTCTGTTACTGTCGCCGAATCGATTGCTGGCAGGGCCACCGCGTCCGGGTAGCGCGTGGCGAAGTCCACCATGGTCAATATGTAGCGGTTTCCGTTTCTCGACACAGGTTTTAAAGGACCGATAATATCGATTGCCACTCGCTCGAAAGGGGTGTCGATCAACGGCATTACGCCCAGAGGCGCCTTGCCCACTTTACCTTTTGGATATGCTCTTTGGCAAATGTCACAGGATCGCACGTATCTCTTTACTTCTTCCTGAACTCCTGGCCAATAGAATGATCCTAGTACTCGGTCAATTGTCCTCTTGATGCCTTGATGGCCCGCCATCAGACTTTCATGAGCTAGCTGCAGTACTTGGCTCCGCAGTTTGCGAGGAACAACTACCTGCTGTACTATCTTGCCGGAGGATAACCGATAATGGCGATATAAAACTCCCTTTTGCATAACAAACGAATATTCTGTCGATCCTCTCCCAAAAAACACCTGCCCAACTTTGTTCCTACAGAGATCTAGGCTCTTGTCCTCCGCCTGCTCAATCTTGAAGATTCGTTGGTTGATATTCAAAGCGGTTGCTTTCACCGAATCCAACGAAGTACTTGATTTCTTGACTACGCTGATCATTGGTCTCTCGTAGCGATCTGCTTTCATCACCCCTAATCTCTCCTTGACGCTTTTAGACTTCGTCTTCCTTTCCGACAGTCCCTCGCTCCACCTGCTATCTGGATCATTGGGATCACGGGATCCTGGCACGTTTCCCACGATGACGTCATACAATGGGGAAGTCATGCATTTAACGATCACCGTGCCAGAAAAATAGGGCGAAAATATCTCCACTTTTGCTTCGGGAACTTTTATTCTGCTCCCATCGGCTAAAAATACTGTCGTCATAGCTCCTGTCAGCACTTCGTCGGGCACGAGGGAACGTCGCACAACCGTCGTGTTACTTCCTGTATCCCGAAGAACAGAGACAGGCTTATCAAATAGGAGACCCTGGAGAACTGGCATCTGATATTTCGTTGCCATTTGTTGCGTGTTTACTGCCCCCGACACATTATTCTCGGACCCGCCGCCGGATGCGTTATCATTGTCTTTAGAGTTCTCTTCGGACAATATACATGAAGCCTTTTTATACGTGGCGGGTTTCTTGGTGCAAACTTGGGTATCGTGTCCTGCCCTACGACAATGCCCACAGTAAGGTTGCTTCGTCCGAGCGCGACAATCTGAGGCTTTATGGCCGATTTTGTTGCAAACAAAACATTGCACTGAAGTTTTTGAGGTCGTGCTCCCACTTTTCACAGCCATGCCGTTTTCAGCCTTTTCTCGGAAAACAAGCAGGTTAGACTGTCGCTGTGCCTCTAAAAACTGATCTGCCGCTTCAGCCATTTCTTCAAGTTTACGGCAATTCTTTTCACGCAAAAAGAGCGCCACTCGATCATGACACTTACTGATGAACTGTTCAGCTACAATCAGGTCACGAACTGACGCGTATTCTTTGTCTACTTTCGACATTTCCACCCATCGGTCGAAAAAACTCATTAATCGTGCAGCGTACTGCCGGCCGGTTTCTCCCTCTTGAGGCTTACTGTGCCGGAACTTCTCACGGTACCCTTCCGCTGTGAAGCGAAATCGCTGAAATAGAGCCAGTTTCACTTTCTCGTAATCAAGTGCATCTTCAGGGGATAGGCGACCAAACACTTTTAGCGCTTCTCCGCTTAGGCACAAACTCAGAGCCGTGGCCCACTTGTCTCTAGGCCACTCTTGCCCTGTCGCCACATTCTCGAACCTTTTTAAGTACGCATCTAGGTCATCCCGGTTTTCATCAAATCCTGGTATAAAATTATGAGGATTGACGTTGGAAGACACCCTTGATGATCGACCTATGTCTGCCCCGACAGGCTCTCTGGCGGTTTCAGTCTGAGTCAGTTGAAGGCGCAATTGGATCGTCCTTTGGGCCTGCTCCTCGACTTGTAATTGCAACTGCATTTGTTCCTTCTTCGCCTCTCTTTCTGCCGCCCTTTCCTCACGAGCTCGAGCTTCTCGCTCATCAATCCAAGTTTTCAATTCCGCACCTTCCAAACCCATGCGCATGGCTAACGCCATTAAATCTGTCGAGCTCATCTTTTCCTCACTAATCGTCAGCCTGACTCAAGCGATACAAATGGCCTCGTCCTGTCGCAGCGGACGCCAGTGTTACATTGCAGTGGGTGTTATAGCAACGTGCAGGTTCTTAGTTAATGGGTGTCCGAGCCGTCGCCCCAGACTCCCACGAAAAGACGAGGCCGTTTGTACGCCACACTTTATACACACGAAAAACGAACACACATAACATGGACAGGCTATTTAAAGAATCCTTCACTGTCTCTGTGAACTATCAAAGTCCTAAACTAACCGTCCCTCCTTTTTAGCATGGACGCAAGACATGAGGTCGGTCTCACCGAGGTTCGTTGCTACGTCTTGAGCTGGCTCGCGTTGTCCGCACGGTCAACCAGGCGACTAGTTGATGGGTAGGCTCCGCCCCCGCAGCCACGTCGCGGCTGGACACATCTGCTGGAGCTCGTGCCCGTAGCCCTACAGCTCCGCGTTGCTCGCACGGTAGACCAGGTGGCAACTTAAAGGGTATACGCACCACCACCGACCACGTACAGGCCGGACACCTCCGCTGGAACTCGTGCCCGTAGCCCGACAGCTCCGCGTTGCTCGCACGGTAGACCAGGTGGACCAGTTGGCGCGGTAGACAGGCACTACCACCGGCCGCGTCCCGGCCGGACACCTCTGCTGGAACTCGTGCCCGTAGCCCGACAGCTCCGCGTGTCCTCAAGCACAGGATGCCTTGAAGCCGCAGCACGTCAGCGACGCACGGCCGTGGCAGGTAGAACGTGGCAGGTAGGCCGGGCTCGACTGTTACTAGGCTCGGGTCCGGAACCCAACGGCCGAGTCGAGAGCCCCGTCTTCCTCGTTCCTTCTCGTACCTTCGCCGCCACGCTACTCAGCGCTCGTGCTACCTTCGTCGTTGTCTGCTTCCAGCGCGCACTTTGAATGGCGCGCACTTTGAAGCTTCGCGCACGACACATATCACACTAATATGGCACGGCGGTGGCACCTACCCGTCACCTTGTGTTCTACACCTTATGGCCTCCAAGATGGGCGCGCACGCCACGCGCTTCGTTTTCTAAGTTCCAGATAGCGCCCATGTCTCACGTGTGACGCGCCTTGATGCGCTCGTTCGCCGCCGCTGCACGATCGAGGCACTCTAACGCAGTGCCTCCCGAATACCAATCACCGATTTTCTTGTGCAGTACATCAAATACACGTTTTGTTCACTCTCTCCGGACTAATACTATCGTGTTTCCACGACATGTGCTGTGTAATATGCATGTATGGGGCCATTTTTTTTGTTAGACATAATATTGATCTGAACTAACTTAGGCGGCATCACCCTCCTCTTTTGATGAAAGGTCAATACAAGAAAATAGCTTACCGATGCATTTGGGGCTATGATGGATCTCTACACAGTTGAGATGAACATCAGCGCACCTTTTTTTCGCTTCCTCAGGACACGGTGGAGGCCTCGGGTCTGTTTGAACATGTTAAGATCACACAACAGCAGTATCGTTTCGAGTGTAAGCGGGCGAACTGTCGTGATAGCATTAAAGTGCTGATTTCCATGTAGCCTGAGTGAAACGTTTATCAATATTGTGAAATAAGTTCTGTGCTAGACCATAATGTTTTATAAGTTAGATCAAGGAAAATATAAGTCATCGTTAATATTGTTTTGTGCGTTGTTCATATTGCTATTTGGGCGCGATGCCACTTGCACTCAAAGCGATATGTTTGCAGAGTTGAGTTACAAAGTAATTTGCAAAAGTATTTCTCGAAGAGAAAGTTTTCCAGGGGCCGAAAACGCGGACCTGTGTGGTGCTTTTAAACTGACTTGATTTATCTGTCAAAATTATGTACGGGTTCTTGCGTAGCTTTGCCTTACAAATAAGTGTATTACATTCTTAATCATTTCGCTTAACCTTGTTCATCCAATTTGCGAACAGCCGCTAAATTCATTTGCAGTTCTGTCTATAGCGTTAGAAATGGCAAATGCCTTTTTTTGCTCCACCACCTCTGTATCGCTACAAGTTCATCAAGCAACAATATCTATGTCTCTACGAGCTACAGATCAAAATTTTACGCAGCCCTTTGCTGACTTTTACAACGTCACAGGAGAAAGCTTTCACCATAAGAAGGCATCGATTGAGTTACTTTGACGATGCCAGCCGAGAGTATTGCGACTTTTTGTAGTTTCTTAATTGGGTCAGCTAGCATTTCTTCGGCACTCTTGTAACTCGCAGTGGTGATTCGACGTCAGTATTTCATTTACTTTTAATTCACATTCGATTTAGTTGCGGGCTCTGAACACTTTTATCACTTTACTTACAGTTAACTGACCTCAAATTAGGTTGAATTCACATGTTCGTCTTCATTCTTTCGCCTTTGATTACCTTCCATTCTCTTCATTTTATTGCGATGCTCCCGTTGCACTAATTATCCCTTATAACCTCTTTAAATACCGTTATTATTACACAGCTTTCTTCGCATTAACCTTTCTTAACATTTACGAGTGTTGGGCAACCTCCTCGATCAGCCCACAGGCTTTTGGTACCAGTCGCGTCCGACCCATGGTACACTGGTTTTTTCCAACTCACTCAAGGTTCTTGTTTTATGGGCAAAGCTTCCAAAGGCATGCGTCTTTCCATCTCTTGTATGTATATACTCGACTGCCTATAGTTCCACCTTTGCCAACTGCCCATTATTTCGTCCTTCCAAATATACCTCTATGCCTTATCGCCGATCCACCACTTCACCAACCATTAAGCAAATACTGTTGAAAAATAGTGAATATCAAATGCAAGGTGGTCGTGTACTTGTGTGCAGGTTCACGTTAGATAACCATAGATTGTCTCACTGTGTCCATCTCTTGCTGGTACATAACCGCCTCTAGTTTTATTTTTGCAAACTGCCCACTACTTTGTCCTTGCAAACATCTCACTACGCCCCATCATCGATCCACCACTTCAGCGACCATAAGCCGTTATAATAATGGGAAAATGGAAGCGAGGTATAGCTGGCACTTCCGAGTAATAAAATTCCTTGTATAATAATACACAGCGTTTTTCTGGTCTTTGATGATGTAGTGGGTGATATTTGCGGATGGTTCACGGTTTAGCAATGAAACCCTCCGGCGCTTTGCCCCACTCATCATCATTCAGATGTGCTGTGATTTGTTAGGCAAGATGTTGATCTGCATAGGTAGAATTTATTTTGTTATGGTTTCCAAATAAGTACTGATGGCGACGATGCTGATAACCTACCTTCGCATACGACGAAGTTGTTTCTGTCGTCACACTTCTTGCCTATTTTCTTGCACTTCTGCTCCATCGAGACGTCGCATTTTTTAACAGACCGATCTGTGTCAATAACGTAAGAGAAAAAGTTGTTACAGGTATGAATCAAGTTGCAGGATATAATATTTGATTAAGCCCAAACCTAACTTCTCGAGAGACGATCGCTAAAGCACAGGTGACCACACCCTGTAGGTTCCAGTTCAGGGTGCAAGTCTGCGTCCCAATTTCGGTGAAAGGAGAGTGAAGCATAGACCTTGAAACTGTGCTTTGACGCCATCCCGCGGGCGACAGTGAAAAATTATCTGTCACGCTAAAACACCTCAGAGCTTTGCGTGACGTTAGCAGCAAAGGGTGGATATATGTTGGTCGTCGTTAGTACGATGGAAGATGTAGGCTGCGTGGAGGAGTTGTTTAGCACGTCGCACTGCACAGCCAGGGGTTGCAGCTTCAAATCCGCGGGAGCGCATTTTCGAAAAAAAATCATTTCTTGTTGACTATTTTTTCTTGTGGGTTTCATATATGTGTACATCTCACTACATGCAAAAAGCGGCGCAAACCTGCAAAGAGTGTCACTACAATTGCTATCGCAATAAATTTCATTCTTCTTACCTACGCAAACCGAGGTACCGTTGATAACTTCGCATTGCATGCCCTCTTCAGCACACAGCTTTTGCATTTCATCATTGCATTTTCCGATTTGCCTGGCTGTTGGAGAAAACGCAGAACGTTAGGAGTGTCAAGAGAGAAAAGAAATATTCTGAAATTTTCTGAAATATTCTGAAATATTCTGAAATTTTCTGAAAAATCAGCGCACAGACCTCATTTCAGAGAGATACTGAGTATTTTGCTTTGTCGTAAACAGTGGAAAATTAGGCAAACTGCGGGTAAAAGCTGAGGACGTCACTGCGGCGCATTCCGAGTACTATAGCCGTTTAGTAACCGCTCAGCTGGTTGGAAAATCGGCGCAGCAGTCTCCTTGAAAAGCTGGCTGACATGTGTAGACAGGGCTTGCAGCTTCTGAGAACATCAGTCGGGGTATGCTCGTATTTCATCTAAGCACCTATAGCGCCTTAGCGCTATGGGTGCAGAGCCATCAAGTGGGCGCCCCGAGTACTAGAGCGGCTATGACGACGAACAAGGTACAAGACCCGACCGTAAGCTGCTTCCCATCTCATAGTAGACGCCGTGTCTGTGTCACGCGAAAACAAAGTTGCTGGTAGCACCATATTTATGTGCCTTCCTGTGGTAAAGCTATGCGCTCACGAATTATTTGAGCAATGGCCAGAAGAGATTTTGTGTGAACCTATTTCAAGGACAAGCTGTTTATGCGGAAGCGCAGTCATCGGCACTGTTAGAAAAAGAATGTCTCATGAGTGAATGTCTCATATACACGTGCATACGTGCACAATTTCGCTTATCTCGATTACCTGACAATAGAGCAGCAAATATGTGATTCATATCAAGTGGCAATTTCAAGGTTGTAGGTTATGGCAGAGTTTTTTTTTTCATCGATGATTCGTCACAGTGGATACCGCGGCGGCTGATTTCGTTATGTTCCTTCCATGAAAAAGATGTGTGAAAGTCAACCTGAAGGAATGTGGCTAAGAAACGGATATTGGCGTAGGTGGTTCCTTACTGTTGCAGCCTACGAAGCCGTCCTCTTCCTCGCACTGCTGGCCTAATTTCTTGCACTTATCTTCGATCTTCTCGTTGCACTTCTTGGCTGTAGGATCTGTCATGAAGAGAAAGCGGAAACGACATAAAGGTCATGTCCGCCATTTCTGGTTTCCACGACAGCTACAGGTTAGAGAGAGTGAATCTATATTGAAGGGGAAAAAAAGAAAGGAGGGTATCGGAGCTTCTATGATTGCGTCGCTACGTCCAGGCCGGACTCGACCGAGGAGCACGAGCTGAGCTTCTGGGTCCGAGCTGGCGAGTTGCACGCTTGTCTGCAGAGGGCAGTTGACTTTCGTGCCGCTAAGTGTTGGAGCTGCGTTCACACGCGACAAATTCTCGAAGAAGTGTTCACTCGGGATCTTATTTGACATTAGTATGAGAATGCTTCAGACGGACTCTAGCAGCGGCGTAGCCAGTAGGTACCACACCACTGCCACCTCCCTTCCCTCGATTGTATTTTTTTTTCTTTTTGCCATGGCATGTAGAGCACACAATGACACTTGACCACATCTGCCCGGCTTCCATCTCGGATAAAGGTGCTGCTATTTCTCTACAGGAAAAAGTTTGGCCAGCGGCCCTGGACACTAGAGATATTCTGGGATGAAATGCAAAGTAATCGTGCCTGTAGCGTAACTCGTTAGCATCATTTCCATGCCGATTCAACCGCCTTTTATGAAACTGAAGCGCGATATCTATTTCAAGATAATAAATACTCTGAATATTGTATATAAGACGATGCGCTGTGCTTTGGAAGGACTCTGATAGTCATTTAGGAGGCAACACGTGTGCTTGGTAAAGCTCGAACTGGCTTTTTGGGAAAAAAAAAATACCTTGTTATCTAATAAAGAAGTCGCAGGGATGAGTAACAATATTTAGATTAAGTTTAAGGGCTCTGTTTTAAAGACGCAAAAATTTTCGTCTGTTCTTCTATCTGTACATTTGTGTGTTCGTATACCCTTAACGATACCTTAAAGGCACTAAATGATACCCAAAACTGCCAACCCCATCCGCAGAGTCCACCAATTTCGCTCTAGTTTCAGCTTTCATACTTGTGCGAGTGTCAATTAAAAGCAATTATTGCGCATACTTAATGCAGCATAAGAACACGTCAATATTCTGTTTGTGTGTCTTTTTACTACAAAAGGCATACATAAGTAATTTTAAAGACCGTAGCGCTTATCACGCTGCGCTGCCGATGCAACGCTTGCACAAAAAGGCAGGTGTTTCCAACGCTTTGCTAATATGGCACGGCGGTGGCACCTACCCGTCACCTTGTGTTCTACACCTTATGGCCTCCAAGATGGGCGCGCACGCCACGCGCTTCGTTTTCCAAGTTCCAGATAGCGCCCATGTCTCACGTGTGACGCGCCTTGATGCGCTCGTTCGCCGCCGCTGCACGATCGAGGCACTCTAACGCAGTGCCTCCCGAATACCAATCACCGTTTTCTTGTGCAGTACATCAAATACACGTTTTGTTCACTCTCTCCGGACTAATACTATCGTGTTTCCACGACATGTGCTGTGTAATATGCATGTATGGGGCCATTTTTTTTGTTAGACATAATATTGATCTGAACTAACTTAGGCGGCATCACCCTCCTCTTTTGATGAAAGGTCAATACAAGAAAATAGCTTACCGATGCATTTGGGGCTATGATGGATCTCTACACAGTTGAGATGAACATCAGCGCACCTTTTTTTCGCTTCCTCAGGACACGGTGGAGGCCTCGGGTCTGTTTGAACATGTTAAGATCACACTAAATCAGTAGCGTTCTGAGTGTAAGCGGGCGCACTGTCGTGATAGCATTAAAGTGCTGATTTCCATGTAGCCTGAGTGAAATGTTTATCAATATTGTGAAATAAGTTCTGTGCTAGACCATAATGTTTTATAAGTTAGATCAAGGAAAATATAAGTCATCGTTAATATTGTTTTGTGCATTGTTCATATTGCTATTTGGGCGCGATGCCACTTGCACTCAAAGCGATATGTTTGCAGAGTTGAGTTACAAAGTAATTTGCAAAAGTATTTCTCGAAGAGAAAGTTTTCCAGGGGCCGGAAATGAGGACCTGTGTGGTACTTTGAAACTGACGTGATTTATATGTCAAAATTATGTACGGGTTCTTGCGTAGCTTTGCCTTACAAATAAGTGTATTCAATTCTTAATCATTTCGCTTAACCTTGTTCATCCAATTTGCGAACAGCCGCTAAATTCATTTGCAGTTCTGTCTATAGCGTTAGAAATGGCAAATGCCTTTTTTTGCTCCACCACCTCTGTATCGCTACATGTTCATCAAGCAACAATTTTTATGTCTCTACGAGCTACAGATCAAAATTTTACGCAGCCCTTTGCTGACTTTTACAACGTCACAGGAGAAAGCTTTCACCATAAGAAGGCATCGATTGAGTTACTTTGACGATGCCAGCCGAGAGTATTGCGACTTTTTGTAGATTCTTAATTGGGTCAGCTAGCATTTCTTCGGCACTCTTGTAACTCGCAGTGGTGATTCGACGTTAGTATTTCATTTACTGTTAATTCACATTCGATTTAGTTGCGGGCTCTGAACACTTTTATCACTTTACTTACAGTTAACTGACCTCAAATTAGGTTGAATTCACATGTTCGTCTTCATTCTTTCGCCTTTGATTACCTTCCATTCTCTTCATTTTATTGCGATGCTCCCGTTGCACTAATTATCCCTTATAACCTCTTTAAATACCGTTATTATTACACAGCTTTCTTCGCATTAACCTTTCTTAACATTTACAAGTGTTGCGCAACCTCCTCGATCAGCCCACAGGCTTTTGGTACCAGTCGCGTCCGACCCATGGTATACTGGATTTTTCCAACTCACTCAAGGTTCTTGTTTTATGGGCAAAGCTTCCAAAGGCATGCGTCTTTCCATCTCTTGTATGTATATACTCGACTGCCTATAGTTCCACCTTTGCCAACTGCCCATTATTTCGTCCTTCCAAATATACCTCTATGCCTTATCGCCGATCCACCACTTCACCAACCATTAAGCAAATACTGTTGAAAAATAGTGAATATCAAATGCAAGGTGGTCGTGTACTAGTGTGCAGGTTCACGTTAGATAACCATAGATTGTCTCACTGTGTCCATCTCTTGCTTGTACATGAACGCCTCTAGTTTTATTTTTGCAAACTGCCCACTACTTTGTCCTTGCAAACATCTCACTACGCCCCATCATCGATCCACCACTTCAGCGACCATAAGCCGTTATAATAATGGGAAAATGCAAGCGAGGTATAGCTAGCTGGCACTTCCGAATAATAAAATTCCTTGTATAATAATATACAGCGTTTTTCTGGTCTTTGATGATGTAGTGGGTGATATTTGCGGATGGTTCACGGTTTAGCAATGAAACCCTCCGGCGCTTTGCCCCACTCATCATCATTCAGATGTGCTGTGATTTGTTAGGCAAGATGTTGATCTGCATAGGTAGGATTTATTTTGGTATGGTTTCCAAATAAGTACTGATGGCGACGATGCTGATAACCTACCTTCGCATACGACGAAGTTGTTTCTGTCGTCACACTTCTTGCCTATTTTCTTGCACTTCTGCTCCATCGAGACGTCGCATTTTTTAACAGACCGATCTGTGTCAATAACGTAAGAGAAAAAGTTGTTAAAGGTATGAATCAAGTTGCAGGATATAATATTTGATTAAGCCCAAACCTAACTTCTCGAGAGACGATCGCTAAAGCACAGGTGACCACACCCTGTAGGTTCAAGTTCAGGGTGCAAGTCTGCGTCCCAATTTCGGTGAAAGGAGAGTGAAGCATAGACCTTGAGACTGTGCTTTGACGCCATCCCGCGGGCGACAGTGAAAAATTATCTGTCACGCTAAAACACCTCAGAGCTTTGCGTGACGTTAGCAGCAAAGGGTGGATATATGTTGGTCGTCGTTAGTACGATGGAAGATGTAGGCTGCGTGGAGGAGTTGTTTAGCACGTCGCACTGCACAGCCAGGGGTTGCAGCTTCAAATCTGCGGGAGCGCATTTTCGAAAAAAAAAATCATTTCTTGTTGACTATTTTTTCTTGTGGGTTTCATATATGTGTACATCTCAATACATGCAAAAAGCGGCGCAAACCTGCAAAGAGTGTCACTACAATTGCTATCGCAATAAAGTTTATTCTTCTTACCTATGCAAACCGAGGTACCGTTGATAACTTCGCATTGCATGCCCTCTTCAGCACACAGCTTTTGCATTTCATCGTTGCATTTTCCAATTGGCCTGGCTGTTGGAGAAAACGCAGAACGTTAGGAGTGTGAACAGAAAAAAGAAATAATACAGAAGAAAATGTATCGGCAGGTTAACCAGTTCAGGATATTCACTTTGCTACCTTACACGTGCTAACGGGATGGGAGAGATTGAAACACGGAGAAGGAGAAAGAAAGCACATCAGAAAACACGCACACAAACACGCAGTAAGTGACAGCCCATCAGTCTGAATGGCGTGTTGGTGTGAATCGTCTATGGTCAAGAGAAAAGGAAAAGCGTGGTGTCAGGTGAAAACTGCGAAAGCAAGCAGAGCCCTGTGTGCATTTGCACCTTTTGCTTACCCTAATTGGGAAATTCTTAAAGTGTGTTTTTGGAAAAGTCATATGTTTACTCCGTGAATAAAGAAGAGGCCAAAGGCGGGGAGCTCATAACCAGAAGTCTGAGAGCTTAAGCAGGAACATAACCAGAAATCTAATGCACACTCTAGAAAAAAAAAAATCATTCGACTCCTTTTAGAGAGTCGTCACTTGCCACTTATATTACTCTCTTTAAAGGTTACGTAAACACTTTTTGGGGTGTTCTTATACTCTCTTCTGAGATTCGTATGGCCCACAAGAGATTCATGTACATAGTGAGTCAGGAGTTCGCAAAAGAAGTCACGCGTACTGTCTTGTTTCATTTTTTTCAGAGCGCAGGTATGAATTACAGTATAAAATGGAGGCTGAGAGATGATATGGCAGTGAGAAAGAGTAAGGAAAAGGGAGCACACGCAGGCAGTCGCAGCCAGCCAATATTGCAAGTGACAGGCACAGTGCAGGAACGTTTGTATACCACTATAGAAACAGGACCAATACAGGCTATACAGCCGCTTCTATACAGGTGTGTTGTCCTTACGAACGGCAAAGGCACATTCGTCGCTTAGGTACGATTACATAGAGGTAGACCCTGGAAAGCAGATTCTTCTGGTATGTGCCCACTATTGAATGGTTAGCTGGTGGTTTTTCGAGCTATTGTGTCTATAGGCGAGTGGATGAGGGGGGATGTGGCGGCCGCCTCTCTAGTCGCCTATGAAGCGGGCGCAAAGTCAGCCCTCTCTATATTGACATAATATGGGGGACGCGCTGCGACAAACTTTCGCCCCCACCACCACCCCTGAAGAGTAACCATGAGCACACCTATGATTGCGTCCGTACATTGCAACCATGGCCATCTCAAGGCTTATTGTATTTAATAGACGACCCCTAAATTCCAAAGGTCAAAATTTGAGGTGTCTTTGTTGTGCAAGATTTTACAACGAACACGTAGCCTGGTGAATTTCTGGAAATGGTGCCGTAATAGTGGAACTACGCATGCTGGATGATACTGAAGACGCTCTCGCTCATTTCGCTCTTTCCTTCCTTTGTCGGCTCGTCTTTCCTTCTGGCCTGGTATTACTTCTCGCATGTGGAGGGGCGGCGAACGAGCGAGCGTACCTGAGAGCGGGCAAACTCGTGGGGTGGATCACCAGCAGACTACGTGTTTCAATCCGAATTGTTTCAATCCGTGGGGTGGATCACCAGCAGACTACGTGGATATCAATCCGAATTGTTCACTTTTGTTAGTTTACGCATTATGTGTGAGGTGCACTTCTTTTTGATAGCTGTGAAGCTGCCCGATTCATGAGATGACCAGGTTCCTCTCAAGCTGCTCTATACTTATTTTGTTGCCTGGTCATCCTCGCAATCTTGTTGCAACTTAACTCGTCTATTCAATTCAATGTAGAATGCGAATATTCGGGAAAACAAAACAACAAGTCACGATAAAGCTTTACGTTTTACACTCTTTAAATGGCACATCGCAATTCAGTTATGTCACAGTACCGATGTCAAAGAAAATGTTGATGACGTATCTAGAACATGCGGAACGCTCACAAGTCACAATATTCAAGTAAACTGACATTACTCCCTGTCAGACATAACATTCGACACAGCGTATATCTCTTGCATACAGCGTCCACGTATGAACTAATGAACTATGATGAAACAATGAGCATTCCGCGCGGTATTAGCAAACATGCAGTGGAAGATCGCAATGGATAAAGTTGAATAATATTATTCAAAAAGTCAAAATCTGGTTGTAATGAATAAATTTTTCCGATGTTATTGCGGGTGCTTTGTTGTACACTGACACAGATTGTATTGATAGGTGAAATTGGACTGAACCTGGGTTTTTCGCTAAGCATCTCAAATACCAAAATGAAAAATAAAACAACAGCGAGAGCGCTCCTCACTTCAACGTTCTCAAAAGTCGCGCTCAACCATAATCTTCTCTGACCTGTTGGCTGGACTCATCATATTGAATAAAGAGATGATTCGCAGAATTAAAGTAAGGTCTCTTCATGAGCCACATTGTCAGACATGTGCTAGAGTTGTTCATTGATGCGTACTAACGTAGCTGAGTGCTGTCGTCTCTGGCAGCTGTAGCGAGGACATTGACAGAGGAAGTGTGCAGAGCTTTTCCTGCCTCCGTTGCGATCACAGGCTCATGTCTGCTATTCCGAAGCAAAGCTGTTATTGAATGACGCACCAAGCCACAGGTGGCAGAATACTGTGGTTTTAGATTGGGATAGTGCGGATCAAATGGCAAGTCGAAGTGACAGATGTAGACAATTAAGGCGGGTAAGTTCTGGACATCGGTCGTGTTCCGCAGGCGTGAGTGAACGATTGGTTGGCAGGAAACCATTTTACCAACGAGTACCGATGCAGCATTGGCGAAATTACACGAGAAAGGCGTAGGTTCGCATATGGCTTTCATTAGATGCCTCAATTTCAGACGCCAGTGCCGAGTTTACCATCAATTACGGCCCTTGCGGATGAGGCAGATTCAAGATGGCAATGGCGCACCTGGTGCGCCGTCGGTGCAAGTAGAAAGGTGTGTTGTCTTGTTTTTGCTGGGTTGTTACACTCGTGTTGATGCTCAATTTGATTGTTTGCTTTGATGCACAGACGCCTTTGGTTTTCCACGTTACCAAATTGAATGCTTGATATATGTGCGTGTATCTTCCAATAAAGTTAAGTTGCGAGTTCAGCGCGGTGTCATCTCTTCCTCTGTCCTTGTCTATATTTGTGCGCTGTTTTTACTTCCCAAGTTTTTCACTCGCTTTAGAGTGTCTCGTCCATATGAGTTTTCATACTTTGAACGGTAAAGGCGCACAGGAAAAAACATTCTGTATTCAGTCTTTCATAAGGCACTTTCTTTTTACTTTAGTTACGTAATCTATTGAAAACCTTGCCCTCAAGGAACGATATGAGAACACAACTTCGCGCAAGAACGGTGGCAAGGTGTGTCGTTCTCCCCTGTCTGAAGAACAGAGAAGTCAGGCATGTGGTGGGATAGCATTGTTTGAAACAAAGAACATGAAAAAGCGTCTCTCTGGTCTCCTAACAGCAGGAAACGTGATATTACTTGGTTAAAAAACAGGTGACACAAAGATAGCCCTCCTTGCTTAACACACCGAAACAATTTCGTTGTGGATGTTCGTTCCCATGCAGAGCTACATATGAACGTGGCGAATGTCTTGTGGATTTTATGAGCGCTTCTACGCGTATAAATAAGTAGTTGTAAAACAATTTTAGCACACAATTTTACACAATTTTAGCAGCCAGAAACACGTTACATACAGCTGACCGAGAAAAAAATGATAAGCCACGACCGCCCAGTCCTTCGGTTGTCGCGCGCAGCTCCTCAGCCTTTTCAAGCCAAAACGCTTCACTACCTTGATACCTGTCCAATGGTACCCCTAGGTAACGACTAGGTGTCGTGAGCCACTGAATATTTCCAAAAAACTGGGCGTGAGGTCCCAATGACCATGCCATAATTCGATGCTTTTTTCTTTGTTCATTGAGCTTCCGCTCGCGTCACAAAACTTTTCAGTGATTTTCAATAACGAAGTGACCCTCTCTCTATCAACAGCAAAAAAAGCAATATCGTCGGTGGTTGCCAAAACAGGCACTTCACATGACTGCAACTTGATACCATTAATTCCTGCGTGGTGAATCATCTTTTTTATTGTTAAAATGGCCTGTTATTTATATCTACCCCTTACCGCTGTTGGTGGGCATCAAGGGGGGGGGGACTATCGTGTTTTCAGCATTATCAGCAAGGTGGCGCAATGAGCGCACGGCGGCTCTCATCGCTCACGCATACTTTGGCCCGAGGAGAAGAGGGTAGTGAATGATCTTTCGCTCGCCCTTATCTCCCGGTGGGGAGAATAATACGTCTTGGCTGGCATCGGGCTCACACTAGAACGATTCTGTTGTAGTTACAGGGCGTACAAAGGTCACTACAGTCGTTGCACAGCCTCCGTTTGCGAAAAGGGCGGGCTTTTCAGACATAGCAAAGTAACAACTGAGACGCTTATTTGCGTGCATGTGTACCTGTGAGTACGTTTCGTGCGTAATTTGTGTGTGAGAAACGCGGGGCACGTTTCGATCTGCCTGCTAGTTTGCGCGTGAGCTTCTAATTGATTGCTATCGCATTCATTGCTTCGCCTTTGCGGCAAAGCTGTGACTTTTTTATCAAACGTATATTGAGTCATGGTGAACACTGGTGACATGGTTGAAGGAATTTTCTGTAGATGTGTGTACTCTGTCGTACTTTATGAAAGGGAACACGGAAGCAGTCACCGGAGCTCTGCGGCAGCCGCCTACAGTGCCATCAACCGACAGCTATATAAAACACGTTCGCTTTCAGCGTCATTTATCGCTGAAGAAAATAACCATTCAGAGCTGGTCTTGAAGCGCGTGCTTGGAAGACTGGTCGTGGCCAGCCGTGACTGGTTATTTGTGTCTGGTATGGTATACGCACCGTGGTCAGTTTGTTAGCAGCAGACGACGTGCTCCACGCATCACCTGTTGTGCTATCTTAGCGAGAGCGTAATTCAGGAGCGCTTGTCTACCGGCTTTTAATGATGTCATATAAGACGCACGCTGTCAGGTTAGGGCCACGAACTTCCCTAAAAAACAAATTCATTATGTATATACATAAATGTTTATTTACTCACATTGATTTTTTATCGCACGCTTCAGCACGCCTCTGAACCAATCGTAGGAACGATCACTTTGTTGTCATAGATCTCATAAAAATAGTGAAGTACGTAAATAATGGTTAATTATTATTTCCTCTTCTGTACAGTGTGTACAAAAAAGTCACCTTTGCTGAGACCTGAAAGTCTTTTCGTGAGAACTTTCTGAGACCTAACGAACTAATGAATAGGAAAAACTGCATAATAACGATTGGTCAAGGTTTAAAGGTCGCAAGAATAACAGTGTGATGGATTAGTTGGAGCCCAGAGAAGCTTTGAACTTGCATTGCGGCGAATCGGTAACTCTTGTGTTAGAACCTTAGGCTAACACAATATAGGTCAGAGGGAGGGGAAAAGTACTCGGCGTATTTTGAACAACAAAACACTAACGAAGCTTTTTTTTCACATATGTACGTGTTTGTACACAGGTTCAGCCTCAAAGTGATGTCAATCAATTTATTGTAATACGACTGCACGACGCCGTGGTCTGATCGGCTGTAACTGTTTGAGGCATGAGTAATAAAAGTAGCGCTCTGTCGTTCAATAAACTCTAAGCATTGAAGAGTGAGGGCAGGCCTGTTCATGAGAGTTGTTGCAGCGAGAGGTAAACCTTGGCCGTATTCTTGCCGTTTCGTTGTGACGGGTGGTCACAGCGGGAGCTGAGCTGTTGCTTAGCAACCGCCGCAGCTGGCGGCACCGCTCGCCGTGCCATCTTACATGACATCTAAAGAGCAGCTGATGAAACGGCCTTGCAACAACGAAGTGGGAACCAGCGTTGCATCGTATGTATAGGAAGGGCATCTCAGTGGGATTCATTGGCAGATAAAGAAAGTGAGTCTTAGGGACTGAAAGAAGCCAGACGTTGTCGTCTGAACTAAAATAAGAGGACCCAGCCTGCCGAAGAGACGGAAGAAGAACGAAACGCATGCCTCTAAAAGCGTGACCGTGCCTTGAACCAAACTTAAGAGTGAGATTTACCGTACCTCCCTCTATGCACACCCAGGTATAACTAAGTTTGGCCACAGCTAATATTTTTTTTTTACATTCTTGTGCACGCGAAAAGGCAGGGCTCCTTAGAACAAAGATTCTCGAACAAGTTTTGCGTAAAACCTGACACGTTCACTGCGGAAACTGCTTTTATGATCGAGACTGCTTACGAATAACATGCCCTGTTAGATAGTACAGTGTTTCGATAGTACAAAGTTTTTTGGAAGGCTGGGTATAAGTCGACGACGAGGTTCGTGCCAGACTTCTATCCACGGCCACCATAGCTGAGAATGTGACACGAGTGATGGAACTGTTCAGGTGAGACCGAGGATTATTTTATATAGAAGTCCGAATTTCATGTGGAAGTCCTCGAAAGACTGACTGACTGGCAGGTTAAAGTGGGCAACTTTTAATTTTGAAATAAAAAATTAAAACAACAAACAATGCCCTGCCTACTGCACCGAAGTATTGCAGGCTATATAATAAAAAAAAATAGGACAAGTGTCAAATGTTGATTCCGAAGAAGAAAAGAAAGGGAAAGAAACAAGAAAAGTTAAATAGAAAGTGCCACCACACTGCCAACCACCGCCATAGGAACGAGAGAACGCTCAGCGATATACTGTACAATCCTCGAAACACTAGAACGCAAAAGACATCGCAGAACATAGGATCTTGAACCACGATAATGCGCCGGCCACCAGTGCCTTCGCCGTCCTCGACTACTTGGTTTAATAAGCAGTGGTGCTAATAATTTCTTAGGTGTCATAGATTCCGGAAATGGCTCCCTCCGGCGTTTTCCTGTTTACACGCTTCAAAACACCCCTGAAAAACGCGCATTCAAGAGCAGTGGACGGGATCAAAGTAACTTGAGTCGCAGCATTGGAGGTAATTCCTGAGGACGACTATCGCCATGCATTTAAAAGCTGGAATTCTGGCCTAGGCCGAGGAAGCGATGCAAAGAGACTATTTTAGTTTGAAGATTATTAGGCACTTGTAACAATACATGCAATAAATTAATTTACCTTACCAAAATTGCTTTCAGGACAGACCCTGTGTGTCGATAACTCTACCCAGATCGAACAAATTTTCACAACTTACCTTCGGTCGTAACCACAGGTGTGGTAGCTGCAAGAATGCAATAATAAAATTGAAACACCGCATATTTAGGTGTATCAATGCACGTTATAGACGATTCAAGCTTACTGGGCATTAATTGACACCTAAAAAGCTATAGTAGGTTGTAACCTAAGAAAATATTCACACAATATCCACGGAGTTAGTGATAATGAGTGGGGCGAAGCGCCCGTCCGTGTGTCCATCTGTCCGTGCGTCCGTACGAGCGTCCGTGCAGACTGAAGCACGGATGAACGAATGCATGGATGGATAGACACATGAATGGACAGACGCTAGCACGGATGGACGGATGGACAGACAGACGGACGGAAGGGCGGAAGCACATATAGGCGAATGGACGGACGCATGGACAGAGGACACGGATGGATGGATGCTTCGGCCCACTTATCATCATATCTCCGTGGATATGCTGTGAAAACAAGAAACGCCATCTAGTTATATTCTCACCAAGAACACACAACGGCATCTTTTGAGCAAGTCATCAACTAGAGGTGGCTACATGCTGCCTATGAAGGAGGGACTGACCCACGGCATAGGGAGCTTCGCCCCTAAAGTTGCTCAAGTGAACATTTCAGCAATCGTGATGCGAGACATATCAGGAAAGCCGTCTCACCAATCAGAAAAGCACTTACGAAAGACCTCTTGTGAATTCGGCCCCTGCAATTCATCTGCTTACGACATTTGCGCTGGGTGTTTTATATGCAAAGCATTTCTTAGCGAACTTTGGCGACTCTAGCCGTATCTATCTATCTATCTATCTAGCCGCCTACGACTTTTAGCTCTCCTGGTTGTTTCAATAATGGTATTGATACAAAACTTGGTATGGCATAACATCACTGTATGAAGAACACATTTGGCTAGTCATGACATGAAAATCGTGACGTGTATGTCATGAATGTCATGGTTTACATTTCATGATCCTGTACCTCTTGCGGTGGTTTCGTTCACATGGCATGTGGCAAAACTGGCATGGTATAGCATGATTGCATGGTGAACACAAGTGAGAGACCCTAACATAAAAATCATGACATGCGCGATATGTAACAACATGACTACACGCTAAGCCCATGGTGCGCTCGTGGCCAATTCGCTAGCGTCACATATACCAAACTTGGCATTACTGTACGTGAATGGATGACGAAGGTAAGTGACTGGTGCAAACATGATAATAATGAAATGCGTGTGATGTAACAACATGACTACATGCTGCGCTCATAGTGTGCTCATGGCCGTTTTCCAGCTTCACATGTACCAAACTTAGCATTACGCGACGCGAACGAACGACATAGGTAAATGACACATCCAAACATGATAATCACGACATGCGTGTCATGTAACAACATGACTACAAGCCACACTGATGATGCGTCCGTGGCCATTACGCTAGCTTCACATACGCCAAATTTGGTGTTGAGCCACGTCAATAGATGACGAAGTTATGTGACTGGTGCAAACATGATAATCATGAGATGCGCGTCATGTGAGAACATGACTACATGCTACAGTAAAGGAGCCAATACATTTCGACGTGACGCGGCACGCGTGCTCGCCAGCGTTCATTTGGTCGCGTCACGCGGGCGTTGCCACGCCAGGTGCCGGTCCTGCTTTATATTCGCAGACGCGCGGCGCGCTGCGTTGCTTTGATGCATGCGCGTTTCAGCGCGTCCAGTGTCCCTCCGTCACGAAAAGAGGGAGCCGCAGTGTTGCCTGGGTAACGCATCGGCGCGAAATGCAGCTTGTCGCATTTCGCACCGGTGGCCGTCTGGCCGCGCCGACAGACGTTTGTCACGCCTAGAGTCAGACTATAGAGTGCTCGCGTTTTGGTAACGTAGCGTCGTTGTGCATAGCGTGCGGGCGCGGGAACGCTATATTGAACTATACTCGGTCCATCATGATGCGCTCGCGGCCGTTTCGCTAGCTCCACATATGCCAAATTTAATGTTACGTGACGTCAATGAATGACAGCATATATGACTGGTGCAAACATGATAATCCTGGCACGTGTCATGTAAGAACATGACATGGTGTAACTGTCAGTTCAAGCGCACGAATAAACAGAAAGGAAGAGAGGACAAGCACTTTCTCGCAACTAAACTATTTAATAGAAAGGGAAGAATATATAAACAGGCAGTCAAAAAAAAACAATCAATTATCTCGTGAGTTCACAGAAGCTTTTCGCATAAGAAAAAGAGGGGAACAATGCGTCATCCAGCCTTCTGTTTCGCTGCACGATAAAGAGCTTGCTTTTCTAGACTATGTTCCGAGATAATCTTTCTTCTTTTACCCCGTGTTCTCGATGTGCCACGGGTGTACTTTTTTGCCTGCACACGCATGCGTTGTTTTTTTTATTGCCTGTTTATATATTCTTCCTTTCTAATAAGTAGTTTAGTTGCGAGAAAGCGCTTGTTCTCTCTTCCTTTCTGTTTATTCGTGCGCTTGAACGGACAATCATACCATGCATATCCAACTTGCCAAACTTTCGATTCTGTTGAAGAACATGACAAAATACCACGCTTATTGCGTGCTCGCGACCGTTTCGCTAGCTCTACATATACTAAATTTGGTATCACGTGACGTGAATAGATGACGAGGGTAAAGGACACATACAAACAGGATAATCGTGACACGAAAGTCATGTACGGCATCATTTACCTGCACATCGTAACGTTGTGCTGATATTAAAGTGACATATCAAAATTTCTCATTCGTGCTTCGCATATCATCGGTTCCCACTGTACGTGGGTCCTGTCAATTTTTTCTGTTCTAACCAATACTACTTTTCCGCTGCTAGTCTAAATATTTTACACGCTAGCAATTAAAAGTTCGTCATGCCTTCTTGAAATATTACGTCTTACTGGGAAGGAATGTCGAAATCTTTCCTGACGTTTGCCTTGATATTCAATACTTCAACTAGAAATTAGTGACACTGACATGTGTCTTTATTGCAAGGTCACATGTAAGAAGTCGGATAGAAGTGGTTGACATTGAGCAAACGTTACTTCTTCGCCTGTTCAGTCTGTGGTCCTTCGACTTACACTACTGTTGTTCTTGTGCTCTTTAAGAGCACTAATTTTTGTCAATTAGGCCTCGTCAAGTGTGAGGCCCACTGGACGGCTCTCAGCTCCCCCATAGCAGAGTGTCTGGTGCTGTAAACTGTTACCTAGTTTTTTTACCAAACCGAAATGCTAAGTTGTTGTCATCAGTATACTAACTCTTCTGCTTCAAGGACAGCTTTCTGCTGTCCTATGGTAGAGTCTTAAGTACTCTGAATCGCTGAACACTTCTTCTAAACACACTTGTTATGTCTATGGGTGGTTTTACTTGTGAGGCGTCATCGTAAACTCGTTCATGGCGCAATTTTTGTCGCCGCAGCCTCATCAAGTTCAAGGCCCACGGCATGGCTTTATGCCCTCCCATAGTACGCGTACTCTAAATAGTTAAAGTTTTCTAAACACACCAAAATATTTTGTTCTCACAAGAACCCCTCTTGAAGTGTGAGGCCAAAACGACGGCTTTGTGCTCACCCGTAGTACAGTACCAATTACTTTAAATCGTTAACAACTTTTTCTAAACACAGCGAATTCTTTCTGGATGAGGTTGCGATGGCTGTGGGAGGCGCTTAAAATTTTTCTGAGTGCGTAATCGAACTTAGTCGTGAATTTGAATGATATGAATAGTTACTACATTCAAAGTGCGTTACCAAAATTCTGTAGAAAGGTCGCACAACCCCTACGTAGAAAAATACAATTACTTCGTATGAAAAGACAAGACTAGTGTGGACGTTTACATGTATGATACGTCATTGGTATGTGCTGATAGGCCGTTATTGGTTATGTGTCGTATGTGTGATGTGACTTTTGTTTTCATGGGGAACGATGGGACATATGTGAGAGCGCTTGTTTTGAACCCATAAACTCAACATCGCGAGTTCGTGTACTACCACTGTTCGGCGGCAAATGAGGTTTTTTTTTGTCCACTCTCAAATACCTTTATCTCAACAAGACAATTAAAAGCTATACAAATGACCCTTTCTGTGCTTTTACTGAAATTGTTATCCGGTATCTTCGTATGAATCAGTCAGTCACCTTGACCAATGCTGATCAATGCTGATAGAAGTCCCTGATCGAGGGAATTCGATCATTTACTAGAATATTAGGCAGAGCATTTTGACCAGAACGGAAATTTGGCCCGATTAGTTTTGGCGCTCACCCGGTCTGTATCTTACCCTTCTTCGTATTTTGTACGGCTTACTGCAAAACATCGTCAACTGATTAATAACTGAAGACGTACCCTATTTGTAACATTTCACCGAGTGCCAAGGTTACACGATCTTGACTTCCAAGTTTACCGAGTCTGTCTCTTTTGAAAAGCAAAGTGAACTCACATTCTATGATGTTATTTCCGAAATCTTGATTAGGACTTCACAGAGGGATTAAAATACGCGGGAAAATTTGGCGTTTTATTCATCTTACGGTGCTATTCTTGTAATGTCTCCTAGTGTTGAAAGCTAGTGGAGAAAATTTCTGTTTGGATGTCGCACTTCATTATGCCCTGGAAACGTGACGTCGATTTGAAGTAGCCCAGGGCCTAAGGGCAAAGAAGAAATGGTTGAGACGGCTGATTCAAAAAGACAGAGTGGTTGTCCATCTGCGTTGGCTGGCTTCGCTGTTTCTTCTCCGTTAAGCACTCTAGACCAGTTCAAGTACGATAAACCAACTAGCCCACTCTTCAAAACTTGCTCACACCAGTAGTTTATACGGTGTGAAATTAACAAAATTTCTGGTAGTCTGATGCTGCTGAACAATAAACTTGCACAGAAATGTTTTACCGGCATTAAAAACTGAAGTGACCACCAGCTTAAATCAGAAAGATACTATCAAATGCCTCTGCTTTGACAAGGATGCTCGCAATAAAGATCAGTCTCTGACCACTCCACGGTTCATTTATGGTCTGCTCTTCGACGGCTGTACAAATGGTCATACCAGAATGAATTATCACACACCGAAATGGCTTGCCTTCAAGGGCCTTGTGTGTACTCTTGGCCTTTTTGATACGGCGTATCTAAAATGCTTTAGCGCAGATTTTTTTCAAACAGGACAAGAACTAAGAAGATATGCACAGCCACTTTGAAATGTAGACATCACGTGGCAGAACCATTTCGTTTTGCCACGAGTTACTTCCATGCATTGGAATAATGCCTAAAAATATTGACGAAGGCCGATACTCACGGCTTGTCGTTGTCGTTTGTTTCGTTGCTGTTTCACCAACAAATAAATGAAAAAAAGTAGAGATAATTCACTATGACCCTTATCTCCCGCAAATTTTAAAGAAAAAATTGTTACATCTTTCTCATTGGTAGAATACACATTGCAGTGGCTTTTAGCGGCAACAGCAAAATTAACTCTTCGCTCTCGGGAACTGAGTATTAGCCCCGGTATCTTTGTTTCACATATCGCACACGTGCGGAATCCCAGGCTGTGTGGTTTCATCCGTGAGTCATGTATTTGCAATAAGCAATCTTCCAAGAAATGTGTCCAATATTCTTTATATATCAGCAAAAGGCGCCCTTTGCTCGCTGTCTTCACAATTGCCTTTTCTGAGGAAATGGGCATCTTAGGATGGCTGAAGACACCACTTAAACCAGCAATCAAAAAGTTAATATAATTAGCTTTTCAATTAGCGGAGTTAGGCAGCTAAGTCAAAAGGACAATTGAAGTCATTTATGCCCAGAACCCATTGTCGCTTTCAGATCTTGTAAAAGCGGTCCGTAGCAGTAAATGTAAATTATTAAAATTCTTCTAAGTTTTTTGGTGAATCCGAAACCTATAGCCTATCAGCGCAGCAAGCAGATGACTACAATGACGTCACTGTTCAAAACAGTGGTTACAGGGCTGCAGTTCTTCTCATTTCATTAACGTATGTGCGTCATGCGTGCTGTAATTCTAAGCGCCGCACTCACACCCACAATACGAAGTCGTTGATGATTGATATAACAACACTATCCCATTTCGGACTTCTTGGACGAATATGGCAGTTGCGCTTTTATGCGTTCGGCTTTCAGTTTCCACGCAGAATTGAGGAAAATTTCATTTTTTTCGCACGTATTACTACAGGCCACTTTTTTCAATTCTCCAAGTGGCAATGGGTTCATTGCATGAAGGAAGTCAAAGGTCCCATTTGGCCTAACTTCCTAACTCCACTAATTAAAATCTAATTATTTACCTTTTCTAATCATTGTTCGAATTTATGTCTTCAACCCTCTTAAGATGCCTGCCCCTCCATAAAAAGTAAGTGTAAAGACAACTAGCAAGTAGCACTTTTTACCGACATTTAAAGAATATTGGGCACAATTCTCAAAACACCCCAGCTAGTTCAACTCTACCAACGAAATCTTTCGCCAGATGAGCATATTTATTTTAGATGGGAAGCAGCGTATGGTGGGGGCTGTGTCAGTTCCTCCCTCGCCCTTGTCGCTCAGCACGCGTCCTTTCCCCCTCTCTTCTTCTACAAGGCCGTGCTCCTGCAAGGGCTGCAGAAAATAGTGCCTTCTTTCTTTTCCGATGGACCACGTATTCATCAGCGTTAGTGCCAACACAGGCTCCCAATAAAGTACAACATCTCCCACTGAAACATACCATCTTGCCGCTGCCTCACATTCACACATGGTTCTCTTAGAAGAAAGATGGTATTTTTTTAAACGGAGCTTTCTTTGATAACCTGGATGAGTTTTCTTGACCGCAGCCGCTTCTGGTGCTTCCTTACCTTATATATGGCTAACAGATCATTTAATGGAACCTCTTTCCTGTTTTAAAGTGCTCTCTGCAGAGAAGTTAGGATGAGGGTCATACCACTTCAGCTACTTCCTTTGTTTACGTTCTTCAGTTTACAGAAAGAAAAAGGAATGGCTGCTCTGAAACAAACACTAAGAAGCACAGAAACAAATATATCGCAAACTTGGGTAAACAAGAGAACATTGCTCGCTAGCAAGAGTTCAGTCTGCAATATGTCGTTCACGCGCACATTTTAATGTCCACTGCATGCGGAATAATGCATCACTTCATATTGCCCCGTGGTTGTGACGTTGACGAAGTTAGTAATCGGCGTGTTAAAGACGGAAGTCTTTATTTGTCGATCTTAATAAAGACTAATGTCGTTACTGACGCGCGTGGCAATATATAGCGACACATGAAAGCGATGCCTCTCCAGCTAATATTGGAATGTAGTATTGTAGTTCACACTCAAATTTTTTCATGCCAGTACTATTAGTGGAGTGACTTTCGGACGCGGGCGTTCTATAAAAAGCAAAAACACCTTACACATGCGAGACAAATATTGGTACTTACAGACGCAGGACGGCATTTTATTTTTCATGGCGCAGACCATCTGACGCTTGCGGCAAAACTCTTTGAAATGTTCATCGCATTCGTGTCCTACTGTTGCAGGTATCGGTGGACCTGGCAATGCGTAGCGAAAGCAGTGACGAATAGCGATTGCAATTGAAGTGTCACAAGATGCGATTCAGCGTCAGAAGTGCTTTGCCCTTCTTGCGAAACAAAACAATCGCCTACGACAACGGTGACCTTGCATTGAACTATGTGGCAAATGAAACTTAATTGGCCGCATATGCAACCCTTCGGTATTAAAAAATATTAGAGTTTTAGAGTTACGTGCGCAAAAACTACGGCATAATTAGAAAGCCTGCTAAAGTGGGGGAGAACAGTTGCTTACCAGCTGGGTTTGTGTAACGTAGACGTAAATATAGGTGCAGTTGTGGATTTTGCGTATGTTAGGTCTAGATTGAAATTTTTTAAGATGTCAATGGTAAAAAAAAGATCAGAAAACTCAATAAGGTTCTCCAAGTGGACGTGGCGTGATGAGGTAATTTAGGCAGAAACGCTAAAGTTGTTAACTAACAGCTTACGTTTACGCAAATCACAACACAGGCTAAAATATGACAAGTACCTTTCGTACCTCCTAGGGAAACAATAATGTAAATAATTATAAATAAATTTTAACATTATTACAAATAATAATAATAATAATAATAATAATAATAATAATAATAATAATAATAATAATAATAATAATAATAATAATAATAATAATAATAATAATAATAATAATAATAATAATAATAATAATAATTAACCACTATAAGGTTACGAGACACGTAGTTGTAGAGTGTTCCGGAAATTCTGACCATCTGGTGTTCTTGCACAGGATCTGACGTCACACAGTTCACGGGCCTCTAGAATATCGCCTCCATAAATATGCGACCCCCGTGGCCGGGAGTGGACCCGCGAAACAAGTAAAACATTCTAGCTGGGTATTTCAAGTGCATGTATTGAATTATGTTTACTGCGATAGCAATTATATGGAGACTCTTAATAAACTTTTCTGCTTGTCGTCGCCGTCATGCCATGTATATGCATGTATGCGTGCATAACGTTTGCGGAAGCCGGGAATATTTCCACAACTCACCTTCGTTCGTATGTTGGGCAGTGGTGGCTGAAATATTACATGAGTCGGCGTGTCATTGAAGCTGGCTGACCATTCACTATTTCAATGTATAACCAGCACGTAACATACTAGTCATTCATGCGAATAGTATAGATTTTAAGTCGTTATACAGCCTCAGTGAAGTAGCAGAATAATACTACTGAAGTCTCATATAACACACTTGTGAAACAAGTACAATAAACTCGTTTGAGCACACATAATCAGTATGTATCGATACAAATAGGACAAAAATGACGAGGGTATTGGTTACGTGGCTCACTAAACGTATATGACACTTTTCAATAGAGAATGGTGGGACACAGCACAAAAAAGATTCCCAAAACACCGCATTACCCTTCCGTATACGACAACTTGTGCGATGGCAAGTTGTATGTTGTTGCACTTTCCATTCTTTGTCTCTTCAGTACAATTTAAAATACCCAACAACCATTTCTTTTCTTTCAATGACTTTGTTATGCGGTGACATCGCAGGGGATGTAGGGCACCTCGATCAATGTTGATCGAAGTTGTTGACCAAGATTTTTTGAGTTTCCGGAACAGAGCTTGATGAAGCATTTCGAACAGAGAAAAGTTTGACCAGTTCGTTTAGCTCTCTTTAGAAATATACTGTATGTTATCGGTCCTCGTATTTCGCGCTACCATTTCAAAACATCTCCAACTTATTAGTCAGCACCTAAAAAGAAGCCCCCAAGGTTTCCTCTTCAGTTTACAGTGTACCGAGACTACTCTATTTAGATTTGTGGTGTCAGTGAGTCTGCCTTTCATCTGAGAATCGAACTGCACCTCACAATCTGTGAAGTTCTTTCTCCGAACTTGACCGAAACTAATAAAACTTGATGGTTATGACAGACGCCTTGAGCGACTGTTGAGTGGGTCTAAAATGTCGGATAAATTTCTAGGTCGTACGTTATTGTGGTGCTTTGTCTGAAAGGCGCGTTTGCATTTAAAAACTCCGCGATAAAACGTTTGTTTGATGTCGCATTTTTCTATGCCTGAGAACTTGACGGCAATAGTTCGATTCGTAAAATATTAACAACAAAAAACTTGGCCTATCATCCTGGTCATAGCTATGGGCTCACGCAGAAATATTTCTCTAGAAAAATAACCAGAACAGATTATCAACTTCACATTAGGTAGAATGACCTTTTTACTCTGACGGAATTTAGCTCTGTTTATAAAAAACAACGCATAAACATATTCATTAAGGCCAACACTCACGACTTATGGTTGTCGTTTCCGTTTCTGGAACTTCTGAAAGGAAATACAGAAAGTAGATATTCTTTATGGTAAGCTTCACTTCAACATCCTTCATAATATATATATATATATATATATATATATATATATATATATATATATATATATATATATATATATATATATATATATATATATATTTATGTGGAGAGTAATAGTTCAATGGGCCAGTTAGTCTTCTTGAAGATATGGGATATGGCACAACGGGAGCGTTGTCAACACCAACAGTTTAGGAAGGGGCCCTCCCTTCATCAGGGGATGAGTTATACTAACATGAACTTCCAAACTTCGTTGCTGCCACGTCCCTCTCGCCTTGGAAGATGTTTGCGAGGGTGAGAAAGAACTAAAAAAGAAAGAAAGAAAGAAAGAAAAGAAAAAAAAGAGAAGAAAAAAGACGAAAAGAATAAAAGGAAAAAAAGAAAAAAAAGAAGAAAGGAAAAAAAAACAAAGTAAAAAAGAGGAAGAACCTTTGTCAACACTGAGAACAAAACCAAATGTCCGTGTACGTCCACAGGTGGTTCTTATCTCGTGCTGGTCAGTTCTCGGCGTGTGTCGGGCCACCGAAGATTGTCGCTGTGGTGGCGGGAGGGGTCCGTGACAGCGTGCGTAAGAAAAGGGTTTCCCCTTAATGGTTCGGTCGGCTCTCTAGGTCGGTCGACGATGATAAAAGAGAGCCGAGTATATATATATATATATATATATATATATATATATATATATATATATATATATATATATATATATATATATATATATATATATATATATATATATATATATATATATATATATATATATATATATTGTTAAGGCGTTTATTAGCCGGCAACGAGCGAGAATATACAATGGCGACAGTCACAGCCAAGCACGGGCTCTTAGCGCGAGCGGCGTCCTTGTTGGGTAGCCCCACTAGAAGGTACTCAAGAGTTCGACCCATTTCATAGTTCGGAGGCTTCGCTACAATTACCCCGGGGTCGAAGAGGGAGCCGCCTGGCGACCTAACAGCTTGTTATTATGAGCGGGTCATAATAAGGCTTCAGGCGCTCCACGTTGACGATGTCTCGCCCACGGCGGCGCATGTCCGAAGATTGTTCAACGGGTTCGATGAGATAGTTGACGGGTGAGGTGCGCTCGATGACATGGTAGGGGCCTTCGTATTTGGGACGTAGTTTGGAAGAGAGGCCAGCGGCAGAGGTCGGGATCGAGAGCCATACAAGCGCACCAGGAAGGAACGTGGGCTCAGAAGTGGTGGAGCCATCACGAATACTCTTCTGCCACTCTTGCTCTCGCGTCGTAAAAGTCTTGGCAAGCTCGCGACACTCTTCAGCAAGCCTGGCTGTCTCGGAAATAGGTGTACACTCAGATGGATCCGGCGTGTACGGGAGTATCGTGTCCATGGTGTGCGACGGGTGCCTTCCGTACAGCAAGTAGAAAGGTGAAAAACCAGTCGTGCTCTGAGGGGCGGTGTTGTAGGCGTAGGTGACGAAGGGCAGTATATTATCCCAATTAGTGTGGTTGGCAGCGACGTACATAGAAAGCATGTCGCCGAGGGTGCGGTTAAAGCGTTCGGTGAGGCCATTCGTCTGTGGGTGGTAAGCAGTAGTTTTGCGGTGGACAGAATGGCACTCCGTCAAAATGGCTTCGACGACTTCCGACAAGAAGACACGGCCTCGATTGCTGAGAAGCTCTTGGGGTGGTCCGTGGCGCAGTATAAATCGATGCAGCAGGAAGGACGCAACATCGCGCGCAGCAGCCGCAGGGAGAGCGGCGGTTTCGGCGTATCGCGTTAAATAGTCAATGGCAACGATGGCCCAGTGGTTACCAGCTGACGTCAGAGGAAGTGGTTCATACAAATCGATACCTACGCGCCCAAAGGGACGGTCAGGGCAAGGTAACGGTTGTAGACTGGCGTGCGACATGTGGGCTGACGGTTTACGGTGTTGGCAAATGAGGCAAGAGCGAACGAACTGCTGCACATAGCGGTACATCCCGCGCCAGAAGTAGCGTTGTCGAATGCGATGGTAGGTTTTGAATACTCCAGAGTGCGCGCATTGCGGATCAGAATGGAAGGATTCACATATCTCTGACCGCAGACTGCGGGGTATCACGAGTAACCACTGCCGGCCGTCGGCGTCGTAATTGCGTCGGTGTAGGAGGCCGTCACGAATAGCGAAATGGCGAGCTTGACGACGCAATGCACGCGTGAATGGCGTTGCGGATGGATCAGAGAGCATGTCGATGAGCGGGCCGATCCAATTATCTTTTCGCTGTTCGGTAGCGATGATGTCAACATCAATGGCAGAAACAGCAGCCGAGGATACTGAGCAGAGCACATCACCTTCAGGCAGAGGGGAGCGCGAGAGGGCGTCGGCGTCAGCATGCTGGCGTCCGTTGCGGTACAGCACGCGGATATCGTACTCTTGTAAGCGAAGAGCCCAACTGGCGAGAAGGCCTGAGGGATCCTTCAATGATGAAAGCCAGCATAGTGCATGATGGTCGGTGACGACATCGAATGGGCGACCATACAAATAAGGTCGAAACTTTGTAAGAGCCCAGACGATCGCCAGGCACTCTTTCTCCGTGACGGTGTAGTTTTTCTCGGCTCTCGTGAGCGTACGGCTTGCACATGCTACGACATATTCAGGGAATCCGGGTTTTCGCTGTGCCAGGACAGCGCCGAGGCCTACTCCGCTGGCGTCCGTGTGCACCTCCGTTGGGGCTGTAGGGTCGTAGTGGCGTAGAATGGGAGGCGACGTCAACAAATGGCGGAGCTTCGCGAACGCGTCGTCGCACTCGGATGACCACGAATTGAAGGGCCTCTTGCTTCCAAGGAGCTTCGTCAGCGGTGATATGATCGTGGCGAAATTTCGTATGAAGCGTCGGATGTATGAGCACAGGCCCACGAAACTACGCAGTTCTTTGACAGATGCAGGTTTGGGGAATTCAGCCACGGCCTGAAGCTTGGCAGGATCAGGAAGAATGCCGTCTTTGGACACGACGTACCCCAGTATGGTGAGTTGCCGTGCTGCAAAGCGGCACTTTTTCAGATTTAGTTGTAAGCTGGCATTGCTCACACGAGCGAAAACGTCTTTCAGACGTTGGAGATGCGTGGAGAAATCCGGAGCAAAGACAATGACATCATCGAGGTAACACAAGCACGTGTACCATTTCAAGTTGCGCAGAACGGTGTCCATCATGCGCTCAAAGGTCGCAGGTGCATTACATAGACCAAACGGCATGACGTTAAACTCGTACAAGCCGTCTGGCTTGACAAAGGCGGTCTTTGGTCGAGCGTCGTCAGCCATGGGTACTTGCCAGTACCACGAGCGCAGATCGAGAGAAGAAAAAAAATCGGCTCCATGAAGGCTGTCAATCGCGTCATCGATGCGTGGCAGTGGATAAACATCCTTGCGAGTGATCTTATTGAGCCGCCTGTAGTCCACACAGAACCGCACAGAACCGTCTTTCTTCGCAACAAGAACAACAGGAGACGCCCATGGACTGTCGGAGGGCCGAATAACGTCGCGTCGGAGCATATCGTCAACCTGACCATTAATTACTTGACGTTCAGCAGGCGACACGCGATATGGACGTTGCCTTAAAGGTGGATGGGCACCAGTGTCGATGCGATGCGTAACAACGAACGTGCGACCGAGAGAACTTCTCCCGACATCGAAAGGAGAACGATATTCTTGTAACAGGTCCAGAAGTTGGGAACGCTGTACGGCCGTAAGGTTGTCAGCGATGGAGGGGCCAAATATATCAGCAGACGACGAATCAGAAGTGGAAACAGCATTGATGGTACACGACCTGGGAGCGCGCGTGTCATCGGGTACGTCCAGGACTTGTGCGTCGTCGACTGGTTCCACTCTGCCGAGACATTCCTCTCGAAGCAAGGTAACAGCGTACGGGAACGGGTTGGTTACAAAAATAGCAGTGTTGCCCTGGTTGACCTGCACGGTCGCGAAAGGTACTAGCAACCCTTTCCTGCTGCAAGCGCGGTCAGATGGCGAAACAAGTCCAATGGTGTCGGAGAGACCAGCGCAGTAGACAGACACAGCCGTCGTCGAGTTTGGAGGCACTGTTGTATCGTCTTTCGTTAGAATCTTGCTCAGTGTCGGGGGACTGTCTTCTGGCGTCAAATGCGAGAAGGGTGAGAGCTCAATTTCGGCGGCGGTGCAATGGATGACGGCGTCATGGCGGGAGAGAAAGTCCCATCCCAGGATGACGTCATGAGAGCATGCCTGAATGACGATGAACTGGGCGACATACAGAACGTCCTGGATGACAACGCGAGCTGTGCACCCTGCTGTAGGATGAATCCGGTGCAAACTTGCAGTACGGAAGGATAACCCAGAAAGTGGCGTCGTCACTTTTCGAAGTAAGCGGCAGAGTTTTTCGTCCATAACTGATACGGCAGCTCCAGTGTCAATGAGAGCCGATGCACAAACACCGTCCACAAGCACGTCAATGACATTCGAGGGGCTGCTCTGAGGGCTTTCACATTGCGATAGCGTCGCAGTCCTTGCCTCAGGGACTGCGACGACTAGTTTTCCCGCTCATGAGCTGCCGCACTTGGCCGCATGGGAGACAGGGAACGGCGTCGTGGAGACGGTGATCTTCGAGATGGACCTGGGCGAGATCGAGGTGGCATAGACGATGGTTCTTCGCGATAAGGACGGCTGAGTTGGCCAGCAACAGGTGAAGAAATTGGAGCCGACTGTACGAGATGGCAATAACGGGCCACGTGACCGGCGTAACCGCAGGCAAAGCAGATGGGCCGGTTGTCGGGTGTGCGCCATCTGTTCACCGGGGTAGGTCTCACCCATGTCGCAAGGGCTGATGGACGGAACGGTGGCTGCATGGTGGACTGAAGCTGAGGCTGAGGGGTTACGTCAACATACGTAGCGGGCATACCCGCTGCAACGGACGGAGGTCGTGCAGCAGCTTCAGCGTAGGTCAGAGGGGCGGGTGCTTGAACGACTTGGGGTGGCCTGGCGACCACTTGCGCGTAACTAAGGGACGCAGGAGCCGGAGGCTGTTGGGGGTGGTAAGCAGGCATTACCTCCTCTATTTCCTGTTCAATCGATCGGCGGATGGGAGGGAGAAGGGTAGTAGCCGATTGTTGAACAGCAGGTTGGTGGGAAAAGGGCAGGAGGGAGAACTGACGCGCGATTTCCTCACGGATAAAGGACTTCAGTTCTGCCATCAACGCCACTTGGTCACAACTGGCCTCCAAGCCAGCAAGCGTTGCAGCTCGTGGTGGGGAGCGTCGGGTCATCGAACGCTGCCGGCGGAGCTCCTCGTAGCTCTGGCACAGTGTGATGACCTCAGTCACCGTGCCGGGGTTTTTGGCGAGCAGCATTGTGAAGGCATCATCGTCGATGCCTTTCATGATGTTTCCGATCTTGTCAGACTCGGACATGGTGTGATTAGATTTGTTACATAGGTCGAGGACATCTTCAATATAGCTGGTGAATGACTCACCAGCCTCCTGAGCACGTTCACGCAAGCGCTGCTCGGCTTGCAGCTTGCGAACAGCAGGGCGGCCGAAGACGTTGACGATTGCGGTCTTGAAATCGGACCAGGTGGCAAAATCGGACGCGTGGTTGTTGTACCACAAACTGGCGACACCGGCAAGGTAAAACACCAAGCTGGTCAGCTTGCAGTCCTCGTCCCATTTGTTGGGGCGCTCACGCGGTCGTAAATGGCGAGCCAGTCCTCCACGTCAGTGCCATCAGCGCCAGTGAAGATGGGTGGATCGCGGATTCTGGGGACACCGGGACAAAAGGGTGGCATTGGAGGAGGCGTTTGCTGAGAAGCGTCTTGGTACATAGTAGATGGCAGGGTACGTGATCGTAGCTCCAAAGGCATAGACAGGGATTGCAGCACTCTCCACCAAATTGTTAACGCGTTTATTAGCCGGCAACGAGCGAGAATATACAATGGCGACAGTCACAGCCAAGCACGGGCTCTCAGCGCGAGCGGCGTCCTTGTTGGGTAGCCCCACTAGAAGGTACTCTAGATTTCGACCCATTTCATAGTTCGGAGGCTTCGCTACAATATATATATATATATATATATATATATATATATATATATATATATATATATATATATATATATACATATATATAAATATATATATATATATACATATATATATATATTGTAACAGGAATCAATTACAGAGCCCACAAGCGGATGCAGTTAAAAATGCCACGTCAATAAAATCTGAGCCGAAGCCTAGCGTATGTCTTGAAGAGGCCTGCGTGGGCGCACTGTGGGTTAGCGCGTGGAAAGACTCACACATAACATCTCGAAGATCGCGGCTTATCACAGGGAGCCACTTGTGATCGCCGGGAAGGTAGTTGGGTAGATAAAGAAGATAGGCCTTAGGTAAAAGCTGCTAGCCTGGTGGCGGAGAGCGCGAGACGAATCAGAAAGAATGCTTATGAGGCCACTGATCCAGGGATCCTTTCGTTGTTCCACCGTCATGTTGCGCAAGGCGGATGACGCAAGTGCAGGCTCGAGGGAAACGACGCAAACACCTTCATCCGATATGAGTGAGCGAGAAAAGACATCGGCATCTGTGTGCTTACGACTGCATCTGCAAATAACGTGGATGTCGTGCTCCCGAACTTTGAGCACACAGCGAGCAAGTCATCCGGAAGAGTCTTCAAGTGTGGATAGCCATCAAAGGGCGTGGTGGTCAGTGACTACGTCGAATGTGTGCACATATTGGTTGAAGCGAAATTTTCCAAGGGCCCAAATAATAGCTAAACACTCTTTCTCGGTCACGGAGTAGTTAGCCTCGGTTTTCGTCAGAGTTAAGCTTGCATAAGCGACGACATATTCATCAAACCCTGCCGTTTGTTGCGCGAGCACAGTGTCAAGTCCAACACTGCTGGCATCAGTTTGAGCCACCGTTGCAGCGGCAAGATTGTAGTGGTCAAGGATGGGTGGTGAATTCACAGGAGGCGTAATTTGGTGAACGCAATTTCGCAAGCTGGTGATTAGGTGGAAATGTTCTTGTTGCCGCTAAGAAGGTCCACAAAATATTGAATAAAGCGTCGGAAGTATGATGACAAGCGGACAGAACTTCTAAGTTCCTTTAGGCTCTTTGGCTTCGGAAAATCGGCGACTGCTCAAAGCTTGTCGGGGTCGAGAAGTATGCCGTACCGCGATACGACGTGGCCAAAATGGTGAGCTGCCGGGCACCAAAACGACACTTCTTAAGGTTGAGTTGAAGGCCGGCGTCGGTGAGCCGTGTTAGGACGTGCTCGAGACAATTTAAATGGGTGTAGAAATCGACGGAAAAGACAACTACGTCATCGAGGTAGCCCTAACATGTGTTCCACTTGAGGCCTTGTAAAATAGTGTCCATCATTCTCACAAAAGTTGCTGGAGCATTATAAAGGCCGAAACACATAACGGTTGTAACACACTTCGGGTGAGGCCCCACCGTTCAAATATCGACGTGCGGCATACTCGCAAGCTTCCACTTTACGCTTCGGCCTGCGACGCCTGAAAGGCCTCGAAAAGGCACATTCCAAGTTTATTTGCAGGTCGGTCTACCCGTGCGGGGTTGCAGTGTGGTGATGTATGGGCAAAAGACGCATTCATAGAGCTAACCTGGACATTGGATTAAACGCAGGCAAATATATATTCAAAATAGGACAATGGCAAGGAGAATACAAAAAAATAACAGAGAGGAAACAACAAAAGTTCTCGCGATGGAGAAGAACAGCTATAAAAACGTATGCTCTAAAGGAACACTGCAACAGGTACAGAAAAAATACAAATACGCAGAATGTTAATAAAATTACAACATGATGGAAAGAAAGGGGGGATACAAGGAAATAACTACAGAAGGATCATGGTCGCCCTTTTGAATTTCTAAGTGCGACGCAGCGCACACAACTACAATGATTCAAAAGCTGCATTGTCATATTAAAATAACAGTTTTAAAAAGACACACTAAAAAGTTCCATACAGACCAGGCCAGCTCTTAGTACACGTAGGGGAGTTGAAGGGTGCCACTGCAGATCTCGCCAGCTTAGTAGACGAAGAGGGTGCCCGGTATTGCAGCCGTCTCAACACGTTGCGTGGGTCACTTCATACTCGCCGCCTACGCGAGCCTCGCGACACCGACGACCATGCTTTTTGCTGGTTGCACGTCAACTTCCGATTCAGATGCAGTCCAAACTCTTTCAGAATGTCCCATTCCCTCTTGAGGTCATTTTTTGTTCCTCTAACACATGTTTCTCCTTTCGGTACAGGTGTAGGGAAGACGCCACGTCACATTTCCTCTTGAGGTCATTTCTTTCTTCCTCTAACACATGTTTCTCCTTGCGGTACATGTGTAGGGAAGACGCGGCAGTACCGCCGCTGTGTCGCCAGTCGCCGGATGTTATCTTCCCAACACAAAAGCGCCCTTCTTTGGACGATGGGGCACGTGGGCGAAAAGAAAATTGCAGTTGTTTGTGACACAGCCCCCTGCTCAAGATTACTGCTGCATAATATTCTATGAAATCATAAACGTGCACTGATCGAGAGCTCTCGGTATTCTGGTCGTCCACCGATGCTCTTCCATTTCGCGCACCGTTTCACTGACATGGACGACATCGCAGCAAACACACAACGCACTCCACCGTCACACTATGACGAAAGTCTTTTCTCGCGCACTAGGCCATGGCCGCATATATGCGAGAATAAAATGACAAAAATACTGCAACCCCCAATGGTAAGGCACATAGGCATTCTTTCATACCACATATTGAAAAATACACGCTGTAAGCGATATACAAAACTTAAATAATGAGATGCCTTGAAACAGAAGAAATGAGAGCAAATCCTAAATCTAGATGCTCGCTTGGGCCCATACCTTGTACTAGTCACGCACTAATGCGCTTGATTAAAAAACAAAATGAGAAGCTTTGAAGAACATCTCGCCACGTTTAGCACGCAGGCGTGCCGTTATTGACCTCGAGCAGAGATAACTTGGTGAAACTCTTCAAAGAAGCTTACCGTAAATCAATTATAGTTTCTTAAACAAAGCTTCTTAAACTACAAGCACGACAGTAAGTTTAAAAACAATGGTTCATCTCGGACAAAAACAAATCCAAGCAAAACGCTCAAAAACGTTGTATATAAGGGAGACCGCTAAACTTATGACCAACTTAGAAAAAAAGCAAAACAAGTTAAGCGCTGCTTCTCAAAAACGTGTCATTTGGTGGCGCTCACTTGACGAGCGTAACACCTAAGTTTGACAACCGCTCGAGGTGGCAGATCTTTCGGAGCTGTTTCAGTAAAGCAGCGGAAACGAAACACAGGACGGTTGTTACCACTGCGACTGTTTCTCGACACTTTAACCCGTGGTTGCATGCCATTCTTGAAAACGTATTCTACGGGAAGCGGTCCCGCACCTCCCTCATGTCGTCCAGCCATAATGCGCTCCTACTCCGTGCATTCCTCTGTTCTAACACAACAATGGAGCGAACGCGATCCGTTCCTTTGAGCTCCAGGAACAACTAACTGCCTGCCTGATCCCTCCACCCGGCGGGCAGTTTAGAGCATGGAGACGTGCTCGACTCGATATTGTTACCAGACGCGAACAAAGATTTCATTGTCTTGTTTGATCTTTGGAAATTCTCTTTTTCTAGTGTTGCTTTGCGCCCAGTGTTTTTTTTCTTTTGGGGTGCCTTTTTCTTTTCGCAACTGGCACAGTGCTCTACTTAGAAAAGTCTCCTTGCCTTATTTGCAGAGCAGGAATAATCTTGTCGACGTCGATCACACTACTGTCCACAAAGCTGAGATTATCTGTATTCAAATCCTCAACGACTGAAGTGGTACACAGCGTAATCGATTTCTTAACTTCTCAGGGCCGCAACGCTCGCACCTGAGAGAGCTACTTGTGGCTGCATCGTCGAGCGCCCAGTGTGCGCCTGCGCACGTCTCTGACCCACGTCACTGCAGGGGTTCTTGCCTGTCAGGCCGGTAGCACTGCGAACTTCATATCTGTTAGCTGCCATGGCGACGAAAAAACACGGGGACTGTGTCAAGTCAATTACAGATGACCATCTTGTGCCATCAAGACCCTCCCGGCAAAGCCCCTCGTTGCCATCACTGCCTTCAGGGCCTTTGTTGCTACAGTGGAACTTTCGGCAGCGGACACACCAAGCTCTGTCCTGAACTGACTGTTCGAATCACACATACTATTCTTTTCTCCAACTGACAGGTCGGCGCTTTCGGCCTCTTTGCGAATTTCGGGCCTTGCGTCTCGGGCCTTAAGCACGCGCCATCTACTTTCGATTTTCAGACGCAATTGCTGCACAAGATCAAAGTATGACTGCACTATTTTGTTCGGGCAAGCGTTATTCACAGGACCGGGAATTCTAGAGGCTGAGCTGTGATCCGACTGTATCGTACACAGTCCCAAGCATTCTTTTTGCCTCTGAATTCTAAGCCTAGATTTCTCTCTTTCGCTTCATCAAAAATTCAAGATTGTGTCTATACCTAATGCATTGTGCATCGCGCTCATCCTTAAGTCTTTCTCGTTATCTTTCGACCAAACTCTAAAGCTCCTTGCCTACAAGCCTAAAAGTTTTGTCCTGTTCAGTAAGCTTATCAAACTCCGTGCCGTCCATTGTTACAGCAGTTGTCTACCAACCAAACAATAATAGGACGTCTTCATACTGAACGCTCAGAGTAACGTCAGTCTCCCGGACATCACCACGTGGTTGGTCAGTCCTGTCGCGGACGCCAGATAATGTCACACACTTTGGGTGAGGCCCCGCCAGTCTAACATCGACGTGTGACAGACCCGCAGGCTTCCACTTTACGCTTCGGCCTGCGACGCCTGAAAAGCCTCGAAGTGGCACATTTCACATTTATTTGCAGGTCAGTTGACCCGTGCGGGGTTGCACGCGTGGTGATGTATGGGCCCGACCAACGCACTCATAGAGCTGACACGGACATTGGATTAAACGCAGGCAACCATTTATTCAAAATAGGACAATGGCAAGGAGATTACGAAAAATAACAGAAAGGAAACAAGAAAAGTTCGCGCGATGGAGAAGAACAGCTATGAAAACGTACGCTTTAAAAGAACACTACTACAGGTACACACAAATAACAAATACGCGGAATGTTACTAGAATAACAACATGTGCAGTGATGAAGAGGGAGGAACACAGTATCTAGTTTGAGCATCTAGAAGACGACTAGTAGAAAGAGCTGATTTCGTGACAGTGGTAGACGCCCCTTAAACCAGGCAGTTGGTTTTACTCAATAAACCTCCTCATAATTTGGTGGAGGTGCTGGGGTAGTCTTAGAAGCTGGAACTACGAAGTCGCACCTTACCTCCAGTACCAGTAATGCCGGAAGAAGCCTCCACCTAAGGTACCTCCCAAGTTCCCGCATTTACATGTCCCAGCGTGTGGCCACTGCATCACTCACCGATCTTGAGCGGCACTGACGGCCAAGACGTTGAGGAGTGTCTGGCTACTTACCACATGGTGAGCACAGCAAACAAGTGGGACGATGTGGCTAAGCTGACCTATGTAAGCTTTTACTTGTCCGGCGTCGCTAGTTTCTGGTTGCGCAATCACTAAGTCGACATTGCCAGCTTGGATTGGTTCAAGACCTCCTTTTCGCAAGTCTTTGACCACCCTGCTGTGCGATAATTCTGCGCAGAACAACGACTTCGTCAGTGCGCTCAACAGCCAGGAGAGACCTTTACCAGCTACATTGAAGAAAGTGTCGACTTGTGCAAGCGGGTAAACCCAGTGATGTTCAAAGCCGACAAAATCAAAAAAATCTTCAAGGGCATAGCCGATGACGCATTTCAAATATTTTTAGCCAAAGACCAACAAATAATAGCCGACCTCGTCAGCTTGGGCCAGAGTTATGATTAATTGCGCAAGCAACGCACCCAAACACGGCACTCTCTGGAACAACGTGCATCGATGGCGGCCTTGACTCTCGGAGACCAGAATGACATGTTGGCTCGCATAAAGCAGTTAAATCGTGAGGAGGGCGCTCGGAAACTCTCAATTTTATTGAGCATGCCCGAAGAAGCACATACGCATCCTCTAACCCCAGATCATCTGGCCCCGGCCATAAGGCACGTCATACAAGATGAGGTAGCTGACGCCTTGCCTCACGCTTGTTCACCACCTCTGGAGGCCGCACCCTTGACGTATGTGCAAGTATTTACAGCCAGAGCACCTCGACAGCCCTCTTGTGCTACCTCGCCGGTCCCTGTTTGGTCATCACCAGCTCAGTTTAGCCGGCCAATCGCAGTGTTTCCGATTCCGTGGCGCACCGTAGACAACCGCCCGATATTGTATTTTTGCGGCTACGCAGGACTTGTCACTCGCTTGCGCTGCGACCTCCCTCTTGTTCACAGCGACACCATGCAAAGATCGTCGCATGACTCTCGGCACTTTAACGACACAGCACGTCAACAAGGATTCTCTTCACCCGACCAGCCCCCCTCAGTCAGTCACTGATCTCCATCTCCCCGACGTCACTCCCTGTCACTTATACGCCGTCGACCTTGCCCTTCAGACGCGGAAAACTAGATGCCGCAGTTACTGAGGCACGAACCGCATCGTCGTCGAAAGAATCAAGTCAGTCCTCGCATTATTCCGACAATCCTCATCGACGTTTTTGTGGATGGTTACCGTACCCTTGCTGGTGCTGCCATTTCAATAATTGGTTTAAAACTTTGCCGCGTGCTTTGGAAGGTTACCACAACGCAAAAGGGATTGTTCCTTCGTACTGCCAGCGCTCACCATATTCGACCATCATCTGCCTGTACCGCCCACGTTCTCATTCAAGATGTTCTGTATATGATTGAATTTTTTGTGCTGCAGACGTGTTCTCAAGATGTGATCCTTGGCTGGGCTGTTCTGTCTCTTAATCATGCTGTTATTGACTGTGCCCGTGCTGAAGTGGCCTTCTCTGCAGTGTGTCCCTCGTCTCCGGAACTTGCGTTGAACAAGCTGTTTATCGCTGACGACATTGACATACCACCGACTAGCACAGCCCTTGTTCCCGTGTCTTAGGCAGATGTCTCTAAGTTTGTAATGTTGTTTACGCCTTGCCAAACATTCCAAAATCGCAAGAGCCTCGTGTTGCCGTTTGCTATCCTAGATATTTTGGCGGGCGCTGCCAATTTTTTTGTCACGAATCCCTTGCCGTCCCCCACAAACTTGTGCCGTGGATAATTTATTGCCATCTTCGGCATTCACGGACAAAGTGATTTGCAGCTTAATGCACTGACGCCATCTGCCCGTTCACCTGTTCACCAAAACATGAGATTGTTTGGTCCCTCAATTAATGGCGAACTTGAAGAACCACACCGCGAGAAGCTTCTAGAACTTCTTCACCAGTTTTGCGGCTCGTTAGATTGCCAGCAGACGTACTTAGGCCGAACGCACACCGTTGACCATCGCATTAACACTGGCTCTCAAGTGCCTCTGCGACAGTCCCTACCGTGTATCTCCTGTTGAGCGTCCTGTTATCACCGATCAAAAGCCAACATACTTCAACGTGGCGTCATTCGGCCGACCAGCAGTCCCTGGTCTTCACCTGTGCTACTTGTGAAAAAAAAAGGCGGCTCAATTCGCTTCTGCGCTGATTACCACCATTTAAACAAAGTTACGCGCAAAGACACATACCCTTTGCCGCGCATCGATGATGCCCTGGACTGCTTGCAAGGCGCTGAATGTTTCTCATCACTAGACCTACGGTCCTTTTATTGGCAGGTCCCCATGCCACCTACAGATCGCCCCAAAGCTGCTTTTGTGATGCCTGATGGGCTATACGAATTTAATGTATTGCCCCTCGGCCTTTGTAATGCGCCAGAAACATTCGAAAGGATGATGGATAGCGTCTTGCGTGGGGTAAGATGGAAGACATGCCTACGTGACTTGGATCATGTCGTTGTTTTTTCCCCTGATTTCGACAGCCACCTCCATCGTCTAAGCGAAGTCTTGAGCTGCCTCACGAGCGCAGGGCTTCAACTAATCATCAAGAAGTGCCACTTTGGAGCTCAGAAGCTCACAATGCTTGGCTACGCTGTCTCAAAACATAGCACCCTCGCAGACCCAGAGAAGCTTTGTGCTGTATGAGCACAGTCCGAAGAAAGCGCTTCGCAGCTTCTTCGGACTGTGCTCATACTTTCGCCACTTTATGAAGAACTTTGCTTCGATAATCGCACCACTGACCTAACTGATCACAGGCGATGGACACCTCCCTGATTGGCCGCAAGCATGCGATGATGCTTTTGCAACATTACACCATCTCCTTACTTCACTACCTATTCAGGCCACTTCGACCCTACTTCTCCAACCGAGGTGCACACGGATGCCAGTGGCATAGGACTTGGCGCTCTCCTGGCTCAACGCAAGCCTAGCATTTCGGAGTATGGTATGCTAGTCGCACCCTGACCAAGGCAGAGCACAAATACTTGGTTTCCGAAAAGGAATGTTTGAACATTGTTTCAGTATACAAAAATTTCTTCCTTACTTATAGGGACGCCCATTTGATGTTGTTACAGTTCATCATTCACTCTGTTGGCTCGCTTCATTGAAGGATCCGTCGGGCCGGCTTGGACGTTCGCTGCTACGTTTACAGCAATTTGATACTCACGTCATTTACTGGTCAGGCCACAAGCATACCGACTCAGACGCTCTTTCTCGTTCACCCCTTCCTTTAGCTGTTGCACCTGTTTCCTTTGCCAAAGCTACCATCGACAGCATCGATATCGCTGACATGCCTTAGAAACAACGCAAGGACCCTTGGGTAGCCTCGCTCATCAACGTTCTCTCCTCGCCCTCGGTGGCACCATGCCAGCATCTACCTTGTGCACTACGTCGGCGAATTCCCCATTATGTGGTACGGGATGCCATGTTGTGCCGACGCAACTATCAGCCGCATGGTAAGAAATGACTTATTGTTATACCTCACCATTTGCACTCCAACATTTGTGCGTACTTCCGCGCAGACCCTCAAAAGGTCCACGCTGGCGTTTTGAAAACATATGACCGGCGTCGTCATGATGGAAAGCAATTTTTCTGGCGTGGAATGTACTCATACGTTCACAAGTACATACGTTCCTGCACTGAGTGTGAGTGACGGGAAGTGGCTTGTCATGCCTCTGGCGAATTATAACGATTGCTGGGTCCAGCTTGGCTGTTTAATGGAATCGGCATCGACCTCTACGGCCCACTACCTTGTACTCCTGTTAGAAATCGCTCGATTATTGTGGCCGTTGACCATCTAACCCGTTGCGCTGAACCCGCCGCTTTACCAGCCGCTGCTGCTCGTGATGTTGCCTTGTTCATCTTGCGTAGCTTTGTCCTTTGCCATGGTGCGCCACGTGACCTGCTTAGCGACCATGGACATGCGTTTCTATCGCATGTTGTCCAGTAGCTTCTCAGTGAGTGCAATATTATTCATTGCACCACTACAAGTCATCACCCAAAGACAAACGGTTTGACGGAGCGCTTTAACCGCACTCTCGGTGATATGCTCTCTATGTACATATCGTCCGACCATTCTAATTAGGACTTGGTGCTCCCTTTCGTGACGTATGCGTATGATAGGGCCACACAACCAACTACTAGGCTTTCACCTTTTTTTTTACTGTACGGACGTGAGCCCTCTTCTACGCTCGACACGATGCTTACTTACCGCCGAGATGCTTCAGAATACCGTCCAGCCTCCGAACTTGTTCAGTGTGCCGAAGAGTGCCGCCAATCAGCGCAATAATTTACGTCCATCGCACAAGGTCTCCAAAGAGAACGACTTGACCAAGACAAGCCTCCTCACAGCTAACCCGTAGGCTCATTTGTATAGCTTTTGGTTCCTTCCAGTCCCCCGACTTCTCCCGAAAGTTTGCGCCCTAGTACAATGGTCCGTACAGCATCGTTCAATGCACATCCCTGGTGAACTACGTCATCGAACCAGTGACACCTGTCAATGACAGACAATGCCGTGGTCGTGAGACAGTTCACATCAGCTGTCTAAAACCTTACTATGATTCCCTTGTGCTTGCTTCGCTGTGAGTTGCCAGGATGGATCCTCTTCACCACCGGGGCAAATGTATTGGGGAAGAGGGAGAGAGACAGTATCTAGTTGGAGCAGCTAGAAGACAACTACGACGACGAGCTGAGCTCGTGACAGTGACTGATGCCCCTTAAACCAGGCAGTTGGCTTTAGTCAATAAGCCCCCTTATACTTGATGGAAAGAACAGAGGGATACAAGGAAATAATTACAAAAGTGTCATGGTCGCGCTTCTGAATTGCTAAGTGCGACGCAGCGTACAGAACTACAGATATTTAAAAGCTGGTTATAATAAAATACGATTAAAAAAAACTCCCAAGCATTTTCCCGAGGGTCAACATGGTTAAGTGTGAATACACGGGGCGATGCTATGAGGGGTATTTATTAATTCGCACTATTATATTTTTTAATCACACTATAATGCCTTTATGGTGTAATGATTCCTGGGAATCGAAATTTGACCACACAGGGGAGTTTACGTTAACTCACTGGCGAATGCCAACGGATTTGAACTTTACTCCCCTTCACGACCCGCTCTCGACGGGAGATTGGGAGAGAAGGCGGGCGCGCGTGAGAGAGAGGGGTGCGCGCGCAGCTGCAGCGAGCGAGGAGAGCGGAGGAGCGAGCAAAGGGGGAGGGGGTATAAGGCGCGTTACTGACACCGATATCAGCGTCGCGTCCGTGGCTTATTCGGTAGAGCGTCGCGCTGCGGCCCGCCAAGTCCTCTTTCTTTTAAAGATAGAGAGAAGACTGTGGACGCCGCCGACGGCGGTGGATGGTTTGGGGTCGCTTATAAAGTGTATTCACACTTAAAAAGTCGTGATGAAAAGTTCTATTCGGAGCAGGCCAGCTCTTTGTACACGTAGGGGAGTTGACGGGTGCCGCTGAAGATCTCGCCAGCTTAGTAGACGACGAGGGTGCCCGGTATTGCAGCTGTCTCAATACGTTGCGCGGGTCACTCCATACTCACCGCCTACGCGAGCCTCGCGACACCGACGACTATGCTTCTTGCTGGCTGCACGTCAACTGCCAATTCCGATGCAGTCTAAATTCTTTCGGGACATCCCGTCCCTTCTCTAAGCCATTTGTTTTTCCTCGAACACATGTTTCTCCTATCGCTAAAGGTGTAGGAAAGACGCGGCGGCGCCAACGCTGCGTCGCCAGTCGCCGAATGTCATCTTCCCAACACAAAAGCGTCCTTCCTTGGACGACGGGGCGCGCGGCCGAAACGAAAATTGCAGTCGTTTGCGACAACGGTTAATTCGTATAATTTACCGGGTGTGACAAACGATGTTTTCAGTCGGTCAGGTGCTTCCATAGGAACTTGCCAGTATCCAGAACGTAAATCCAGCAAAGAGAATTATTCTGCTCCCTGCAAACAGTCAAGGGCGTCGTCTATACGCGGTAACGGGTAAACGTCCTTACTGGTAATCTTGCTTGAGGGTCGGTAGTCGACACAGAACCGAATGGAGCCATCCTTCTCCTTATCAATTTAAATCGCGTTGAAGCATGCCGGTTCCACAATCAATAAGGGCAGAGTGAGCGGACAAAAAGTCCATGCCGAGGGTAAGTTCATAGGAACATTTCTCGAGCACAGCAAATAGTACTGTCCTAGAGCAATCGGCAACACTTATGCGCGCGGAGCGCATTCCAAGCACAGCAAATGTGCAACCGTCAGCGACCTGGATGAGGGGCACTGTGGTTGGCGTTAAAGCTTTCCTCAGGTGGCAACGTTGTTCTGAATTCAATACTGATATGTGAGCCCTGCGTCCACAAGTGCAACAATGGGTGTTTCATCTACTTCAACGGCAATAAGATTGCGTCGAGTTGGCAGCATGGTCAGAGGATTTGGCATGCAAGTGGTTGATGCAGCATCACCTCCGGGAGCTGCATCATCGAATGTTCCCACGGCAGGTGGTCAGTCGGCGACGTTGGTCAGCTAAATTGGGGCGAGCGACACGACGGGTGGCGCGAGAGTGGTGAACGGGACTGATGAGCATGCGGAGATGGAGAAAGACGACGATATGGCGGGGAGGTGATTCCCGTCAGGTTGAAAGCGTCCATGATTCCTATCTGGGTGATAAGTGTACCCATAGGATGCCTGATGCCAATGCCACCAAGTGTTACAATGGCGGGCCACGTGTCCGATGCGGCGGCAGTTGAAACAAATCGAACGATCGTCAGTAGTCTTCCACTCGGCTGGATTATGAGGGCGCACCGGTAGGTTTTGGCTTTGGGCATACGAAACAGGAGGTCGATGACGGTATATCGGCTGAGAGGAAGCTGTAGTGCACTCAGAGGCCAGTCCAGCATGAGAAAGCTCTTGTAGCACAATGGCATGTACCAGTGGCGCCATCTGAGGGCTTGAGTCACAAGAATGGGAGAACGTGAACTCAGGAGCTTCAAGTTCACGTCTGATGATCTTGGTCACATGCTCTGCAGTTAATGACGTCTGTAGTGCAGGTCCGTCTTCGCATGAACAGGTTGCCGCGGTGTTTGGTAGTCGAGTGAAATGGTGGGCGATACGTCCACTTTTTGCGGCCTAAAACGCTGGCACTCCTTGGTGATGGCATCGACCGTGTTGAAGTTCTTGCATATGAAAAGTTTGAATGCATCATCTGCAATGTCTTTCAATATCTGTGCTACTTTCATCGTTTCTTCCATGCCATTGTCTACTTTTCGGCAAAGGGCGAGCACGTCCTGTATGTGTGCCACGTAGGACACTGCTGACTTTTGCGCACGAGATGCCAACTCCTTCTTGACCGCTGCCTTTTTACACACAGACTTGCCGAAAAAGGCGCGCAGCTTTTCCTTGCACGCATCCCAGCCTCCAATTTCATCTTCGTGGTTCTCGAACCACACTTTTTCTGTTCCTTTCAAGTAGAACAGGATGTTGGCCAACATAATACTTTGATCCCAATGGTAATACTTACTTGTACGTTCATACAACGGCAACCCTTCTTCAATGTCGACATCATCAGTGCCACAGAACGCGCCAGAATCTTTTAGCTGCGGAAGGACAATAGTTGTTGTAGTCGCCTTGGCGGGAGCGCGTTCCTGGTTTGCCATGGTGGAAAAATCCAAACGTCGGCCACTGCAGAGGTCCATAACATCATGTTGTACCCCGCACCACTACCAGATGTCACGGAGGTGAGAGAATAAATGAAGTAAATATATTTACAAAATATACAGGCAGAGTCAGACGCAGCTGCAGCCAAGATGGAGGTACAACAGCAACAACAACACGAGCTCGATCGCATTCATCGTCTTCGTTGTCTCTCTGGTGCTCACTCGTTGCCGATGTCGTGTAACAGTATAGGTTCTGGTGTGAAGGGCACCAAGGAAAGCTGTCGTGCGTCTTCTTTACGGAAAATTCTTTTATTTGTGCTATTAGCGACGCTTGGTCATGACCATTGGTTACACTAGACAGTGATGCCAAATCGTGTGCTGGAGGACGTCTTGTCAGAGCTCGCTCGTTCCGCAATTAATCGTACCTTTGGCACAAGCTAACTACGCCGTTAACTAAGGTCGGGCTTGTCGCCAAAAGCATATGAAAAGCGTCGTCGTCAATCCTTTTCAGGATGTGCTTACATTTTTCAGCTACTGTCATTTCGGCGTTACGCGTCTTCACAAATTGACGACGTCTTCTATGTAACTAGTGAAGGTTTCACCCCTTTCTTGTGCATGTGCGTAAGCGCTGCTCGGCACGAAGTGTTCCGACAGCAGGTCAATCGAAGACTGCTACAATCGACGTTTTGAATTTTGGCCACGTTCGGACGTCTCTCTCGTGGTTTCCAAGCCAGAGGCTGGCAACACCCGTGAGGTAGAACGACACGTGTGTCCACTTGTCCACGTCCGTCCATCTGTTCAAAGCGCTCACCCGTTCACAAGTAGAGAGCCAATCTTCAACGTCGTTGTCATCTGTTCCGCTGAAGATTAGAGGCTCCCGCTCAGGAACACTGCCTGGACAGCTGGCCGGAGGGGATGAAAGCGTCTGCTAATCGGCGTCCGGCATAGCAGCAGACGGCAGCCGTCGAGAACAAAGTTCCAAGATGGTAGCGGGAAGGTATAGAGTACGGTATACCCCGCACCTCAACCTAATATAAAGGAGATTTATTGAGCAGAAAGGTTGTTGCTAGTAAGGCAATGCACCAGCCGCAGTTCAGGAGCTCGAGCTCCTGCTGCATGCTCGATGCTGCTGACTCTGGGCCGGAGTACTTCCTGTGCTTTATTATGTATATATATATTAAAATAGAGGTGTTGTACGTCGAGAAAGGTTCAGACGCAGCTTGGCAAAATGAGCTTTATCAGGCAGGTCTGGCTAATGGCGAGCGGCATGCGCGAGCTACTACTGCAGCCACCGATCATCCTCGTCTTCTTCATTACCAGCAGAGCGTCCGTTATTGAGATTCATTACAATTACTCCCCGCGAAATAAGGAGCCATCCTGGCGACCTAGGGACAAGCAAACACGGGAGGGTCGTAGCAGGGCTTAAGCCTCGAGACGCGGACAATTTCTTGGCCACGAAGACGTTGGTCAGAAGATGGTTCCAGTGGCTCGATGAGGTAATTCACCGGTGACGTTTTTTGTAGCACACGATATGGGCCGTGATACTTGGGGACCAACTTGGTAGAAAGGCCAGGTGTAGCAGAAGGGACATGCAGCCAAACGAGTGAACCTGGATCGTAGGAAGTAGTGCTGTTTGATTTGTCATGGTGGTGCTTTTGGCGTCCTTGGTCTTGGGTTGTGAATGATCTTGCCAGTTGGCGGCATTCTTCAGCGTATGTAGCGGCTTGAGACAAAGTCGTGGACTCTGAGGAGTCAGGTTTGTACGAAAGAATGGTGTCCATAGTACAAGAAGGTTTGCGTCCGTAAAGGAGAAAAAAAGGAGAGAACCAAGTAGTGCTTTGAATGGCGGTATTATAAGCGAACGTGATAAACGGGAGCACTCGGTCCCAATCGGAGTGGTCTGACGAGATATACATAGACAGCATGTCACCAAGGGTGCGGTTGAAGCGGTCTGTCATTCCATTGGTTTGGGGATGATAGGCGCTTGTAGTGAGGTGAACGACGTGGCACTCACGCAGCAATGCTGTGATGACGTCTGACAAGAATACGCGACCACGATCACTCAGTACTCCCGAGGGGCTCCATGACGTAATACGATGTTGTGAAGAACGAAAGTCGCAACGTCTTTTGCTGTAGGCGAGGGAAGACATGAAGTTTCGGCATACCGCGTGAGATGGTCGACGGCAACTATGATCCAGCGGTTACCGTCAGCGGTGTTGGGAAGGGGACCATAGATATCGATGCCGACGCGGTCGAATGGTCGGGATGGGCATGGTAAGGGTAGCAAGGTACCGCTGTCGTGACAAGGGGGAGTTTTTCGTCTCTGGCACGTCGAGCAGGCCCGAACATATTGTCGTATAAAACGGTACATGCCACGCCAGTAATATCGGAGACGTATGCGAGAAGAAGTCTTTAGGAAACCTGCGTGGCCACGTTGGGGGTCGTCATGAAACGTGGAACAAATTTCGGATCGCAGATGACGTGGAATCACGAGTAGCCACTGACGTCCACCGGGTGCGTAGTTGCGTCGGTACAGAACGTCGTCGCGAGTGGCGAAGTGCTCGACTTGCCGACGCAACGTGCGAGAAGGGGGGGGAGGCCGTCCGCCCAGCCAGGATGTCTAGAATCGAAGCAACCCAAGGGTCCTTGCTTTGCTCAGATGGCATGTCGGCGATGGTGACGGCAGTGGCGTCACAGGTTAGACTTTCGCAGCAGTCCGGGTCAGGGGGTAGAGGCGAACGGGATAGGGTGTCTGCGTCCGAATGTTTCCAGCCGGAGCGATAGACTACGTGAATATTATATTCTTGGAGGCGTAATGCCCATCGGGCGAGGCGACCGCTTGGATCCTTCAGTGACGATAACCAGCAGAGGGCGTGGTGGTCAGTCACGACGTCAAAAAGGCGCCCGTACACGTAAGGTCAAAATTTCTCTATCGCCCAAATAATGGCGAGGCATTCCTTTTCAGTGACAGAATAGTTGGTTTCGGCTTTGCTAAGAGTTCGGCTTGCGTAGGCAACCACGTACTCTTGGAAGCCGTCTTACTTCTGTGCAAAAATAGCGCCTAGCCCGGCACCACTAGCGTCGGTGTGGATCTCTGTGGGTGCCGATAAGTCGTAGTGTCGCAGAATAGGCGGCGACGTAAGGAGGTGGTGCAATTCATTGAAAGAATCGTCACAGGTGGCAGACCAGGCTGAAAGGTCTCTAGAGCCAGCGAGGAGCTTGGTCAAAGGAGCGATGATCGTCGCGAAATTGCGGACGAAGCGCCGGAAGTAAGAGCAAAGGCCTATGAAGCTTCGGAGCTCTTTCATGGTGGTCGGTTTGGGAAACGCTGAAACGCCTGTAAATTTGGCAGGGTCAGGAAGAATGCCGTCTTTTGAAACCACGTGGCCAAGGATCGTAAGCTATCGAGCGGCGAAATGGCACTTCTTCAGATTCAGTTGCAGCCCCGCGGCAGAAATACACGCGAGCACTTTCTCGAGGCGGGTTAAATGGGTTGCGAAATCAGTTGAAAAGACGATAATGTCATCTAAATAACAAAGGCAAACGTTCCATTTGAGGCCTCGAAGGATAGAGTCCATCATCCGCTCGAAAGTAGCTGGTGCGTTGCAGAGGCCGAAGGGCATGAATGTGAATTCGTAAAGCCCGTCGGGCGTGATGAAAGCAGTTTTTTCACGATCGGCCTCTGCCATGGGTACCTGCCAGTATCCAGAGCGCAGATCTAAAGAAGAGAAAAATTCGGCTCCCTGTAGGCAGTCCAAGACATCGTCAATGCGTGGCAGCGGATAGACATCCTTGCGCGTGATTCGGTTGAGACGCCGGTAGTCCAGGCAGAACTGGATGGATCCGTCCTTCTTCTTCACCAACACAACTGGAGAGGCCCAGGGATTGCTTGACGGTTCGATTATGCCGCGTGTCAGCATGTCGTCAACCTGTTCATTGATGGCACGGTGTTCGGTAGTTGACACACGATATGAACGCTGCCGTATTGGCGTCTCTTGACCGGTATCTATACGGTGAACAGCAGATGACGCTCGACCTAAGGAAGGGTGATTGTGGTTAAACGAGGCTCGAAAAAGCTGTAGGAGCTTGATCAGCTGTTCCTGCTGCCCAGGCGTGAGGTTACAATCAATGGACTTGCGGAATACATCCATAGGTTCATTAGCGTCAGTTGCGGGTGTAATGGCACAAGTCGGTTAAATTGGCTTGTCTGGATAGATCGGGTCTTCGAAAATACAATTTAAGGTCTCGAGGCTTCCCAGACACTCGCCGCGTAGCAGGATGTACGGACAAGCAGAAACGTTGCACGCATAAAGTACCACTGAACCATTGGAAAAGTTGATGACGGCAAACGGGAGGACGATGGTTCGGTGTTGCACACTAGCTATAGTTGGCTGGAGCAGGAGCGTCGAGTTAGTGGCAGCAGGGGAAAACACAGGCACTAGGACGGCGGACAACGGCGCGATGTGGACGTCAGCTGCGGCAAACACTTTCGAGGGACTGTGGTGGTCGATATCAAGGCACGGATTCGTCAACGTGAGTTCAACGTTAGCAACGATGGCAGCGTAAGTCAGCGACGTAGGGACAGATGGCGATGGAGGCAGTGCCTGCGTGATCTGTGTCTCAATGACCTGGCGTAGACGTGGGTCTAACGAGGTCACTGGCGCGGATGCTTCGGCCACATGAGAAAGCTGACGCGCAACTTCTTCACGAATGAATTGTTTGATGTGGGGCAGTAAGACGGTGTGATCAGCAGTGACGTCGTGCACGAGGGCGGAAACTTCAGCCGTATCTTCAGCGGCCCTGCGCGTCGAGACACACTGCTTACGCAACTTGTCGTACTCCTGACAGAGCTGGACAACATCGGTGACGGCCTGTGGATTCCTAGCGACGAGCATCTGGAAAGTATCGTCGTCAACTCCTTTGATGATATGCTTGATTTTGTCGCGTTCGGTTAGAGATTCATCAACGCGCTTGCAAAGAGACAAGACATGTAACTTGTAAAGGTCTCGTTCCTGCGCTGGACTCGACTACGGAGACGCTGTTCCGCGCGAAGCCGGCGCACGGCGGGACGACCGAAGACCGCGGCAATGGTGGTCTTGAAGGCGGACCAGTTGGTGCATTCGCCTTCGTGGTTCTTGAACCAGAGGCTGGCCACATCAGCGAGGTAAAAACGCACGTTTGTGAGCTGGTCGCAGGCGTTCCACTTGTTGGAAGCGCTTACGATTTCGTACTCGACGAGCCAGTCCTCGACGTCTTGTTCGTCGTTGCCGCAAAAAATTTGTGGGTCGCGTTGCCGAGGCACGCCAGTACAGTGGACTGTCGTTGGTAAGGCAGCTTGAGAAGGGTCAGGAGCAGTCATGGTGAACGGTGAGGGTAGCGTCCGATTGCGAAGTTCTAGGTTGATGGGAACCCCAGCACCTCCACCACTTAAAATAGAGGTGTTGTACGTCGAGAAAGGTTCAGACGCAGCTTGGCAAAATGAGCTTTAGCAGGCAGGTCTGGCTAATGGCGAGCGGCGTGCGCGAGCAAATACTGCAGCCACAGATCATCCTCATCTTCTTCATTACCAGCAGAGCGTCCGTTATTCAGATTCATAACAATATATATATATATATATATATATATATTATATATATATATATATATTATTGTTATATATATATATATATATATATATATATATATATATATATATACATATATATATATATATATATACATATATATATATATATATATTGCAGAATTCATTGGACGTCATCTTCCGTCTTTCTCATCTGTCCATAACCATCATCAGTCTCGCCCCGTTCCTCTTCATCATCGGCGCCATCTTGCTGTTGCTTGAATAAAGCGTCAGCTGAACCGTTGTATTTCAAGTGGTGGAAGGTGCTTCCCGATCTCTTCGACCTCTCTCCATGCGAAGCCTGCTCCTGGAGCTCCGTTCGGGCCATCGCTTACGCCAGCAGAGCACCATGGCACAAGAGCAAGCCCAACCGAACCACCCGCCGGCGCAACCACCAGCCGCCAACCCTAGCCCTGTCAACAACCCCCCTCGGGAGCCTCCAATCTTCTCCGCTCTGCCTGGCGAAGATGTCGAAGACTGGCTCGACAACTATGACCGGGTAGGTGTCTACAACAACTGGAACGAGGCATTGAAATTAGCACGCGTCCAGTTTTACGTCTCTCAGCTTGCCAAGACGTGGCTCATGAATCATGAGAGCGACTTCCGCGATTGGTCCTCCTTCAAAGACCAGCTCCGACGCATTTTCGGCACACCGACCGTCCGTTCAGAGGTTGCTCGCAAGAAACTGGCAGAACGCGTTCAACATTGCGGTGAGTCCTACACTTCCTATATTGAGGATGTGCTTGCATTTTGCCGCCGTATCGACGACACCATGCCACAAGGTTATCGTGTCCGGCACCTTCTGAAGGGTATCAGACCTACCGCTTTCAACGCCCTCGTCGCGCACAACCCTTCGACGGTTTCCGGCGTCGTCTCTGTATGCCAGCGTCTTGATACCTTGCAGTCAATCCGCCTGTGACCCGAATTTTCTGAGACCCCCTGGCAAACAGTATGGAGCTCCGATCGATCATTCGAGCCATAATTCGTGAGCAATTGCAAGCCTACAGTTTACCTCCTTCTAACATCGTTCCCGCTCAACCCGCCTCTAGGGATCTGCGTGGCATTATTAGGGAAGAAATGTCAGCGTTTCAAAGCCCCCACCGTGCTCCACCATGCCCCCAACCCGCTTCGTATGCACAGATCGCTTCAGTGCAACCCTCGCCGTCTCAAGTACCACCACCTGTGCCTGATCATGAACATCTCGCACCTCTAGTCGCCCTTCCACCAAACCCCACCTACCATTCTTTCTGGTGGGCCCCACGGCCTATTTACTACTACTGTGGAATTCGAGGACACATTTCCAGGGTCTGTCGACGTCGGCAGCAAGGTGAACGTCGTGGTTATGTCGCTTTTGAACGAGACGATACATGTGCCCGAGGTTACTACTGTTATGCCGACAGTCGTTCTAACCACCGACTACCGTCTCCTGTGCGCATTTTCAACACGACCAACAATACACGTGCATCCCGGCCACGCTCCCCCTCGCCACTCTGACGCTCTGTTTTACCACTACGGCCTGTCTCTCAACTGGCTGCCCAGTGATCGGAAAACTAAACAGTGCAGTTTTTTGAGGGAAAACTGCATCGCAGCGAAATGACCCAAGTCCTCCTAAACGACCGTCAAACATGTTATTGGTAACTGTGCAAGGTGTGCGGGTGTTGGCTTTGGTGGACACGGGAGCAACTATTTCAGTTATTCGTGCCGACTTGTGTTCTCGATTGCGGAAAGTGAAGACACCCTACCTTGGATTATCTTTGATTGGGGCCAAAGGAGCAATAATTAGACCATCAGCCCAATTTACAGCGCGTGTCTTCATTGATGGTATTCTTCATCACATCACCTTCGCTGTCTTATTTTCATGTGCTCATGAACTAATTTTAGATTGGGACTTTCTCTCATCGGCATCTGCATTAATTTCTTGCCGTGAACGTGTAGTCAAAATGACCGAGACTGATTGCTGCAGCAAACGCGTCGACGAAAAAACATTGTGTTTCTTCACACCTTCCGAATACATACTGCTCCCGGGTCAGGAGCAACTCACCACCATTTTTTCTCCGAATATTGCCAATGGTGACGTCCTTATCACCCCTTCTAGCAGCTGTCTAGCTCGCGGCGTTGTAGTCCCCTCCAGCCTGGTGCGGTTCAAAGAGATTGCTGCGATAATCCTTGGCCTGAACACTACCCCAAAGCCTGTCCTCCTACCCCAAGGTTCTGCAGTGTCATGTTATGTGGATACCCAACCGGTATCTTTGGTCTCTCTTGACGCCTTGACAGCTCAGCCACAACAGGCCCAGTCTGTTACTTCCACCTCCTTTGCTCCCAGGATAAATCCTGACCTTTCTGCTTCTCAACGTGAGGCGTTGCTAAATTTGCTAAGGAAACACCAGGCCTCCTTCGACGCCAATGCTTCGGCACTAGGACAGACCACAGTTTCGCATCATCGCATCGACACTGATGGTCAGACTGTTGTGCGCCGTCATCCCTACCGAGTCTCCTTGGCCGAGCGCAAAATCATCGAGGAGAAGCTGACCGATATGCTAAAAAGAAACATCTTACGACCCTCTACCAGTTCTTGGTCATCACCCGTTGTGTTGGTACAAAAAAAGGATGGATCGGTACGATTTTGTGTTGATTACCGCGCGCTCAACAAGATTAGCCGAAAGGATGTATATCCGAAGCCACGTATAGATGATGCACTTGACTCATTGCAAGGCGCCCGATACTTCTCCACCCTTGACCTTCCGTCCGGGTATTGGCAAATACCAATGGACGAAGCAGACAAAGAAAAGACCGTCTTTTCTACGCCGGACGGTCTTTACGAGTTTAACGTAATGCCATTCGGCCTATGTAATGCTCCCGCCACATTTGAAAGGATGATCGACACTGTTCTTCGTGGCCTCAAGTGGAAAACTTGCCTATGCTACCTCGATGATATCGTCGTGTTTTCTTCCACTTTTTCTGATCATCTGCAACGCCTAGATCAAGTGCTCACATGTCTCTCTAATGCTAAACTTCAACTAAACACAAAGAAGTGCCATTTTGGCAACACAGATATAAAAGTTCTAGGACATCTTGTTAGTGAAGATGGCATCCAGCCCTGCTCTTGACAAAATTTCCGCAGTCCTCAACTTTCCGCCAACCTTTCCCTCCAAAGAACTATGCAGTTTCCTTGGACTCGCATCGTACTTTCGCCGCTTCATTCGCAACTTTGCCACTATTGCCGCTCCTCTCCACAAGCTCCTTGCCAGCACCGGTTCCTTCAACTGGAATGATCAATGCGAAGCCTCATTTCAAGAACTCAAGCAGGCACTGACATCCCCACCGGTGCTTAGTTATTTCGATGACAGGGCAACTACGATATTACACACTGACGCTAGTGGACAAGGAATCGGCGCCGTACTCCTCCAGCGCGACCATACCTTTCGCGAGAAAGTTTCGCGTATGCAAGCCGCACTCTGACCTCTGCAGAGAAGAGGTACTCGATAACCGAACAAGAGTGCTTGGCTGTTGTCTGGTCCATCCAAAAATTTCGTCCGTACCTACATGGTCGACATATTACTGTTGTGACAGACCACCATGCTCTTTGCTGGTTGTCCACAATCAAAAACTTGTCGGGACGACTTGGCCGCTGGATTCTCCGATTACAATCTTATGACTTTGACGTCATCTAGAAGACTGGAAGACAACATCAAGATGCCGACGCTTTGTCACGATGCCGTTTGCCGCAGTTTTCGGCGCACGTCGTATCCCCTTGTCGAATTGGCTGTACGGAGGACGCCTCGTTAATATCAGCCATTTCTTCCCTAGCTTCATCTACCCGCCCGTCAGTACTTACTACTCACCAGCGAGCCGATTCTTACTGCACTGACATCATCGGTCGGCTTACCGGCGCTTCGACTTCCGCTAATGCCAGGCTCCTGAAACAACTCCGACTATTCAAGTTTGAGGATGATGTGCTATATCGATACATTTTCCACCCGGAAGGCTACCGATGGGTTCCCGTCGTACCACGCGCACTACGCACTGAAGTTCTGCGTGCTTCCCACGACGACCCGACGTCAGGACACTTCGATTACTACAAAACATACGAGCGCATCCGCAGTCGATTCTTCTGGCCAGGTCTCTCCATGACGGTAGCTAAATATATTGCCTCGTGCGCACTTTGCCAACACCGCAAGCGGCCCACAACTGCTCCAGTCGGGACCCTACAACCACTTCCTTGTCCATCAGAGCCGATCTCTGTCGTCAGAATTGACCTTTTCGGGCCCCTTCCAACTACATCAGACGGCAAGAGATGGATCGTCACCGCCATTGATCACTTGACCCGGTACGCTGAGACGGCCTCGATCACTTCAGAAACTGCTTCGGAAGTAGGAGCTTTCTTCTTGAATGCTATTTACCTACGTCACGGAGCCCCTCGTGTTCTTTTGAGTGACCAGGGCAAGGCATTTCTTTCAAGCACGCTCAGTGAAGTTCTTCAAGCATCAAAAACAGTTCATAAAACAACATCTAGCTATCACCCGCAAACCGATGGCTTAACGGAAAGATTTCATGACACGATGTGTGACATGCTGTCCATGTATATCCGACCGGACCAATGCTATTGGGATGCCATACTTCCCTTTGTCACGTATGCATATAATACTGTCACGGGCTAAGTAGAGGCCTGAGGATGACGACGACGAAGTGCTGAACGTGAACGTGCTCGGACTGCAGCGGCGTTGTACCCATAATCTCGCCAGTATATTCGCCAGTACGCATTTGCTCGCCAGTGTATACTTTGTTCCTCGTAACATCATTGGTGGAAAGGGCGGGGTACCACTCGCTATACAGCCCAACGAGCTGGATCTTCGCAGCGGACGGCGCATTGCAGCTACCACGATGACTGACCAGGCTAATCAATGTCAACAAGATCCGTCAGCCCCGCAGCCGATCGTTGTGGTGCAACCTCGTGACCCAGGCCCATTCAACGGCACAAGTGGCATAGACGTCGATGACTGGCTGGTTCACTATTAGTGCGTCAGCAGCAGCAACCATTGGGATCCGACGCTTATGTTGGCGAACATCATCTTCTACTTGCATGGCACGGCAAAACTCTGGTACGAGACACATCAAGAAGAGTTGACTAGCTGGGACGTCTGTAAGCAGAAATGGCGCTATCTATTTGGGAAACCCATCGGACGTCAAGTGGCCGCAAAGAAAGAGCTTGCGACTAGTGTCCAGACATCCACAGAGCCGTACATATCGTACATCCAGGCCGTGTTGGCTTTGTGCCGCAAGGTCGACAAGGACATGCTCGACGAGGACAGAGTCGGACACATACTGAAAGGAATTGCGGATGACGCCTTCAATTTTCTCCTGTGCAAGGACTGCTCGTCAGTGCTGAATGGCGCACTCATGATGATCGGCCCATATGTTTCATGTGCCATCGGATAGTACACATCGCTCGCCATTGCCGCAGCCGTTGGACCTCATCACCTCGACCGAGCTTTTTGATTGGCGGCCTCACTCTGAACATGCACCTTATGCCCCGTCCTAGCGTGCTGGGGCAGGTGCAGAGCATAATCCAGAACGTCGGACCAGCCGCTCGCCATCGCCCGTGCGTCGTCAGTCCCGCTCGCCCCAACCCCGCCGTTCTCGGTCTCCCTAAGACTGTCGCTCGGAAAACTAGCCGGTGCAGCCCCCGGAGGTGACGCTGCATACACGACTCGGACTGCAAATCCTCTGATTACTCCCGACCAGCGGTGCAACCTTCTTACAATTCTCGTTGATGGTTTATCTATAACTGCTCTTATTGATACCGGTGCACAAATATCTGTGATGAGCTCAGACCTCCGCCGCCGCCTCCAAAAAGTTCTGACGCCTGCGATTGCACCTACCGTTCGTACAGCGGATGGGAGTACTCCTGCTGTGCTTGGAATGTCCACTGCGCGATTAACAATTTCTGAGCATCAAACTTCAGTTCTGTTCGCTGTACTGGAAAATTGCCCTCATGACCTCATCATTGGACTCGACTTTCTGACTTCACACGCTGCGCTCATTGAGTGTTCCGAAGGTCTTCTTCGGCTCGAACTAACATCCTTCTCAGAGACCATCTCTACCAGTCCACCTCGTCTACGCTCTGTCGATTTCCTCAGACTTCCACCGCAAGCCGCAATCTGAGTCCAACTCTCGAGATATCCTCCAGTACCCGATGGTGATTATGTTGCTGCCCCAATTTCTGACGTGGCCATGACACGCAATGTTGCACTCCCCAACACGGTGGTTACCGGTAAGGACAACCGAACTTCATTTTCCGTCCTCAATTTTGGCTTCTCAGCGCAAGATATTCCTCGCGGCATGTCACTTGCGCATCTGACACCACTGGACGACCACACAGTTTCCGCTCTAACCACCGATTCGCCACCCGATTTTTCATCAACGTCGTTCTCGTCACGTTCCTGTTCCGACCTTTTCAAGCCAATCCTATCTGACAAACTCACCTCTGAATAAGCCTTTGCTTTCTGCCGTGTGCTTGCATCTTATCAGGACATCTTTGACTTCGGCGACCGTAATTTGTGCCAGACATCCGTGGTAACCAATCGCATCGACACCGGTGACGCTCGACCCATTCGCCGACGACCCTACCATGTGTCAGCCCCGGAGCGTGCTATAATAGAGCGAGAAGTCAATAAAATGCTTGATAAGGGCATAATCGAACCCTCATCTAGTCCCTGGTCCTCACCCGTTGTACTTGTTAAAAAGAAGGACAATAGCTGGAGATTCTGTGTTGATTGCCGCCATCTCAACCATATTACCAAGGAAGATGTCTATCCCCTACCGCGCATAGATGATGCACTCGATTGCTTGCACGGTGCCAAATATTTCTCTTCAATAGACCTTCGCTCAGGCAACTGTCAGATTGCTGTGGACGACAAAGACAGAGAGAAGATGGCATTCGTGACACTTGATGGACTTAATCAGTTCAAGATGATGCCTTTTGGATTATGCAATGCCCCCGCGACATTTGAGCGCATGATGGACTCTCTCCTTCGAGGCATGAAGTGGACCATCTGCCTCTGGTATCTTGACGACGTTATTGTTTTTTCGACTACTTTTGACGACCATCTAACCCGTATGTACACAGTGCTTGATGTTTTTCGACGTGCCAACTTGCAACTTAACTCACCCAAATGCCGCTTTAGGCAACGCCGAATCTGCGTACTCGGCCATCCTGTTAACGCTGCGGGCGTTCAACCAGACCCTGCGAAAGTCCGAGCAGTTCGCGACTTCCCCACACCCCGCTCAGCCAAGGACGTCCGAAGTTTTTTGGGACTGTGCTCCTGTTTCCGTTGTTTTGTCGAGAAGTTTGCTGAAGTAGGCCGTCCTCCAACCTGCCTCCTCTAAACGGATGTCGCTTTCACCTGGGGCCAACAGCAAGCAAACGCCTTCTCGTCGCTCGTTGACATTCTCACCAATCCCCCAGTCCTAGCACACTTCGACCCATCTGCCGCCACGGAGCTTCGTACTGACGCCAGTGGCCACAGCATAGGCGCAGTGCTCGCGCGGCGGCAACAAGGCATTCACCGCGTCGTCGCGTATGCAAGCCGACTGTTGTCGCGCTCGGAACAAAATTATTCAATCACAGAACGCGAGTGCTTAGCTCTCGTCTGGGCCATTGCGAAATTCCGACCGTACCTGTATGGCTGACCATTCTCAGTTATTACGGACCACCATGCGCATTGCTGGCTCTCCTCACTCAAGAATTCTACGGGACGCCTTGGTCGCTGGGCGCTGCGCTTACAAGAGTACACTTTTTCCGTATGCTATAAATCCGGACAACTTCACAAGGATGTCGACTGCTTGTCCCATTACCCAGTTGATCCCCCTGACACGAGGGAAGATCAGCAAGAGGCCCTCGTTCTTTCAATTACCGACTTCACCGACATAGCTGCTGAACAACGCCACGACCCCTCTTTGCGTGCTATTATCAATGGTCTGCACTCTCCCCACCCTGACCACTCCTAACAACTGTTCGTTCTTCACAACGACATCTTGCACCACTACAACGCGCGCCCTGATGGTGCTGAGCTTTTGCTCGTTCTTCCTGGGCATCTTCGCTCAGACGTTTTGGCCCAGCTGCATGATGCCCCCTCCACTGGACACCTAGAGGTGTCACGAACGTATGACCGCATTCGCCGCCGATTCTTTCGGCCTGGCCTCTACCGTTCTGTGCGACAGTACGTTGCGGCATGCGACCTCTGCCAGCGCCGCAAGACACCTGCTCTGAGACCTGCTGGTAACCTCCAGCCCATTCAAGTACCAGATGAGCCATTTTTCCGAGTCGGCCTCGATCTTCTAGGACCCTTTCCCGTGTCGGCCTCCGGTAATAAGTGGATTGCTATTGCTACCGACTACGCAACGCGGTATGCCGTTACACGCGCCCTCCCCACCAGCTGCGCTACTGATGTAGCCGATTTCCTTCTTCTTGACATCGTTCTGCGTCATGGTGCTCCTCGTCAGTTGATCACCGACCGCTGCAGCTGTTTTCTATCTAAAGTAGTCGACGATTTCCTGCGATCCTGCTCTACCCACCACAAGTTCACTACAGCGTACCATCCGCAAACCGACGGCCTCACGGAACGCCTCAACCGTACCTTTACGAATATGTTAGCGATGTACGTCTCCAAGGATCACAAAGATTGGGACATCCACTTACTTTTCGTTACCTTCGCATACAACAGTTCACGTTATGATACAGCTGGATTTTCCCCTTTTTATCTACTGTTTGGTTATGACCCGCCTTTGCCCATGAACACCATGCTCCAATCTGACGCCCCCTCATCGACTGCTTATGCTCGTGATGCCCTAGCCCGAGCTGACATCGCCCGCCAAGTCGCCCGGGATCGTTTATGTGCCTCGCAGCTTAACCAAAAGAGTGCTTACGATCACCAGCGCCGCGACGTACAGTACTCTCCGGGGTCGCTCGTCTTGCTGTGGTTACCATCACGTCGTGTTGGTCTGTGCGAAAAACTAATGTCCCGTTACGTTGGCTCCTACCGCGTCATACGCAAGGTCACCAGCGTGACCTATGAGATAGCTCCACTCCATACCACGTCAGTACCAGCTTCAGTCGCGACCGATAAAGTGCACGTCTCACGGCTTAAACCATACTACCCACGCCTCGAAGAATGATCGCACCGGGACGGTGCTTCTGCTGCCGGCGGGTAATGTCACGGGCTAAGTAGGTGCCTGAGGATGACGACGACGAAGTTCTGAACGTGAACGTGCTCGGACTGCAGCAGCGTTGTACGCATTAGCTCGCCAGTATATTCGCCAGTACGCATTCGCTCGTCAGTGTATACTTTGTTCCCCGTAACAATACGTCAGTTCAACGAACCACAGGCTATTCTACATTTTTCCTAGTATACGGACGCCAACCGACATCACCACTCGACCTTTCATTCTTTTCTGGCCCCGTCAACTCTTCACCATTTGTTTGAGACCAGTTTCTGTCCCGTGTTGCTCGATGCCGTCGTCTTGCCCATGTAAACACCGAATCTAGCCAAGAGGTTCGAAAACATCGTTACGATGCCACTCTCCGCGTCGTTCTCTACCGCCCTGGCGACGATGTACTTCTGTGCACTCCTGCGTGAACGCCTGGCTTACGCGAGAAGCTTGAGTCACGCTATCTTGGCCCCTACAAATTTGTCGAACAGACCTCACCAGTGAACTACCTTGTCACACCTGTTCATGTACCCACTCACCAACGCTGCCGCGGGACAAAGATTGTGCGGAGTGGCTATTAAAAGAGAGAAAAGAAGAGAAAAGCGAGCCCCGTTATTGTCTGCTTCAATGAGCGACACCGCCACAGTAGCTCACGAGGGATGGGGGTGAGGAGAGATAAAAAGGATAGGAGTAAAGATGTGGGAAAGCCGAAGAAGGAGAAGAGAAGAAGAGACGTGTGGTGGTAAGCCACAGCGAGCGAGGACAAACCGAGGGGATAGAAGAGATAGGAAAGATTGAGCACGGTCACTGGAGTCCGAGGACGGGGCGCACCTGCGAGAGCTCCTTCCGGCGTCAGTGGATGGCGTAGGACAAGTCCAGTAAATCAGAGCTGCACTGTCGTCGGAGGTGGAAGGTCGTCGGCGGCAGGAGATGACGTAGGGCGAGTCCAGTCGGCCAGAGCCACGCTGACGCGGGAGATCGCAAGCGCGCGGAGCGCGCGAGCGCACGACCGGTCAGCTCGAAATCCAGCAAGCGAGACCAAAGATTGTGCACGTTTCGCGTCTCAAGTCCTATCGTATGCGTTCCCCAGCGTAATTCGCGGCCAGGCTGGCCGCTTCCGTAGACGGGGGAAATTAGTGTAAGAATTCATTGGACGTCATCTTCCTCATCTGTCAATAACCATCATCAGTCTTCCCCCGTTCCTCTTCATCATCGGTGCCATCTTGCTGTGGCTTGAATAAAGCGTCAGCTGGACCGTTGTATTTCAATATATATATATATATATATATATATATATATATATATATATATATATATATATATATATATATATATATATATATATATATATATATATATATATATATATATGAAAGTAGATGCGCTTTCACATAACTGTTAATTTTGCCGACGTTTCGACGGGAACCCTGTGTTTTTCAAGGCATAATAATATTTACACATGTTCGGTGTCTTCTTATAGCCTGCCGAGACAGGAGGGAAGGGGTCAAAAGAAAAGCAAAAAAAAACAGCGAAACGGGAGGAGAAATGTTAAATAAATATAGAAAATCTAGGAGAAGAAGCAAGACCAACACGCGTAATTAGAAAGAGGCAGCATCTCAACAGAGTTGGGCAGAGATAGATGAGCAATGCCATCATTGTCAACAATACCTCCCCCGCACCCACTCTTCCCTACGTGGGTAGTGTGCCGCCGTTCTTGTATTTCACCTTTCCGTGTAATCCGCTGGCGGCTCGTTCCTCTTTGAAGTTTCAGACAAGTTAATGGGGAGAGCTTAAGCGGTTCGAGTGCGTGCTGGTGGCGTCGGGAGGAATGAAAAAGTCGGTGATTGAGGCGCCGCCATCGATATTCATTACATGCAATGGCTCTTTGTCAGTGAAGGAACAGAATGTGCGTTAAAAATTAAAGATGAAAAAAAAATAAGAGAAAAGGGGGGGGGACCTGTACGACATCCGGGAGTCACCACACCGTTGCGGCTCACTGGGAAGACATGCGCACATGTATGAAAGAGTAAACAAAACCACCTAGCTGTCAGATCCTTGTCAGTGAAGGAACAGATGTGCATTAAAAATTAAAGGAGAAAAAAAGAAAACAAAAGGGGGGTGTCGTATACGACATCCGGGACCACTTATCTGTGTGTTCCAGCTGTGCTTGATGAGGCAAACCATTTCTACGTTGTCAGATGCATAGGCTAAAAGCTTTGTTAGCGGGTAATAGTATTGTCAAAATGAGAACGGACTGATTAGAGAAAAGCGTTTGCCTCTTTTAGCGGTGGTAACGCTGACAGAGTGCCTGGGTGTTCATTTATTCCGCATTTTATTGTGTTAAATTCGTAGATATATTAAGATTCCCGCTGTTCCCATTCTCTGATTGTTCGAAAGTTGTTTTCGAATAGTGTAATCCTGATGTCATCAAAGCTGTGTTTTGAAAGTGGAAGGCCTGGCAGGGATCGTACATGTGTCCGATAGTTGTTCAATCTAATTCTAAACGAAGTGTCTGTCTGGCCCACGTATTGCTTGTTACATACCCCACATTCCAGGACGTATCTGACGCTGTCTGAGTCACAGTCTAATGCACCTCTTATCCTGTGCTTAAAATCCGAGTGGGTGCTTTTCGCCACTGTCGTTGTCTGCATGTGCTTGTATACCATGCATCTGCCTTTTCCGCAAGGGTGACACCTAATTTGAGATTTCATGCCTATCTTTGAATTTAATAAATGATTCTTTATATTTTTCGACCGCCTGTATACCACGCAAGGAGGAGAAGTGAAAATTTTGGATAGTAGCACGCTCTGTTCCAATATGTTGAAGTGTTTTCTTAGGACCTTGTTTATGTTCGGTGGGTCGCTCGTGAAAGTTAATAGCAAGTTTCTGTTGCGGTGTTGGTTGATGTTTTTCTAGTGGTTGAGAAGAACCTGGCGGTCCAGATTTTCAGCTTTTTTTGATGGCGTCATCGATGATAGCTGGCGGGTATTCTTGATTAAGGAGTACTTCGCACATATGTGTGCTGTTTTTGTGGAAGCCCTCGGTGCGGGAGCAGATTCGTCGGAATCTGTGTGCTTGGGACTAGGGAATGCTGGTCGCGCAATGTCGCGGGTGGCAGCTTTTGAAGTGCAGGTATTGTTGCCTGTCCGTAGGTTTTCTGTATACGCTAGTTACCAACGCACCATCGTCAACTCGAATGAGTACATCAAGAAAGTTTATATCAGTGTTAGAGTAGGAGTGTGTAAAATAAATGCTGGGGTGTACATGGTTGAATGCCTGTATGAACTTGAGAAGCTCGTGTTTCGAATGTGTCCAAAATATGAATATATCATCTAGGTACCGTTTATGGAATAATGGTTTGATATCACAAGATGAAAGAAAATTGGGGGAAGAGTGGGTGCGGGGGAGGTATTGTTGACAATGATGGCATTGCTCATCTATCTCTGCCCAACTCTGTTGAGATGCTGCTTCTTTCTAATTACGCGTGTTGGTCTTGCTTCTTCTCCTAGATTTTCTATATTTATTAAACGTTTCTCCTCCCGTTTCGCTGTTTTTTTAGTTTTGTTTTGACCCCTTCCCTCCTGCCTCGACAAGCTATAAGAAGACACCGAACGTTTGTAAATATTATTATGCCTTGAAAAAGACGGGGTTCCCGTCGAAATGTCGGCAAAATAAACAGTTGTTATGTGAAAGCGCATCTACTTTCATATTTATAACCTTGCGGCAACCGAAGTTATTCTTCTTCATATAAGCCAGATATATATATATATATATATATATATATATATATATATATATATATATATATATATATATATATATATATATATATATATATATATATATATATATATATATATATATATATATATATATATATATATATATATATATATATAACAAAAAAGGGCATGCATGGAGGTTTCTAGATTTTGTGCAGAAGTATGGGCCACGGCTTACTTGCCGACAGGAGTTAATTGCTGACCTGAAATTTGAAATAGAGAACACGCGTAGTGAGCGCGTATTATTACAACACTCTCTAAACTACATGTACCCTAACCATATTCTGGGGCTTAACTGTTTACGTGCCTACGTGTACATTCATAGGTGGGAATTAGGTGTGCAGAGCAGATGAGCAGATATTATAGGGGCGAAGCTCCTTAAAACATCACCCGATCGTCCTCTGTAGTAACTACCTCTCGAGTATGTGCTGCAGGGGAGTTTAGTTCTTGGAACGTCCGCTAGATAGTGGTGTTTGTATATAAGCAATATATGATGAAAAGATGCTTCGTATAATGTCGGATTGATGGCGGTACTTGTATATTATAATAGAGTTTGCGAAGAAGCTCTTTAAAAGGGCACTAAAACAAAATAACATTTTACCTCAGAGTGAAAGTATAATGTATGACAACATTATCAAGAACAGTGCCCTACTTACCGAGAAATTAGAGTAGATGCACAAGAACACAAGCGCCGCAATAGGACATTTTCAAAATGATGCCGATGACATCAGACGGAACGCCTACAACTAATCACTTGTAAGTGATCTAACTGCACTAAATAACGAACTTTCCGTACATGAAAAGACGCAAGAAAATGGCTGCTCGTTCGTTTCTGTTTGATTCGTGGAAAAAAGAACCACTGAACGTTACTATGGGATACGGCGCGAATGGTTCGAAAATTTAATTTTCGCGTGGTTACACGGGACAGGCATGCCATCTAGCGGGGCGCAGTTGAAACAAAAAAACACCTGCAATCTCAAAGCCAATGGCGGGAAATTGATCGATGGCCATTGTGGCTGCTGAGGCTCCAGCTGCTTTCGCTTTGCTGCTACTAGCGCAGTAAAGCCAGGACACGTTGTCCGCTTCTTGGGGCGGGTAATTTGAAGTGTGCTATTCCGACGCGTACCACTAAAACGTGATTTTATTTTTTAATAGGTCCTTCCTTGGCACAAACGTAACACTACAAGGTTTCTGGACCGCTATTTCAACAACAAACGTTGCCCTAATAGTTGCCTTCAGTGTCCCTTTGAGGCGTCACACGATCGTTCTTTGTAGTAACCACCTCTCTCGGGTATGTGTCACAGGGGAGTTTAGTTCCTGCAATGTCCGCTAGATGGCGGTACTTGTATATAATCAATATATGATAAATATATGCGATATGGTGATACTTGGAGTGCTAACTAGACGCATGCACATTCAGACAGACGGACAGATTGACCGAGTTGGACGGACGGACGCTTCGCCCCACTTTTAATTATTCAGTCCTCAGATATGCTGTGTTTTTTTTACAGACGCTAATTAGTGCATGTAAAGGGACAGGGCCATAGTATACCAGATGCGATTCGCATAAATTAGCAGGTTATCCTTCCGTTATCAGTTGACGGAGTAACATTCCCGAAATTTCATAATTCAAGCGTCATAAAAAAACAGATTCTAGCGTCATTTTCAACAAAGAAAAGACAAAATCGTCGTCACAGCAACACTCAGCCGTTTTAACATGGAAGCGGGAGTATGAAGTCGGGTTGTCGAGTGCGTGAACCATGTTTAAGGCAATCGCTATTACGGCATCTTAGATCAAAAGTATTGAGCGAGTGTTGATGATGGCTCGATCAACTTTCCTACCTCCACTCCTAAACGCCAGTTTATTTACGGCTACGGGTGCACATCTAACATACGATCCAAGTCGTGCGTGCGTTTGAACACGTGACTTCAACATTAAGCGCAAAAGAAGTAGGCACCACATGAAGCCGCGGTCTTTTCTTGTTCACCATTGCGCGCCTTTTTTTTTTTGAACACAAGACAGTTACAACAGAATAGCCCAAAATACTGGACACTGAAACACAGTTGACACATCGGTGTTGATTAACCATATTGTTCGAAAACCTACTAGCCCGTTTACGAAACCTTGTACAGAGCACGAAACATGAATCATTTCGGCAATGCTGTTAGAAGATATAAATAGATACTGTATCTTCGCAAATTTTAGGCTTCAGTTCTGTGTCGCTAGTATGATCACTTACTTGGAGGCCTTGTTCGGTGAGCTGAAATTTGAAATGTAAGATGAGTTTTGAGGAAAAAAATCTTAATAAACCACTATATATAAAACACTTGAATCAAAAAGCTTTTTCTACTATTGGAGAGTCAGTGCTATGTCGATCATTCAGTATTTTATTTTAAATGCGAAGCATTTCTTAGGCCACCGGGGCAACTTCGAGCGTATCTATCTATCTATCTATCTATCTATCTATCTATCTATCTATCTATCTATCTATCTATCTATCTATCTATCTATCTATCTATCTATCTATCTATCTATCTATCTATCTATCTATCTATCTATCTATCTATCTATCTATCTGTCTGTCTGTCTGTCTGTCTGTATGTCTGTCTGTCTGTCTGTCTGTCTGTTTGTCTGTCTGTCTGTCTGTCTGTCTGTGTAGGCGCTTACGACTTTTAGCTCTCCTGGCCATCTCGATAATGGTATCAATAACAAATCTCGTATGCCATAAAATGACTTTATGACTAGCATATTTGATTAGTCATAACTTGAAAATCATGATATGTATGTCATGAATATCATGATTTACATTTCATAGTCTTGCTGCTCTTGCGGTGGTTTTGTTCACATGACATGTTGCAAAACTCCTATGGTATGACATGACTGCATGGCCAACACAAGCACTAGACCCTAACAAGAAAATCATGACATGCATATGTTGTAACAACATGACAACATCCCACACTTATGACGCGCTCGCGGCTGTTTGCTATCTTCACATAAACGTGATTTGGTAATACGGGACGTGAATAGATGACGAAGGTATGTGACTACTGCAAACATGATAATCATGAGATGCGTGTCATGTAACAACATGACTACGTGACACTCTCATGATGCGTTCGCGGCCGTTTCGCTAGCTTCATTTATACCAAATTTGCTATTACGGGACGCCAATGGATGACGAATGTAGTTAAGAAGTGCAAACATAATTGTCATCAGGTGTGTGTCTTGTAACAACATGACTACATGCCACGCCCATGATGCGCTCACGGCCGTTTCGCTAGCTCCGCACACACCAAGTTTGATATTACGGGACGTGAATGAATGACAAATGTATGTGACTGGAGCAAACAAGGTAACCATGAGATGCCTTTCATGTAACAACATGACTACTTGCTACGCTCATAGCGTGCTCGCGCCCGTTTCACTAGTTTCACATATACCAAATTTGGTATTACGTGACTTGAAAAACGACGAATGTAAATGGCAGCTTCGAACACAGTAACCAATATATGCGCGTCATGTAAAACATGACTACAAGCTACGTCCATAGCCCGCTCACGGCCGTTTGGCGAGATATACATATACCGAATTTGGTATCAGGTAACGTGAATAGGTGACGAAGGTGAACGGCACGTCTTAATATGATAAACATGACATGGAAGTCATGTACAGCATAAATTACCTACACGTCGTAACGTTGCGCTGACCTGAAAGTGGCATAGCAACCTTCCTCATTCGTGCTTCGTATATCACTGATTCCCACGGTTCATGGGATCGGCAATTTTGTTTTAAATTAACCACTTCGCTCAGGCATGATTTGCTTACAGAGTGGCATTTTTACTAAGGGGCTCTAAAACACTGTTTACATAGACTATTAACGTGTTCGTTAATAGTTTAGGAGACATGTTCCACTGCACCTAAATGATCCACTAAGTGAATAATTTTGTATGGCTCTTGCGAAAATATGCAGAATAGTATGCGAAGTCCTATTTGAAAAATATTTCTGATAATTACAACTGGCTTACAATAAATGCTTCAGCAGGCAATTTGTGGATGATGCTTCCACGAAAGAGTAATATATTGACATCCTAATTATAATCACTCTCCTGGAGTCCTGCTTCGGCGAGCTGAAAAGCGAAATGTGTGACACATTTATCATTGAACCTCTCTAGAAACTATGTGAGCATGAAGGTTAAACGAATCATTTCAAATTCTTGAAGCGAGATATTTTTCTTGACACGCATTCATACAACCAGAATGAGAATGCGGAGGGGAGGTCAACTGTTCATGTGGTAGACGTTCCGCTGATGTCCATCCGAAAAATTGAAGCAGGCGTAATCGAGGTGCTATTCAAAAAGCAGGCTGGTCTGCCTTTAACTTGAAGAATGGAAACATATTATACTCATGAATCAACTGACTGCACAAACGTGTTACAAACATCAAATACCTAGCGCTCAATGCTGTTTGAGCGTTAATCTTGCATTCTGATTTGTAGTTTCACCCTAAAAGGGAATAGTGATGGTGATCGTACAAAATGGCCGCGTGCTTCGCTGAAAATGTCGTCGAAATCTTCTGCCGGCAAAGCGGCCATTTCTATTTGGCTTGGCTCAGACAGTGCCTCTTCTATGTTGAATCAACCGCGTCTGGCTGGCATTGATAAAATAGAGGAAGCACTGCGTGAGACGCCGACGCCATCTGGCTGCGCCATCACGAAATATGAGCTTGTGCAGAACAGAGGACCACTACCAGGGGGCCAAAAAGTGTCGTCGGTAGAGCACTTTTTCATGCATAGTGTCGCATTTTAAGAGCAGTGTTAGAAGCGCTCACTTTTTGTGCAAATCGTCACATTTTCAACGCAGCGTAAAAGAGACTAGGCATTTTTAAAACTACGTGTCTATGCATTTTATAGTAAAGTAACGCATTACGTAATCCTTACGTATTTATGTTGCGCCTCACATATGCGTTGTATTTGATTTTCGACCGACAGTGTTCACAAGTATGAACGCAACTACTAGGTCACGATGGCATGGCGTTGAGCTGATGCTTACGCTTTAGCTTAATTATGTGACAGGCAGGCAGATGAACAGACCAAACTATCTGCGTTCAGAGATAACCTCTTTGTTTTTATCACGGACGGCTAACTGCTCTCTCATAGTTGAGTATGAAGTACTTGAAATTGTTAGACACTATTTTCTAAACGCACAGTATCCCAAGGAAGACTATGGTCTTTAAAAAAACTCGCAAGGTTTCTGTGCTCAGCTAAGGCGATAAAACCTGCTTTTTTTCTTTCCAGTGGATGTGTGCATCCTGCCTCGCCACCCTCTGAAAGTTTTTGAGTTTACACTGTCTCCGTGATTGGAGGCGCCCCAGCTACTTATGCACTGCCCTCGTGGTCCCTACGACGTCAAAAGGAGCTCCAAGTATGTATTAAGATGCAGTCCTTAACATTTTCGGATTTGTTGTGATGATTCGACGACAGGTGGTGTGCGTGCCACAAGGCGGTCCTAGGCACACTTCAGCTAAGTTACCTCATGTCCGTGAGCGGCTAATGCGTCGTGGATGTTCCGCCAAATTTTCAATGTCCGATGAATGTTTTTACAACCTGGGGTGCTCGTTCGGTCATCCGAAATGTGGCTTGTGCGGCGTTTACTGATATATATGAACTCGTTACACTGAATATAAACTATCTTTACAGAATAATTGCACTGCTTCTAGCCCAGATAACTATTCGTAACATTTACCGATGCATAAATCAGGGGAAGGGGGGGGGAATGCTGACCCCGCTAATCATGGGCGCCCGCTGTATTCACCGCAATACATTCACTGCAGCAATACTTTACTTTGGCTGGCTTTTCATTGTTTTTGCACTGCACAGCCGACCTGATGTGACCTTCAACATGCCGTGCTTTGCCATCAGGCTAGCGACATCAATCTTCAGCTTGATTCTTGTGGGGCTGGTTGTTGACACAGCTCGGCATGTTTCATTCGTTTTTCGATTCTCTTAATCAGTGACACAGAAAGCCGTCGTCGTGTTTGTCATTCCTGCTATAGTGTAGCCCACGACCTTAACCTTACTGCCGCAAGCCACGTTGTTGTGATTTTCGCGAGGCTGTGAAAGTGAGCCAGATCGGTGCGGTGACAGGTTCAACATTTCGTTTGCTCGGATGTTTTCTCACAGCACATCTACATAAGTAAGACATCTACATAGGTAGACCTACATAATATCTACACACATCTGCACACATCTACTTAACATCTACATAAGTAGGAGGTCTACACACATCTACATAAGTAGGAAAACAAACTGCTCCGAACAGGGGTTCGCCGTAGCCTCTCGGGCAACTTGAAGTGTGTTACTTCTGAGTGTCGTGCTTTACTGCTTCAAGATCAGCGCTGGCAGCAACCACAAGGATTTCATCAAATCGAACAAGTGTTACTTTGTAATGCCAGTTAATTATTCATGTCGAAAAACTGCTCCAAAGAAATGCGTTCGGAAGGTTCAATATTTTGAGTTCTTCAGTCTCATATATATGACAGCAGCAACAGCTATGGGGCGTACCCATCATTCTTACTGCTACGTTTACTATCCGGATATGTCAACACGATGACTAACCGTGGTGTTCAGAGGGGAACTCTGCTTCAGCTGGAAAAAACGACGGAATCTGTTAGCGGGCACTTGTAAGTAAATAAAGGTGTTCCTTATAAAACAGAAAGCACTGTGAATTGCGATCGAGTACACTAAAAGCTTGTGAAGTCATGAACCAGGGAGAGATCACTTAAATCGGTTCATTCTGAAATTTATGGCACGAATGGCATATTTATCGATAGAGGTAAAAGATATAATGTACATCAGGCATGCAGTGCAGCGAGGCGGGATAATCCAGGGCACTACACAGTGATTTATTCAGAAATCGGTGTATTTCTGTATGAGCGTAGTTTCACAATTCGTCTCGACTCCTACACAGTCTATATTACGCGTGGTCATTCTATCAGGTTTTTATACAAGTAGCCGTCCATAAAATAAGTCATATTGCGTCAAACAGCCACCCGCTATGATCCGACCTGTTTGACGAACTTTCAGAGTTCACACGAATAAGTGCTAAACTTAGCGAGTGTCATGGTTTGTTTAGATATGAAAAGTTACATGACAGCACCACAAGCAGATTATGCTTATTATACAGCACCACAATTACACGACAGCAGCCCAAGTAAACCCGGGGAAGCAGAAACGCTCTTCCCAGGTCAGCATGGGCAGCGGCCACGGTGTAAGAATATACAGGTGCTGATACTCTCCCCGCAACGCGTTGAAGAGCGCAATCCCAGCGCGTCCAGATAATTTTCGGGTCATTATCAGTTATGTGGTAGATGACGCTATGATCAGCAAGGTCAGCCGTCTGGGTCTCAGCAACATGTTTGGCAGAAACGTGCATGCTGCTGATTCTGTTTTTTGTTGTTGTTGTTCTTGTTGTTGTTGGCATGCGTGACTGCATTTTTTTTCACGCCACGTTTTTGTTTCTTCGCGTATGTTGAGAGAGAAGACAGAGAGAATAAAATGAGGGGAAGGCAAAGAGGTTAAAAATTGGAGCAGCCGGTTTGCTACCCTGCACTAAGGGAAGGGTAAATGAGGAAAAAAGGTGAGAAAGAAAGCGAAGAACGAAATAGACGTGCGAAAATGAGAAAAAATTGAGCTGGGGTGCTAAAGCCTATACAATAGGCCACTACCACGCAAAAAAATTCAATAAGGCCTTCAGTGATTTTCTGTCTGAAGACAGGTCATGTCATCTTTCAAGCACTGATTGTTCTGACAAAGGTCTTTCGCTGAGGTGAACTACAGCAGCAGCTAGCTAGTTCCGCAAGGTGGCGTCTTGAGTCCAACCCTTCTCAACCTCGTCGTCATTGGTCTTGTGGGACGACTACCGAGTGTGGTCAAGCTATCATCTACGCTGACTACATATGCGTCTTGGAATCTGGCATGACAAGACCTCTAGTACGCGCAAGGCTTCAGACAGCTGCGACGTTGGCATCAGTGTACCTCGATGAACAGGATCTCAAAAGCTCGATAGAAAAGTGCGCATTGATTGCTTTAGTTGAATGCCAATGAGACCATACGCTATACCTGCTGACGGCCAAGTCATAATATATGTCACGACGCAGAGACTTATAGTCGTATTCATTGAGAGAGATCTCTGCTGGGGCCATGTGGCCCACTTGAAGGAGTGGCTGACAGGCATCGCTAACTTATTCAAATAGCTTGGAGGGAAAAACATGGGGGACTTCAGTACATACAATGATATAATTCTACAAGACGCTTTTTCTCGGCTATTTGCGACACAGCTTGCCTGTGTTGGCCAATACCTGCAGAACCAGCATTCGCACACTCAAAATCATCCAGGCTATGGTTCTGCAAGTTTGTCTGGGCCTACCAAGATGTTCATCAACAGCTGAGACAATCGTGATCGCAAATGACTACCTGCTAAAGACGCATAGCCTAATCGAAAGCTCAGAGCACACGTGAGGCATCTTACTCGCGTCCCTGCCCATCATCTAGCCTCACTGCAACAAGACCGACCTCGTGCCTCATTTTCCTAGACAGTCTTGTCATATCGCACACACATACCCACGGGATATACAACTCCGTCCAGAATTAAAACTCCCCCGTGGTGTAGGACTCATGCACATAATGAACTCATGGTTCCATGCATACGCTCAAAAACCCGACTCTCGTCTCCAGCGCTAAAGCAGCTTTCTCTTCTCTTGTTGTATGAGAAGTACAGTGAGCATACCCATCTATATACTGATGCTTCCACTAAGGTGCATGGGTCTGCAGGGTCAGTGATCTTTCGTGCCGTAGTGAAAACGACGAAGATTCGGTTATCCCACCAGACATCAACGACCGCTGCGGAACTTGCTGTTCTACGTAGCGCAGTTAAAGTCATTAAACACGAAGAAGCCAAGAAACGGAGAGTGTTCACGGACTCCAAGGCAGCACTACAGTGTTTGGTATTCGCCTTACGCCGGGAACCTCCTGAACAACTAGTGCTGGAAATTAGAGAGCTGCTTCACGATCTTTTCGACGAAGGACACAAAATCACGTTTCAGTGGCTTCCAAGTCACTGTGGCATATTGGGCAACGAACATGCCGATGCAGCTGTTCGATCAGCACACGAAGACAGTGAAGAAGGATCTATATCCTTTTCAAGGACTGATGCTGCAATGAAAACCCGTAAAATCACTAATGACGAAGCAAAATTCTTGTGAAGCGCTGAGTTCTTACGGCACGTGACTGCCTAGCCTGGACACGTCTTGTTGACTTCGGCCTCTGTTCGGACTCTCTCATCTTGAGAAAACGGTGCTTTGCCGACTGTGACTTGGTGTCACTCTCACCGAAAAGTTTGGCTTCCGAATCGGCAGGGATGACAGTGCTGCTTCCGGTCATTGTGGCAGCCCTTGTTATAGCGTGCATATGTTTAATTTTATTCTGTCCGTGACATCCAATTGCTTAAACGTTCTCGAAATGGTTAGAACGTGTTTTGTACCGAATTGTCGTTCTGCCTTCGGACTTGTGTGGAGCGGGTGCATCTCTTCAGAGTGCCGTCTGACAGTGATCGTCTCACGGTGACTATTGACATAAATATATCTGCGAATTTCCATCGCAACATCTAGCCATGAACAACCGCATTGTTTTAGTGTGCTGTATATGAAATACTTGGCTGGTTCAAATATTTATGTATTTCGTCCAACAACTGAATTGCTCTTGTGCGCTTGTTATGGAATACTTGCGCGTTTCAAATATTTGTTTATATCGCGTTCACATTGAACAAGCGCAAATGCTTCATTGATTTTCTGTGTTAATAAAAAGCAGTGGTAGGCATGAAATAGCTTTTTGGTGCAGTAACAATTCTCTTTCAGTGGAGAGTAATAAATATTAATGAGGGTTTACGCGTCAGAACCATGATTTGATTACGAGAGACTCCTTAGTGGAGGGCTCCTGTCTGATGTTGACCATCCGGGCTGTTTAACATGCACCTACATCTAAGCACCCGGAAGTTCCCTGCTTTTTTTCCCTACAGCAAAGTGTTTTGATGGAGGAATAGCACGCTGGCTAACATTTTTCATTTATTTTTCTTTGCTTCGAGCAATACTGTGAACAGACGAAAATACTTGTGCGCGTGAGCGGAACTAACTGCGTTGACAGCGTTCACATCCTGCACAAGACATTTTCTTGTTAATGAATACTTAAACCTGGTGAAATTCTACCTTTTATTCTGCAAAAAAGAAATTCCTTCCTGCTTTAAGTGTTCCTCACACCGCTTGGAAAGAAAACATTGGGAAGGCAGAAGAATTTGAATGCGCCAGCACCACCGTCTGGGTACGTTGGCCCCGGCGCCATCTAACGGCTCGCAGCACAGCACGCCTGCGATACCGAACATTGTCTGGACGCTCAGGTGCACTCAGTGTCAACACCTAATTATTCTTACACCATGGTAGCGGGTCTCCAACCTGTACTGGGGCGCCATTGCGGAGCAATTTCATTCTTTTTTTTATCCTTTTCGCTGCTATTAGCCGTCTGGGATTGCTTGAAGCGCACCTCGTGCGCGTATCGGCCAACTAGAGACTGGTAATGGCGGCTAAAAGCATAAAAGAACGTAATGAAATCATTCCGCCATCGCACCCTTCCACAAAAAAATTACACCACCTCCCGCTAAAAAAGACCCTGAGAAGCGGCGCGACGGGTGCACACTTACGAAGGCTCGTACGGGCTAGCGCGCCATAGCACGTTTTGATTAAGATACAGCACGTTGGTTCACCACACGTCTGCAGAATCTCGTTCCCTGACGCCATAGCATGTTTGCTGAGACTATAAGGGGAAGAGGCCATGGCGTCTTACCCAGCCCCTTACACAGGCTAGAACGCGCTAGCGCATGTGCACGCTCTGGCCGTGTTTGGCCAGCTGTTGTGCACGCGCAGTAAGGTTGGGCGGGCACATTGAATTGAACTCCATCATAAGTTGCTTCGCATCTAGACCAATAAGCTCTGCCCACAGCTGATTCACGTAAACAGTACTGACATGGATTCTCTATCCGATCAGTTTTGTACATAATCATAAATTCAATCACTTTTGCGTGTTGTAAATGGTTGATTCTTACGCACATATAAGTCCTTGTGTCACTTATACTTAGTATACCAGCAAGTGCGACCGCTGCGGCTGCTGTCAACTGAAGGCGTTCGCTGAAAGCGCGTGTCACATTGACGCTCATCGCTTCTTGCGCAGCCACGGTACATAAGAAAGGAATCTCTATTGCGTTAGCTCATGCCACAGGTGTGCTCTAAAATCATTCTTACTCATCGGAATAGTGAATACTGAAACCCAGAAGCACCGAACAGATGCAGACAGGCTTGTTGTACGCAAGGCCTAACGTTCGCTGAAAGTCATGTTAGATGAAACGTATCTCGGCACTGGTGATTTCCAAAGGTTGCAGTTAGTGCATTTTAGCTTCGCAAGCTTCCTGACTGTTAACCTAAAGTGCAGACATGGTGAGTGAGTATGCGAAAGTTGCCAGAGTTGTGCTTCTGGCATGGCGCTAATAGGCGGCGGATGTTTTCTTGTCTACTCCGTTCGAAGAGAAGACAGAAGTCATTTACTTCTTGACAACCGTGCGGCGATGTAACAAACTGGGTGTTACTGTTTTCTCCGACACCTCTAGACCATTAGATATACCAAAACAGAATCACATCGTGGATGCCAAACTAAGATAAATCCATGCACAAAATGCAAACCACTTCCATCATGCCACCATCATTGCTTCAAGCCATACCCCAAAATATGTTTGTCATCGTCACCATCTGCCGTGTTCTCCATTTTCATCATCATTGGTCATGTTGAACCCCAAAGGCAGCTCACCACCACTGTCACCATCTGCCACCATTTCTGTGCGCATTCCCTATCATCAGCCATTTTGACGACCTTAGTTTCCAGATTATTAATTATTCTCTACACGTTATCCATTTCCATCCCATCCACTATTATTTCTATTTTGACCGCCAGTAAATCCAACATCCACAAACAGGATTTTCAATAGAGAGGCAGGTTATCTGCTGACCTGTGGGTAAGGCTTACATTTTGTTGTCTTAAGTTGTGGCGGAGATTTGTCTTTAAGGTACCTCCATGAAACTTTGTGCACTTATAGCACTCAAGCCTGTAACGATTCTCTACAATTTTCTGGGTGCTACATGGTTTAATGCATGCGTGAATCCAGAGTAATAATTGTATGTTCTGTCCCTCCTGCCGCGTAGATCGGAGCTGAGCGGCGTGTTCTGCCAGTGCTCCCAGAACCTTTAGAAAAGTGACAGCGTCACACGCTGCTGAGGTCCTGGCTATCCACGCTATCCAGCAGACATGGCTATCTGGCCGGCGAGAGAGGCTACTGGCTATTATTGCCATTCAGAAGACATGGCTTTCACGCAGGCGAGAGAGGCTAATGGCTAGCTATGCTATCCAGCAGACATGGCTGTTCAGCAGTCCAGATAGGCTACTGGCTATCTATGATATTCACCAGGCGTAGCTATCCAGCAGGTGAGAGAGGCTACTGACAATCCATACTATTCAGCAGGTATACTATCCAGAATGCGAGAGAGGCTACTGGCTATTTATGCTATTCAGCAGACATGAATATTCTGCAGGCGAGAGAAACTACTAGCTATCCATGCTATTCAGCAGGCATGGCTATTAAGGAGGCCAGAGAGGCTACTGGCTATTCATGCTATTCAGCAGGCATGGCTATCCAGCAGGTGAGAGAGGCTATTAGCTATTCATGCTATCCAGCATACGTATCTACTCAGCAGGCCAGAGGGGCTGCTGGCTTATTCAGTAGTCTCTCTAGCCTGCTAGATGGCCATGCCTGCTAGATAGCACGGCTAGCCAGAAGTTGAGCAGCGTGTGCCGTCGTTGCTCCCTGAGAGGTTCTAGGAGTGATTGCGGAGCAGAGAGGTCTGGCTTGGACAATGAACTAGCCGCATCTCGAAATAAGGTTGTCTCATTTATTCCCTCCCGCTTCCTACCACTCACTTGAATTCGTGCATGCAGCGTAAGGTGACATGCTTATGAAAGCTTTCTCAGGTGTTGCCGCGTTGTTGGAATACTTGTACAGACGCTAATTAATCCATTGTTAATATCAACCGTTCTTATTGTTGCTATAATCGTTACCATGCATCATTACTCAAAGGCAGACGGAACACCCCTCGATAATGTTCCCGACTTACTTGGTTTCCCCGCAGGAGCTGTAATAGAAAAATGGATTAGTTCACTTTCGTGTCGTTAATACCATAGCACAAATAGTGAGTGGCATGAGTTACTACCCATAACATTCCTGCCTTATAGGTAGAACGTGGTTGGAAGTGACATTAATGCTGGTCTAATAAACTAGCTCGTAATATAGAGAAATACTGACCATTAACTAATAAGGCGTAAGCACATGCAAATGCCATCAACTTTTGTTTGGTGAACGTCAGCTTATAACTTATAGTCGATAAGACTTAGGAAGTCAGTGGAAGCCTCTCTAAGACGACCTCAGCGCGGCGTCCGATCGCCTCAGCGACTAAAAAAATATTTCCGTTTTTGCTCTCGCAACGTTTTTTACAGGTGAGGTCAATGGCCATCCGGCTCATGACGTCAGTCTGGAGTGCACGGTCATTGCGGCAGGCTTGTGTGCATCTCCTCTGGGGAGGAAATGAAGCCAAACCTTAATGTTGTAACAAACTATAGCAAAAAAGTTGCTTTATCGAATAGAGGTATTGCAGGTTTTACTGCCGGTTATCTTTGTCTTGTGTTACATGTTTTGCTACTAAACGAACAAAACCGTTTAAAGTACTTATGTGGTTTGATCGGTGGTGCTGGAATGAAAGAATGCATGATCAGGAATCGAAAAAAAGAAACGCTATTCAAAATTAAAGTGATGATGATGAAGATTATGTGCGGTGTTTTATGGCGCAAGGGCCAATTGATTGCCAAAGAGTGCCACTCCAGTAGACAACAAATGTAAACAATGTAATTGTATGAGGCTGTACAGGGGCCTAAAAATCTTTACCCTAAAAGCGACTAAAACATACAAGTATTCAAAATTATGAGTGTGTCATGAAATGTGCGTAGCAAAATGAGCGGCTAACGGTTGGGATATTAAACTCGTGAGACGTGGTATGAGCACAGATGCCTCGTGAACCGCCCTTGTGTCCAAGGGCCGTGAGACAAGTACGTTTTGTGATGTCGCTACCATGGCAGAGACCTCCAGTGAGAGACCTTGCTGCGGATTTCCAGGATAAACCACGTAAAAGCAGTGAACATCTTTTAAAAAGGCGAAGAGTGACTCATGCTTAAAAAGCGTACCCCTACCGACGAACATCACAGGATGAAGAGGCATCAGCTCCGTGTAGGTTAATAGAAAGTGTTTTTATTTGATAGAATTTAATGCACAAGGACTGATTGAGGATATGGAGAATAGTAAGAATTTCACTACACTTATCGCACATTGTTGTATCACCACCGGACAATAGGTAAGGGTGTGTAGTGTATATGCGTCCTATTCTGCTAAGTGTTACTTGTGTGCGGCGGGACCTCGATACTGCTGGACATTTTCCAAGATTTGGTTTTTGACATGTAGCTCATTTTGTGTTTGTGTATCCCATGTGCTCTGTCAATAAGTCATCAGCCCTTGTTTTAGTAATGGTTTAAATCTAGCGCCGAGGCAGCTATGAATGTTTCAGCAGCGTTTACGCAGACGGTTGCAGCTAGCTGATCTGCTAACACGTTTCCTTCAATCTCGTGATGTTCCGGCCTCAAGAACGTTATGCAATGTGCTGTTCAGATGTATGAAGTGTGCATAGAAGTGAGTAAAGTGAGACCATTGCAAGGTTTTTGCGCAGTTTAAGAGTTTTCAAAGCTTGGACAATGCTTAATGAGGCTGTATAAATAGCAGCGTGGAGTAAGTTTACTTCATTATTGCGTTGAACCGCCGCCAGGATTGCGTACGCTTCCGCTGTAAATATGCTTGAGTTCCGGTGGAGGGCACCAGTATTCGAAAAGGATGGACCGACTGCTGCATAGACATACGACGGCGGGAGACTTCGACGCCTTTGTGTAGGATTCCGGGTAGTATATTTGTGTTGCAAGTTCTAGGTGGTACATACGGATGTGTGCGATGGGCGTGTGTTTTGAAACTTTCTCGAATAACATATCAGAGTCTATGAGCTGCCATCGCCACGGCGGCGGCTGTACAGCGGGTGACATCACGCGTCGTCGAAACAGTGTGACTTCCATTTCTTTGGCAAGGCGTCGCACACGTATTGAGTATGGTGCTCTCCATCCGGGACGATAATGACATAACAGAGAACTAGACAATTCATTTACAATACTGCATTTGGGATGTTCATAATTTGCGTTAACCTTGACAAAATATACTTAGGAAGCGTAGCATCTCTGCAAATGAAGGGACCACTCATTTAATTCGGCGTAAGGGCTTTCAACAGGGCTTGTCTGAAAAGCACCCGTCGAAAGACGAATGCCTAGCTAGGTGGTGGACACGGTCAAGCATCCTCAATGTGGTCGGTGTCGCAGGCAGATAAATGATTGCCCCGTAGTCTAGACGTGTGCGTATGAGACTTTTTAGAGATTCATTAGACATCTGGCATCACTTCCCAATGATGTACATGGCAAAACCTTAAAATAATTATTGTTTTCAGGCACTTGTTTTTTAGAGATTTTATATGTTGTACAAAGGACAATTTCGCGTCTAGAATTGAACATAAAACTTATGTTTTGTTTTACGTGCACCAGTTGGTCCTGTAAATAAATTTCTGAATCAAGGTGCAGGCCTCTTTTTCTAGAGCAAAGCACACAGCTACTCTTTTCTGAGGACCCCGCCTTGGTGGTCTAGTGACTAAGGTACTCGGCTGCTGACCCACAGGTCGCGGGATCGAATCCAGGCTGCGGCGATTGCGTTTCCGATGGAGGCGGAAATGTTGTAGGCCCGTGTGCTCAGATTTGGGTGCATGTTAAAGAACCCCAGGTCGTCGAAATTTTTGGAGCCCTCTACTACGGCGTCTCTAATAATCATATGGTGGTTTTCGGACGTTAAACCCCACATATCGATCAATCAATCGAAGTCAGCTGGAGAGCTTATGTCGCCAACATTTGCTCACTCTTTGAATATGAAGTACAGTTCTCATTTTCCAGCATGAATTTGTATTAGTGAACCGTGACCAAGACAACCAGTGTGCTGCTGTGGAGATAATGTAGCAGCTATAAAAATCCCCATTTTCTAAAGAGCAACTGCTAGCAGGGAGAATAAATATTTTAGGTTAGTTCTGCACCATTTCTTGACCCCAACTGCACGTCTATGTTCGCGAGAGAGATATGCAGAGGCATTTATTTGGAGGGAGACCGACCTGTCCGTCGCTAATTTGTGTACGTCACACTTGACCTTGGCGCGCGTTTCGCCATTCCCTTGAACAGTGATGTCATGCTGAAGAAAGGTAAGAGTAGCCACTCCCCATAAATAAGATCAGTTAAGAGACTGAAAATGGGTAAAAAGCACTCAATATATCGAAACAATGCGCATAAATTATAGTTGCAGAAATGAGTAATCGTAGAAGCGCTATAAAGACGCTGATACCCCAGCGTGCAGCTCGAGGTAGTTCGCGCGTACGAAATGCAAATGTCAGAGTAGGCACGCTAAAATACACATGCAACGTTTACGTGCGAAAGCGCATGGTCTTCAAACAGCTGAGAATAGACTGCTGTCACTGACACGCGTGCACCTCCCGACATAAATAAGCCAAATTTCCCACAGCACACGCGCGTGCGAGAAACATACGCAGGTTTCGACAGCCTAACACAGCTTCGTCCGCGAATTTCTGTGAGCGTAACACCCGCACTTCACGGGGAAGCACTAAAACGACGCACAAACACACGTTAATCGTTCTTGCGGAACGGCGCACCATGAACCGAAGTCAGAGCCGAAAGCGCTCACCGTGGTTGTCTCGAATTCATGAAGCCCTACAAACTATTCGCTGATCAAATGCATTCACGTGGCACAAAAGCAGTCCAAGGTTCCGAAGACGGTTTGCGAAAACCCACTTGGTAGATATATACATCCGCAAAAAAGACCCGCCGTTATGCGGTGGCGTTGTGGTGCAATAGGTAAAACATTTGCTTCACGTGCATCCGGTCCCGAGTTCGATTGCAGGACAGTGCTTTGCATGTTAATCTCGAAAATATAGGTGATTGAGGTACTGATGGTTTTTTTTTATTACCAGTAGTCATAATATCCAACGCATTATCGGCGAGAAACCACTCTGAATAGTGTAAAATAATAGTTTTTTCCGCCATCGCATCAGGGCCAGGCCGCCTACAGAACGTCACGCCTAACCACAGGCCGTATCTTGCGAGGAAAAATTTGACCTAAACTCACGGCTAATCTTTGTACCGGCTATTTGGAAGGCCGCTTCGAATCGGGCCGGTTTCTGTGGAACACGACTACGGAGCTTGATTTCCTGCCTGCGTGCGTGATTCTTGCCAGGATTTGAGTAAGAGTGTACCGATGAACATCACAGGATGAAGAGGTATTTGCATCCTGTATGTTAATAGAAAGTGCTTTTATTTGATAGGATTTAATGCACTAGGACTGAATGAGGATATGGAGAATATTAAGAGTTTCACCATACTTATTGCACACTGATGGATCACCACCGGACAATAGGTAAGAGTGTGTAGTGTATATGTGTCCTATTCTTAGACTGCAAAGTGTTACTTTTGTGCGGCGGGACCTCGATACTGGTGGCCATTTCCATGATTAGGCTTTTTTGACATGTAACTTAATTTGTGTTTGTGTGTCCCATAATATCTGCCAATAAGTCCTTAGCCCTTGTTTCAGGAATGGCTTAAGTCTAGCGCTGAGGCAGCTATGAATGTTTCAGAAGCGTTTTCGCAGACGGTTGCAGCTAGCTGATCTGCTAAAAGTTTCCTTCAATCTCGCGATGTTCCGGCTCCAACAACGTTATACTATGTGCTGTTCAGATGTATGAAGTGTGCATAGAAGTGAGTAAAGTGAGACCATTGCAAGGTTTTTGCGTTGTTTAACAGTTTTCAAAGCTTGCACAATGCCTAATGAGGCTGTATAAATAGCAGCGTGGAGTAAGTTTACTTCATTATTGCGTTGAACCGCCGCCAGGATTGCGTACGCTTCCGCTGTAAATATGCTTGAGTTCCGCTGGAGGGCAGCAGTATTCGAAAAGGATGGGCCGACTGCTGCATAGACATGGGCCGGCGGGAGACTTCGACGCATTTGTGTAGGATTCCGGACAGTTATATTTGTGTTGCAAGTTCCAGGCAGTACATACGGATGTGTGCGATGGGCGCGTGTTTTGAAACTTTCTCGAATAACGTATCAGAGTCTATGAGCTGCCATCGCCACGGCGGCGGCTGTACAGCGGGTGACATCACGCGTCGTCGAAACAGTGTGACTTCCATTTCTTTGGCAAGGCGTCGCACACGTATTGAGTATGGTGCTGTCCATCCGGGACGATTATGAAATAACTGAGAAGTAGACAATTCATTTACAATTCTGTATGTGGGATATTCATTGTTTGCGTTAACCTTGAGAAAGTATACGAAGGAAATGTAGCATCTCTGCAAATGAGAAACCACTAATTTAGGTCGGCATAAGGGCTTTCAACATGGCTTGTCTGAAAAGCACCCGTCGAAAGACGAAAGCCTAGGTGTGGACAGGGTCCAGCATCCTCAATGCGGTTGGTGCCGCAGGCTGATAAATAATTTCCCCGTAGTCTAGACGTGTATGAGGCTTTTGAAGAGATTCATTAGACAATTGGCATCCCTTCCTAAGGATGTACGCGGCAAATCCTTAAAATAAATATTGGTATCAGGCACTTGTTTTATAGGTATTTTATATGTTGTGCAAAGGACAACTTTGCGTCCAGAATTACAGATAAAAACTTATGTTTTGTTTTTACGGGCAGCAGTTAGTCCTGTAAATAAATTTCTCAATCGAGGTGCAGGCTTCTCCTTCTAGAGAAAAGTACACAGGTACTCTTTTCTGGGCACCCCGCCTTGGTGGTCTAGTGACTAAGGTACTCGGCTGCTGACCCACAGGTCGCGGGAACGAATCCAGGCTGCGGCGGCTACGTTTTCGATGAAAGCGGAAATGTTGTAGGCCCATGTGCTCAGATTTGGGTGCATGTTGAAGAACCCCAGGTCGTCGAAATTTCCGGAGCCCTCCACTACGGCGTCTCGAATAGTCATATGGTGGTTTTCGGACGTTGAACCCCACATATCAATCAATAATTATCAACTCTTTCCTGAGTTGAGGCTAAACCCATTTTCATCCGCTCATTTCGACACCTTATTTAGGACAAGCTGAAGTTGCCGCTCGCATCTTGCTCAACTGCAAGATTTAAATCCAATCTGCACATCATCGACATAGGCTTAGTGGAACACGTTGCGTACAAAGACTTAGGGAGTATACTTTTATAATAAGCAGTGTAAGCAGTTTTATAATAAGCAGTACCCCACGCTGTGGTACTCTAGTCTCCTGGACAAATGGTAATGAGAAAACATAACCGATGCGAACACGGAATGTTTGGTTGGGCAGGTATCTCTCTATTATGCTTAACATTTTCCACGTATACCTAGTTAGGACAGGTCCCTTTTTATTCCTAACCGTCATGTAGCATCATATGCTTTTGCCATGTCAAGTAAGACAGAAAGGAAAAATTGTTTTTGTATAAAAGAGTCACGAATATTTGTCCCAATGCGTCTGATGTGGCCAGTTATTGAACGACCCTCTCGAAAACCGCACTAGTGGGGTCAATTACTATTTTTGATTCCAGGAAATGTAGCAGCCAACAGGTGATCATCATTTCGAAAATTTACACAGACAACTAGGTAAGGATATGGGCCTATAACTTGCAACCGAAGATGGATCCTTTCCCTGCTTCAGTATAGGGATAACAATGGCTTCTTTTCAAGAACTGGGGATTTCACCTGAAAACCGTATCGAGTTGTAGAATGTAAGGAGCAATTTTTGTGTGTGTGTATTTCAGGAGGTAGTTGCCTCAACATTTCTTATACCACAGGACCAGATCCCGCAGCAAACTACTGCAGCAGTTCAGCCATGTCTGTAGTTGAGCGAAGATAAAGGTTTGATTATATGCCTCACGTTTTGTACACTTGTGTTCTTAGTATTTTTTTCTTTTCGTATTCTCGTTTTATACAGTTGAAAAGCCGCGGAGTAGTACGATGAGCTGGAAACGTGTTCAAAGTACTCCACCAGCAAGTTCATCTGGTCTTTCAGGGTGTCCTTTTCGGTATTCAATAAAGGGAGTGAATACACTTCTCGCCCAGTTACATTATTTAACCTGCTCCAGACTTTGCAATCGTCTGTACACGAGTTTATACCAGATACAAACTTTTGCCCGCTCTCTTTTTGAGCCTGTTGGTGTGTCCTCCTGCCCTGGAATTTTCCGTGTTTGAAATTGACCGAGTTCTCCACTGTTGGAGAGCCACGGAACACACGCCACGCCTTGTTTTGAATTTTGCGCGCATTCCTGCATTCATCATTTCACCATGAAGCACGACGTTTGCAACCTGTGCCGCTTGTTTCGAGAACACAGTCCGAGGCAGCATGAACTATATGTGCTGTAAAAAACTTGAAAGCGTCATCCGGGCTAGAGCCAGACATCTCAGTCCATGTCACATGAGTAAGAGCTTGATAATGTTCCCAATTAGCTGAATCGAGTTTCCACCGAGGAACTTGTGGATGAATATCATTTTGTTTCGGCGTAATTAGCAGTATGGGAGAGTGGTCACTGCCGTACGGCTTTTTAAAACACTCCATTTAAATTAGGGTAAAAGCGCCGGTGATGATGCACTAAGATCTATGCAGAGTATGATTTGTTTGCGAGGTCAAAATATATGGGCTCCTTCGTGTTCTGGAGCCATACGCCAGAAGAAAAAAATGTGCAATGACGCGAGCTCGCGCATCGCAGCGAGAGTCACCCCCAAAGCCTCTATGTGCGTTGAAGTATCCAAGGAGAAGACACTTTTCAGGAAGTTCATCACTGAGGGACTGTAATTCGTGTTTAATCAGTCGATGGTGTCGAGGTGTGTAAATACGGCACATTGTGGCCACTTTGTTGAAGATAAGAGCTCGGGCAGCTACTGCCTCAAGGGTTGTCGGAAGTGGCAAATGTGTACATGCTGTTTCTTTATCAACTATAATGGCAACACCGCCGATTGAAGCGAAAGCGACATTCTAGTCCTTTATAAAAATAGTGTTACTGCATAGGAAGTTGGTGTGTTTGGATTTTAGGTGTGTTTCTTGTACGCACAGCACTTTTGGTGTATGTTTGTGTAAAAGTTCCTGGATATTGTCGAGGTTTCTGAGCAGTCCTTTGACATTGCACTGTAGTATTTCTCTCAATTTAAAGTTATGTGGTGCTGTGTACAAAAGTGCTGCCTTAAGTTGCAGGGCCTTTTGGGGCCCTGTAATTTGGAGTTTTTTTTTCTGGCGAGCTCCAAAAAGTTGCGCCTATTCTTCGTCGTTTGAGGCGCCGGAGGAGCAGGACTAGTATCCATCACATTTTGTGGGGTGGTGGATGGTGCCTGCTCCGCAGGCACGTTCACAGACGTTTCGAACCTAACTGCGCTTGGAGTAGTCAGGAGTCCAGCACACTCTGAACTCTGCTGGTCCTGCTTGACAGGGGGTGGAGTTCACGGACATTGAGAGACGTGGCGCAGCGCCCCAGCGTGTCACATCACCGAAGGATGAAGAGGACAGGTTATGTGAGGCGAAACGCTAGCGTACTTTTGGAAAGACAGGTTGAATTTTACTTTCAGCTCTATATTTCTTTTTCTTGCTTCCATGAAGGACAGGATCGTGAGTACATGGGACGGTCCCCTTTCGCAGTTTGCACAATGGGCAGCAGAGTTTCACTTGTCGGACAGATGTTCATTGGATATGCATTTGGAGCATGTGACACGCCCTCTGCAGCTCTCTGACCCACGTTTAAATAACTGACATTCAAAGCAACGACGGTAGTTTGGTGTATATCTTCTCACATAAATTTGGAAATAGCTGGTGTCGGATTGATTCAGGGAGTTTACTAGTTCCAAGTATTACTATTATGTGCTTAGTTGAGATTTGCTTGTCATCTCGTTTTATGGTGATTCGTTGTACTTTGACAACATTCTCTTCCTGTCATCCTTCAAAGAGTTCACTTACAGTGATTTTAAGAAGGTCATCGGAGAGATGACGCCGCGCACAATATTCATGGATCTACGTGGGCCCACTGACGCGGGAATTTCCCCGAAAGCTACAAGTTTTGACAGTCTCTCACACAGGAACTTGTCACAAACTTCCAGAATAAGATCGCCGCTTCCCATTTTTGTTACTTTATAGCCAGGACCGCTTGCCTCCATGAGGTATTTGGACACGAGAAATGATGAAATTGTTCGGACTGCTTTTATTGGATGTTGACTGTGTATCACATGGTATTTTGGAAACGAATACTTGGTTAGGGCCAAAGTAAACTGGTTTTTGGTGCTGCACCACCTTTTCAGACGGTGATCAAGCTGGGTAGAAAAAGAATTTGCCATGAAAAAGATTATTAGTTCGGTGGTGATGGTGGCCACCCACCTCCGAGCCCAACAAGGGGACGCTGCAAGGTATACTATTCGAAGACGCCAACCATACATCGCCGCTATAACCGAATAAAACTACCGAAGGTTGGGCAACTACACAGGCTTCATCTTCGCCGCCAAGAAATTTGGAAGTAAACGAAAAAGAGAAGGTGACATCACAGATACAATGTGAGAGATAAAGATGAAGATGTAGGGAGAGAGAAGAAGGAAAAGGAGACAGCCAATTTCCCCTGGGCGGGGACGTCTACGTGAAGCCGGGGCCAAATAGTTGTGTTGCCTCAGCGGGGGGCCTTAAAAGTCCAATCATCCGGCGTTGGCTCAACCCCCAGAATCCCGTTTTCCCAGGACACGGCAAAGCCACGTATAGCAAGGGTTTGACACCCCCCCCCCCCCCCGCAGTTAGCTCGGCTACGTGGTGTCACTACACACCAAACGACTGCTTGGACAGACGCCCTTGTGGCGCAATATGAAAAGTAAGAAAAGCAAGATGTTTTGGCTTCTGTGTTATTAAGCGGCAAGAGCGCAATGTTCAATGATACATTAAGTTTGACGTCTGCAAGAACACTTAAAAAAATCCACAACAAGTGTTCTGGAAAAAGATTCCGGCAGCTACGTGCAAAAACCGTGCGAGAAGCTGAACTGGTGGCATATATCCCCTCTTTTTCCTTTCTCACCTAGCAAGAACATTCTCCTCCTTCGCTATTGATGATTTTCTTTTTCTGATGTTTTATAAGGTTTCTAATGGCGCTGATCTTTGTCCCTCAATCAGTTGCTATATAATATGACATGCAATTATTGTTAATTGTTTATTGTTGTGTGCCCTTTCTTTTTGAAAAGTAGTTGGTACAAGGAGGGCAAAATAAGTAAATTAATAAATTAAGATAATTCTTTTCGCACCCTTTTCTGCCCTGTATGCTCTGCATTCGATGCCATGCTATCGAATATATACGTAACTAAGCTATGCATTCTTCGTCCCCTCATCATTCTCTTTCCCGCTTTCTTGCTATACTGTATTGTACATGGTTATGTATAGATGGATGAAAAACCTAATTGTGGTCTTCAAAGGCTCAACCACCATTTCATATATACGGGGGAATCGCGGGCCAGTACCACGTGGGGACGAAGAGGCCTAGCCTCACCGGTACGTCATAGGCCTTTTGGACAGCCTCGAGTTCTTGTGGCAAAACCAGACTCTTGAGCATCAAATGAGAGTCATTTTCGGAAAATTATCGATGTCTTCCTTGTAAGGAGGGTCACAATTCGCCTTTATTTACGTTGAAGCCTATTGCAAAAAAAACCCTTTTTTTGGAGGTATTACATACGTTTTGACTATAGCAACGGTTATATACCATTCACAAGGCTGACAAACACAAAGCTAGGTTCTAAAGAACCTCACTCACAAAACGCGTGAGACGGAAAATATTGTTGGCGCTTGTTGTGCGATCACAGTTCAGAAACATTGGCTGAGCGATCAGTAATCATAACCTTGATCTCAGACAAAACGCCTCAGACATCTGTATTCGTCGCTGTAAAATATCCTAGCTTAGTAAACTATAGCTATTGAACTTTATGTCTTTGGCTGCGAGAAACGGTTGTGTAGGGGCCAAGGATTCTGGTGTCACTTCAAATGCGCATTTCGTATGTTAGACCTCGCGCGAAATAAAATGATGTCAACAGTATGTCTCAGCTTACTCGGTAAAGGCGTTCTCCCTTCCGTTGCAAAAGAAGAACACGCAATTGTTAAAAGGTTGTATAATTTACTTGTTCCTAATTATTGGTTTGTCGTTCTGTGTGTATGGCGAACAACTCTGAAGCAGAGGTCGGCAACCTGCGGCCCGCGTCACAGCATAATTCGTCCTTGAGGGGACGACGTCTTGAACACCCCCTACCCTTGTCGCTCCCTATGTGAGCCGACACTTGAGTTTTGACCTCAGCTGGGCTTTAAAGCGAGAATGGTCTTTTTGCGATATTTGAACGCAGAAATTTGGTTGGTCAGTCTGTCTCAAAGCCCATCTGTTACTTGGTTTAGCCACCCAGCTAAAGTTGACCGCTGGCCATTGTGAACTGTTGGCGCCGTTTACACCAAGGAGGATTAAAGAATTTACACTTGTGAGCATTGTCAGTGAGTGAGCAAATATGGCGCGTATCTGAGGCCCAACATCAGTAATTAAGTATTAGGTGGGGTGTTCTTTTACAAGAAAGTACGTAAATACTTAATTCTACAGATCCTGATGTTTCTTGGGCTGCGCTAAAACGCGACGCCATGCACGATCAGAATGCCGCGCAATGCACAAAAAACCGTCTCCCGACAATATCGTACCGCCACCTGCCAGAGATCGTGCGTTCTGAGCAGGCTCACGGGTTTCCCGATGCCACTTCCACATGGCGCCTATAATTAATGCAGTGCCCTATCTCACTCGGATGAGACCATGGCTGATGTAGTACGGTCGCCACAAGACTATCGTCTGTCTTTGACATTTGAAGTGAAGCACGATGATCATCACCATCATCATCATCTTCATCATCAGTCTGACTACGCCACTGCAGGACAAAGGCCTCTCCCATGTTCCGCCAGTTAACCCGGTCCTGTGCTTGCTGCTGCCAATGTATACCCGCAAACTTCTTAATCTCATCTGCCCACCTAACCTTCTGTCTCCCCCTAACCCGCTTTCCTTCTCTTGGAATCCAGTTAGTTAACCTTAACGACCAGCGGTTATCCTGTCTACGCTCTACATGCCCGGCTCATGTCCATTTCTTCTTCTTGATTTCAGATATGATATCCTTAACCCCCGTTTGTTCTCTAATCTACTCTGCTCTCTTCTTGTTTCTTAAGGTTACACATACCATTTTCCTTTCCATTGCTCGCTGCTTCGTCCTCAATTTAAGCTGAACCCTCTTTTTAAGTCTCCAGGTTTCTGCTCCGTACCTAAGTACCGGCAAGATTCAGCTGTTATATACCTTTCTCTTGAGGGATAGTGGCAATCTACCTGTCATAATTTGAGAATGCTTGCCAAATGTGCTCCACCCCATTCTTATTCTCCTAGTTACTTTAATCTTGATGTCCGGCTCCGCAGTTATTACCTGCCCTAAGTAGACATAGTATTTCACAACTTGAAGTGCACTATTACCTATCTCGAAGCGCTGCTCTTTTCCGAGGTTGTTGCACATTACTTTCGTTTTCTGCAGATTCATTTTAAGACCTACCTTTCTGCTCTCCTTGTCTAACTGCATAATCATGAGTTGCAATTCGTCCCTTCAGTTACTCAGCCATGCAATGTCATCGGCTAGGCGCAGGTTACTAAGGTACTGTCCATTAACTCTTATCCCTAACTGTTTCCATTCTAGGCTTCTGAATACCTCCTGTAAACACGCGGTAAATAGCATTGGGGAGGTTGTGTCCACCTGCCTTACACCCTTCTTGATTGGTATTCTGTTGCTTTCTTTATGAAGCACTATGTTAGCAGTTGATCCCCTGTAGATTTCTTCCAGAATGTTTATATATATTTCATCTATGCCCTGATTCCGCAGTGTCTGCATGACGGCTGATATTTCTACTGAATCAAACGCCTTCTCGTAATGTATGAAGGCTATGTATAGTGGTTGGTTATACTCTGAGCATTTCTCTATTACCTGATTGATAGTATGAATGTGGTCGATTGCTGAGTAGCCTGTTGGAAATCCTACTAGTTCCTTAGGTTGATTGAATTCTAATGTTTTCTTTACTCTGTTAGCAATTACTTTTGTAAATAGCTTGTATACTACAGGAAGCAAGCTGATCGGCTTTTAATTCTTCAAGTCCTTGTCATCTCCTTTCTTATGTATTAGGATGATGTTAGCGTTCTTCTAGGACTCTGGTACTCTCCCCGTCAGGAGACACCTCGTGAACAGGGTTGCTAGTTTTTCTAACACAGTCTGTCCTCCATCTTTCAGCAGATTTGATGTTACCTGATCCTCACCAGCAGCTTTGCCTGTTTGCATGCTCTCCAACGCTTTTCTGGCTTCTTCTATCAGTACTTGTGGGGTGTTATCTGGGTTACTGCTAGTTCTTGTAGTATTAAAGTCGTGGTTGTCCTGCCTACTGTACAGATCTCAGTAAAACTCCTCCGCTATTTTAACTATCCTATCCATATTGGTAATTATTTAGCCTTCTTAGTCTCTCAGTGCATTCATCCAATTTTTGCCTATCCCAAGTTTCCTCTTCACTGCTTTGACGCTTCCTCCATTTTTCAGAGCGTGTTCAATTCTCTCCATGTTAACCTTCTTACGTTGGATACCTTACGCCTATTAATCAACTTCGAAAGCTCTGCCAGTTCTATTTTGTCTGTCGTACTTGAGACTTTCATGATTTGACGCTTCTTAATGAGATTCTTCGTTTCCTGGGAAAGCTTGCCAGTGTCCTGTCTAACTACCCTGCCTCTAACTTCCCCTGCAAACTCCGTAATGATACTCGTCAGATTATAACTCATTGTATCTATGCTAAGGTTGCTTTAATCACTAAGAGCCGAGTACCTGTTCTGAAGCGAGACTCTGAGTTCTTGTACTTTCCCTCTCAGTGCTAGCTCATTGATTGGCTTCTTGCGTATCAGTTTCTGTCGTTCCTTTCTGAAGTCTAGGCGAATTTGAGACCGTACCATTCTATGGTCACTGCATCGTACCTTGCCAGCCACTTCCACATCCTGCAGGATTCCTGGGTGTGCACTCGTTATAAAGTCTATTTCCTTCTCATTTTCGCCATTAGGGCTCCTCAATGTCTACTTGCGGTTTCCTCGTTTTTGTTAGAAGGTATTCAAAATCCGTAAATTATTGCGTTCTGTGAATTCTAGTAGTAGCTCTCCTCTGGCGTTTCTAGTACCAATGCCATAAGCTCCTACTGCTTGGTCTCCAGCCTGCTTCTTCCCTACCTTTGCATTAAAGTCTCCCATCAGTATTGTATATTGTGTTTTTACCTTACTCCTTGCCAATTCCACGTCTTCATAGAAGTTTTCAACTGAAGAGTCATCATGGCTGGATGTAGGCGCGTAAGCCTGTACCACATTCATCTTGTATCTCTTATTAAGTTTAATTACGATACCTACCACCCTTTCATTAATGCTATAGTATTCCTCTATGATGCCAGCTATGTTTCTGTGAATTAGGAACACCACTCCCAGTTCTCTTCTGTCAGTCAAGCCCCGGTAACAAAGGACGTGCCCATTCTGTAGCAACGTATAGGCCTCATCTGTCCTCCTAACCTCACTGAGCCCTATTATATCCCATTTAACACCCTCTAGCTCCCCGAATAGTACAGCTAGACTTCGCTCACTAGATAAGGTTCTAGCGTTAAACGTTGCTAAGTTTTGGTTCAAATGGCGGCCTGCCGGGATCCAGAGATTCTTAGCACCCTCTGCTGCGTTGCAGATCTGACCACCGCCGTGGTCAGTTGCTTCGCCGCTGCTGGGGACTGAGGGCTGTGAGTTATTTGACGTATGCATGTGTGAGGTAGTGGCCAGATATTGCACCAGGGTGGCCAATCCTTCTCTGGTGAGGTAGTGCGTTCGCGGCGGTGGTTGTCGGTGAGGCCGCACCCCAGGCCTCGTAATGCAGTTCCATGAACACGCGGATTTTTTTATCCGGTTGAAAACTGCGCGGCACCGGGATTTGAACCACGAGCCTTTTGCATGTGAGGCGGATGCTCTAACTAACCACTACGCCATCGCTGCTCTAGCACGATGATACTAGGCAGCAATTTTTTTTACTTCGAACCTGTCTTTCGGAATTGCAACCTTGTCACGTGCGTGCAGAAAATAGACATAATTTCAACTCCAGTATTTCACCTCATTCTCAGATATGATTCGCTGAAAGTATTCGCATTGCCTGCAATGACCCGCCTCCTCACCCCCCGATTTTCCGTTCAGCCCTCTACCATGTCGCCTTCTCTAAAACAATGGAAAAAAAGTGAGCTTCGGCTTACTTGAGGAAGATTTTGTTTCTGGTGCTGCAAAGGAACGTATGCAAGTACCTAGGCTGTATCTTTTACCTCAGCATACATATTTACGCGTTCTCTCTGAAAATTACATCGAGCGCTATTTCAAATTACACAGAGTGCGCTTCAGCTTGCTTGGCTGACCATTTGTCACTGCGGCTTCCATGAAATGTTGGATGGTTATTGTACTTTACATTTTAAAGAAGCTCATATAGTTATCTCCTTTCGATTTCCATAATAGTACTAAGATTTTACGCCTTATTTGGCACATCGTTTGTCTCTTGAACTGCAAATAAGTGGGTACTAAGTATGGTGCACATTCTAATTGTTTTTGTAGATCTAACCACATTCACTGCCGTAAGTTACATCAAATTATGTAAAAAACCAGAGTGGCCTCCAGCTTACTTGGCACAGCTTCTGTCTTTGGAGCTGTAATGAAAGATGCACTTGTTAGCTCGGTGCACACTTTAATTGTTCTTACAGGCCATGTCACTTTCACTGTCTTACAAAACATCAAATATTTTCAAACACCAAATAGGTTCCAGCTTACTTGGCACAGCTTCTGTCGTGGGTGCTGCAATGAAATGGGTACTTGTTAGCTCAGTGCCTATTTTAATTATTCTTACAAGCCTAATCACATTCACTATCTTATATAACATGAAATATTTTAAATACCAAATGGGTTCCAGCTTACTTTGCACAGCTTCCGTCACTGGAGCTGCAATAAAACGGGTACTTGTTAGCTTGGTGCACATTTCAATTGTTCCTGCAGGCCTAACCACATTCACTGTCTTACATAACATCAAATAATTTCAAACACCATGTGGGTTCCAGCTTACTTGTCACAGCTTCTCTCTTTGGAGCTGTTCTCACTGCAATGAAATCAATATTTGTTACCTAAGTGCACATTCTAATTGTTTTTACAGGCCAAAACCTATTCACTGTGTTACATATATCAAATAATTTGAAAAACCACATGGGTTACAGCTTACTTGGCACAGATTCTGTATCTGTAGCTGCAATGAAATCAATACTTGTTAGCTCAGTACACATTTTAATTATTCTTACAAGCCTAATCACATTCACTATCTTATATAACATGAAATATTTTAAATACCAAATGGGTTCCAGCTTACTTTGCACAGCTTCCGTCACTGGAGCTGCAATAAAACGGGTACTTGTTAGCTTGGTGCACATTTCAATTGTTCCTGCAGGCCTAACCACATTCACTGTCTTACATAACATCAAATAATTTCAAACACCAAGTGGGTTCCAGCTTACTTGTCACAGCTTCTCTCTTTGGAGCTGTTCTCACTGCAATGAAATCAATATTTGTTACCTCAGTGCACATTCTAGTTGTTTTTACAGGCCAAAACCTATTCACTGTGTTACATATATCAAATAATTTGAAAAACCACATGGGTTACAGCTTACTTGGCACAGATTCTGTATCTGTAGCTGCAATGAAATCAATACTTGTTAGCTCAGTACACATTTTAATTATTCTTACAAGCCTAATCACATTCACTATCTTATATAACATGAAATATTTTAAATACCAAATAGGTTCCAGCTTACTTTGCAAAGCTTCTGTCGCTGCAGCTGCAATAAAATGGGTACTTGTTAGTTTGGTGCACATTTCAATTGTTCCTGCAGGCCTAACCACATTCACTGTCTTACATAACATCAAATAATTTCAAACACCAAGTGGGTTCCAGCTTACTTGTCACAGCTTCTCTCTTTGGAGCTGTTCTCACTGCAATGAAATCAATATTTGTTACCTCAGTGCACATTCTAATTGTTTTTACAGGCCAAAACCTATTCACTGTGATACATATATCAAATATCTTGAAAAACCACATGGGTTACAGCTTACTTGGCACAGATTCTGTATCTGTAGCTGCAATGAAATCAATACTTGTTAGCTCAGTACACATTTTAATTATTCTTACAAGCCTAATCACATTCACTATCTTATATAACATGAAATATTTTAAATACCAAATGGGTTCCAGCTTACTTTGCACAGCTTCTGTCGCTGGAGCTGCAATAAAACGGGTACTTGTTAGATTGGTGCACATTTCAATTGTTCCTGCAGACCTAACCACATTCACTGTCTTACATAGCATCAAATAATTTCAAACACCAAGTGGGTTCCAGCTTACTTGTCACAGCTTCTCTCTTTGGAGCTGTTCTCACTGCAATGAAATCAATATTTGTTACTTCAGTGCACATTCTAATTGTTCTTACAGGCCAAAACCTATTCACTGTGTTACATATATCAAATAATTTGAAAAACCACATGGGTTACAGCTTACTTGGCACAGATTCTGTATCTGTAGCTGCAATGAAATCAATACTTGATAGCTCAGTACACATTTTAATTATTCTTACAAGCCTAATCACATTCACTATCTTATATAACATGAAATATTTTAAATACCAAATGGGTTCCAGCTTACTTTGCAAAACTTCTGTCGATGCAGCTGCAATAAAACGGGTACTTGTTAGTTTGGTGCACATTTCAATTGTTCCTGCAGGCCTAACCACATTCACTGTCTTACATAACATCAAATAATTTCAAACACCAAGTGGGTTCCAGCTTACTTGTCACAGCTTCTCTCTTTGGAGCTGTTCTCACTGCAATGAAATCAATATTTGTTACCTCAGTGCACATTCTAATTGTTTTTACAGGCAAAAACCTATTCACTGTGATACATATATCAAATATCTTGAAAAACCACATGGGTTACAGCTTACTCGGCACAGATTCTGTATCTGTAGCTGCAATGAAATCAATACTTGTTAGCTCAGTACACATTTTAATTATTCTTACAAGCCTAATCACATTGACTATCTTATATAACATGAAATATTTTAAATACCAAATGGGTTCCAGCTTACTTTGCACAGCTTCTGTCGCTGGAGCTGCAATAAACGGGTACTTGTTAGTTTGGTGCACATTTCAATTGTTCCTGCAGGCCTAACCACATTCACTGTCTTACATAACATCAAATAATTTCAAACACCAAGTGGGTTCCAGCTTACTTGTCACAGCTTCTCTCTTTGGAGCTGTTCTCACTGTAAGGAAATCAATATTTGTTACCTCAGTGCACATTCTAATTGTTTTACAGGCCAAAACCTATTCACTGTGTTACATATATCAAACAATTTGAAAAACCACATGGGTTACAGCTTACTTGGCACAGATTCTGTATCTGTAGCTGAAATGAAATCACTACTTGTTAGCTAAGTACACATTCTAATTATTTTTACAAGCCTAATGACATTCACTATCTTATACACCATGAAATATTTTAAATACCAAATGGGTTTCAGCTTACTTTGCACAGCTTCTGTCGCTGGAGCTGCAATAAAACGCGTACTTGTTAGCTCAGTGCACATTCTAATGGTTCTTACAGGCGAAATCACAGTCACTGGTTTACATAACTTCAAACTATTTTAAACGCCACATGGGTTTCAGCTTACTTTGCACAGCTTCTGTCGCTGGAGCTGCAATAAAACGGGTACTTAAAAGAACGCCTGGCACCAACATTGAACTTTTAAAGAACGCCTGGCACCAACATTGAAACCTCAATATGTCTGTGTTGCTTGATTGTCCTCTATAAATGGTCACTGTGGACCTATTATTAGTGGTGAACCTCACTTTTTATACAAAATAATTTGATTTTTAATGCAAACGCAATAGCTCATCTTGGCAGTGCTCCGAGACATAGTAACTAGTATAAGGTGGACAGGGGAGCCACTTTGGCGTTGAAGGACGGCATTGATTGATTTGTGGGGTTTAACGTCCCAAAACCACGATATCATTGTGAGAGACGCTGAGTGGAGGGCTCCGGAAATTTCGACCACCTGGGGTTCTTTAACGTGTACCGAAATCTGAGCACACGGGCCTACAACATTTCCGCCTCCATCGGAAATGCAGCCGCCGCCGCCGGGATTCGAACCCGCGCCCTGCGGGTCAGCAGCCGAGTACCTTAGCCACTAGACCACCGCGGCGGGGCGTTGAAGGACGGCAGTGGGTATTGTCAACGTCATGGAAGAGGGGCAGGACAGCATAAGTACACCGTGCTATCGTGTAGTGTTTCTCACCCTTCTCGCTCTATTGTCGGATTGCTCTCCAGGAGGCTCTGGCTTCTTACCCCTGCTATCCTTTCCTTCTTCCCTAAAAGAACATGCTCTAACAGTCAATTGAGCGCTCAACAGACTTAAATCGTATCGACGTTTCACAAAGATTGAGTGTTTCTACCCCTTTCAAAGCTCATCCCCAACAGCGGTCGGGAGTCGTGCTTTTCTTTAAATAAAGGCCATATGCAATATTTCATTCATTTCTTAACACGGGAAACTCCGTTTCGAGAACTTCTATCAACGTCATCAAAGCATCACAGCATGAAAGCACACAATTTCGCAGCCTCCCCCATCCTAGGCAATAGGTTCTTTACATTTAAGATGTGTTTTGAACTGACAAAAAAAGTCACATTCAAGGGTACTGGTCTTGCCTCAGCTAGGTCTAACTCATTTTGTTTTCTTACTGGGACGGCTTCCTGCTCTTCCATAGTGAAGCACCACGTAGTCTAAGTCATTATACATTTATTTTAATCACACATATATGCATACTTACATTTTATTTGAGTTTCCCAGTTATCATGTCCTTTGCATATGTGCACATATCTTTTTGTAATAAACTTTTGCGGGTCTGTGCATGTACTGTTCTACCCAGATCTTCTGTTGGAATATTAATATTCTGCATTGTGTTTAAGAATGACTTTCTCTTAGCACAATACGTCAAAGCATTTCAGCTTCGCTTTCGGCATAATCGGGCACAGTGCTAACATTTACAAAAAAGGCCGAAGAAAAGTTTCGTTGTGTGCTCAACATGCTCGCAACGTCTATTAAAAATCGCACAAATACTTCACGCACTAGCCTCAGAAAGAGCTCCACACTTAGATTGTGCTCTTCTTTTAATCCCTCACATTTTAAAGAGACAATGGTAATGTCGGAGGTTTAACGTCACAAAATCACGATATGAATATCAGAGACGGTGGAGTGCTCCGGAAGTTTCGACTAACTGGGGTTCTTTGACGTGCACCCAATTGCAAGCACACGGGACTCTAACATTTCCGCCTCCATTGAAAATGCAGCCACAGCAGCCGGGATTCGATCTTGCGACCTGCGGGTCAGTAGCCGAGTACCTTATTCACCAGGCCACCGCGTCTGGGCTATTTTGAAGAAACAAAATGCGAAGCAAAGCTACCTGGCCCGCTCACCAGTTTAGGACAGCTAGGGAGAGTGAATGCTTTTGTCACTTAAATCTGTTTCCGGCCGGTCAGGTGCTGAAAATATTATTCGCAATAAATGACGTACCACTCTTTCCGTAGGCATTGCCTTGTTCTTGCCTACCGCAAGAAGGTGAAAGCTTATAAAATGCAAGGTTAACGCTGTACCGTTTCTTTCCGATAAGATTTTGATGGTTGTGTGTGTGTGTGTGTGTGCGTGTGTGCGTGTGTGTGTGTGTGTGTGCGTGCGTGTGCGCGCGCGTGTGTGTGTGTGTGTGTGTGTGTGTGTGTGTCTGTCGTTTTGTGCAGCGTTCATGTGCACCTTGGCGCACGATGTTCCCTAGGCACGATGCAGGCACCCTTCTTATTGAAAGTCACGTATACTTCATGTTAACTAATCGCGACAAGTGTGAGGTTTAGCAGCTTCCAAATGCGACTATTATTTCTTTACTAAGCAGATTGGGCTTCACAAGAACAGAGGATGCAATTTCGTCTGAAAATATTGAAAAAAAACAGCAAGATCGTAAAAATTTATTTTTGATTCAGAGATTATCTTGCATATCTACTGAGAGCCTTAGTTGTTTCTTCCTTAAAATTTACAATTACAGTCAAATCAGCGGCGTGATTATATGAAAAGTCAACTCACCCGTAGATAATGTGGCATTCCCAGTTTCACCTGCATAAGAGAGATATACGTTAGAATGAGAACCATGAGGTGTACGAGCCGCGAGCAGTTGGTATTCACACTTGTGCAATAGCACCGTGAAATGAACCCTATCGTGGCGACTAAATATTCGCGGCATGATTGTATGACAGTCAATATACGACAAGTGACATGGTGCGGGATCGCGATGATAAGGGCATTAATATCAAACATGATGTAAACTTCAATAGTAAATGATTTTACAATAATTATTTATTGCAGGCTATAACTTGTGAAATAGGTCTAATTAGGGAAGAAAAATTACCGCGAATGCTTGTGTGTTGAAAATCCACAGCTCAATCTGCAGCTCCTGAATATCATTGCGATGACATTCATGTTGACGTGGTTTGCTCGTCGTTTCAGTCATGTTGACTCACTAAACGTTTTCCCCAGCTTGCAAGAACTAAACGCTTCACTCCCAAAGAACACGATTCAATTTATTTTTACGTATATTTGCAGGCCATTGAAGTTGCTGTCAAAATCTGTGACGTCAGTTTTGAGTAAATGTCGAACTCAAGACGACGTCGCGTCCTGTGTTTTCCTCTTCATTGCAGCTCTGTTCTGCAGGTCAAAAACGAGGGTGACACGCAGACCAGAGCTGTTACTGGATGACAGCGTACGCGTACCTCACGAAGACGCCGTGTAAGGTAGAAAAGATGAAGAGGTCAAAAATCTCTAAACAGGGGTCGAGCTGTAGCAGATGTTTGCACAAATGGACTTTACTTTCTCAGAGATCATGGCCTTGAAGAAGACAAGTCAACTTGTCCAAACGCCGGCTACAGTCCACACCCGATGTATACGAATTTTTCTTGAAGAAACCGTGTGATATATACAATGGCACTCCCATCCAGCTTATCGGCCAGAATAGAACGTCGACGGTAGCGTTCACATCTTATATTGTCACAATGACTTGCATGTAGGGCGTTGATGTCTGATATTGTCACATTGACTTCCATGTAGGACTTGCTTATAGGGCTCGCAATACACATGTGGATTGCGAGCCCTACAAGTTGTTTCTAGTCTTTTTTTGTGAGTGTCTGTGTAGACGAGTATAATGCATTTTTTTCCTGCTCAACAGTAGTGTGTCCACTTTTTTGGTAAAATATTACTTACTTTTTCTTCTCTTTTTTTGCTATATGACTGTGTAATATTGATCAGAGGTGTAGTATTTGATTTGCATGTACCCTTTCATATTTGTGAATGTCTTTTTCTGCTGCTACTGCTGTAGGGGTGGCGCGGCCCAGTCAGGCAATGTTCGCCTTTTGCCATGCCTCTTTGGGCAATATTGTAATTGTTCTTTATAAACTAATAAAGAAACGATGTGTTGCCAGGTGTAGACGATTTTACGTCATGACTGCTTACGAGGCCACATCTATAGAAGCTGCCTAAAATGAGTAAAATTGGCAGCACTGATCCAGCGAGACGTCTGGGCTTTCATGGTAGAACCTGATTTAATAGTGATATTAATAGCAGTGAAGATTACCGTTACTTACCCTCTCGTTCATCATCTGACTTTGTAACTGAAATCGAATTGAAAAAACACGAGATGTTTGCTTCGCAATTTGTGCAATAGTACTTGATAGGATTATAATATATCCAAATGCACTCCTTGAGCATGATGACACTGCATGATCATCATGGTCAAGAAGTGAATTTGGATATCATGACGCTGCATGATGTACTGAACGTCATTGTTGATCCTAAATCAGCTATCAACTATTTGACTTCCCCTAATAGACAGAAACCTAACCGTACAGTGACTTGGCAGGGTCCTGGTAGCACGGACTTCAAACCACTTTCATATGTCCAGACATGGGGCACTTGTGGGGCACCTACAAACTTTACGGTATCACCAAGGTCACGTTAGTCCACGTTATAGTTTCGCATTTGTTAGCTATAACGTTAGTTTCACATTCCACACCACACACTGTATCTCGTAGGGACTTCAAAAAAATTCTTCATCACAGTGATTACGCCCACTGCAGGGCGAAGGCCTCTCCCATAATCCACCAATGAACCCGGTCTTGTGCTTTCTGCGGCCACTTTACACCTGCGAGCTTTTTCATCTCATCGGCCCATCTAACTTTCTCTCTCCCTTTCGCGCGTTTGCCTTATTTGGCAATGCAGTCAGTTACGCTTAATGAGCTGTGGCTATCCTACCTACGTGCTACGTGCCCGGCTCATGTCCATTTCTTCTTATTGAATTCAACTATGATATCGTTAACGCAGGTTTTTTCCCTGACGGCTGTCTTCCTATCCCTTACGGTGAGACCTATAATTTTCTTTCCATCGCTCGTTGCGTGTCGTCCTCAATTTAAGTTTCAGATGCGGAGCATCTTATACTCGCGCCTTTTAGTGCGCCGTCCGCACCGCTTCTCGAACATTCGACAGCTGACGCGCGCATGCGCCGTCGCGCCGTCGCCCACTCTTCCACCATCTGTGCATCCCTTCCTCCTCTACACACCGCGCGCGCTTCACTCCTCCACCATCTGTGCACCCTTCCTCCTCTACACACCGCGTTCGACATCTACAATTCTCCTGATTCTCCAGTGGACGCGCATGTGGCGTCGCGCTTCGAGAACATTCAACAGCTGACAGTGCATGCGCCGTCGTGCTGTATATATACTCAAGGTCGGCGCTCGCTCGCTCAGTTGCCGCTCGTCGGTTGGTTTGTACGGCGCGTCGACGTCCAAGGTCGCGGTGAAATGAATTCCAACGAATCCACAAACACAATGATCGACGTCCCTTCGACCAGCGCCGCCCTTTCGCATACGTGTGTACGTGTTCACTCATTGAACACCCCCTCCTACAACCACGTTAACCAATTTAGCCATCGACCCAAGTAAGTCGCAATTTAACACCCCATTTCACAACCACGTTAACCAATTTAGCCATCGACCCAAGTAAGTCGCACTTTAACACCCCGTTAACCAATTATATGGTCCGCATCCTCCTCAGTGTTCTCCCGAGGGAAGCTGCGGGCAATTTTTTGTGCAGGCTACCTCACAATATATCATATTCAAACTTTGAATCAGGCTACAGAGAAGTGTGCAGAATACAACCAACTTCTATACACAGCCTTCATAGACTATGAAAAGTCGTTTGACTCACTCGAGACATCAGTAGTAATGCAGGCACTACGAAATCAGTGCATCGACAAACCCTACATAAACATACTGTAAGAATTTTACAGTAGCTCTACAGCCACCATACTTCTCCTTAAAAAGCGACAGAAAAGAAGGATGTAAGGGAAACACGATCTCTGCAATGCTATTCACCCCATGTTTACAGGAGGTTTTCAAGGCACTCGTTTGGGAAGAGTTAGGAGTATGGGTTTTGGAAGAATATCTTGGTAACCTGTGATTAGCTGATGTCATTGCCTTGGCGAGTAACTCAGAGGACGAATTACAGCTCATGATTACTGAGCTGGACACGAGAAGCAGAAGAGTAAGTCTGAAACATAATATGCACAAAGCTAAAGTAATGTGCAACAGTTTCGGCAAAAAACAGCACTTTGCGAATGGTGGATAGACGCTAAATGTTCGAAAAAAATATGCTTACTTAGAACCGGTAGTAAACCACAGAGTTGAACCATGAGAGTGAATTAACTAGATGAATAAGAATGGAGTGGATCACACACGGTAAGCATTCTGAAATAATGAATGGTAATCTGCACCTAGCTCTCAAGAGGAAGGTATACAGGGTGCCCCACATAGCTTGAGCGAAGAATTCGAAAATAAAAGACACTTCAGTGTCGAATTGAACCAAACGCGTACTACTCGCACTGATCTGGAGATACTCTGGCTATTTTCTATTTCTCCCCATACTAATTAATCAAACATTTTAATTACCTTGTTTTTAATTATGGGCTGGAAACTTAAAATAGGAACACTGAGAAGTAGAGCACCTTCAGAAACCACCGACTTAATTGTTTCCTGCACGATACGCCTAGCGCAGTTATTTTTTCAGCGTTTTAAAGAACGCCTATAGCAGCACTGTATCAGTGCGCTCGCATTCCGTCACAGGGCTTCTTTTCACATTTTGTGGGCTTTCTTTACAAACTGGAAAAAATAACAGCGCGAGACGTATCATACAGGAAACAACTTAGTCGGTGGTTTTTGAAAGTGCTCTACATATCAGTGTCCATATTTTAGGTTTCCGGTTCATAATTAAAGAATCGGTAATTATAATTAACTATAATGAGTATGGGGAGAAATAAAAATAGCCTTAGTAACTACAGGCTAGTGCGAGTAATATGCGTTCAATTCAATTCACCTCCTGTCTTTCACTCTCAAATTGTTGGCTCAAGTTATGTGGGATACCCTGTATAACAGCTGAATCTTGCCGGTGATTACCTACGGAGCAGAAATCTTAAGGCTTACAAAGAGGGTTAGAAAAATCTAAATGTGTAACTCTGTGGTTAAAATAAACTTCACACATCGAAGTGTTGAAAAACCGGCACAGTATGCGCTGACTGGACTAGTGGTTTTCATGCGTTTTTATAGGCATTCATATTGTTCAACTTACTCAGAAATTTGTTAAAGTAAGTATAGGTTAGGTCATTTCATTGGCCATTACGCATTGGGTATTGCTACTAACTATTAAGCATGATGAAATAATAAATTTCGTGACATGAGCCACGTGCCTAACTAGGTAATAATGCAATGTTATAACAATACAGCTCTAATAGAACGTAGTAATACTATAGGTGTTCCATCAAGTTGTACTCACCTGGTATATCGTAGTCTACATCAAAAAATGCTGCAACAAAATTGAAAAAAATGCCACTCAGTACTTTCTGTTATGCCATCAACAGTTTTAAACTGGCAGTGTAGCCTGGTGACCATGCAAGGTAAGACGCCGTGTAATGTAAGAAAGTTGAAAAGGAGGTAAAAAAATTCTTAATAGGGGTTGAGCTGTAGTCGATGTTGTCACAGACTTGACTTTCTCAAAGCTTCAGGCCTTGAAGAAGGAGCCAGCGAGATCATGGGCATTATCTCCTTCAACCTTTTCTTTTTTTGTACGCTAGAGCCAATGTAGAATGGATTCATGGGAGCATGTTGTACTAGACTGTGCGTAATATCAATTGCAATAATTCATAGGTGGCACCCAGATTCGGCTACTGTTTTGCACTGTCAAAGCTTGTATTTCTTGTGCCAAGCCAACTTGAGAAGCGACGTCACTAGAACATTGAAATACGAGAAAGCGCCTACTCACGCCTCTACCGCTTACAAGAAGTCGTCTGAGCACCAGTAATAATTGCTGGGCTTAACTTCCCAATACCAGTGTCCGAGCACCACTGTGTACATTGTTCCTGTATGCGAAAGCAATAAGTGCAAAAGGAAGATACTACTCAGCACTGTCTGTGAAGATCGCAACATGATGCTGGAATCGTGCCGGTGCAGTGTTTTCAGATTGCGCAGATTCTCATCTGTAACGAAAACTCCAAGCTCCGCCGCCAGATGATCATTGAAATCAACTGGAAAAAGTACGAGCCCCAGTAAAACTGTACGCGTAAGTACACTTACTGCGTTTATTGATGCGCGACGCCAGCTAACTCACTTTACAGCAGGGATTTGCGTGTAATGTGCCTGTAGTATGCGGCACCTAATGATTGTCGTACTCGTTCGCAAGCCGCACGTCAATAATGGGATATATTACGACTCACAAGTGCATGCACGCACTGCGTACGTTTAGCTCAATTGTAACGGCGTACTATCGCGATGCGAAGAAACGACTGAACGGCGGGAAGCGTGGCTTTCGGCTCAGTCGAACCATGTCGAACTTCGACGTACCATGACTGTTGTCAGGCGAATCGGTGCCTTTCAGCTGGCGTCACCGAAGCGTTATAAAAAAAGTGCCGCCATATCCACGAAGTGAATGATGATGAGTGGGCGAAGCTCCGGAGGTAAACCTGGTAAACCATGAATCCTCTGTACATTTTGCCCACTCGATTTTATTACATCGCTCCCCCTAGCGTACGTCGCCGCACTAAATCGAACGATTGCCTTCAACAAATGACACGCGCCATATGTGACATCATTCCTATTTTATAAGATCTCGCGTCTTTCATCAACTACAAGTACCGCTTTCTAGTTTATAACATCATGCATCTTTTCATCATCACCTACAAGTACCACCATCTAGTAAGCACTACAAGAACTAAACGAGAGGTGGCTACATACAGGAGACGGTACCGCCACCTAGTGAACACTGCAAGAACTAAACTAGAGGTGGCTACATACAGGGGACGGTACCGCCATCTAGTGAACACTGCAAGAACTAAACTAGAGGTGGCTACATACAGGGGACGGTACCGCCATCTAGTGAACACTGCAAGAACTAAACTAGAGGTGGCTACATACAGGGGACGCACAGCCCACGCCCTAAGGAGCTTCGCCCCTAAAATGTTTCTCTGGCTGGAAGTTTCGCACCACGTGTGTTACAAGTACCATGTATGACTGGCAAATAATGAACACATGCGGTGCGTGAGTGCAAGCTGGAGCGGCATTCCAGCACTACGTTCACACCGGCTGAGAGCGCAAGTTTTGCCTAATGACAGTCAAGGCGTGTCGCAGTGTGACTGAGTCGAAAGGCGCGCCTCGCGTTCTTCTCGTCTTGTTCCTTTGAATAGTGCGTACTTGAAGTTGCTTCTACAGTGCACGTGCTGTAAACTTTCCGGCATGATGAGGAAGCCTTTCTCGAAGTTTCACGCAAACACAACACAAAATATTGTGAGGAAAAGCACGAAACATGCTTACAGCCGGACTCGGCTTGTGGAGTTTAGCATTTGATTCGAGGAGCGTCTGCTCACATGGCAGTGCATAGGTATCGCTTCTTCGCGCTTGAAACAGATGGCGCTACGTGCTTTCTACATATGGCAGCATGCACTGAGCTCGCTGTGTCGGGGTGTATTCACGTGATCCCTTTTGGAAGGTACAAGCAGGAAAAGAGAGATGGCATATCTACAGCACTCTCATCAAACGCGTTTCGACTGCCTTTCATGGTGAAGGAGCCGCCGTGTACACCATATATATTGCCCTTTTGCATTTCGGCGTCATTGCGGCAAGCTCGCCCGGAGGCCCTTCTCGCCCCGGCATGCAGCGCCTCCGCCTGCTCTCTCAGTCTCATTCATCGTTTTGAATGCGTTGCGTTGGTTGTCTGGCTCTCGTGCCCTGTAGTTTTGAGTTCAAGCGAACATGCGAATCTTCAGGGGCGGTCACGCATGGCTCCGTGCTCGAAGTGACGCTTGGAGTGAGCAATATTCATGGAGATGCGGACTCTAACAGCGTGTGGTTACTAGCGGTGAGTGTGCTGCTTTCGAATGTGCCAATCGCACAGTTTTAGCTGGGCGTCTACTGTAGCTCTGCGGAAGTAGGTTCCCAGCCATTTTCAGCAGCAGCCTATGCCCACGGTGATGTTGGATATGCCCGAATAAAACTGTCACTTGAAGAGTTGAGGCCGCTGTACACGTCAATGTCTTAGTGATTGCATCACTCCTAAAATGAATTCGCCAGTCGCCTATTAAGGGCGAATATTTCCTGATTGCGCATTGAGTCTGCAGGGCTGAAGGGGCTTGTAATTGTATTAATGTGCATTTTAGCCTCATCATAATATTTTCATCGATATTCGAGTGGGCTGCGTGATTTTACTCGTGAAAATGTCAGAAATGTTTGTGCAGGACGCTTAGACGCGCTGTACATGATGGTTTTTGTTAGCTTAAGGATGGTAGTTTGACGTGGAGATATAGTACCATGCTTTCAGCACGTAATACGCGGTGGTCACTTAAATATTTAGGACACGCCTCTCCAGTAACTCTTAGTCCGCGAACACGAATACGTTTAATGCTTCATTGGAAGTGTACTGTTTTCTAGTTGTTTTTTCTGCATCATTAGTAGGACGCATACGTGTGCATCAGTTCAGTTGATGAACTTTGTGCGGTCTCAGCGAGGCGAACGAGCGTCGCCACGCCACGATCTTGGAGTGAACGGACACAGTTGACGCGGTCGGTACAAAGCACACAACATACATACACTTATTAACTAATTTAGACGACGATATTGTCCACCGAATGATACACAAATCTCAATTAACATGCTACCATACAAACAACATAACGCAGTGACACACTAAACACACAATAACCCACCCAACACACTAACACAATACCCAAGGCGGCGTCGCCAACGCCTGACTTTCCACGTGGGACCCCGGCGCGAAGCCCCCGGTGCAGAGCACCGGGACCGGGTGCCCACGCTACAGACAACCGTTCGCGGCAGCCGCCACGCGCAGAAGAGACTCGCTCAACGCTCGCCCACCGCCAAGGCCTGCCTTCCGCCAGGGGCCACCGCCGGCGCTACCTCTCTACCAACAGTGGTACTCAAAGCGAACACAACGCCATCTATAGCCCGGCGGTGGTCACCACCGAAATAAAGCCTTGGGGCGACACACGTGCGCCACGCGGCGCCGACAACTTTACAGGGGGGGTGTCAGCAACCCCACAACTTTCAACTTTAACTTTACTAAGAATAAACAAAGTGCAGTAAAGAAAGTATGTTAGCAACATTTGGATCCTTAGTAGAATGCTAGTATGGATCCTTGCAATTATAACATACATAAAAACAGGCAAGAGATAGATTTACACAATGAACATTTTAGATTAAGATGCAGATTGTTTTGAAAAACTTATCACTTATACACAGATACAGAACACTGATCGATATGGGGGCTTTAACGTCCCAAAACCAACATATGAATATGAGAGACGCCGTAGTGGAGGGCTCCGGAAATGTCGAACACCTGGAGTTCTTTAACGTGCACCCGAATCTGAGCACACGGGCCTACAGCAATTTCGCCTCCATGGAAAATGCAGCCGCCGCAGCTGGCGTTCGATCCCGCAACCTGCGGGTCAGCAGCCGAGTACCGCAGGCACTAGACCTCTGTGGCGGGGCTGCTTCAGTTTAGTTCTCGTTGGACAAACATGGGCGCGTGGCCTAGAGCTGAAGCCACTCGCTGTCCGGCTGGGGAGGCCCGGGTTCAACCCTCAGCCAATTAACCAAAATTTATTCAAGTTATGGCTTTTCTTCTTACGGTCTGTACATTAGGAGGGTGTTAAGGGTAAGGGGCGTTTTCTAGAACACCACCGTCACCAGGTTTCAAGGTCAGTGAGTATACAAGATTTGCTTGAAAGGCAAAATCATAAATGATGACAATTAACTGTCTAGCTCGAGCAGCTGACGCCTGAACGGTGGCCATCAGGGTATAAGAGAGGGGGGCCTGCTGCAATCGTGCACTGCACAGTTTACGTAATTTAACACGCTTCCATTACTTCTCAACGCCACAAAATTTTAAAACATATAGTAAGTTAATCAGAAAAGCTTGTCGCCAGGCAATCATACCTCTAGCAATTCCGTCGCCAGAAGGACTACTTTTAAGTAGATGTTGCGAAACGGCCGAGCAACTGGTCAAGTCCTGGAATTGGAGAAGAGGCTGCTCCGCAGCTGAGTTTCAGCCTTCAGTCGTGGCTGTGCTTCAGTTCTACCTCAGTTATATGGCAATCTTAATGGCTTCTTCCGAGCCAGACAATTCTGCCCTAATTTTGGCCTGATGTTCTTGCTTAGAGACGGCTTACTGCTCTCCCATAGTTGAGTACCATGTACTCAAAAGCGTAAAATGTTTTTTCTAAACATGACTATTTACTATTTATAGTGATCTCTGTTGGCGCCCTTGTCATTGCTTCCCGTCGGGCCGAAACACAGGTGTCACATGTAGTGTACAAAGGACGTTCATAGCGCGCATATAGGTTGAAAATAGGCCATATACACCGCCCATGCATCTGTCTGTTCATCCACGCGTCCATCTTTTATACTAGTCAGCCACTTTCAAGTAGACGTTAAGGACCTTAGGACCTAATTTCTCTCCATAAGCGGCGTTCATTTCGCGGATCTGCAGTAATTTTTAGTTCACCGTGTTTTCGTCCACTACGACGCTTATATTATGTCAGGCTTATCGTGTTCTTTATCAATTACGCCGCGCTTCTTTCAATTTGTCGGCCGAAGTGGGTTAAGTTACTGCGTGATCTCACTATCGTGGTAGTGATTACAGCGCAAACCCATAGAAGAGCAATATCTGTGGCAATACAAAAACAATTGCAAAGTCTTGCATAAAAATGCGCTGTTATATTAGTGTTTCAACTAGCCTTTGACAAATATGCATTGCTTCAGTTGAACTGCATGTCTCTCCTTTCTGTAACACTTTTTGGCACTAAAAGTATTTGAAACATCAAATAAATAAATGAAATTGTGTTTCATTTTTTTAGTGATCACACTGAAGCAACTTTCTTTCTCGAAATACATACGGCGACTGTTGAAATGAACAAGTTCGCTGTTTGCGTGACTGCCCCGCCACGGTGTTCTAGTGGCTAAGATACTCGGCTGCTGAACAGCAGGTCGTGGGTTCGGATACCGGCTGCGGTGGCTGCATTTTCATTGGAGGCGGAAATGTTGTAGGCCCGTGTGCTCAGATTTCGGTGTACATTAAAGAACCCCAGGTAGTCGAAATTTACGGAGCCCTCCACTACGGCGTCTCTCATAATCGTATTGGGGTTTCGGGACGTTAAACTTCACTTATCAATCAATCAACCTTTTTGCGTAACTGCGCGATGTCGTGGGGTTGAATCACCGGACAATTGGGCGGCTAAAGTGCAGTAATGTGATGCAGCTAAGCACGCCGTTTCCAGTCGATCAACCGGACGTTCTTCAAACCGTCAAAACTGTGATAACCTATAGGTTTACGTAGAGTATCTGCGATCATTCGACATTGCCATTCCCACTGTAGTTTACACAGACAAAGATAAGCAACTTCTTTTTTTTTTGCCATGGCTCGAGCACTGAGTTACACTCTTGTTAATCCTGAAAACAATTTTAGTCCAGCAATTTATAATATTCAGAACACATCTTATCAAAACTAAACCGCCCCCCCCCAAAATATTGATGGTTCTGGTTCAAGTCAAGAATTATATTGAATACGTCTGATATGACAGTACAAGATTACTCATGATAAGGGCCACGTTAATTTCAGAACAATTGATAACAATTAGTGTGCACATTTGGCGGAGTAGATATACGCATCCAAGGCGCACTTGGTCGGTGACAAAGTACACTGTTAACTTCATAAATACGCCAGGGGGCACGTGTCAGCACTACTACCAACCACCTAAGTCAAGGATTAAGGTCGTCTCCAATTTCTTGCATGTGTCTGTGCGCGCTTATGCACGTGCATGTCTGTCTGTCTGTCTGTCTGTCTGTCTGTCTGTCTGTCTGTCTGTCTGCCTGCGTATGCACGTGTGTTTTTGCCTCTGTGCATGTGTGTGCACGTGAGTGTGTCTGTGTGTGCGCTGGAATGTGTACGTGCGTACGTGCGTGTGTGTGGTTTCTCTTTTTAACTGTCAAGACACACAATAATACGATGAAATTCGCCACACTTACGTTTGCCGGCTTCCGCTAGGGCTCTCCTGCAAAAAGAAGACAAATCTTTTTGTTTAGATATGCAGTGATTGATTATATTTTCTTGAATCGTCATCGTTTCTCTTTTCTAACAAGGAGGATTGCGTTACAAGTCACCCCATCACCGGTCTTTCTCGCCGCTTACATCTCTTCGCTTCGGCTGAAAGCAGTGTATATATTGCGATACAAATAAGTGAAGACTCTCAAATATATATATATATATATATATATATATATATATATATATATATATATATATATATATATATATATATATATATATATATATATATATATATATATATATCAGAGAGTCTTCGCATGTTAAGTCTTAACTTAAGGCGTAAGGTATGCGATGTAAGAAGGTATACCATGAAGAGAATTGAACACGCTCTGAAAAACGAAGGAAGCGTGAAAGCAGGGAAGAGGAAACTATGGAATAGGGAAACATCGCATGTACGCACTAAGGGACAAAGAAGACAAAATAACTACCAATATAGATAGGATAGTCAAATTAGCGGAGGAGTTTTACAGAGTTCTCAACAGTAGCCAGGACAACTACGACTTTATTACTACAAAAACTAGCAGTAACCCAGATGACAGCCCACCAGTAATGGTAGAAGAAGTCAGAAAAGCTTTGGAGAGCATGCAAAAAGGCAAAGCTGCTGGTGAGGATCAGGTAACATCCGATCTGCTGAAAGATGGAAGACAGATTGTGTTAAAATAACTAGCCGTCCTGTTTACGAGGTCTCTCCTGACGGGAAGAGTACCAGAGTCTTGGAAGTATGCTAACATCATTTTAATACATAAGAAAGAAAATGACAAGGACTTGAAGAAATAAAGACCGATCAGCTTGCTCTCTGTAGTATACAAGCTATTTACTAAGGTAATTGCTAACAGAGAAAAGTAAATATTAGAATTCAATCAACCAAGGAAACAAGCAGGATTTTGAACAGGCTTCTCAACAATCGACCACATTCATACTATCAATCAGGTAATAGAGAAATGCTCAGAATATAACCAACCACTATACATATTCTTCATAGATTACGAGAAGGCGTTTGATTCAGTAGAAATATCAGCCGTCATGCAGACACTGCAGAATCAGGGCGTCGATAATGTATATATAAACATCCTGGAAGAAATCGAAGAAATCTACACGGGATCAACTGCTACCATAGTACTTCATCAAGAAAGCAACAGAATGCCAATCAAGAAGGGTGTAGGGCAAGAACACACAATCTTCCCAAGGCTATTTACCGCGTGCTTACAGGAGGTTTTCAGTAGCCTAGAATGAGAACAGTTAGGAATAAGAGTTAATGGAGACCACCTTAGTAACCTGCGCTTCGCCGATGACATTGCATTGCTGAGTAACTCAGGGGACGAATTGCAACTCATGATTACGGAGTTGGACAAGGAGAGCAGAAAGGTGGGTCCTAAAATAATATACAAGAAAAAAAGGAATGCACAACAACCTCGGAAAAGAGCAGCGCTTCCAGATAGGTAATAGTGCACTTCAAGTTGTAAAAGACTATGTCTACTTAGGGCACGTAATAACCACGGAGCCGAACCACGAGATTGAAGTAACTAGAAGAATAAGAATGGGGTGGAGCACATTTGGCAAGCACTCTCAAATTATGACAGGTAGATTGTCACTATCCCTCAAGAGGAAGGTAGATAACAGCTGTATCTTGCCGATACTTAGTTACGGAGCAGAAACCTTGAGACTTACAAAAAGGGTTTAGCTGAAATTGAGGACGAAGCAGCGAACAATGGAAAGGAAAATGGCAGGTGTAATCTTAAGAAACAAAAAGAGAGCAGAGTGGATTAGGGAACAAACGGCGGTTAAGGATATCATAGCTGAAATCAAGAAGAACAAATGAACATGGGCCAGGCATGTAGCGCGTAGACAGGATAACTGCTCGTCGTTAAGGGTAACTAACTAGATTCCCAGAGAAGGCAAGCGGGTTAGGGGGGGACGGAAGGTTAGGTGGGCAGATGAGATTAAGAAGTTTGCGGGTATAAATTGGCAGCAGCAAGCACAGGACCGGGTTAACTGGAGGAACATGGGAGAGGCCTTTGTCCTGCAGTGGACGTAGTCAGGATGGTGATGATGATGATGATGATGATATCCTGTTCCGCGATCTGAAAGAGCTTCCATGGTTTTCCAGAAGAAAAAGTTGTTTTTAAGCATGAAATGTAGGCGTCGCTGTTCTCACTTTTATGAGCATTCACTACAGTGGTGCGACGGGCAGGAGTGTCGGTAACAGAATGGGTAGCCAAGCCACAGCTTCTTTAGGGGGAACCAGAGCCCTGAGGCAACAGTGTAGCCAAAGACGGACCAAAAGGGGCACAAATATTCAAGCCACACGAAGGCTGTGGGAGAAGAAATCTACGTAAGCACAAGGGCCGAGCTAAGTCAGACGTAGGCTATATTGACATGCAGGGTGGCAGGGATAGGTTAAAGAGGGAAGATATAGAAGAACAGCTAAAGGAGGAGAGGCCGATGGCATACGGTTTTGTAGAAACACATCTCAGGGACATGGAACAACCTCCTAACAATCCGTGCTACGCCTGAGAATATTGTAATAGAAGAGAAGGCAGCAGAAAGGGGGGTGGTATGGAGCATTCATTCATAAAAGTACAGACTGGCAAAGGGTCAAGCAGGAGTGCAAGAAACATTTATGGCTAAAAGGGAAAGTGGCAGGGCAAACGACACTCCTTGGTTTTGTGTACTTGTGGACGGGAGCAAAGGCCAGAGAGGAAAACCACGCAATGGTAAAGTGTATATTAAAGGACATTGAGGAATTAGGAGGAGAGTGCGAGATAATTATACTAAAAGATATGAATGCGCACATAGAAAATATAGATGGGTATACTTACTCAACAGGCAAAATGATCATGGATGTGTGTGAAAGGCATGATTTGATCAGTTACAACAGTACCGAGAAGTGTGAAGGGCAATTAACATGGGAGGTAGGAAGGCTGCAGTCAACAATAGATTAGGGGAATGCACATAGATGAAGGTGGCTCTAGAATTCTGGGTAGTGATCACAAACGTAGCAAGCTAAGTTTTGGAAGAACAGTGAAAGTGGGAAGGAGACAACATGAGCAACTACAGGAAAATTTCATTCAGAAAGGCAAATAGAAATTGCTACTAAACAAATTGAGAAAGTAATCACTGTGGATAATAAAACTGTGTGGACATACACAAATCTACTTAGACTGTTTTGGCTAGAGCTTGCTAAAACACGCGAGAATTCACCCCGGAAAGGAAGACACAAACCCAAAAGCTGGTTGGATGAGTAAGTTAAGAGAGCCATAGCAAACTGTCAGGAAGCTTCAAGAAAACTTCCTGACATTTTAAATTAAATTTAATTAATAAATTGAATTAAATTAAATAATAAATTATTTAAATTTAATTATATTCATTTAATTTATTTATACATACGTGAAGTCGCACACGCAAGTTGGTCAATATAGCGAAACTAAACGAATTCGATGCTACGTGAACCAAACGGATTGTGTTAGTATTACTAGACTTTATTTTCATTTCTGAGTACTTTTTTAGTATTATTTATTTTTTTATATATGTTCATCTTTTACAAGAATACCCATTTATTTATTTTCAGTATGACTGGTTGTACATTTTTCTGCAAGAGAGGGCAGGTGGAGGGAGGGGGAGAGGGCACATTAGCTTTCCAACGTGGCCATTATATTCCGAAAGCTGGAGCGGGTCGTATGCTTCTTGTGTGTGTGTGTGTGTGTGGCCCGATGCCACGGGCCAGCCGCCGAACCACGTGAACTTAAACTCGATCCATGTGTGGGATGCGAGTAAGCGGCAACATGTTCCACATTTTTCCGTTTTTCTTGGTCGCCTCCGCTGGCGGCGCGTCTTACCTATACCCAGTAACAATGCCAGAATTACCCGCTCGTTTCCGGCGGCTCTCCGTCGCTCCTTTCTAGTTCCTCTCCTTCTTCTGCTTCTTGTTGTCTGTTGCTACCTCGTTCGCCCGCTTGTCTTTTTCTCTCTCTTTTTTTTTTGGAGGGTCTTTAAACTGTGAGGGTGACCCTCTGCTACAAGAACTTGTGTCATTTCACTTACATCCTCCAAAGAAGGCTGGTCCACCAGCCGAAACTGTTAGGATTAAATAAATATTTTATTGTTTTGTTTCCTATACTGCACTATTCTCGAAGTTTATAACTTTTATTACGGTAGCCGGAAAAAACTCTGATCATCTATATATATATATATATATATATATATATATATATATATATATATATATATATATATATATATATATATATATATATATATATATATATATATTGGGAAAGAAGTGTATACTTAAGGGCTCGTATTTCCGCCTTTTTGACACCATAATAATGAGATGTAACAAACAATAATTCCAAAGAATGTATAGGGGAAGTTGTTGGAAACAAGGTAATGTAAATAAAAAAAAAGAAAAGTGGGTGAAAAAACTACTTGCCGTGAGCAGAAATAACTTTTTTTCACCCACTTTTCTTTCCTATTATTTACATTACGTTGGTTCTGATAACTTCCCCTATACATTCATTGGCATTATTGTCTGTTATATGTCATCATTATTGTGTCAAATTACGGAAAGAAAGACGAGCCCTTAGGTATACACTTCTTTCCCATATATATATATATATATATATATATATATCTTAAAGAAAACAAGCCCCACAAGGGCCTCAAAAATGAAACCGAAGCGATGACGCTTTCTCACAAATGCATACCACTGCATGCCAAGGATCAGTCCAGGAGGAATCGACAAGTAAACATTTATTTGAATGCAACGTTATACCTCTTCGGTGGCCGCTGTCGTCGGAAAAACTTGTGTTCCATAACCATAAGCATTCAAACATTTCCTCTAAGGTGCGACATGAGCGAAGGTACAGGACGGAATTGGCACCCCCGTTAAATTATTTGGTGGGCAGCCGGCCTCCTCCGTGTTAACCTGGTGCACATGCATATGCAGCTTCGTTGCTTATTACCGAGGCAGAGCTCACCGGGCCTGGTCAAAGCTTACGCACCCGTGGAAGAGCCAGCGCAAGAACTAGGGCTCCAGGAGATGTATACGACACACCAGACAGCGCCTTCTCAGAACCTCGTAGGACTGATTTGTGGCTTCCTCTGGTGTCGTCATTTTCTGCGCTGTTCATTTCAAAGATGCTTAATGATTTCCAACATGCTTAAACATCAATTCTTTTAATCAAGGGTCACCAAAAGTCTGCCCGTATGTCCAGTTCTGCGAGGAGCGCCTCCCACGTCACTTACTCGCACTCGCGTTGACCGCATCTTGCACTTTTTTTCTTATAACAACACAGCGACAACCACGCGTTGTGCAACTCCAAAACCATCTCTTAAAAACAGGTAAAAACAAATCCATATACTCACGTCTTCTCGTGGGCCAGGATTCCCAGAAATATGTGAACCGCGACAGCGACGGCGAGTCGCGTGAATGGCATCAACTTCATCGTTGCCATCTGAGTGCGTCTACACACGACGCGGATTTTTTTCTCGCAATAACATTGAGGGACGTGTTTACGGTAACGAAGAGTTCATTTGAAATCGCGAGGCCCGGAAACACTAGCTGGCATAGCACCACAATATGTCCACTCTCCTTGAGTCTACTCAGTTCGAGCTGTGAAGCAAGGTTACTATTCGATTGCCGCGACTGTTGCTAGGCCAAAACAACTTCATTAGCTTTCCAAGGACACGAAAGGAGAGCTATAACTGGCTTTGTGATTAACACGTGTTGCTTTGTTCTCTATGCTTGCCTTTTTTGTTATTCAGATACATGTTGAAACACACGCTCCGTGCCCTCCATTATGTTTAACGCAAGCTCTGTAAGCCGAAGCAGTTATTTGTCGTTATTTTCTTTTGTCAGCGAAATTATTGCTTTAATTGCGGTACTGATAACAGCTGTTCACTTAGAAGGGCCAGGACACGTATTCTTTCTTGTTTTAATAGCTATCGTTTCCTTTGTTGCTTCTTGTCTGAATGTTATTTTAACACTCCAGTTTGACCTAACGTAGCGTAATGCGTTGTCTGATGTCGGGTGCTTGGTTCAGCTTTTATTAAAAACTACGTCATCGTTTCTGCGAGTCCTTCCCATCTAACTTTTTTTGCCACTACAGGCATATCACGGCACAAAAGAATAAATTGAGCACGCCTCGGTGGTCAAGTGGCAATCATGCTGGACTGCTCACCCCGTGACCGCGGGATTGAATGTCCAGTCGGGGTGGTAGCATTTTCGATGGAGACGAACTTTGCTTGAGGTTGATGTACACTACGCTGTAGAAAACACGGACGACAGGGCCCGTGTTTTTAAACTTACGTTGCACGTTGAACAACTTCTGGTTGTCAAAATTTCCGGAGCCCTCCACCAGGGCCTCTCTCATAATCGTATCCTGGTTTCAGACGTTAAAATCTAACAAGTATTCTAAGAAAATATGGACATGAAACTTTGGCAGTTCTCATGATGCTGTAAGTCTAATGACGTTTTCCGTTACGCCAAGTGTCTGTCAACTGTCAACGTGCATCGGATGTTTTCTATGTAGGCAGTAATGTTCTTTCTCGCTTACTTGATTTCTAACTTTCTAACAACTTCCTGACGCGTTGGTACAATCGGACGATCGGCCACTCTCTGTGCAGATGCTGCTGGAGCACTAGCATCGTCTTTCTGTGGCTCACAAGGCAGGCAAAACCCTCTTGCACTTTCTGAGGACTATGGGCCTTAGTAAATGCCTTTGAACTCTCTTTGGTACCACTGCTGCATACGCGTCAGACCATGTCAACATCATCATCATCAGCCTGACTGCGTCCACTGCAGTACAAAGGCCTCTCCCATGTTCCGCCAGTCAAGCCGGTCCTGTGCTTGCTGCTGCCAATTTATACACGCAAACTTCTTAATCTCGTGTGCCCACCTGACCTCCTGTCTCCCCCTAACCGGCTTGCCTTCTCTAGAAATCCACTTAGTTACCCTTAAAGACCAGTGGTTATCCTGTCTACGCGCTACTTGCCTGGCCCTTGTCCATTTCTTCTTCTTGATTTTAGCTATGATATCCTTAACCCCCGTTTGTTCGCTAATCCACTCTGCTCTCTTCTTGTCTCTTAAGCTTACACCTATTATTTCTGTTTCCATTGCTCGTTGCGTCGTCCTCAATTTAAGCTGAACCCTTTTTGTAAGTCTCCAGGTTTTTGCTCCGTAGCTAAGTATCGACAAGATACAGTTGTTATATACCTTCTTCTTGAGGGATAGTGGCGATAAACCTGTCACAATTTGAGAGTGCTTGCCAAATGTGCTCCGCCTCATTCTTATTCTTCTAGTTACATCAATCTCGTGGTTCGGCTCCGCGGTTATTACCTGTCCAAAGTAGACATAGTCTTTTACAACCTGAAGTGCACTATTACGTATCTCGAAACACTGCTCTCTTCCGCGGTTGTTGTACATTACTTTTGTTTCCTGCAGATTAATTTTAGGACACACCTTTCTGCTGTTCTTGTCTAACTACGTAATCATGAGCTGCAATTCATTCCCTGAGTTACACAGTAATGCAATGTCATCGGCGAAGCGCAGGTTACCAAGGTACTTTCCATTAACTCTTATCCCTAACTGTTCCTATTCTAGGCTTCTGAAAACCTCCTGTAAACACGCGGTAAATAGCATTAGGGAGATTGTGTCCCCCTGCCTTTCACCCTTCTTGATTGGTATTCTGTTGATTTTTTATGAAACACTATGGTAGCAATTGATCCCCTGTGGATTTCTTCCAGGATGTTTTTAAATACTTCATCGGTGCCCTGATTCCGCAGTGTCTGCATGACGGCTGATATTTTTACTGACTCAAACGCCTTCTCGTAATCTATGAAGACTATGTATAATGGTTGGTTATATTCTGAGCATTTCTCTATTACCTGATTGATAGTATGAATGTGGTCGATTGGAAGCCTGTTCGAAATCCTGCTTGTTCCTTTGGTTGATTGAATTATAATGTTTTTTTTACTCTGTTAGCAATTACCTTAGTAAATAGCTTGTATACTACAGGGAGCAAGCTGATCGGCTTTTAATTCATCAAGTCCTTGTCATTTTCTTTCTTATGTATTAAGATGATGTTAGCATCCTTCCAAGACTCTGGTACTCTTCCCGTCAGGAGACACCTCGTAAACAGGGTGGCTAGTTTTTCTAACACAATCTGTCCCCCATTTGTCAGCAGATCTGATGTTACCTGATCCTCACCAGCAGCTTTGCCTCTTTGCGCGCTCTCCAAAGCTTTTCTGACTTCTTCTATCATTAGTGGTGGGGTGTCATCTGGGTTACTGCTAGTTCTTATAGTATTAGGGTCATTGTTGTCCCGGCTACTGCACAGATCTCTGTAAACCTCCTCCGCTATTATAACTATCTTATCTATATTGGTAGTTATTTCGTCTTCTTTGTCCCTTAGTGGGTACATCCGATTTTTCCCTATCCCAAGTTTCCTCTTCACTGCTTTGACGCTTCCTCCGTTTTCCAGAGTGTGTTCAATTCTCTCCATGTTATGCCTTCTTACATCGCATTCCTTACGCCTATTAATCAACTTCGATAGCTCCGCCACCTCTATTTTGTCTGTTGTACTTGAGACTTTCATCATTTGACGCTTCCTAATGAGATTCTTCGTTTCCTGGGAAAGCTTGCCAGGTCCCGGTCTAACTACCTTGCCTCCAACTTGCACTGTACACTGCGTAATGATACTAATCAGATTATCATTCACTGTATCTACGCGAAGGTTGGTTTCCCCACTAAGAGCAGAGTACCTTTTCTGAACCGAGACTCTGAATTTCTGTACTTTCCTTCTAAGTGCTAGCGCATTGATTGGCTTCTTGCGTATCAGTTTCTGTCGTTCCTTTCTCAAGTCTAGGCGAATTCGAGACTATGGTCACTGCATCGTACCTTGCCAACCACTTCCACATGCTGCAGGATTCCTGAGTGTGCACTCATTATAAAGTCTATTTCGTTCTTATTTTCGCCATTAGGGCTCCTTCATGTCCACTTGTGGTTTCCTCGTTTTCGGTAGAAGGTATTCAAAATCTGTAAATTATTGGGTTCTGCAAATTCTAGTAGTAGCTCTCCTCTGATGTTTCTAGTTCAGATACAATAACTTCTTAATGTCTGGTCTCCAGCCTGCTTTTTTCCTACTTTTGCATTAAAGTGTCCCACCAGCATAGTATACTGTGTTTTTACCTTACTCATTGCCGATTCGACGTCTTCACAGAAGCTTTCAACTGAAGCGTCATCATAGCTGTATGTAGGCGCGTAAGCCTGTATCACCTTCATATTGTATCTCTTATTGAGGTGAATTACGATACCTGCCCCCCTTTCATTATTGCTATAGTACTCCTCTATGTTGCCAGCTAAGTGTATGTGAATTAGGAACCCCACTCCCAGTTCTCTTTTGTCAGTCAAGCCTCGATAGCAAAGCATGTGCCCATTCTTTAGCACAGAATTTGCCTCATCTGTCCTACTAACCTCACTGAGCCCTACTATATTCCATTAAACACCCTCTATCCCCTCGAATAGTACAGCTAGACTTCCCTCCCTAGATAAAGTTTTAGCATTAAACATTGCCAAGTTCAGGTTTCAATGGCGGCCTGTCCGGATCCAGAGATTCTTAGCACCCTCTGCTGCGTTTCAGATCTGACTACCACTGTGGTCAGTTGCTTCGCAGCTGCTGGGGACTGGGGGCCGTGAGTTAATTGACGTATACATGTGAGAGGTAGTGTCCAGATACTGCAGCAGGGTGGCCAATCCTTCTCTGGTGAGGGTAGTGCGTTACCGACGGTGGTTGCGGGTGAGGCCGCACCCCAGGCCTCTTAATGCAGTTCCATCACCACGCGGATTTTTTTTATCCGGTTGGGAACTGCGCTGCACTGGGATTTGAACCATGGACCCTTTGCATGCGAGGCGGATGCTCTTACCACTACGCCATCGCCGCTTCTGTCAGCCCATCTACTGTCAGTTTTATTCTGTCTTTTTCTTCTCTTTTCTCTCTTTCTCACCTTTACACTACCATTTCACACTCCCCTAGCGTGGGGTACCTAACCGGGCATGTGCCTGGCTAACCTTCCTACCTTATTTCTTGTTTTCTCTGGCTCTACTTAGAAACCGAAATTTAAGCTAAATGTGACACGTGAAAACCGGAAGGTGAATAAAAGACCTAAAGTAGGTACCGAAGACGAACTACCAGGAAGTGAATGCGAGACTGCAGGTGTGGTGTTTCGGTTTCTGTTTCATGCAAAGCTATTTGGGTGCAAGTTAAAAAAACCCAGGTGGTCGAAATTTCCGGAGCCCTCCACTACGGCGTCTCTCATAATCATATGGTGGTTTTGGGACGTTAAACCCCACAAATCAATCAATTCATGCAAAGCTAGTTTCGGTTTCATGTAAAGTGTTTTCGCCTTTAGGGGAGCGCTACCCTGTGCGTATATGCGCGGTATTCTATGTAATAAAGGAGTTCCTGCTTGGCTACTGGCGGCTGCATACTTCTTGTCGGCCGGTGCTTCAGCGCTTTGCCCTGTGTTCTCCGTGCGGCGCGTCCGCCGCACAATACTATACAGTAGTTTAAGGTTGTACAGTAGCTTGAGGTTGTACAAGTTCTCTGTGTCATACAACTCTGCTGAAAATATTATAAGGTTATACTAGTTACTTATGCGCTAATAATAACTATATTTATAATAAATATAATGATAATAGTCTGCAATAATCAATATATAAGGATCTTAGAGCCACATGTCTTTTTCTTTTTAGAAGAGGATTATGTGGTGTTTTGGTTTTGGTTTCATGCAAAGCTAGTTTCGGTTTCATGTAAAGTATTTTCGCCCTTAGGGGATCACTACCCTGTGCGTATATGCGCACAGGATAGTGATCATTAGGTGGATCATATGGTGGTGGTGGAGGAAGAAATCATATATTGGATTTGGGACGTTTACTTTTGCGCCAATAATAACTATAATTATAATAAAAATAATGATAATAGTCTGCAATAATGAATATATAAGGATCTTAGAGCCACATGTCCTTTTTCTTTTTAGAAGGGGATTATGTGGTGTTTTGGTTTTGGTTTCATGCAAAGCTAGTTTTGGTTTCATGTAAAGTATTTTCGCCCTTAGGGGATCACTACCCTGTGCGTATATGCGCGGTATTGTATAAAATAAAGGAGCTCCTCCTTGGCTACCGGCTGCTGCGTACTTCTTGTCGGCCGGCGCTTCAGCGCCGTTCCCTATGTTCTCCATGTGGTGAGTCTGCCGCACAATGCTACAGGAGGGAGTCCCTTACTTGGGTATAACTTTCTGTGGCAATGAATGGAAAGCTACGGGGGTGCAACTAACTGTGTTACTGCGCCAAAGGAGTCCGCGGTGAACGTGTTTCGGTTTCAGTTTCACCATGACTGATGCGTTATTTCCTGCGGTTTAATTCTTCGCATACGCTATTTTTTTCGTTGTGTTGCGTTGAACCACGGAGCGTACCGGCATATAGGCGTTTCGTTCCCTACGCATAAGTGCGCTGTGTCAATCATTGTGTTGCCCATAAACGACGTGAATATCTTCAGCGCTGTAGTTTCTAGTGCATGCACTGATACGTAAACTCCTATGCAGCTGAAAAACGACGCGTGTCGCCTGCTTACCTAGTGCGGGGAGCGGTATACGGAAGAAAAGCTCGCACCTCCTCCGGCGCGAAGTGATGTTGAGTTTGGATAATGTCAAGTTATGCCGGCATCAAAAGGGCATTGGTGGCCCACTTCCCACACGCTCCGTGGCTCGGAAAACGCACAGTGGCGCTGTAGGACCCACGAATCATGTGCTCACTCACAACCACTGCCCCTTTCCGTCTCCTTCATTAAAACCGTACAGGCATTCAGTCACTTCTACCGATACCGCATGGCGCCGGTTATGTATGCACCTCAGGATAGCAATGGTGTGTTGCACTTAAAACAGGAAGGCGTGTAAACTCCTACACATCGACGAAATATCATGCTTTCCAAACATCAACCCAATTAGCGTTGTTCTAACGTTCAAAAATCAATGGTCACCCATTATTTTGCGAGCAATGATTGCTTCCCGAGATGTTAAAGCACATTTAATTAGCTAAATTTCAGCAACACCAACATTCTAAGCTGTACTCAGTCGCGTGATTGCACCATTCCTCTTTACTCCACATTACAATTCGGATTTTCGTGGCTGTGTCGTGTATTCGCACATATTCCTACACCAGCACGCAAATCCCTTGAACACACTGGCGCTATACTACGGCCTGTTGCAGACAATTTTGAATGTGGACAGGGCGAGTGTTTGTCAGAAGGAACAAATTGTGTTACTTAAAAAATTGCAGGGGCTAAAACAAGGTGTTTTGTTATGAATTGCCTGAATTTTTCTTTATTTCGAAGGCCTGCCCCCTAGACACAATAAGTTTGATTAAAAATTTCACATAAAAGTTTCTTTCCCCTGTAAAGCCCAGTAGAGAACGGTGGTGTGGTCCACGAAGCCAGCCGTCAAAGTCGGGTGGTCGGCCAGGCTTGAGACCTGTTGCACTAAGGTGACGGCAAATACTTAATTGTAGACCAGTGCTGGTCCACAGTAAGTGCAAGGCAGTTGCATCATGGATTGGGGCGTCACAATATGGGCATGTGCCATAGGGGCCTCGGTAATTTTCTGCCAAAAGGGTGGTCATGGTTGGGGTAAGCGTACCTTTAGCACGAAGCCTGCGCAACGCAACCTCCTCTTGGCGGGTTAAACCGCCAGGGAGGTCTGATCCACACGGAGGCGTAAGAGCTTGTGTGTTACGTCGAAGGCTTTCTTTTCCCCGAAGCATGTGAGGACGTTCAAGATTTCCTGCATAATCAGCTGGCTACAATCTAAAGGTCGCTCATGTAGTAACGCACACACACACGCGCGCGCACAAGTCAAAGGAATAAACATTCCCTACTGTGTCCCCTTATTTCAAGCTAACTTAATCTATCAAAGCCAGATATACAGTCTTGTATTTTCAACGAAACATTCATTACTCCATGAGCACTTCATTACGTGATTACAATGTACACTGAACAGCTCTTGAAGGCGAGCATCTTTCCGTGCGTATTTCTGCGTTCAAAAGCTCGTCGATGGACTCTGTTCTCGGCGCCATACAATGCTTTCAAGACTTAGTGAGATCATCAAAAGGCAGAAATCAAGGATCAGTTGCACTACTGGCCATGTAGTTAATTAAACGAATCACTCGCAAGTTTCTGGCAAGGAGTGCAGATTTAAACGCTCATTATTCTGTTATGCCATAAGTATCGCATACCATTTATTTGTAGTAATTGTAGGAGGAGGAGCAGGAGGAAGAGGAAAGGAAGGACAGGGGTGTTAGAAGAAAAATCTTAGGCACTAATCCCCCTTTTTTCTCCACAATTCCACTGTCACGCGATTCATGACCGATTCCTCGTGGTGGGTCGAGCCATTCCCCATGGGTTAAACCAACCAACCAGCTAACCGACCAACCAACCAATCAACCATTCTTGGGTTGGGGTAGAGTCAGGCGGAACACTAAACGACCATGATACTTCCGTCACATTAGTGGGAGGATACTCGCCTGCTCGACCGCAGAGTGTGCGGTTGCTCGCCAGCATTTATTGATACCCAGGAATAAAATAAATGTGAGAGGAAACTGATAGTAGCATATCAAATGACACAATATGCGAGAGGGAACTGACTTAAGCATAAAAATGCTAAGAAAAAAATATGGTCCTTATAGTGTGCCTCCCATAGCGTTATCATGAAAAGAGGCTGATCATCCGTTGTTGTAGGGTACTTATTATGTGTTTTAGTATATTTATTATGTATAGTAGTGTACTTATTGTGTGTCAGTATCTTTTTAGAGAAATAGAATTAGAACTCATAACTTTTAAGGCACAAGGGCGTGTTGGTAATCAATATTCATTGGATTTTCTGATGCCCAGTGTTTTCATCTGTACTAGCTGCATCACGTGCAACGCATGTGAGTCTTGGTTTTTCTTTCGAACTGTGTTGCTTCATAAAACTCTTCCTACTCCCAGCTTGCGATTCTGTTCCAGCGTCATGCTACAGTTGCGGTTCCAGAGGGGTGGCGTTTGGGGCCATGGCACCACACCTTCAGTGCCTGCCACCCGTGCCTGATGATCGATGACGACTAATAAGTGTGAACCTCTGAGTACGAATCAACAGTATTTATGCTTTGATGGGGTTCTTGTGAAAATAATTACTAAAAACAACGGTTGGGAACCACCCCCCCCCTACCTTCACATCAGGATTTTCATTTCAAGCCACGGCCCCCCATTCTGGATCCTCACTGATCAGCCGACATATTTTGTATCGAGTTAACCGCATTATACACCACAAAAACAGCATTTTCTATTATCGGAAACAATTTGCCGACGAAAAATCACAATATTTTAGAGCGGTATCTAATAAATCACGTGTTGCCAGTATACAATCATCATTGAGGATTTTTCATGCAAAAACCTTGTTGGTCGTATGCTGAACGCGGGTATACACTTGATCTGGTTATTGCGCTTGATGGGTCTTGGAAAACTGCAGCCTTGAGAGATTCGGATATTTTTGTGTTGTTGTTTTATCAAACGAGTTCCCGGTAGGCCACTCATGAAAACAAGCACTTCATTTTATTTCCCCTGAATTCGCTTGGCCTACAGCTGTTAGAATGTCCCATAAAAGCACTTTACCTCTATAAACAAGGCGCGATTTTGCGGTTCCCTTTAAAATTACCTCGTGCTGCAGATTCCTCTTTTATTTGTCTTTTATTGTTTTTCTTTCTATTTCTCTGCATTCTTATCATACTGTCACTGTTTCATGACTCTGACGAAGGCAGAGTCTGCATGTCATGAAGAAATGTCTTTTGTTGGCCGAGCTTGTGGCCATGGAAATTGAAACTTCAAACTGATAAAAACAAGCAATGCGCGCTGTACGCTTACATCGCTGAACAAAGCGTCGGCCGACGGTGAAACTGACAAGCGGTGAAGTGAGTAGGCATTTATGCATGTATACACCGTCGGATATTCCAGCGTTACCGTTAGCCGCCACATAGGTTCCAGAAAAAATTTGCAATATTTGCGTTATACGCCTAATTGCGTTGAAATGCTTTTAAGATTATCTCGAGGGTTTTTAGTCAGGCGCCGTGGTTAGCACAAGGCAGTAATTTCCCGTGTAAGCCCCGCCACGGTGGTCTAGTGGCTAAGGTACTGGGCTGCTGACCCGCAAGCCTCGGGATCGAATACCGCCTGCGGTGGCTGCATTTTCAATGGAGGCGGAAATGTTGTAGGCCCGTGTGCTCAGATTTGAGTGCAAATTAAAGAACCCCAGGTGGTCGAAATTTCCGAAGCCCTCCACTACGGCGTCTCTTATAATCATACGGTGGATTTGGGACGTTAAATCTAACATATCAATCAATTACTTTCACTTGTAATGGGGTGATAACAAAAATAGACAAAGGAGGGTGGCAATAAAAACACCTTATAGTATATACGAGCCTATGATTGATAGTGACGATAAGGCTTAGAACACTAGTTTGGACTTAGCATAAAATTACAGAGAGAGCTTTCGGCACTTCATGTGCCGAAAGCTCACCTTCAAGAACGAAAGACACTCATATTACGCTGTAAAGTGTGCTATGTTTTGTGGCAAACAAGGTACCAGCAGGTATAGGGAGAACTTGCCAAATAATGTCTATATTGTGCAAGGATCTTGATAAGTACACAAAAGTCGAAAGAGCAGGTGCACTGGGTTTGCACTTCGTGAACAGTACTGGACTACCTTCATTATTTCAAACACTTTACAAGAATAAAAGTGTCCAAATGTGAAATGCGGAAGTAAAATAACCAACGTAGCTACGAGAAGGCAAGCGGCCCCGCACGCTGCACATTTAACATATTCTGGTATCGATCCTAAAATGGGCACAGCAATTGAAAGAAGACACGTCTTGAATTGCTTCAGTGCACAATAACGCTGAAATATGGCAAATGAGTATTTTAATTATCGCGTTGTAGGTAATTTGCATATACATATATAATGTCGGATACGATACCACTGTACCAGAAACGGATGGCATCTACTATAGCAACAAAAGTGATCTCTTAACAGGATCAGTCCTCGTTGAAGAAGTGGCACCTCCTGCTGGGGTTCATGGGCGTGTGGGGCTTGGAAGAAAAGGCGCGTGCGAAAGCGGCCATGTTTCTGAGCACCAACGAGCACAGGTGGTCCATGCCGCACATGGTGCGACAGAGGGTCACGAAGAAGAGCATATCTGGAGTGAGCGAGACGTTCTTGTTGATGACGTAGCGACTCGGTTTGTCCTCACTCTGCTCCCGGTATACCCGATACGCCACCTGAGCGCTGGCCACCTGCATGAGCAATCCGGACCTGCCGGCCACGCAGCTGACCATCTGGTCGAGCGCCTTGCGCGTTGTCCTCGACAACCAGCTTCGCACCCTCCTCTTGGAGTCCATGAACGAGCCCATCTGCGTGATTATGGTGGTGAGATGAGTAGGCGTGTTCATCTCAGGGCAAGCCCGTAGCTTAAATGAGAGGGGTGTCCTAGACACCCCCCCCCAAAAAAAAAATTCGGATGGAGGTGGGTGTTTTACCCAAAAGAAAAAGTAATAAAAATAGGGGATCTTTCAAGGTCTTCAACAACTGGGTCTCAACCACCCACCTCGAAGGAAATACCTAGTTACGTAGCTGCCTCCGAGATTGATGAGTGCTCTTAATCTTGAAAGACATTTGTTACAGACCTATCACGGCTGAAGCACGTGCTTTTTTAAGCCGGAATCCGCCATTTACATTTTTCTCTGCTGCCCTCTACCATTTCGGCAAGGTGTTGGTAAGAGTCGGGTCAACCAGTACTACTAGAAGGAGAACCTCTGAGCTCTAGAGGCGTGGGCGTTTTGCGACATTCCGCTCGAGACCACGCAGGCGCCGTACCAACTTGTGAAAGGCATATTTCAGTTTAGGCATGCTAGGTTGTTCCTATCACTGCTTGTTTACAAACAAACGACCATTATCTCGGTTCAATGCAGCGCTAAGTTCACCACAATTGTAAACAACTTCGAGAAAGTTGTGTGCGAGACAATTATTAGAGAGCATTTCATTGCACTGTTGATGCAACTGCGTGCCTTTGAGTTAAGCGTTTTACTGTGAACAACACACCTTTTTAAGCAAGATATTAACGCGTTAGTTTCATAATCTTTAGATAGGCACTGTGGCCCGGTATTGCACTCAAAGCTGACATGACGCACTTGTATCCCGGCGCTTATTCATAACGGTCTGTATATGGATGCGTTCAGCTGAGATTTGGGCAACGCCTATCAACTTCTCTCTTGGTTAGGCCACAGGAGTGAGTTGTTCCTGAATCTGGTATCTTTCCAGCGGCTGCGCTACAGTCTTCACATTTTCTGCGCTCTTGTTATGTTTCAAATAACCTGCCTGCCACAGCAGCTTGTGCCGGCTTACCTAATATACGCGAAGATACTTTCCTGAGACAGCTTGAACAATTTTGATTGCGTGAACAAATTACCCTTCCACGTGACGTCACAAACACACACAACACACACACGCCTATGCGCGCGCAAACACGTACATGCGTTTGCGCGCGGACGGTGTCAGTGCGATGTTATATGTATACTCCTTAAACATAAATAACCATCTCCAAGATGTTAGGCCAATGCCCTAACACATGTGCCACTGTAACTTTCATTGTCTGGCAGAATAGAACGCCTTTCAGAATTCTCCGCTCTAAAACATTGGCCTTCAAACGCTTCATGACTGTTCCGCATGGTTCTGTTTCCTCGAGAATCGAGAATTTAATTCTCGCGAGGTAGGAAGTTGAAAAACAAGAGAATTTTTTACATTGCTGTCACCGGTAAATCGCTGTTGCAAGATTTAACGGGTGACTTGCAGGCGTGTAGCCAGACTTTTTGGGACGGGAGGGTTTGGTTAGTGGTTCGTAAGGAAAAGGAAGAAGGCACCTAATTTCTGTCGGCCTACAGGCGACACGGTGCAGTGCCTTCATTCACTTGACATTAGAAGGGTAACCCCCTTCAAGTGCTCCATTTTCACTCTCTATGCCATGGCGAAAAAAATTTCTGGGAAAGGGGGGGGGGCACGAGTTCGGCGTGTTTCTCCCAGGCTACGCCCCTGGTGACTTCGTATAGTATAACTGGTTGTCAAGCGTGTTTCTATATGTGTATAGGTTTCCGTTTGCAATATGCGAGGATTTTTCCTGGCTCTGAATGTATTTTACAAGCGCATCTTTTTATATCTAAAAACCATGGTGGTTTCCCAGCTGCACCGGAACACGAACCGAGTAACTCTAGCATTGGGCGGGGACTCCTCGACAGTTCGACCATCACTGCGCTTGGGAATGATGAAACCTCATTGTTTTTTAATGCAATGCAGCTTAGGGCCCGGGCTTGTTTCTTGTCGAATTTTTCATTTGTCGGTCGTCGTAGCCACGCTAGTACTCGGAATTCCCGCTAGATGGCTGTGCGACAGAGCACTCGCTCCACTCCGGCACGTGCTCTCGTAAGAGTGAAGACCGCCAGCGGCGCTGTTCTGCACTGTATAACAAAAGTGCTTACTACTTTCTGTCTCGTACACAGAACATAGTATAGTATGAATAAAAGCATGAGCACGAGCGCTGTGGAGGCGAGGGCTTGCAGAGCAGCTGTGTGTGCACCCATGAACATTTATGGTGATGAATTCGCAACTTTCACAGATGGTGGCGTCGTCGTGCGGCAGCCATGATAACTGTCGTTTGGGAGATGGCCGCGAAACCAGCTCATGCCAGCGTTCAGTCGGCTTAACTTTGGCGGTTCGCTGGTGCTTTATATTTAGTCGCTGGCTAAATTCACAACATTTATTCTGGATTTGGTAATGAACTACCGCAGTCGGGCAAGTACCGCGAGTCGTAGTAGCAATTATTTATTCTTCAGTGTTTGCTCGCTGTACAAGAATCATGAAATGCGTTGGGGTCCGCTGTGCACATGCCGTGCTGTCAAAGGCGAGGTTCCCTGCTTTGCACAAGCAATAACACTGCAACAGAGGGAGAACAAAAATGTATTTGTACTTGCAGTGCTTTGCTACCACATTGAGCACGCTTCAGCACGTAAATACAACTAAGTGAATTTCCTTTAGAATGGCATCACAGCAGCGTTTCTGCTGTGCAAAAAGATAAGTCAGAGCGGTGCGTGAACTCACCTTCATCGTTTAGGTGCTCCTGAATATGGCTCTTGCATGTATTTTCACGATCGGCAAGCCAGCAGGCCCAATACTTGCATAGTGCTCACAAAGCTGTATGTGCATTCCTTCACACCTCAACCTGGCATCCAAAACTTCGTTTCCTTTATTAATACACAGCACACGCGTTTTTGAACACGCTGTGTTGCATATAATACATACTAGAGTCAATGACCTTCTGTGCAGAGTCTTGACAACATGGTGGCTGCTGCCAAAAATACTACGCAGTGCGAAGTGATGGGCACACCAGCGGCAGCAGCCGGCTGCACGATCCCCAAACGACAGCCATGTTGGACTTACAATAGCGCCCTTTCCATGCGGTGAAAGTTGCGAATAAAGACCACCTCTTTATAAAACCCGTGGCTGCTTCACATACAGCTCAGCCTTCTATTGAAGGGGAAATTTATGCAATTTTTTTAGATCGCTTTTGGCTCACAATGGTTACGTGAGCTCTAGGGCTTTTGTGCTTATTTTTCGCGGTTATTGCAGAGTTCTTAACAGAATTGATAGTTCTGAACACAACAAGTTTTCACCGTACGTGCGATAAATAGATATTTCTGATCGCAGCGGTGTACAAGTGCCACTCGCCTTCGGGTCGAAGCTCCTGACCAGTTGCCTCGCGACGGCCGCACCTAAGCCGCCGTAGTTTACCGAAGCCGGTGCGCCAACGTAGAAAAAGGGAGGCGCTGCCATGGCAGGGTTCACTTACACCGTGTTCCACCAGTACTCGTACTCCACCGGGAAGGAGTACATGCTGTGGCGGTGCAGCATGGTGTCGTTCACGGGCCAGCCGGGGAACGTGAGACGATGCAGTTCGGCAGCCTTCGCGGTCAGTTTCGAGCACCGCAGTTATGGGGCCGTACGCGTGCTTGCACGAAATAGACATACAGGTATCGTTGAACCAATCCCTCCTAGAATAATACTATGCCCGAGATGTCGCCAGCTTTGCCATTAGAGGCAAGCTGCCACACGTATTCAGCGGCCGCTGCGTGGTGGCGCTAGCGACTGTATCACCAGAGCCGGCGAGAGCGACGATGTTGGCAACATTGTGTCGATGGGGTGGTGCAGCTGGCTGCTTCCTGTAGGTGGTTGGTTGCGTGTTCGTGAATTGCCTCGGAGAAGCGTAAGTTCAACAAACGCCATTCACTTCATGGTGGTACAAACCTCGGCTGCAGTTTAAGAGCTTTTCGCTACAGGCGTTCTCTTTCGAGCAGCTTTGCGGCAGCGTCTCTGTTACTCTGAAGTGCCCAATACGGTGGTGCGTGTTGGCACCTGGTCATCTCTCAGAATCGCCTCGTGTCACTCAAATAGCTCTTCGAAGGTAGGAGGAAATAACTTTATTAAAGAAAAAAAGCGGCAAGATGTAGCAGAATTCTCTCCTTCCCTTAGGTGGCAGCCTTGAGTCCTTGAGCTCTGGCGGCATCCTCGGCTTGCCGAAGGACGTCGAGTTGCACTTCTGGGTCTGCGCTTACCAGTGCGGTCTCCCACTGCTCTCAATTGCTGTATTTTTTAAATTTCCCTGTCACTGAGGGACAAGCCCAAACTATAGGATTAAGATCCGCCCTTTGATTGCAGACAGAACTTACACAAATGTGAGTATATCTCTGGGTAGATGTAGTGAAAAGTTATCGGGTTCGGGAACCTGTTGGTTTGTAAGAGTTGCCATGCCGTCGCCTGCTGCTTGTTGAGCGAGGTATGCGCCGGGGGGGGGGGGGAATCGGACCCTTCCTAGCCTGTAGTGTTTTGTGATCTCTTCATAACTAGTCATGCGGTTCCTCTCCACCCCGGACTTCGCGCTGCGCCTGCTCGGCCGGCCAGTTCTCGAGCCAGGTCGTGCGCGATTTCGTTTCCGGGGAGGGAGGAGTGAGCAGGTGCCCATACAATATGAACTATCTGCTCGTCGCAAAAGTTTGCCAGAATTCTTAGCGCTTCCGGTGAGATCCTTCCCTTGGCATAATTTCTAAAAGCGGTTTTTGAGTCGCTGATCACGACTTCGGCTTTTGTGGAGGCTATTGCTAGTGCTATAGCCGCCTCCTCCGCCAATTCTGCCCTATCTGTACGTACGCTTCCACTGATGTTGAATTCCTGTTGAATATTTGTTGCTACGATTACCATGCTTCGGCCATTCTCGTATTCGGCTGCTTCTACGTAGACCACGTCCCAGGCGTTGCCGAACTTTTTACGTAGGCTTTTCGCCCTTCTATCCTTCTAGCGTGGTGATGCTCAGGATGCATATTTTTAGGTAATAGAGGCACCACGACATGCCCCCTTGCCTCCCATGGAATGCCCTTTTTTACCCCATGTTGCACATTGTTCGTGACGCCAATTGTGTCCAAAATATGCCTGCCCGTGGGGCACTGAGTTAACCGATCATACTGTGCTATTGTGTGATTCTCTATAAGCTTTGCGAGCGTGTTATGTAGCCCTAGAACCAAGAACTTGTCATTCGACGTATTTAACGTTAGACCTATTGCTTGTTTATAGGCTTTCCTAAATATGCAATTTATTTTGCTCTCTTCGGCTGCGTGTAGTTTAAGATATGGGGCAACGTACACAATGCGGCTGACTACAAAAGATTGGACTAAACGAACTAAGCTGTGTTCCTTCATACCATAGTTTTTGTTGGCTATTTAGTTAATCAGCCTGCTTGTTTGGTAGACGCTGTTCTCTAATAGCCTAATAATTTCTCCAATGTGCCCATTCTCAGATATACGGACGCCGAGAACTCGCAGGTTCGCTACCAGGGGAATTTTACTTCCCCCTGCAAAAATCGTGATGTCTGGCATTTCCTGTATGCTTTTGCGTCCCCTTCATGTGGGCCTATAAATGAGCAATTTTGACTTTTCGGGAGAACATTTTAGCCCCTGACCTTCTACATATCTCTCTAATATTCAACAGCTTCTTGTAGTATGTTTTCAATGTCGCCGTCACTCCCACCCGTCACCCAGAGGGTGATGTCTTCGTATATGCTATGTCTGAGGCCCTCAATCTGGTCAAGTTTTGCGAGTAGGCCAATCATCGCCACATTAAATATCAGGGGAGACAGCACCGAACCCTGTGGCGTCCCCCTACTGTCCAATTCAATCTCTTCAGACCTTGCCTCTCCGACCGCAGTTCTTGCAGTGTGGTCGGTTAGGAAGTCTCTCACATATGCGTAGGTGCGCTGTCCTATCCCCAATCCCTGAAGATTCTATAATATGGCTCTGTGCGGGATGGTATGGAAGGCCTTAGTGAGATCAAGGCCGGGGATAGCCTTAGAGCCTAAAGATCTGGTCCCCACGTTGAGTATTTGATGCTTAATATGTAACATGATGTCCTGCGTTAATAGTTTAGGTCTGAAACCAATCATGGTATGTGGGAAGAGTCCGTTCTCCTCCATGTAGGTAGTGAGACGCGTAAGGATTACGTGCTTTATGAGTTTTCCTATACATGAAGTCAGTGAAATCGGGCTAAGGTTATCCATCTGGGCTTTCTTTCCCGGCTTCGAAATCACGATGACCTGAGCAGTCTTCCATTGACGTGAGATAGTCCCACTCTTTCAACACTTATTCATGTACTGAGTGAGTGCCTTAATGAATTCGTCGTCCAAGTTCCTGAGTGTCTTATCATTTATTTTATCAGGCCCGGTGCAGACCTCGGGTTTAGTCGAGTGAGCTCGAATCTAATCTCGACCTCCGTTATATCAGCATCGAGTATAAGGTTGTCCTGCCCTTTGTAACTGGAAAGTTCTTCTTTTGTTGCCTCTGCGAAGTACTTTTTTCGTAGCTCGTGGAAGAGCTCCTCCTCTGTTCCTTCATAATTACGTGTTGCATAGTTACGTGTTGCAGCTTATGCCTCTGTACAGTCTTTGTACTTTGCGGGTCTAGCAGACTTCGGAGAATGTTCAAAGTCTTTGACATCTTTATTTCTCTATACATTAAGTTACACGTGGCTTCCCACTGTTGTTGGGTAAGCCGATTCGCATGGAGCACTATCTCCATCTCTAATGCAGCTACTTTCTTTCTTAAATTACGATTGTATTTTTGTGTTTTCCATAGCTTTTGGATGCTAGTCCTTGCCTCCCACATTTGCAACAGTTTGCTGTCCATCTCCGCCATTCCCGCTTCTTCGGGAACAATTTTTGTGGCTTTCTTGACACTCTGTTGGAGCTTCTCTACTTATTTTTCTATATCTACTATGGTATCATCCGAATCCTCCTCTCGAATCTTGTGGAAATAGTCCCATTCTACAAGTGCCAGTTTTCCGCCTTGCTTTTTTTGAGGGCCTGCATGCACCGTTGTAACTACAATATAATGATCTCTGCGAAAATTCTGCTGCGTGTTTACCTATCGCGAGTCTGCAACGTTCTTCGTAAAAGTTAAGTCCGGTGTTGTGTCATTACTAACGCTGTTGCCTATTCTTGTGGGCTCCTCAGGATTCGTTATCAGCGTAAGGCCCTCGTGTTGAGCGTCTGCCCATAAGTTGCGTCCCTTTATATTCTCAACAGTGTATCCCCAAGCAGCGCGCGGTGCGTTGAAGTCGCCGACTATGACGAGAGCCCGTCTTTCCGCTATGCTCAAGGCTTTGTGGAAAAGTGGACCAAACTTGAGCTTGTCGCGGTGGGCTATAAATGTTAAGCACGAAGAGGCTTCCCTCTTTTTTACGGGAGGGTATTATTTCTTTAAGGACGTGGTCTATGCTGTGCACTCCGGTATCATGCTCTACAGCCGTGAGGTTTTTATGCACCAGAGTTGTGACAGTCGCCTTCTCACCAAAAGTACTATACGACTTGTACGCAAAAACTTTGCCGTCTCCCCGGTCTCCTGCAGGGCGATGACATCTGGCGCCTCCCTGTTTATCACGAATTGCTGCAGGTTACCTCGTTTCCTACGGTACCCGCGGCCATTCCACTGTCAAATATTGTAATGGTTACGTGACGCCATGCTTACTTATGGGATCCTCCCCGGTGGTCTTGCTAGTTTCTACTGTGGCTGTTCTGCTATACGGTTTTAAATTAACCGGCCCCGCACGAGACGACCTAATGTCCTTCAGCGTGCTCTCTATCGCTAATACCCTGTGCTGAGTCCATCAAATCTTTGCTTTATTTCGACGTGCATGCAAGTAATTTGGTTTTGTATTTCATTAACATTTCTTTGACCAATCCCTTAACCTCACTAATCAAAAAGTTACCGGCTTTTTCTGCCTCTTTCTGTGCCCTCCTTTTTAGTGGCGGTGACTCCCCACTCATTTGCGAGGGAACAGATGTTGGGGCTCAATTAAGCATTGGTAGTTTGCTAACAGAGGGAGTGTTAGGCGTCGCACCCACGTTTCGCACCTCCTGAAGCTTCGCATTTTCTTCTTCAGTTGCCTAATCTCTTCTTTAAGCGTTAGGTTCTCTCTAGTGATCTGTTTTAACATTTTTTTTTAATTTGCATCATTTCCTTTTCTAAGGTGGACCCTACAACATTACTTGGAGAAGCAGTGTTGGAGACCACACTTGTAAAGCTCACCTGCGTACTGCCGCTCCCTCGAGTGGCTCTTGAGTGGGACCTTAACCTTGATCTTCATCTCGGTTTGGAGCGGGACCTGGACTGTCTTAGACTCTTTCCTCCAGTAAGCTTTGAGAAGGATGTGGAGTGGTCTCGTGCGCGGCCGTTCGCACTGTTTTAGCAGTTAGTGTCCTTGTCCGACTGCTGGCTGGTTGTTGTGTTCTGGTCCTTGTCAAGGCATACGCCGACTTCCTTGTACTGGTAGCAGGCTTCAGCGCAGGCTGCCCGTGCTTCCTCCTCGTCTCGCCTCGTCCGTTCCCAGCGACGCCTCCTAACCAGGTGCGGAATCTTATATCTTGCCCTACATCTCTTGTCTCCAGTGGGGTGATCTTTGCCACATAACTTGCATTTAACTTCACAACGGTGATCTTGCGCTGGATTACCGCTTCCACATCCCCTGCCCACCTTGTCTTGAGGTAGGGACACACATCTGCTCTATGTCCAAGTCTCCCACAACCGTAGCAAACATCGAAGTGTTTTCTGTATAGCAGGCACTTAACGAGCATTGCTCCATACCTCACATATCTCGTAACGCGAAACCCCTCAAACAGCACAATAATATTGTTCGTGTTTCCCATTCTTTTTGCATAAAGGACTCCTGGGTTACGTGGAGTGACCAAGTTGCGGAGGATGTCTTCTGGACTCTCTTTCTTGGACACCCCTCGTATAAGTCCCTTTGACGTGTTCTTTGGGGCTGCCCTGTAAGCACAGGTCTCAAATTCCTGCTGACCTATTCATAGTTCGGTAATAGCTCCGTACTGCCGGGCTCGATCCTCGGACGGTGTACTGATGACGAGTATGTTCTGCGTGTTGTTGATGTACATACTGTCTTCCATAGCCGCCTCCCAGCCGACCCCCGCCGCGTTGCGCAGGCAGCAATATATGCGATCCATCCTGTGTTCTGAGACGTTAAGTCCACCACGCAGACGCACAATGACTTTATAGTCTTCCGTTGGCAGATTAGGCAGTCGACTCGCCTTCATGATTCGTCGAGCGTTTCGCTCATTCTTCCATTTGTTTCCTGGCGCCTTTTCTGCGAAAGACGTCTCTCGTGGCGTATTTTCCGGCTCCCGGTCGACCTGCGTCTTGGCGCCTTTTCGCACTTCGCACCAGCCTGACCCTTTTCCAAACTCTTCTGGTGATGTCTTCTCCATCCACAGTTACGATCTCATTTTGGCATAAATCGGGCCTTCAAAGAGGAATGGGGGGCTCCGAACAGCTCCGACGGCGCGTTCGGCCGAGCTCTCCACCTCTTCGAAGGTATGTGAAACCTTTTCTTAGGCTGGGCGAATATTTCAAAAGCTCGCCAGGAACTGGCGTTGCAACATTTTCTCTCGATGTCTGTTTTTTACGCAGCATCGTCAAATTATGACGACGTCACGTTGCTCGTGTGTTCGAGATGCGTTAAGTATTGCTCCAATATGACGAACTCCTCCGTTGTTTTTAACAACGCTGGCACTCTTCCAGCCGATGCGCGTCGCGTCGTCTGCTCGAGTTACCAACGGCGCCGCTTCGGGTTGCAAGGAGTATCGCGAGAGGCTCTAGCAACTGTATCAGGTTGGCCAAGGAGGAAAACGAAAAGGGCAGGGCTGCGCGTTTGTGGCTTATGTGACAGGGATAGTTTTTTTTCTAGGAGGCATTGGTTCAGCTTATGTGTCTCATGTGCCATATTTACTTTCCAAGAAGGAAATAAGTCCAAATAGCTTGTTTTTCTTTGTAAGACACCGCATTGAACAGACAATGATACTAAGAGTAGTATAGGGGATGTTAATAGACGTAATAGTAATGTGAAGGCGAAGAAGTAAAAGGGGACGTAAGGATATGCTGCAACCAGCAGGATCCGAACCAGCAACCTACGAACGGTGCATCCGATGCTCTCCTTAGCATCGTTTCCTAATAGTATGATTAATGCGTACTATACGGAAGCCATATTGACATCATTTTCATGCAATACTGCGTGTGGTTAACGTTGGCTAAAGTTGGTTAGTTTGGAATAATTAGCACCCGCATTACAGGAATATCGCTGTAATTCGGGCGCTCTCAAACGCATGGCCCACCATGGCCCGGCGCTACGTCGACAGGATGCTCTGCGAACACCTGTCCTCCAGCCTGAAGTTCAACAAATTCGGCTCACAATGAATACTGCCGAACCATGGGAAACGTTTCCGATGACGAAGTTAATTCAAACAGTTCTTCCCTCGTCTCAGCTAAACACTGGTATGCATAAAGTCAGCTTCCGTAATATAGCCCTAATATATTCGTATTGGGGCAATATTGAGCTTCCGTATTAAGCTTGCGTATTTAACCGTCAAAGTGTCCTTAAGAATGAATAATGTTTTATCACATTGTAAATCATACCCGCATTAGTTTTTGCCTATTTTGATGAACAATGCTATAACCGGCAAAGATGCAACGACCTCGCTGCTCTCAATTATTCTTTTGTGAGACGTCAAGTCTCAAAGCGGTTGTCATATGTTGAAGTCTAACTGGAAATAACAAACACTATCTTGTAAATATCAGCGTGATTGGGACGGAGCACTACGATAGAAACACGCAGTATACGAGTGCTGTTCCGTCCCTATTGCACTGATCTTTTCAAAATGCATCAATTAGCGCTCGCGCACCTGTCTAATAAGTTTTGCCAGCTTTTAATTGTCCTGGAGATCGACACCGATATGTTTCTTAAACTTTGACGTCAAACTTCCTCCAGAAATGACACACATGCGAGATAATGAAGAGGACTTTCAAATGACAATGCTATAGCAGACATTAAATCCAAACCCCCATCATCCCGCTCCATTTGCACGTCTCTGTACTTGCCCTTGCGGACCTCAACTTTTTTTAACGAAGCCAGCTATCCGTGGTGGGAATGAGACCCCCGCTGTAATTTATTGACTTCTGGTCACTTAGAGCACTTGCGTAAAAAAGTACGATTTTAACGTAAGTCATAAGCAGACAAGGACGAAGCATGTAAACGTGACCATCAATCGTCCACTTTGCTTGCCTAATCCTTGATTTATTTAACAACTTGACCAGCTGGCCATTCTATTGATCATTAATATGACCACAGACCCAGGTTACCTCTAGCCATCCACGGAATGGCGAGTCTGCTAAGCGTAGCAAGGTCTCCACGGAAGCGTTGCTGGAGGACCTGAAGGGCTCGAAGTGCGTCAGACTCACTATGGCCACCGCCTCGGTTCGCGCCTCTGCGTCAATCCAGGTGGTCGCCTCGGAGATCATTCGCTGGGTGGTGTTGCGCAGCTCTTCGAAAATGGCGCTTACGCTGCCCAAGAAGATGGAGCCTCCGAGCGCCGCGCTCCTTTCGAGGAAAATCCTCCTCCGGAAACGGTTCTCGGTGATTATGTAGCACATTCCGGGTACGAAGCGAGCCACGGCCTCTTCGTCGCCGTAAGTTGCCACCGCTGCCACGTACGAATTTGTGAAGGAGTACTCGTCGATGAAACCCCACGCCAATTGTTCCAGTAAGTCTGCGTTGCTGAACCTTAAATGCAGAAGGAGGATACGGGGTGACATGAAAATTGAGAAGCGATTTTACGAGAAGCGAAGGTGGCTGACCAGCAGGGTGGTCGTTGGGTGGACATGAAAAGGCGCCAGAATCTAAGCCAAAGGTAGCCGAAGTAGCCATGTCATTTATTACTATCGCCAAATTTTCAGCCAAATAGAATTGCAGTGGTATTATAAGCCTAGTCTTTACTAGGGATGAATGAATAAAATAATTTTCAATAGGTAAAATCAAAAGTTTAAAAGTAGCAAAAAAATTGCCATGGCACCAGCAGGAAATTTTTGTCGCTAAACTGGTCATGAAGAAACCAATTTAGTGCAAGGTAGCCACCACCGGCAACCCTGGCTGACCAGTAATGCCAATAAGGAAGCGAGGGAATTTCCGAAAGCTCGTTACGTTGCTTGCCACAACCTAATTACAAATCACGAGATATTAAAGCCTGGAAGCGAGCATTCAGTACATTGACATGATAAGAATGGGGGCGCTGCGACAAACCTTCGCCCCCCCCAACTACCTACCCGAAGCGGAATCGTGCGCACGTTACGACGTTCGTGCTTTTATGTGACTTGCCCCGGGTGCTCGCCACTTCGTGCGCGATCCTAATCGGTGTTTGCCGCCTATGCCATGACTTTTTTGTGTGGACTGATGCTAAGTGGAGGGTGTTGTCTCACAGGTGTGGCACATGCTTCAATACTAACGAACTAAATCAGTAATCATTTAACCATATACGTAATCACTGCAGAAGACTGAGGATGGGCCGCGTTCCGAAGATGTAAAGTTGTACACGCTAAAGGCGTCGTCTAAGTGTGGTAAGCTGGGGCAGTTTGGCATGATAGCATCGCCAAAGCAGCGTGAAGAAAGACAGTGGACTACGAGCGTCACCTTTCTACGGAACTTTTGATTGGGACAAAACATAAATATACACAAAGCCAGAGTCCGTAAAATCAACGCGCTAAAAAATATGCCCACTCTTCACCAAAGAATCACCATAACACACATTCACTGGCACATCGTTAAAAATATTCCTGGCATTCTTTTGTTTTTTTTGCGCGCTGACACATTGAAGTCTGACTTACACACGCATTGCGACGGTTTTCAGAGTTCTGCAGTTTCAACAAGTTCACGTGTTAGCTGGCTGATGGGCTGGAACGAAACGAAAGAAAAGCCAAAAACGGAAGTAGATTCTCACGTCACGCAGTTCAGTGGTAAGTGAGTGCTGCTACTTGCCAAGAATTACCCTGGCTAGTTCTCACGACTGTAAAACCTATTGCACCAGTCGTACCATTTCCGGCTTTGCTCCACAAGTTCGTACCACCACATTTTCAAGTTTCTTTTTGCCCGAGGCCTCATATTTCTTCATATATCGGCTTCGTCTCGATTTTTTACAAGTGCTGCCAAGTTACTTGTCCATCTCTAGTGCAATGCCCTGAGTGCAGCTATTCCTCACATAATAAGCAAGACACGATAAGAAAGGAATGTAAATATAGAGAACGAACAGAACCTTCCATTCAAGTATTGTTTCGTTTATGTTCCGATCACCACATTCTCTAAATCATCGTAGCCTATACTACCACGTCAGGACGAAAGGCGAAAAAATAGCACTCCCCTCAAGTTCAGTATTCTAGCGGCTACGTTGTGTTACACCCGTTTGGCTGTGTATGTTCTTCACCTCTTCGATGCACTGAATGTAATATATGTAGTACTAAATACCCCTCGAAAAGCATGCTGATTGTCGTGGTGACGATCATGTCGACGAGCAGCAGATTATCACTGGGCACGAGGTGGTGTTGATGGAGGTGCTTGTTGAGGTACTTCAGCCAGCGGTGGCTGCTCACGTTTGGCGTAAGCATGTCCAGGTGAACCATGTGCAGCTTCATGACGACACGGTTGGCGTTAGAGAGAGCGTAGGTGGCGATGCGGAGAAATTTTTCCTCGTCAGCCACCAGGTCGCGGACCTGGGCCAGCGGAGTATCACTGGCCCCGTACAGGTGGTACATGGCCTGCACGTACTTGATCCGGCGGCCATCCACCTTCGAGTAGTTCTACCAAGAGGCGCGCCGGACAGTGATGTGGTTGAAGCTCATGTACAGGCTGTACCTGCGCAAGATGTTCGAGTCCCCGTGAAGGATCAAGTTCGGAAACCTGGGATCACCTCAGACGTTCGTTTTCATTCCGCCGTTTGCTTCGCATGCGAGGGTGGAAGAAAAACTACGAGAGAAGGGCGGGCACCAACACCAGTCAAAGCTTAGCGGAGGTCTTTGGCACGCATATAGCGAAGCTATGCGTATACGCTAAAGCGGGTTGATTCCAACTCAATGGGGGCTCTAAAATTGTTCGAATAAAGTGGAGTTCAAGTTAGCGGGCGCGCGCTATAAAATGTGCTGACAACGCACCAAACCGCGAGAACATAGGCCTAGGAAGCCACCTTTGGACTCACAGCCGGGAATTAGGCGATATTAGGGGCGAAGCTCCTGATCGCCTGACTTGTGCGTCTCTCGTAGCACGTAACCACCAGTTAAACATACCCGAAATAGCGGTCCTTACAATGTCTGCTGGATGGAGGCACTTGTATATGATGAATACATGATGAACAGATGTAAGATGCCTGTGCTTGGAGTTTTCTCTAGACATATGGACGGACGAACGGACTGACACACGCACGGACGGACAGACAGACGGTCGCACGGACGGATGGACAGACAGAGGGATGGCCGCAAAAAGAGATGGACGGACAGACAGACGAATGAACAAACGGACGGATGCACCAAGGATCACACAGATAGGCGGACGCAAGAACGAATGGACAGAAAGATTGACGAACACTGTGCCCCACCAATCATCATTCACTCCGTGGATATGCTGTGATTTTTCACACTTTAATGCAGTTGCGCTGAGCGAGAATGTACAAACGGGTAACTATAGAAACAAGAGACTCGGGGAACAGTCGGGACCTGCCTTGTAGCCAGCCGGCGTACATGACAGACGGCCAAGCTGAGTCTCGGGCATGAGTTATTTCCACTATGCTGGTCCGCGCGTGGATGCCAGTACCTTCTTATGCTCCTTTTTCATCGACGTGGCCAGCCTCTTCATTCCCAATGCATACCAAGTGCGCATGGTGGCAACGTGTGCAGTACAAGTTAACAGGCAGGCTTGAAAGAGCCCCAAGAGCTTGTCTCCCCCGAGACTAAATAAAGTAGTTTCTCTCTTGCTCTCTTTTCTCCGAGACCCGAATTTCTTTTTAGAAGTCCATGAATAAGCCATGTTCTAAGTTTCAGTGTAAACCTTGGAAATAGTCTACCCGTTGTACGCATAGGGCAAAATAATCATACCCTGCACTCTGACCGCATCATTCATAGCACCCACTCTTGTGGGGCACCCCTTCCAAGCTACGGCGTTGTATCGAACGTGACCAACACCAGCGCCTTGAGGTATCGGAGCGCATCGATGGGATCAGTCACAATAGAACGCGACTGGCACGTCTTCCTTCTTACATGAGTGGGCGGTTTGTGGCCGGGTTACAGGGTGAACACGTGCAAAAGGGAGCCATCTAAACTGCGACAATGCGGCGTCTGATCAAGGAGCATTGCCGCACGCACCATCGCGTGATTGGCTGATGGAGTGTGAGTGGAGAGAGAGCCTTAAAACTATAGTGAACTAGAACCATTTCGACGTCACAGATAGGATGCGTAGTTTTGTGATATACGACAGCTTTGCTTTCGCGGCACCACTTGCATCGTCCCCTATGGCTGCACTGGTTTTTCGTCGCGATTTTGCGATGCGAATTAGACACGAGTGTGCCACCGGGGGCACCGACTCACAGTTTGCTTGCCCATGTTATCATGTATTACCGCTGGTTTAGGCACTGAGCTTCAAAACAAAGGGAAGCACGCACGGTGTCTAAAACAAAAGCGCAGAAAATGCGGTGTTGTAGCAGACAAAGTCAACCCGGCATCCTTTTAGTGACGTCATCACGTAGGTGGTGCCACGGTATGTCTTCAATGCCAATAATAGCCCTCCACAATTGCAGATTATGTTTTAAGAAAGAGATAGAAAACACTCCACTTTGTACATGTAACTCTTGACACAACGCATGTCAGTAAGATATTTGTGCTATTTTATTTGTAGTCACTTCACTTTTTAGTCGCTTCACTTTTCTGAACGCGTGAGCAAGCTGCAGTTTTTTCCAGTGCCACAGACGACGAGCGGGGTCACAATCGAAATGCAACGTTCGCTGATTGCGGGCAGCCATCACTTTGACAGCGGTACGAGACGCATGCCGAACCTAACAACTTTGCGTATATAACCACACGTACTGCACCCACGTAAGTTTCCCTTCATTGCCAAGAAACATTGTCTGCGAGTATGACATCCGGGGCACGGACGGACGCAGGTGGTCACCGTCAGTTGGAGACATTAAACTGTTTTGCCTTGAAAAATTACACAATCTCCCGCTAAAGGGAATGGTGTGTAGATGCTAAGCAGTTGGCGCTAACGCTTACACTTGCGGTGGCGTTGACGCTGGTCCTGATCGCGGTGTGGCGCAGGAGAGAAACCTGGGGAGGCGCAGAGCACACAGCGATGAACCGGTATTTCCAACTGTAGCATGCTGATGGCTGCTAATGGGCAATTAACGACACACGACTCCGATTGCACAGAGAGACTCACAGTACGCTTTTGGTTAACGCGCACGCTGCGAATTGTTATTGCTCAACAACGCAAAGAATAAACCTCCCACTGGCACTACCTTGGTGGTCAAGATCCTGCGCCTAGATACAGGGTGCCCCAGGTATCTTCAGCCAGAGTTTGAAAATATGCCGCCACACGCAATTACGGTGCGACCAAATGCATGTTGCTGGCCGTTGTCTGGAGGGAATAATACTATTCTTTGTGTTCTAATCAATTTGCAAATCAAAGCATAAATTGCAAACAGAAAAGGGTATATCTGTCCCAGGATATCATGTGGCTTTGTGATTCTTCGTTCATTAAAGCAAGGGCGCTGCCTCTTGGACGCAGAAACGAAACATTTAGGTGGCCTCGGCCGCAGCACCTGCTCGTAAGAAAGGTGGCGGTGTCCATCTGCCTTCGGCCTACCTTTCCTCGGTGCTGAACCACTTTGGTTCCCGCAAAAAATGGTTAAGACAACATTTGGGCACTACGAAGCACAAAGCTAGTAGGCCCTGCGCCTGAACCAACTATAAAGCGCGTGGTTCATAACGAAGCTCCGGCTTCCTGCCGGAGCTTCCTTCCTTCCTTTTCCTTGAGAGGCAACAACTGGAGACTCTCAACTATACCGCTTCAAACGCAGAGCTCAAGGTTCGTCAGAAGTTAGAGTTACCTTCACAAGAAAGAAAGAGCAACCCTTTAGAATTGTGGCACTCTTGGCAATGTGCAACAACGCCGCTCGCTCAAATGGCTAGAAAGTGCTTGTGCATCTCAGCAACGTCAGTACCTGCAGAACGCGTGTTCTCCGCTGCTGGTCAGAGCTTTTCAGAAAGAAGGAACAAGCTAAATAGAGCAAAGGTTGACATGCTTGTGTTCCTTCACTAAAATGCTTGGCTTACAAATGTTAAATTGAATGGTTCCGCGGTAGCGGCAAGGAAGTTGTTCATGTCACGGAATTGCAAGACAACGAATTCACGCTGCGCATTGTGGCCCAAAATGAAAAGAAAAAAAAAGATCATTAACTTACTTTTTGTTTGTAAGGTTTGACTGCTTTTATTTTTGAGCAATAATTCCTTAGTGCACGTATTCCAGCATTTTCACTGAGGTTAATTTATTCACAAAAAATTGCCCATAAATTAACGAAGCTGAGTACTGCGAACAGTAGCATGTTGTCACTGTTCTCCGCAGAACTATCGGTAAATCAATTATCGATAGTATCGATAGTTCTTTTTTTAAACTACCGATACTATCGGTAGTCTTTTTAACAACAGTTCTGCAATACTAATACATAGTCGAAACTGCCGGAGCCCTGCATGATGGCATACCTCGTAATTCTGTGGACGCATAATCTTATCGTGGTTTTGGCACGTGAAACCCGGATATTATTAAATTACATGTGTGAAAAATAACACATGCCTCGTGTCGCCTGGCAGTTTCAGGATGCTAAGCTCCATGACAGAAGTGACGCCCCATCTGATCAGAAGGTCGAGGAGTACATCCAAAGCGTCCTTGCCAGAGTCGGAGCCTGTCGACCTGCGTGGCCACGGTAGTCCTCGGCTCCTGAGAAAATTCAGGATCTCCCTGAGGCGGCTCTCGGCGTTGTGGCTCCATGACATGCAAGCCTTGTACAGCGCCGACAAGGCTGCATGAAGAAGCACAGCCTTTTTTAACGCGATGAATAGTTTAGTAAGCGTACGCAGCATTTCTTAAACCACATCCACGAATCGGCATCAAAAACACCCTTTTCCAAGACAATGTCGGGAGAAATTGGATGTGAAGAATGATATAAAATAGAGTATATTTAACTGAGGTGGGTAATATAAGTATATTTAAGAGAATACGTGCACTGACGCATATTACAACACCTTTAATTGTTAATCTAGTTGTCTTGTTTCTCGTACGCTTGCTTTCCCACTCTTTTCAACCATTGTACTCTTCATGTCCACACGTGCTCGTGCAGTTTTCCGCACCTAGCACTATACGTCGATAAAACTTGTGGAACTCACTCAGACATGAGATATATATTGCCCTTGGGGCTCGTTCAGACTGGCATTCACTAAAACATTACTGATCAAGACTCACTCACACTTACGGATTGGTCTGGGACTGAGTGACTCGACGCACGAGTTCGTTAGCATAGATTTTTTTTCGACTATTGTGTCGCTGCTCTATAAGACCAATATTTGACGTAATTGGAGCTATTCTTGGCGTTTTGTCACATAGTACCTTCGAATACGTACTATGAGTGCTCGTTAACCAGTACAGTCATTTTCTCGTAAAAAACAATATGGCATACATTCGTCAAGAGCTTCCTTGAAATAGTTGGCAAGGGTGGGGAGAGGGGAGGTAAAGGCACTCTCCTCCGTATTTCGCGCCTCTGATCAATAAATATTTGAAATGGTGTATAAAAGAGACTGCTTTGGAATACGTTTGAGCAGACGTAAATGTAAACGCGACTTTATGTAAGGCTGATCGTAATGTTGAAGATGAGTAGATGTCACCATTGGTAGGTAAAAGAAGGTGAAACTCATTCAGAGTCATCTTAACTTCCCTGAGCTGGACTCGTTCGAACTCACACTCAAGAAAAATTTCCTCACCCAGACTAACTCTTACTTAAACTCACCAAAATATTACTAACCCGAACTTACTCAGACTCATACTCACTTTTCAGTCGAAGGCTTAGTGAGTCTCAGTGAGTCGACTCATAAGTGAATGCACCGAACTATGCCTTGAGCCAGGATAGGAGGCATGGCAAGCTTTCTTTATTTCACCTAGTTTTTTTTGCATCGCCTCTGTGATCGGCCTGCCTTGGGCCAAGAAATGACGGCATGCCGACAGGTCATCGGGTCGCGTTATGTGATGGCACAGCGACGCAATCATGACGTCACAAACGCTAGTGATCAGTGAAGTCATGATTATGTTACATGATGATTATTTGCATCACTTCTGTTGACACCACCCTTACCGATGCCGCTGGTCTCATTTCGCATTTGCAAGCACTTAAGAATCATCATCATAATCATCATAATCACCAGCCTAACTGCTCCCACTCTAGGACAAAGGACTTTCCCATGTTCCACCAGTCAACTTGGTTCGTTGCTCGCTGCTGCCACTTTATACCCACAAGCTGTCTAATCTCATCTGCCCATCTCACCTTTTGTCTCCCCATCACACGCTTATCTTCTTCATCGGAATCCAGTTAGTTAGTTATTTGTAATGACCAGCGGTTGTCCTGTCTACGCACTACACGTCCGACCCATGCCAATTTCTTCTTCTTGATTTCAACTATAATATCCTTAACCCCAGTTTGTTCCCTGACCAACTCTGCTCTCTACTTGTCTCTTAATGTTACACCTACCATTTTCCTTTCTATCGTTCGCTGCGTCGTCATCAATTTGAGCTGAACCCTCTTTGTAAGCCTCCAGGTTTCTAATTCGTAGGTAAATACCGGCAATATGCCGCTGTTATATACCTTCCTTTCGAGGGTGAGTGGTGGATTACGATTCATGATTTCAGAGTGCTTGCCGAATGTGATCTACCCCATCCTTATTCTGCTAGTTTTTTTTTCACTCTCATGGTTTGGCTCCGCGGTTGCTACCTGTCCTCAGTACACAGATTCCTTTCCAACTTCCAGCGTCTCTCCACCTATCTCAAAGCGTTGTTTTCTGTCAACACTGTTGCACATTACTTTAGATTTGTGCATATAATTTTCACATGTAGTGTTTTGCTTTACGTGTCCAGTTCAGTAAATATGAGCTGTGAATCGTCCCCCGAGTTATACTCATCAAGGCAATGTCTTCAGTGAACTGCTGGTTACTACGATACTCTCCATTAACACTTATTGCTATCTCTTCTAATTATATAGGGCCCTGAAGACATCTTGTAAACACGTGGCGAATAGCACTGGAGAGATTGTGTCTCCCTGTCTTACACCCTTCTTTATTGGTATTACGTCGCTTTCCTCATGAAGAACTATGGTGGCTGTGGATCCGCTGTAAATTCCAGTATGTTTATGTAGGGTTCCTCGATGCGCTGATTCCGTAATGCCTGCATTACTGCTAATGTATCGACTGAGTTAAACGCTTAATCCATTAAGGCTATGTAAATAGGTCGGTTGCATTCTGTACATTTCTCTATCATCTGACTGATAGTATGAATATTGTCTATTGTGGTCTATTACCTGTAATATGATCTACTGCTGGTATGCTCTATTGCCTGTACGAAATCCTGCTTGGTGTTTTAATTGCTACTAAATTGACCCGGACGATAAACCAAATGACGGTACATTGTTGAGTGACGGGCCATGATTCCGATTAGGCATGCCATTCCAAATACCTGAGAAACTTTTTACGGCACCTTTAAAGACGTCACCCCATACTGGCGCAAGCTTCAGACGAACAGACCTGCGTGGGTAAATGTGTGGTTTTTATATTATTTTATATTCCAAATCGAAGTGTTCGCCCAGCCGCGGTGGTCTAGTGGCTAAGGTACCCGGCTGCTGAACCGCAGGTCGCGGGATCGAATCCCGGCTGTGGTGGCTACATTTTGCAATGGAGGCGGAAATGTTGTAGGCCCGTGTGCTCAGATTTGGATGCACGTTAAAGAACCCCAGGTGGTCGAAATTTCCGGAGCCCTCCACTACAGCGTCTCTCATAAACATATGGTTGTTTTGGGACGTTAAACCCCACATATCAATCAAATCTGAGCGTTGCAATGAGCCATCGAGGAAATAAAACAAGAGTATATACTACACCCCGACAATTGAGATAAGCCGAAAACAACGTTTGTCTAAAGTGCGCTCGTAAGGAGTGACGTCATGCATAAAGAACTGCACAGCAGACACAGAACCCAGCTCTTTGCTCTTTCTGCGCATGCGCATACCCTTACGCTGCTCGCAACTTGGCGCCATCACAAGGTGCTGGCGCACAGAAAAGTTGCCCCTCACGCACGCAAGTTAAACATTTGTTTGGCTATTCATGTACCGCATGCGGCCGTCTTAACATTTCCATCCAGATTTCGAGGAAATGTTATCGTAAACTATAGTTGACTTAGTACTTTAAAGCGCAAAATTAACAAGGACAGAAAGCAACACAGAAAGATAGCACAGGGCACTGACTCGCCACTACGCTTTATTTTCCTTCGCAAGAAAGTCTTTCCAGTGAAAGGCTGCTTACAACCTTTGTTCGGACAGGCTAAACGAATACGCCGCATCCTGAGGTCTGAGTTAGGGAGACAAAGTTCCGCTATTATACGACTTGTTACGAGTGTTTTGCTGCAAACCAAAGGCCGGGGGTTTTGGGACTTAATGCACATTCAAAACATACAAAAAGTTAGCAGCTCAAAGCACGCAGTACCAGTTGCAGTCCCTCGTTCATCGTTTACACAGAGAACCAGGACGCGCGGCAACCAAATCTGGTAACTTTACTGTTTTGGGGGATGTTGAGCTGCCGCTAGGCGTCTCCATGACTCTCAAAAAAAGGTCCCAAAGCTCAACGTACAGCCACGGTTGCACGGGCACGAATTACTTGCGCTCTACAGGCGTGTGATGCAGCAAGGACCCTCCCCACAATGCCTCCTAGGACATCACCTTCAAGTGATGCCTGGGAGAAAATCCTCACGACCACAAGCCTGGACACCCAGCTCCAGGCCATCCAACGCGCTGATGAGGTGGCAACCAGGCATGACCTGACAGCCTTCGCCACTTAGGAAACCGTCAGCTGCCTTAATAAATTTGTTTACTACTACTACTACTACAGGTGTGTGGCTGACAAGGCTGGGAATGAAGACAAGAAGAGATGCCTTATGGATGGTGTGTACAGCCTCTTGAAGAGTGTGAAGCATTCCCATTGGAGCTCCAATGGGAAAATAAGTAATGGGAAGTTTTGTAAGGACAGTGACCTTCGTATACTACAAGCAGATAAAGACAGCGGATTTGTGGTTTTGCCTTCAGCCATGTTTCATCGAAAGGCCACTGAAGCTTTGTCCTAGAACTTTGTTCTAGAAAAAGTAAACCTGAGCTAGGCAAAAACAAAAGCGTTTTCCCTATGCAAACAAAAGCAGCTCTCACGTTGGGCTTAGCAAGTTTTTGTCCTTGTGCGTATTCTTTATTTTTAAGACCCATAAGGTCAACGTGCCATTTAGAAGTATTGTAACTGAGTGGAACACTTGGCAGCAGCAGATAAGTGAGTTTGTGTTAAGAATCCTTAACTCTCTAGTCAATGATGATTGATATATGGGATTTGACGTCCCAAAACCACCATTTGACTATGAGAGACGCCGTAGTGGAGGGCTCCGGAAATTTCGACCACCAGGGGTTCTTAAACGTGCACCCAAATCTAAGCACACGGGCCTACGACATTTCTGCCTCCATCATAATAGTAGCCGCATTTACCCGAATCCCGCCACAGCCGGGATTCGAACCCGCGACCTGCGGATCAGCAGCCGAGTACCTTGGCCACTAGACCACCACGGCGGGGCCGCTCTAGTCATTGATGATCCCTTTGTGACAAGCGACAGCGTTTCCGGTGTCGCTTGATCCTTGCAAGTATGCCTTTTCGATAGATGTAAAAGACTTGTTCCACCCCGTTTCGCAAGATGCCATTTTACCTGCAGTGTGCTGTTGTCATGAAAAGAACGAATATATCACCTTCCAGAATAGGTGCATCGAAAAATCTCGGCTCATGCAAAGAATTGTGGAATACGGCGCCCATCTGCATCGACTTCTGGTTTGAGATGCCGTGCCACCGTACAGGCATTGTTGCTACTTGCTTTCCAGTGAAACTAGCCAAACTGCGAGTGAAAAGTCGCCAAAAGTAGCCATTTTTCTTTAAATTTTGCCAAAAAAGTCACCACCCTACATATGTGTGGCGGGTCTAGTAATGGAGATTGCTTTATGTGTAGCCGCCTCGAGTGCAGTGCCATTCATTAGCCCCAAACTATATTGACATTTTTCAAAGCTAGTCGCATCACCAACTTCACCAAGGGAGGTCTCACTGGGCTTGGAGTCACATCACCCGCTTCACCATGGGAGGTCTCACTGGGCTTGGAGCCACATCGCCCGCTTCACCATGGGAGGTCTCACAGGTTGGAGTCACATCACCGCTGAACCACGGGAGGTCTCACTGGGCTTGTAGTCACATCACCCGCTGCACCATGGGAGGTCTCACTGGGGTTGGCGTCACATCACCCACTTCACCTTGGGAGGTCTCACTGGGGTTGGAGTCACATCAGCCGCTTCATTAAGGGAGCACTGAGAAAAGGCGTGCATGCACCAGCAGCGCCTCATTGCGAAAGTTTGAGGTAGTTTATGTTGTAGTGAATACAGGACAAAGCAGTCGCTACAACAAGAGAGGAACGGTGTGCGTAGCTTTCCTCTTGATGCCGTGATTGATAACGGAACAATTTATTTACAAAACTGAAATAAATTAGAAAGGACTGGCGTAACCATGGCAGCACCCGCCCCCGCTTTCTGTGCAGTCATGCTTAAGCTAGACAGTCGCCTCAGTGCAGTTTCTGAATTGGCTGTCAAAAAAAGCCGACTTCTTTGTCAGCCAGTTAAGTTTGCTATGAGCAAATTTAAACTCTAATCCAATTAACGGAACACTAGAGCAGTGCAACAGTCGACAAGGACAGTAGGATAGTAGGAGTTGTGCTCGGAACACGCGGCCTAACCGGTGCCTAGTCACCTCGGAAGCGAAACTTAAAAAAAAGCTTAAACCTCTTAAAGCAAATAAAAGACTTATACTACGGCTTCAAGGCACGCAAAGCAGTCCTTTGACCTAAGCTTTGCTTGGAGGTTACTAACGGATGCACCAATACGTTAGTGCCTCAAGGATATAGATTAATTGAGAAGCAAGACAGACATACTGAATTTCACGTAACATGCGCCTTCAACTGGATGGTCTAAAAGTACGAAACAAAATCACAGCATATCCACAGAGTGAATGATGGTCAGTGGGGAAACGTCCATCCGTCCCTCTATGCGTCTGCATGTTCATTCGTGCGTCCGTCCGTTAGTCTGTCTGTCAGTGCGTCCGTCCGTCCGTCAACTTGGTAACACTTTAAGTACCATCATTTCGCATCTTTTCATCATATAATGGATGGATGGATGAATGAATGGATGTGGCTGTACCCTTTAGATCAGGCGGCGGCTAACGCCACCTAGCCGTAATACTTAGTGAACTAACCACTAAATTTATCTTTTTTTTCCTTTAAGTAATGAAGTTGAGGTCTGGTACTTTGCAGTGAAGGGTTTAATTTTCACTCGTGCCTAGAATTTAGTTACCAATAAGATAACCTTCTGAATAATTCTACCCGCTTAAAGTCTATTTTGCCCTCCCTGTTCCTAAAACTCGGTGCTTCGGCAATTTCCTCCACCTCTCCACATGCACTGCATACCGTGTCTACCCCTTCGTATTTGGCCCGATATGTCTTGGTTCGCACTACTCCCGTCCCGGCCTGAAACAGTAGGGAACTACCCCGATATTAATATACATCCTTTCCTTGGCAATTTCCTGCTTAAAGTTCGATAGATCTCTTGTGCCGGCTTCTTAATTATGCCAATTGTCTACATGTCAGTCTCCGCTTCCTTCACTTTCTTCTTAACCGATAGTACTTTTTTGGTTTGGCCACGTACTGTTTTCGAAGTATTTACCAGTCAATTTCCTGGTTCGGTTTCTCTATTTTGTATCGACATTCTTCATGTACAAGTAGCTGAAAACCTTCCTAGCTCAACGCTCCTCCCCCATTTCTCTCAATCGCTTCTCAAATATTATCTTGCTGCTAGCTTCCCTGATCTCAAATGATGTCCATCCCATATCACCTTGTACTCCTGATTTGGTGTATTCCCGTGAGCTCCTAAAGCAAGCCTACGTATTCTACGTTGCTTAATTTCTAACCTTGCTTGAACTTCTGATCTCATGCATAAGACCGCATTGCCGAACGTCATACCACGAACCATGACCCCTTTTTATATTCCTCTCAAAACGTCATACCTATTGTAATTCCACAGTGCGCTATTTTTCATCACTGCTGCATTCATGTTACCTTTAGTTGCCACGTATATTTCGTGTTTCCAAAGGTACTCGGTCCCATTGTTTATTCGTACACCCATATATTTGTATATATCTGTTATCTATAGCGTGACCTCCTGTATTCTGAGCTCACTACCTTCATTATCTTTAAAAATCATGACTGCTGATTTTTCCTTACTTAATCTGAAATCTAACCTATCTCCCTCATTACCGCAGATGTCCATCAATCTCTATAAATATCCCTTGTTGTCAGCCATTAGCACTATATCATTTGCGTTCTTTGATGCTGGTAGTGCCTGATCAATGAGTTTTCCTTGTTTGACGAAAGAGATGTTGAAGATAAGTCCACTTCCCTCTAATTTGGCCTCTAATCCCTGTAGGTACATCATGAATAACAAGGATGACCGAGGACACCCATGCATACGCCCCCGTTTCACCTCTATGGGCTTGGATACCTGTTTTTCCCACTTTGTAACTACCTCGTTACTCTTATAGATATCATTTAAAAGATTAGTAACTCCATCTTCCAGACCTAGTGTGTCCAGTATTCCCCACAAGTCTTCTTGAACCACGTTATCATACGCTCCCTTGATATCCAAAAATGCTAGCCACAGGGGCCTGAGTTCCTTTTCTGCTATTTCGATGCACTGCGTTAGTGAGAACCGATTGTCTTCCAACCTCCTGTTTTTCCAAACCCATTCTGCAGTTCCCTCAGCACCCTCTTATCCTCTATCATCACTGCAATCATTCCTTTATAATCTACATCGCCAGCCTGTAGACCACTGATGTCACTGTTATAGGACGGTAGTTGTTTATGTCAGCTTTGTCCCCCTCTCCTTTATAGATCATGCTCATCCTGCTGAGTTTCTATCCATCGGGGACTTCACCATCGATTATTGTCCTTCTCACTGCCTCTCTCAAAGTCTGTTTAGAATTCAGACTCAATGTATTTATCAGCATAATTGGAATGCCATCTGGGCCTCTTGATATACTACTTGGAACCCTCTTTTCAGCCCTTTACCATTATCGTTGTGAAAATAGAGCCATTGTTACACTTGATCTGTCCTTGTCTATTGTGGTGCATAACGCGCTTCCTTGTTGAAAATTTTCTGTCACCCTTGTTCTTATATATTCCATAGCTTCGTCCCCTTCTAGCCTAACACCTTTAGCTGTTGTTATAAACCTCTGCTCTAGGCTTGTTTTATTTCTTAGGGAGTTTAAATGCTTCAAAAATCATCACATGCAAGTACCGCCATTCAACGGAAATTCTAAGGACTAAACGACAAATGGCTACTACGAGTAGGACACGGAACATACCACCCACGACGTAAGGAGCTTCGCCCCTATTAACAGAGAATATGTTGTCTCCCAGTTGTTTCGAAGACAATGAGTATAGAATGCACAACTGAGTCGAGACCTAAGTGGAAAATCGCCAAAAATTCGCCATGTCGCCATTCATAATTTTACGTCACCAAGAGCCTCTCAAATTCGCTATTTGGCGAAAAGTAGCCCCCAGTGGCAACCCTGCCTAGAGTGGCCTTGTCAAGCCGGTCTAACCAGTGGCCTGACGGAGGCTGTGCGGACTCGTGTGCAATGGTCGTGACACCTTCATTGCCAAGAAAAGTTTTCCGCAAACAAGAACTCGCATGAAGCTATGTTGAACACCATTTCCGCTGTTGGTTACAGGCTTGTTACATCGAGTACTAACTGTTTGCATTTTTTTTCATTAAAAAAAATATGTGCCCCCATTGATTTGTCCCAAAGCAAATACTACATTTATTGTTTCTAGAATATTTTCAACTTTGAACATTAAAAAATAGACACAGGCTGGGCGTAGCAGCAAGGGTGGCTTTGAAGGGCTGGTATTAAAGATCGCTAATGATGTTATCGGCAAGCTTAAGATCACAGTTGACTCTAGGACTAGTATAGGTGTCCTTACGGTCTTTCCGGGACGGCTCAGTGCTCTCTAGTAGTTGAGTACGAAGTACTCAAAATCGTTAAAATGTTTTTTCCATTCACAGATCTAAATCGTCTTCCTTAGGAGCCCAGGACGGCCTTACGCTCTTCCATAGTAGAGTACCTAGTTCTCTGAATCGTTAACATTTTTTTCTAAACTCACAGTTACTTGCATCAGCAGACGCCCACGGGACGGCTTGTTGCTCTTCCATAGTCGAGTACCAAGTACTTTAAATCGTTAACAACTTGTTAAACATGCAATACTCGTCATTTGTCTTATCTGGACTGCCTGTGGCTCTCCGATAATATGAGTGTGTGTAGTCCGCCAAAGCGTTCACAGGTATTCTGAGCACCTCGCGGGATAGCATGGTGCCATTTCGGTGCCATGAACTTCACGCATGTCTTGTTTTACGGGTGAAGGTTCTCTTAATCTAACCTTGTCAAGCGTAACCGCCCAGACGTACGGACGAACAATTCGCCCCACTTATCATTGTTCACTTCGTGGATATGCTATCATTTTTTGCGTCAGCGTGTAATTATTGATCCCCTTGTAACGATTCAGTACTGATAATCCATCAGGGTAACGAATTAATACAGGTAATGTTGACTAGTATGACCAGTTTCGAACCCAATTCAAGACATGTCTGAAGCCCACCAATACTCAGCGCTGCCAAGTCGACGCACCCCGTCTCGTCACGTGGAAGCAGGAAACGGTGATGCGGTGTCACGGCGCGCATGCCTTCGCCCCACCCCCCTCCCCATCGTCGTCGCCTCCATCATCAGCGTCTACCGGCGTTGATGAAAACACCGAGTTATAAGGAATCGCTGCGATTTGCGGCGTGGCGAATCATTTTCGGCTTGATCCTCTTCAGATCAATGATTCTAGAATTGATGCCGAACCGAGCCGCGACGAGCAGGCAGCTGGAGACGTACTCAAGCAGGCTGGAATACACGTCTCATTTACGCATATGAACGAGGCGCGAGTGTCACTCATTCGCAATCACCGTAGCTTCTCATAATAACATTCGCGTTCATGACTTCTCGACAAATCACCCGAAGCTGTTTCACGATAACGCAGTATTCACACGAACCAACGCCTCCTAGAAAAACTATGCCTAGGACCTCGCTCTCTTTCAATTGAGAGCCTCTTGCCAGCGCTTATTTTCGGGGCCATGCCTCCTGCCTTGTGTTGCGACTGGCCGCCGCAAGAGACCACTCACCTCCGCACCGCTCAATCACGTGACATTACCGTACCGCTCTGCCACTTGACATCACGGCTGCTCGGAGGCAACTGTGAGAGCATTGCTGTGTTCGTAGGTAGCGGTCGTCAGAGACGCTTCGCCTTCGTACGGAAGGAGGAGAGTAAAATCAGAGGTTAGAGCAGCGCGTTCGTAGCTCACGTTCCAGGCATAGTTTTTAGGAGGCGTTGCACGAACGTGCTGCACAAAGTAATTACTTACAGGCATGCCACGTGTGCTATGTATTTGGAATAATGATTTGTTCACTACAACATAGTCATGTTTCTCGTGGCACGTAGATGTGCCGATGTCTATGTACACTTTATTATTAAAATGTTATGCAATTTAGGCTTCTTGTACCCAGTGTAAATAAATTTTTCGAAACAGTACCACGCATTCGCTTACAATAGGAATGGCTCACCGCTCTCCCATAGATGAGTACAAAGTACTCGAAATCGTCAAACACTTTTTCTAAGCACGCCCCTTCACTCACAGAACCTAAATTACCCTGGTAATCTATATTACTATTCAAGAGCCTCGCAACAAGCGCACATACCTTCCTAGAGGCGTGTTTTTCAATGTAACTTTCTAGAGGCAGTTTCTAACAAAGACAGCATCTCTATACTCGCTGACAACTTTTCTTGGCAATGAAGGGAAAGCTACAGGTGCTAGCTTATGCACATTACTCGGTTATGCCATGCGTTCTGTACCGCTGTAGAAAAGTGGTGGTCATGCGCGCTCACCGTTTCATGTCAAAGGTCAGAGAGACGCAGCTGGAGTGAGACGCTGTGCGAACGTGTTTCGCATGAGCTCCGGCCCGGTGACCGACTATCGGCGGACGCACTTTGTTCTGGACTTGCTGTCAGTGGGCTCGTCTGCAGGAGGTTGCCCTGTACCAACGGACACCACTCGTTTAGGCAAGTTGGTCCCCGTTTTCGAAGTTTTCGAGATTTTCCTATCAACCCTGCGGTGGCAAGGCTAGGCCTATCTCCTAGGCCAAGCCTGGGCCGCGTCGCCGGGCGTCTGGCTTGCGCCTGGTGACCGTGGGCCTTGTTGTGCTGAAGATGGATCACTACGTCGAAGGGGAGACTATAACGCCCGAAGATTTTGAAGCGGGAGAGTGGGCTCCAGTGCTGAAGGCACAGGACCGATTTAAGAAGACTCAGCATGGCGACAACGCCAAGAGTAAGCCTTGCGAGACGCAGGCCAGCAGCGACGGGCGCAAGACGCACGGAGCGCAACAAGTCAAGCGGGGGAAAGCACCGGTTCGGAAGAAACGCAGACCGTTTCTCAAGTTGCCGGCCACGGATTTCAAGGTTGTGTACAGGCCCCAGAACTTGGACTTGAATGTTGTGACAGCGAGAGAACTCGGATGTGCACTGAGAGCAGCAGCGCGTCTAACGAGTGCGATTGCCGCGGAAGAAGACATTGTGCGGGTTAATGGCACAAACAACACGTTGACGGTGAGCACACCATGCATAAATTGTAGTGGGGCATATGCGACTGTGAAGACGCTCAAGCTGGGTGATCGGGACCTGCCGGTTTCGGCGTTCGAGGCGCCGTTGGAGAACTCCGTGCGGGGAGTGATTTACAATGCTTATGATGGATGCCTAGTGGAAGAAGTTCGGGCGGGCATTCCGAAGAAGAATGAAGGCATAGACATTCTGGACGCGAGACCTCTGTGAAAGTCAAAGGCGATTCATATTACGTTCGGGGGAAAACGCATACCCCGACAGATTACTTACTGGAACTGTCTGTACGCTGTGATCCCGTACAGAAATTTAGTCCAGACCTGCTACAACTGCAGACGAGTTGGACATCGAGCGGACGTTTGCTATCGTCCGAAGAGTAACCTATGTCACCGTTGCATGAAGGACCATCCTGCTCCACCAGAAGAAGAGCCACCTACGTGCACGCCGGACTGCATCGTGTGCCATGGTGCGCATTGCATAGGGAGCCGGAACTGCAAGTTCCGCCTGGCTCGCAAGCCACCGACAGGCAGGCAGCAGAGCATCGAAAGAGAGAGCGAAGCTGGCAACGATAAGCGGTCCTCGAGGGCCACGGACAAGTCACCGAGGAGTAAAGAAGGCACAAGCAAAAGCAGGAACCGGTCGAGTTCATTCCCGCCATTGCCAGGGCGCGGGGGCGGCCAAGATGGCGGAAGAGTATCGAGTCCCATCAGCTACGCGCGTGACACCAACAAAAAGGTGAGCTTGTCAGGCACGGCCTCCCAGAACGAAACCGCTCGAGAGAGGGAGTTAGCAGCGCTGTTTCAGCGACAGGGAGGCTTGATTAAAGGAATAGAAAACAGAATTTCAGAGATGGAACCCGCACTTAGAAACGATCAACGGCAGGGGACACAAGCAGCAACAGTGCAAGGCCTACAGAAAGCGACGCAAGAGGCGTCTGCCTGCGTACAGGATAGTGCAGCTATGGAAGTGGAGAACCGGGGGACAGTGAAGAGACTACTGCCGCGGGATGAGGTAGCTAACGCAAAACTATTAGCCGAAACGTCACCAGAAGACATGCCACAGCCTGTTTTTAAGGTAATTAGTCTTAAGTCGGATGTAACAACACTTGCGATTAAAGTAGGCAAACAAGGGAAAAGACAGGATAGGTTGGAGGCTGGAGTCGAAAAGATCAAAGCCAGATTAGACACAATAGAGGAGCGTCTCAGCATGCTCTCCACTGAATTTGGGGATTCCCAAACCCAGGTCATGGGCATGTTTCAGCAGCTTCATACTCTGTTGAAGGCAAGACTGCCTCCCGTTGGTGGCCAAGAGCCATTAGTAAACCTGGTGCCTCATCATGGCGCCTCGCCTGCAATTGAGGTTTGGCAGTTGAACTGCAGGGGCTTTCGTCAAAAGCGGGGTAACCTGCAGTTGCACGTACAAAATCTGGACAGTACACCAGACATAATAGCCGTACAGTAGGCTAGTGGTTCCGTAAAATTACCTGGATTTAAGGCATTTAGAGCGCCAGGAATTGACTCGAGGGGCGTATCACGCGTCTTCACAGCCGTGCTAGTCCATCGCAACATCACTGCCATTTAGTATTCCGTAGATAGCAGCAGGGAAGACTATGTCCTGCTAGAGATTTTGCCGAAACGAAAATATGAGAAGAGTCTGTTTTTACTTAATGTGTATAGTTCTCCAAAAGATAAAGGATTGGGCTTGCCACAACTCCTGATTCAAACTGAACGGTTAGCAGCTCGCGCTCCGCTCATAGCGGTAGGAAATTTCAATGCGCGTCACCCGGAGTGGGGTTATATTAGAGCCAGCCCAAAGGGCAATCGGCTTTGGCAAGTTCCCCGGGATCTGCGATGAACGCTGTTAAACAATCTACAAGATCATACGAGGATAGGCAACAGCATAAGCATGGATACCTCTCCAGAATTTACGTTTTTTAGAGGCATCAGTAATGCAAAGTGGATTAACACGGGACAAGTCCTAGGAAGTGATTACTCTATCCTTTCCACGACGTTTAGCGCTGCGAAGCATAAAGACAAAGTGAGGGGGCATACAATTACAGATTGGGACAGATTTAGGAAAAACAGAGCAAACACTGTAAACGGGAAAATCAATGACCTGGATGCATGGGTACAGGCACACAAGGAGGATGTAAATAACACCACGGTAGAAGCGCCAGTCGAGCAGGAGGAGTTTACCGCTGACTCGAGACTATTACACATGTGGGAAGCACACGCGAGTCTCTTGAGAAGGTGGAAGAAGAAAAAACATAATGGCGTCCTTCGGAGAAGGACTGCAAAGTTAGAACGTAAAATCGAAAATTATACAATCGAGTTGCAAGCCAAGCAGTGGAGCCAGATTTGTGATCGCATGAATGGACAGTATAGATGCAAAAAGACATGGCAGCTGTTAAGGCATCTTTTGGATCCGGCAGCAACGAAATCGGCGCAACGGGGACAAATGACTTGGTTAATGCATCAATATGAAGGCACAATTGGAGAGTTTATGCAGGAACTCCGAAATCGGTACATAACTGATGGAGTAGACGGTTGCTTACCACACTACTCGGGGGTGGAAAACTCAGAACTAGATGAAGAGTTCACAATTGCGGAGGTGGAGTTTGCCATGGGGCAGCTGCGTACTACGTCTGCCGCAGGTCCGGATGGGGTTACTAATAAAATGCTGAGAAACCTAGATTTCAAATCAATCGGAGCGATCACTGACTTGATAAATGAGTATTGGGTGGCCGGGGAGATCCCAGCACAATGAAAGCAAGCTAGGATTATATTTATTCCGAAGCCAGGTAAGAAACTATGCTTAGAAAACCTGCGCCCTATATCGCTGACATCATGCGTGGGCAAATTGATGGAGCACGTGGTTCTCAACAGGCTTCAGAATTATGCAGAGGACAAGGCCATCTTTCCCCCAACTATGATAGGTTTTAGCGCCAATTTGTCCACACAGGATGTCATGATACAGTTAAAACATGATGTAGTCAATCCCGGGCACGGCACGGGCACCAAAGCTGTATTCGGGCTTGACCTGAATAAAGCTTTCGACAATGTTTCGCATGAGGCAATAATGAATAACTTATCGGAAATTGGCCCAGTGGTCAGGACATTTCGCTGCATCAGATCATTCTTAGAGGGCCGAACCGCAAAATTTCAACAGGAGATATCAAATCGGACTCATTCGCGTTGGGAGGCAAAGGGACGCCGCAGGGTTCAGTTTTGTCATTGTTCCTGTTTACCATCGCCTTAATTAAATTACCACCGAGGCTGGAAGAGATACCGGGACTTAAACACACATTTTATGCAGATGATATTACTCTATGGGTAACAAGGGGTAGTGACGCGCATCTGGAAGAAGCACTACAACAGGCAGTTATTATTGTCGAAGAGTTGGCAGGGGAGGCGCGACTTTCATGCTCTCTGCCCAAGTCCGAGGTCTTTGTGGTTCGGGACAAACCCAGAGGGCTACATGCAAGACACTATAATCCGCCACCGCCGTTAGAGGTAAAGGTAGGGGGTAGGCCTCTAGCTGAAGCTCAAACGTTTAGAATTCTTGGCCTATATCTGCAAACTAACAGGAAGATTAGGGTGGCCCTTGAAAAACTTAAGACCACGGTCAATGCTACTGTCAGGCTAATCAGAAGAATCACTAACCGTAAAAGTGGTGTTAAAGAAAAAGAACTCTGTAAGATGGTACAGGCGTTTGTGCTCAGAATAATTACTTACGCGACACCTTATATGAAGTTGGATGCTGCAGAAAAAGGTAAAGTCGAGGCTATGATCCGGCAAGCTTAAAAGGCAGCACTTGGGTTACCTAACAACGCGCCTACAGAAAGGCTGGTAAAACTAGTGGTACACAACATCCTGGATGAATTATGGGAGGCGCATCTGGTGATGCAGCACGCTAGGCTTTCGACAACCAAAGCGGGCCGGATCATATTGGAAAGGATTGGCATTGGAGCAGAGGCTCCCACTGGGGGCACTAAAATTCAGGCGCGGCGAGAGTTACATAAGGCCGTGTACATAAAAACTTTGCCCAAAAATATGCATCCGATTCACCATACGCACCGCAGGCAGGCAAGAGCCAGAGCTTTACAAGTTGAGTACGGCGAGTGCAAAGCGGCAGTCTATACAGATGTTGCGAAATATAAGGACAAAGACGCTTTTGTGATTGTGGTGGTGGACAGGTGGGGACGCTTGGTCGCCTCTGGATTGGTCAAAACCCGCTCCTCGGAAACTACAGAGCAAGCGGAAATAGCGCTAGCTATAGCTAATTAGCAGTCGGATTTGATTTTCAGTGATTCAAAGACAGCCATCCGAAATCCGGCGAGGGGCACAATATTGGCGACCGCCGAACAATTTCCGCGTGAGGCCACGGGACGAGAAATTAGAGAAATAGAAATTGTCTGGGTACCAGCACACTCTGGGAACCCTGGGAACGAGGCGGCTCACCTGAACGCTCGAAGTTTCGCCATCCGGGTAGGTGAGCCGCCAGTTCCGGGGAGGTCCGCGAGAGATGGGCTGGTGTCCTTTCATGACATAACGAATTATTAAAAACTAGAGCGGAGGTTTTATCCGCCCCCACGCAAACGGTTGACTAAGGCGCAGGAATGCGTCTGGAGAAAACTGCAGACGCGATCTTTTCCCAACCCTTACGTGTTGAACAAAATGTACCCGGAGGAGATTTAACCGCAATGCAAATAGTGTCAGGCTGTGGCAACATATGATCACATACTTTGGGAATGTAGCATAGTGCCGCCGCCTGTGGATATTATGCGTGATCCCTCTATTGAGCACTGGGAGGCCGTTTTGACCAGCCCAGACCCAGTCGTCCAGTTATGGGTCGTGGAGTAGGCCACACAGGTCGCCGCCAACCTTGGCTTGATGGCCATCTGACACGGAATCATCCTAAGTTGCTTTCTGATGAAATAAAATTTTTCCATCCACAACACCATGTCAAAGGTTAAATGCCCACTCATGATCTTTCGGTGTCAAGATTTCTGCTTCTCGTCACTGCCTTCGCGTCTCTTAAAAAATAGCATGAGCATCTTCAGCATTTTGTGCCTCTAAAAGAAGTGAAACAATGATCCCGACCAAGTATGCCCTGCAATTTAGAAAACGATTTCTTAGATCGCGTTGTTCCAATCGTCCAGTACCCGCTTTACCGTACCTTTCTTTTTGCCTAAAAAAATCGCAACGCTTAAAAAAGCTTCGTGTTATTTTTTCTTTCAAAAATGAACATTATATATATTTCCTCTCAAATAAATGTAAGATTCATTGCATGGTGTTCGTACGAAAAAGTACATGTTGGATGCGCTTGTGAAACCAACGATCATGCGAAAACGGACTGCTGGTCGTAGTAACACATGTGCAGAAGCTCCGCCCTCGTAGCTTTGGCTGTGCTGCCATAGAAAGTTGTCGCCGAGTATAGATACACATAAAAGGCCCTGATTTCTCACGCATTGAAAAACACCAAGTGACAGTGAAAAAATTAAAAATAGCTTACTGGGTTTGAGTTGCGTCCTGTGCTAAAGTGCTACTTGAAAAAAAGTAGTGCCAGTATTTTTCCTATCTCACGTAGACAATGACACAGTTGTAGGACTACATTCATTAGCGTTAGGATTTGCGCAGTTTGCCTCTGTAGCCTTTACTGCATTCCCAAGAAAAGTTCATTACAAGCAAAAACTTGATCAAAGCTAGGTTTAACACCAGTTTTACAGTTATTTACAACCGCGTGACACAAGTACGCGTTGCGCCCATTTTTTTGTATAAAAGATGTGTGCCACAACGGACATTTTGCAGAGTACTGACTGCGTTTAATATCTTCAGATTATTTTGATTTCAGTGTCATGAAAACCCGACAAAATTTACGTAGCAACAATAGTGGCTCTGAGGAACTGGTAGTGGAAGCCACTACGGAAAGCATTTGACATTGTTCACTGCTTTGTGTTTCTTGCTATTGGTTCCTCCTCTATGTAAATGAAGCCTGTTTTGTCACCATCATTATCGTATGTCTAAGAAGAAATGTTCTGTGGAAACGTGTGAGATAATCAATTTTTCTAAACAGGTTCCTGCTTTGATGCGATCATGTGCCTAACCGTAACAACCAATAGCTTTCCCATATCAGGGTGCGTATTATCAATATAGTGTTATAGAGCCTTAATAATTCATTCTAACTTTCGGGATGACATCAGTGCCATTTCAGTGACATCAATCTACGCATGTCGCGTCTTTTGCGTCAACGAGTAGTTATCATTCACCTTGGGATAAATCAGAAGTGATAATGCAACAGGGGTACGAACTTCTAAGTGCGAAATTGAATACTGTGGCCAGTATCGAACCCAAACAGGAGCAAAGCCTGCCCATTCTCAGCGCTTCCAAGCGGTCACCTTCCGCGGTTTGATCACATGGCCACACAAAAAGGTGACGCGAGTTCCAGCTGACATTGCATCTGCTTGGTGCGAGCGTGTAGGCGTGTCTTTGTTTACCGCCATCATCTTCGGCACCGTCATCAACATCCACAAGTGATTATCAAAAGACCAAGAGTATGGAATGGCTCAGAATCACGACGTCGCGAATCATTTTTGGTTCGATCCTCCTAAGAGCAATGATTCTGAAGTCGACGCCCGACCAAGCAGCGACAATGCAGATGGAGAAGTGTGCTTATTGTAGAGAGCCTTCATGTGCGCAACAGAGACGGCACGCACATGAAAGCTCCCTACAGGCTTGGGATACACTGGCATAAATACATGTCACAATCACGCACATGAACACAGCAAGTGTGTTACTTGTTGGCAATGATCGTACATTTGTATAATCAAATTCGCATTCTCGACTCCCCGACAAATTACTCGCAGCGACACAACGAAAATGCAGTATTCACAGGAACGCGTTGCACAAGCAAAAACAAAACAAGCGCAGTCGCCACCTGGCAGTGAAGCGTCACCGCCAGACGGTACCACAAGAATATAGGCACCACTATAACAGCACTCGCCAAATGTGCTCCACCCCGTTCTTATTCTTCTAGTTACTTCATTCTCGTGGTTTGGCTCCTCGGTTATTACCTGCCATAAGTAGACATAGTCTTTTACAAATTGAAGTGCACTATTACCTATCTCGAAGCGCTGCTCTTTTCAAGGTTGTTGTTCATTACTTTCGTTTTCTGCAGATTAATTTTAAGACCCACTTTTTTGCTGTCCTTGTCTAACTCCGTAATTATGAGTTAAAATTCGTCCCCTGAGTTACTCAACAATGCGATGTCATCGGCGAAGCGCAGGGTATTAAGGTGCTCTCCATTAACTCTAATCCCTATGTGTTCCCATTCTAGGCTTCTGAAAACCTCCTGTAAGCACGCGGTAAATAACATTGGGGAGATTGTGTCCCCCTGCCTTACAACCTTCTTGATTGGTATTCTGTTGCTTTCTTTATGAAGCACTATGGTAGCAATTCGATACCCTGTAGATTTCTTCCAGGATTTTTATATGTACTTCATCTACGCCCTGATTCCTCAGTGTCTGCATGACGGCTGATATTTCTACTGAATCAAACGCCTTCTCGTAATGTATGAAGGCTATGTATAGTGGTTGCTTATATTCTGAACATTTCTCTATTACCTGATTAATAGTATGAAAGTGGTTGATTGTTGAGTAGCCTGATCGAAATCCTGCTTGTTCCTTTGGTTGATTGAATTCTAATGTTTTCTTTACTCTGTTAGCAATTACCTTTGTAAATAGCTTTTATACAACAGAGAGCAAGCTGATCGGCCTGTAATTCTTCAAGTCCTTGTCATCTCCTTTCTTATGTATTGAGATGATGTTAGCGTTCTTCCAAGACTGGTACTCTTCCCGTCAGAAGACACTTCGTAAACAGGGTGGCTGGTTTTTTTAACGCAATCTGTACTTCATCTTTCAGCAGACCTGACGTTACCTGATCCTCACCAGCAGCTTTGCCTCCTTGCATGCTTTCCAAAGCTTTTCTGACTTCTTCTATCATTACTGGTGGGGTGTCATCTGGGTTACTACTAGTTCTTATAGTATTAAAGTTGTGGTTGTCCCGGCTACTGTGCAGATCTCTGTAAAATTCATCCGCTAGTTTAACTGTCCTGTTCATATTGGTAGTTATTTTGCCTTCTTTGTCCCTTAGTGCATACTCTCAAAATATGACAGGTATATTGCCAATATCCCTCAAGAGGAAGGTATATAACAGCTGTATCCTGCCGGTACTTAGCTACGGAGCAGAAACCTGGAGACTTACAAAAAGGGTTTAGCTGAAATTGAGGACGACGCAGCGAGCAATGGAAAGAAAAATGGTAGGTGTAACTTTAAGAGACAAGAAGAGAGCAGAGTGGATTAGGGAACAAACGGGGCTTAAGGATACCATAGCTGAAATCAAGAAGAAATTAACATAGGCTGGGCATGTAGCGCGTAGACAGGATAACCGCTGGTAATTAAGGGTAACTAACAGCATTCCGAGAGAAGGCAAGTGGGTTAGGGGGAGACAGAAGGTTAGTTGGGCAGATGAGATTAAGAAGTTTGTGGGTATAAATTGGCAGCAGCAAGCACAGGACCAGGTTTACTGGCGGAACATGGGAAAGGCCGTTGTCCTGCAGTGCACGTAGTCAGGCTGATGATGATGATGATGATCACAGCACTAATTTGTCAACGTCATCGTCGCTCACTCATCGTCAACCACCTGCCCATCATCCTTCGTGTCAAATGTTACAAAGCACCTGTGCTGCAAAATTAACGTGTTCAAGTGTTCTCTTTTCCTGTGTATCCACCCCTTATGTATTACCTCCCTTATGTAATGTATGTAGTGGGGTCCTTAAGGAAATAAAAATGAAATGAAATGAAATCGTCACTTATCGCCTGAGGCATGGCCAAGCATAGAGTTTCCTAAAATTAACTAGAGGGGACTCTGTCGCTGCGATCGTCAAGCCACCATGGGAATGATGGGCAGTACGCACATTTGCCTAGTCTTCATACTTGCGGGCGGTGAATCGTACTTGCGGCTCCGTTTATTGCTGTTTCGTTTTTGTTTTGAAAGAAAGATACAACCCTTTTGAACTTCATGACCCGATTTGGGAAGGTAAGTCTAAAATAATAAGGTCGTGAAGCGCAAACGATCAACATTTGCAGATTTTTGTTTCGTGAGAAAACAGCTCCAAGCCACACGAACACACACGGAGCCAGAAGCAGGCCAGAAGTACGAAGATTAGACAAATGTGTGTACTACCCTCCATTCCGACGCTCGTTGAAGCGCCGTGCGTCGCAGCTCCTATAAACAATAGCGCCAGAGTTCCCTGTAGTCAATATTAGGAAACTCTATGTGACCAAGGAGCTCGCTGAACACGTCAAAATATCGTCGATGTCGCATGGCGCGGAACACGCCGTTGTGCACTTGGACGCTCCTTGCTCTCGAAATCATATAGTTTCCTTTAATTACCTACAAGAAGTTTTGGCGCTTCGATCGTTCAGTGACCATGAGAAGTATGGGTATGACGCCGATTTGCCTAGTCTTCACGCTTGCGGGCGGCGAACACACTTGTGGTTTCGTTTATTGCTGCGTTTTAGCTTTGCTTCGAAGGAAGTAACAAACCCGGTTTTCACTTCGTGACGCAATTTGAAGCTGTATAAGCCTAAAAGATTAAGGTGGTGAAGCGTATAACTATCGAACATTGGCCGATTGTTGTTTCGTGACAAAGCAGCTTCAAGCCACGCGAAGCCGGAACGAACGTAAAGGGCCAAGACCAGGCAAATCCATGTCATACCCGTAATTCTGATGCTCGCTGAAGCACCGTGCGTTTCAGCTCCCGTAGACACTGGTGCGAGAGTTTCCTCTAGTGTATATTTAGGAAACTATGCTCTAAATAGAACAACTGCTACGTAACAAATTCCATCAATACTTCGCTAAAACAAAAATTTATGCATACCAAGCAATCGAATGACTTCCAAATCTCGAACTGCTTTTGCTGCTGTTTCGAAAATTTAGGTATTTCTGATAGCTTTTGTTGAGAAAAGGACCAGCTGCCGTGCCAATGGTGAAGCCCACTCGTCGACCTCTTCTTTATTCCGAATGCCGCTTTCCCACCAATTATGATATCGACTGTCTTCGTCGTTCACACAATATTAAACATCCTACGCACCACCGCATTAACCATTCTTTATGAAGAACAATAACACACGCCTAGTTTGAAGCACACGATGTTCAAGAGTACTTGTATAAGTCCAGGTTAGTCCATGTAGGAAAATCCGTGATATCCAACCGCGTCTGCTTTTCCGGCGGTGCTTTCGGCGCTTGTTCCACACTCGTGCTTCTGAGCGCGTTGACCTTCATGAACCTCCATTGTCGCTGAGCAAGTTTCCCTGGCATGAAAATTCGCAAATGATACTGTTCCAGAATGATCTCGTGTAGATATACTTGAGTAAAATTTTCCTTTTCTTTCGGTTCGTTGCAGCATTTACCTTGTAACCCTTCTGCTTCCGCCTTTGACTGGTCTCTCTATTCGCCGCTGTTGCGCTGAGTCAGCATTTATCAACTTTAAAGAAATAAAACGTGCCTTGCACACTCTCTTCAATATTAACTTCTGTAGCTTTCTCGAAGAACCCAAGCTTTAGGCAGCGCAAGGGGCTGGCTTTTGTGTCGTCGTGGCCTTTTGTTTCTTTCTTCTGTTTCTTGTCGCTTTGAGAATTGACCTAGATTTTTCTCCATCGGGAACTTGTACGCAGGGCGTGAGGACTTTACAACGTCTAAATTGGGCAGCCTTGGCTTGGACGTATCCTCAACATCTAATGGGTGGCTCTTTGGATCTACAAAGTCTTCCCCCTTTTCAATCATGGGAATGCCTTCCAACTCCAACACCGGAATCGTTCTTCAGCTCCATGCACTGGCACGTAGCAATATCTTGACAACAGGTTCATGGTTATGGCACGCTGACGACAGCTCTGCAGGCGTGCGCCGGGTCCTTGTAGGTATCGATTGTTCTGCGCAGGCTCGTACGATGGTCGTTACTTCAGAGAAGGTCCTGGTCGATTGGCTTTCACCACGCTCAAGAGTATGTTCTGAGGCTGACTTGACTGGCATCTGTGCTACAGTATTGCTGTCTAGTGGGCATTGGCTGGATGGTGGTGACGCTGACGCAAAGAGTGCCTTGCTTTCTGTTTCCATTTTAGTCTCTAGTCTTGCTGTCTCCAAACAAACCAGCCGTACCTTTAATGCGTCAGCGATTTTATATTCAGTTCTGACTTTCGCTAGAATAATCTGACGCTCATAGACTTCCGCCTCCTCCATCTCGTCTTCCAAATCATTGATGTCGACTGCATCCTCTATTTTTAGTCAATTCTTCTGAGTTACTCACATTGCTGAATCAAAACTCGGTGAATACGTCGTAAATCACAGATTGGTGGGCAATCCGATCACCTAAGACGTTCGACGTCTGCAATGACCTGCGTGACGGCCTTGCGTGTTTGACTCCGCCTTTCGTAGAGGGCCTCCATGATCCGGTCCAGTATCGGAAGCGTGAGAAGTCACTGGCCGGCCGTGTCACGAGGCGAAGTTGGAGTTGCTACGGCATTCATCGCAGAAGGTTCGCACAACGAATCTCTGTCAATTGTGAGGCTGCCACTTTCGTGATCGTGTGCATATCGGGCAATTGTCGTGAAGGGTGAGTCAGTGCTGAGCCGGAGAAGACGTGAGTGCTCCCGTCTCGCGAAACTCCAGGCGCTGCCTGCACTCACGGGGCTGCACTGCCAAAATGCACTTCGTTGATCTATGGACTGCCTTGCCTTGTGAGTATCGGGCCGTCGTCGTAAAGGGCGAGTCAGGACGGAGCCGAAGTAGATGTGAGGGCTCCCGTCTCGCGAACCTCCAGATGATGTCTGTACTCACGTCAGTCTATTGGTGCTCCTAGGGGTCTAAGTTGCAACCGGAGTCGCGCTCCCAGGTCTCGGCGGTGGTTAGGCCTCGCACATAGGCCGTACGCCACGGCGGCTTCACAAAAGCCTTCGAAGCTACCGCGGTGGACGAAATTCGTGAAGGCCACTCCGTCTCACCTCCGAAGGTCCTTCCTCCCGGTTTTCACAGCACCAAAATGTTCAGAAAAGGACGAGCCGCCGTGCCCATAACGAAGCTCACCCGTCGACCTCTTCTTTATTCCGAATTAGGCTCTCCCACCAATCATATCGACTACCTTCGTCGTTCACACAATATTTAACAGCTTTCATGATGGCAAATTGATGTCAGTACCTAAACATGACCCGTCGTGCAGTTAGCCCAGAAGAATGGTGACCATTTATGCTTCTCAACGTTGATTACAAAACTTTTTTGTTATAGTCACTCGGCGTTCAAAAAGCATTCCTTAATAGAGCGCCTCATCAAGAGTGCTCGAATCCTGGTAGAGAAATTCAGACTCTGCTTTGCTAGGCGTGGTGCGATTGCGTAAACGCATAGGCGAGATAAGCACGTGAACTTTTATTTTCCCTGCATCAAAAAAAGCACCCAATCGCCTGGAACATGTTTAACGTAATAGTACCGTTGGCTTGTCACAAAGCTTCACTGAGTTTCTGAGAAACATCTGCAAAAACACTCTCAGCACGCATTTTCTTGATGGTTTTGAGGGTGCTCGACGTCTTTAACCCACCGTGTTCGCAATGGTTGTCCTCCATCCGCTGTACTATTTGTATCCAGCCTCGAACCGTTCCTGCGCTTGCTACTTGACTATTCGTACCTTTGAGTCCTTCCACTACCTGGTAGTGGTACACCGTGATGATCACAACCTTCACGTTGTATCTGAAGAACGAGGACAGCGTATAACCCGTAGCCTACGGCTTTTTGTGGAATATGACTCGATTGCTGGTGCTTCGGAATTTTTTTTCCAAATTTCAATATTTATGCATAAGTTCTAAAGACACTAACCTTAATCACTTTTTCTGTGTGCAAAAAAGAAAAGAAACGGCTCTATTCGCCTTCTAGGGCTTGATTGACTATACCTGCTACGGTATATCCGCCTCCGTGTGGGTTTGAGCGCTCGAGAATATATATATATATATATATATATATATATATATATATATATATATATACATATTTTCTCGAGCGCCCGAAACGAGTAGACGTAAGTGCCTTCTGTGTTGATGTCAGGGGCTTATTTTACTCTTTACCTCATGACCTTGTGTGCGATGAAATTAGCCAGTGCATGGAGCGTTATGGCTGCACCAAATTTAGAAATGCATGTGGAATTCTCGCTCACAGGTTTTAGAAGTACTGCGTTTTTATCAACTTTCTACCTTTGTACTTCACAAGGACACCTTCTACACTCAGCGGGAAGGAGTGCGCATTGACCTTTTACTCGCGTGGTATGACAGAAGTCTCATGGCTAACTTTCATGAGACAAGCACAGTTAATATGTTCCGCTACGTTGACGACTTTTTAGTGTGTTACCCCATCGACCAATTTCACCCTCGACGAACCACCGCTGAGATTTTTTACGTATTTCGGCACGAAATGGAGCAACATGAATTAACGTCGGAGCTCATTTCTGATGACAAGCTACGATTTCTAGATTTAGAAATGCTTTTTTTTGGTGGACCATGTTTGTTGGTGGTACGATCCACGCTCATAGAAAGGCCTTCTTCCTTTTACGTCGGCCCATTCCAAGCTAGTCAAGCGTGGCATAGCTTTTTCTTGCCTAAAAGCAGCTCTAACTCGCTCTTGTCCCCACCAAGTAGATTGTAGTTTTTCAAACCAAGTTCATCGCCTTCGACAAGCAGGTTTTTGTAATCCCCTGCTAACTTCCATCGCCGACTATCCTTATATCACTAAGAGAGCCTGATAAGAGACAAAGCAACAGCCTATTCAACGAACCACATTCCAGCACGGCTCTTATTCCCTACGTTTACGTGGTTTTCCATAGGCTAAAGAAGGTTGCTGGCAAAATAGGTGTATAAGTTGTGTTCTGCGCACACGATGAGCTCGCTGGGCTATGTCGCAGAGTTAATATTGAAGGACCTAAGAAAACAGCATGTGCTCAAAAACATCCTACGCACTATGTTGAATGTGTTTTAGCGATTGTATACAAGATATTGTTTACATGCGGGCTCTGTTACATTTTGCCAAACAGGCCGATGCATTAATAATCGCTTGAGGGAGCACGCTTATTATCTGAAAGTCTTCGTTCCCAGCCACTTGGCGGACCATTCTAAAAAGTGCGACTGTCACCCAATTTTTGACAAGTGTGTGATTACGGGGCGACATAAAAATCAGCGCGAGCGCCAGTTTATCGAAGCCTTCCACATTCGACAATTTGATGCTTCCTGCGTTAACATACCTTCGATTTTTCTTCACGGCTGTGAAATTCGTTATTTAGGGTCCCCTGATATGACTGGCTCTTGATTAGGTTGGCCGTTCGGCACATGTATGTCCAATTTTGCTGATGTTGCGTGGTTATGCGCAGATTCTGTTTTCCGATATATTGCAGTTGGATTACAATAAACTTTGGTTGTTAGTTCAGCGCTCTGTTCTCGTCTCTTCTATCCCCTCCGGTTGTTTGCGCTGTTGAACACTTTCTTCGTCTACCATGGTCATAGCGTGCATATAAAAACGGTAAACTGGCATAGCATACACATATGATTGGTCAAGTAGGCGCTGTGCCGTCCCATATAAAATCAAAGCTGCTCACTTCCGAGAATGTCTTCGCTGTTCGAGAAATGTGGCGCCGTCATTGTACCAGCGCGCAAGCATGTCGGTGGACGCGTCCGATACGAGGTCGCTGTCCCAGCGCACATTGCCACACACGTAGCCCACTGGGTCCCAGCAAGGGTAGACGCTGGTGTTCAGCTCGTTGGACAGGCGCGCCATGTGGTCGATGCAGTCTCTGCACAGTGGTAGAACACTAAGGCTGTCGTTAGGCGAAGCTTCTAGATAATCAGACGAAGCGCTATACGCCAGCGAGAATCTTTACTGGCACTCCTAAACGCAGCAATGCCATACAGTTACGCATTTTATACGCTTTTAAGACGCCTGGTTTTTAAAGCCTGGTATGCCTCGTGAGTTGAAGTTTTCGAGTTTCGGCGAGACCTGACGATGCCTCAAGAGGCCAGCGTAGGCGTCGACACGAATGATGCAAAATATCAAGTCATAAAAGTTGGTCAAAAGCTGTGCTGTATGCGGTGTGCGTGTGCGTGTGCGTGTGTGTGTGTGTGTGTGTGCGTGCGTGCGTGTGTGTGTGTACGTGCGTGCGTGTGCGCGCGTGTGTGCGCGTGTGTGCGTGTGCGTGTGCGTGTGCGTGTGTGCGTGTGTGTGTGTGAATGCGTGCGTGCGTGTGTGTGTGTGTGCGTGCGTGTGTGCGTGTGTGCGTGCGTGCGTGCGTGTGTGCGCGCGTGCGTGCGTGTGTGTGTGTGTGTGTGTGTGTGTGTGTGTAAAATCAGCGTACCAAGTCACATGACCTCAAGGTAGCATAATGTCATCAGTGATGACACGTAACGACAAAGTCTGTGACCTCATAATGACGCTGAATGATGGTGTCATCGTCGTTAGCTCAAAAGCATGCCGATCGCCGAGAATGGCCAAACCCACGATAGGTGCAAGAATATTCGATTGAAAAAAAAGTAGGAAAAAACAAGCATGATTTTTGCCTCAAAGAAACGCATAATGGACCATGAAACTTTCACCGCGAAGCCTGTGAGTAATAGTTCGAGGAATGCCCTGTAAGCAATCATGAGTCACCAACTCGCCTAATCAGCCATTTCGTGAAGATTTCGGCAGGAAATTTTCAATTGAAGTTGTATCATCCATTTTCTCATTTATTTAAAAAAGATATTATAATGAAATAAACGACTTTTGAGTTCTCAGAGTACAATTTGCCAATCTAGGTCGATTCAAGGTTTCGCTTTAGTGTTATTTTAAGGACATTTTAGAACAGGAAGCAGTGTGCATAGCTGATAACGCATCTGTAAGTGAACGAATTCCAAGAAAAGGCAGACTTGGGTGGTCGGTCGAGATTAAGGTGTTTACAAGAATATTCTGGACTACGGGCAAGTCAGGCGGGATATAGGTGAGTCAATGTACTAACCACCCTGATTAAGCAGAGTTAACTGTGAATATATAAATACGGTTGTCGATCATTGTATGCTGTAGCGTTAAACAGCTGGTTTCTCCGAAATTCTGGCGTTGATGTTGGCCATGGCGGCGTCATTGGACAAGAAGGAAAACCATCATCTTGTCGGTGACAAAAAATTGAGAAAGGCGCAAATAAAGTAGACAATTTGTGGTCTGAGCGGAAATCAAATCCAGGTCGTCTATTTTGAAAACAGGTGTTTCAACACAGAGCCACAATATTTCTTGAAGCTGCTTTCAAAAAAATACACTATACAGACTTCACGTAGGGGAAGGATCCTCTTTAATTATCTATATAATATTTAAACTATAATACCTGGGGTTTTGCGTCCCAAAAACCGCAATATGATTATAATTGCTTAAAATGAAAGACGAGGATAGTCTCGCACCGCGCGCCTAAGATCATCATTAGGCTTCAGAGTAGCGTTAAAAGCTGAAGAAGGTCAGCACGCCGTCGGTCCCTGTCTTTTTTACATTTGGGGCTGAAACCCGGGAGTGGTCGTTCCAGGACTACGATGTCATCAGCCGAGCGTCTTCGGAAGGTGCGTGGGACTGTCAGGGTCAGCGTCTCACGAAATATTACGCTCCTGATAGGACTACTGCGGAACTCCGAAACCGTGAAACACGATAGGAACAGGCAAATCACCGTTTCGACGACTAGAGAAGCTGAGCTCCGCCCGTTGACCAAGCCAATCCTCGACGTCGCAACGACGACGCAAATGAGGTAGTTGACCAAGAACTCGAGGATGTGGCACACTACCATGAGAAGATAGTGTATGCAATTGGTGAGGGGCAGTACTTCCTCTCTGAACACGAACAGCTTTTTGAGCTATCGAGACACAACCTATTCTGCGCTTGCTTGCGACGCGACAATGCAAACCACAATGGAGCTGGCTTGCGTAGAATTGTCACCAACTGTAACAGCATCCCGAAAGACAAAGAAAGAGACATCCCAAGTTACGAAAGAAGGCTCACATTCTAAGCACGAAAGCGGATTGTCAGCGAGTACAGAGAGAAATGGAATCATCTCAATCGAAGTGGAAATCATTAACGCCTAATCGGTGGTGATGACGTGCGTGAACAACGAGCTTCACCAGGAATCATTTGAAGAGGGACCTGAAGAAGGAGCTCACGGACAGCTGTTACACTATTGGGTAGGCGAGGATGAGCCAATGGATCAGTTTCGAAGTGGCAGGAAGAACCGATGGAACAGTATCAAACGATAACAAATCCCGAAAGTTCAGGGTGGAAGTCGTAGTAGAAGCTATGAACACAACCATCGAAGAAGATGAACACGCTGCTGTCAGTGACCAACTGAGGAAGCGGACAAATGAAAAATCCTCGCCTACACCTTGCCTATCAGCAACAATGACTCCTTCGACCTCTTCGGTGGTGAAACCAGCAATCTATTGTTTCCTGTGGGGCCCCAGTCGTTGTTTGCACAGGCTGCACGTCACGACATTGTTCCGCTCAACTTGAAAGAACTGGATGACTCTGTCACAAAACAAAGGGATGGTCGCCTGAAAACGAAAGTGAAAGCACTGCTTCGAACTGCGAAAGTGAAGCTGGGGGTCCTGAAAAAAAGAGCCGGAGCAGGACTGCAACCGCGCAAAGCAACTGCGCAAGCATCGCAGAAAAAATATTCCAACTGAGCAGCGAGAGAGCAGGGTGCAGGGTGCAGGGTTCGAGCCGCAGAAATAGACGCTGCCGCAGGTATCCAGGCTCTTCATGGAGAAGAGCCTTGAAGAAGACTCCTGAACGCTCCAGTAAACGGTCCATAGGAGAACCTGAGCTTGCAGTACATCCACAGCGCCACACCGAGATCGAAACGACGGAGATAGAAGCGTGCGCGTCATTTACGCGTTGGTTATGCAGACTTCATCTCATATTGCTGTCACAGACGTGGCGACAGTACAAGAACACCTGTCCCAATAATGTAACTGCATCATGGACGAGACAGTTTCCAAGGTCTTCCGAGGCGTAAACAGCGTGCATTGGCGAGAACGGACACACGCAAAGAAAGATACAGACACAGGCGCTGGATAAAAACTGAAGTTTTATTGCTCATACGCCACGGGTACAACAACCGTGACGTATCAGAATTCTAACCTGCAACACTCAGACTGATGCTCTCTTTTTAGATTTCGCCAAAGCATTTGATGCTGCCCTCATCAACGCCTAACTCTTCAATTATTTTGCTAAATCGAGAGCCTAACGTACTTGCATGATTAACATTTTCCCTGACTAATCATTCCCGATTCGTGTTTGTTAATAATCACTCTTATAACCGACCACCTGTCGCTTCAGGTGCCCCGCAAAGGTCTGTTCTAAGAACCCTGCTCTTCTTATTTATATTACCGATCTATCATTTTATATATCGTGTAACTTAATTTCGTATGTTTGCAGATGGCTGCGTGATCTACTGATCAGTAACCAACACCGTGGACCAAACAATAATTCAGCATGACCCTAACAACGTGCAAACATCATGTAATCGTTTGCAAATCAACCTTAATCCCAATAAATGTAAACTTGTTTCCTGTTCTTTCCGGCGTGGCTTTTTAAAGTTTCCTTATTCTATCGCTAATGTTCCTATTCAATCAGCTTAATCATTCAAGTACCTCGGTGTCACTTTGGCTGATCATCTGTCCTGGCATCATCACACTACTGAAATAATTTCAGCTGCTAATAAATCACTTGAATTTCTCAGACGTCACTTACACCGTACCCCGCCCCATGTCAAGATGCTTGCATATAAATCATTTGTGAGGCCTAACATCAAGCATGAATTTTTCATATGGTACCCCCATAAAACATGCATCGTAAATGAACTCGAATAACTTTAAAATCGGGCTCCCAGGTTCATTCTGCACAGTCAAATGATATCAGCATCTCATCTCTCAATGCAGAATCGGGTTTGGGAACTCTTGGTTCCTGCCAAAGATTTGCCGCCCTCTTTATTTTTCATGTTTTATTTCAGTTCACTGAATTATCCTACATACATCACGCCCCCTTCTCACATATCTCATCGCACTGGTCAAAATCTTACTGGTCAAAATTTCACATATCTCATCGCACTGGTCAAAATACCACGTACCCGAACCACTGCATTTCAAGCCTCTTTTTTTTCGTACTAGCAGCAAAAGACTAAAACGGCCTTCCTCCCGCCATCTGTACCATCTTTAACTTATCTATGTTTCCTGAAGCTATTAATAACACCCATGTATAGTTTTCGTTAACACCACCCCTTATGCGATACCCCTAGAGGGGGTCTTTCAAAAAAATAAAGCGAAGTGAAGCTTGCTATAGCGCGAGCTCACAACGACATCGTTCTGAGGTCACGCTATAACAATCGTCATCGTTTATATCTTAGTTCCCTCAAGCGATCGATATTGGACATTATGACAAGACTTCGGCATTTACGTGCTAAATGCCGAAGTCTGTGAACGGCACATTTTTGAGAATTAAAACGTGGCCACACAGCCAAAAGTGGTTGCCATCGAGTCGAGCTCGAATCTACGAAGCAGCCACAGTGCGTTTTATGGCTCGTGATCTCTGAAGTTCTGTTATTGTTTGCTTTCCATTCGTGTTCTCAAGCTTCGTCAGTAAAAAAATGTACGTAGAGTCGACACCGCTTTCAAGAGCCACACTCGAGTGATCGATGCTTTAGGCTTAGCGAGTGTCGATGGGCGCTCACAGATTCTCGCAGAAGGTGGATTGCGCGTTTGTTGTTTTTATCCGTCACAGCTGGCGCCACTTGACGTGCTTGCTGCTGTTTTGCGGCTACCATAGCCTCCAATATAACTTGAGTTTTTTGAGCTAAAGTAGCACCACTATGATAAAAACCACTAATTCGTCATCATGGCGGAGCTGGAGTGCTACTCGGCAAAAGTGAGATTCGGTCATTTCTTTGTGTTTAGAAAAAGTGGGTAACAATTTGGAGTACTAGGTACTCTATGGGAGAGCATGAAGCCGTCCCGTGGGCCTCACACTTGATCAGTCCCTGTTGACAAAAATGACGCTGTGAATGAGTTCACGACGAGTCTATGACAAACCATGAAGTATCAGTCGACCAACGTTTTCGCGTATCTACTGTTCGCATAATTTTTTTTACTTATCGAAGATGATAGTCTCTCTTGGAATACGATTCAGCCCCCCGCCCAATGCTTAAGTATTTCCTCAACGCCCAGCCCTCTTTATGTAGCGGCTGCATTAATACTTGTGAACATTGTCGATCAAAAAGCTAATATTACGCATATCTCAGTCGCGACATGAAAACATAGATCGGTCGTGTGTTCCTTTACTAGAAAATACATAGATATACGTAATTCTGAAGACCCTAATATTTCTCACGCCACGATAAAAATTCGACGCTACGCACGAAAAAGTGCTCTGCAGACAACATGGTGCTGCCACCGGGCAGTAATCCTGGGTTCTACACAAGCTCATGTTTCCCGGCGGCAGTGCCAGATGGCGTTCATATCTCACGCAGCGCATCCACACCAAAGACTGTCGTCTTTCGACGACATTTGTAGCGAAGCAAGGTGATATGCGGCCAACTTCCTTACTGTCACTGGACAGTTCCTTACTGTCACTGGACAGTTCCTTACTGTCACTGGAAAGTACTGTCACTGGACAGTTGCGCAGAGACTGTTATAGGCCTACTGGTTCATTGTAGAAATGCGATTGACTGACTTGCCTGGACATGCAGCTCTCAATCTGGAGGGCGTCCGGGTGCGGCTTGCGCACAATAGACGAGATCACGAAGTATGCGACGAGCACAAAGACGGTAAGAGCCAGCACGCAGAGTGAGGCCATGTTGCGGGCCCACGATCGCAACGCCACCACCGCCGCATGCCGCCAGGTGAACACGCCGGAGCAATGCTGGTCCTCTTCAGATTGATTGATATGTGGGATTTAACGTCCCGAAACCACCATATGATTATGAGAGACGCCGTAGTGGAGGGCTCCGGGAATTTATACCACCTGGGGTTCTTTAACGTGCACCCAAATCTGAGCACACGGGCCTACAACATTTCCGCCTTCATCGGAAATGCAGCCGCCGCAGCCGGGATTCGAACCCGCGCCCTGCGACCTCTTCAGATTGCAAAGCCTGTAGACAGAGTGAGCAGGGGAGCAGATCTTGAAAAAACTTTAGGGGCACCTCCCCTATCGCAAAATTAGAAAAAGTGAATTTGGGCGCATGTACATGCCTGACCTTATTTATTTATTTATTTGATTATTTATTTATTTATTTATTTCAATCGCATTGCGAAATATTCATGAATTCTCACTTTTTCCATTCTGGGAGTGCACACACGGCAATGGTAGTCAGAGAAAACGGCGCCCTAATGGTGCACGTGCTGCGCAGTCAGAAGTTTTCGAGGTTGTAGAGGCCGAGCAAGTGGCTATAGCCCTAGTCATCAGCCAAAATGGGGTCACGGTTGACATCAGGGACTCTAAAAACGCCGTGAGAAATCATGAACCGGGGAAGCTGAAGGCGACTGCCCTCCGTATAATAAACACGGCGGGTGGACCCGAGAGATGGTTCTGCTCGTCCAAGCACCAGCTCACCAGGTCCTGTGAGAGGGGCTCATTTGATTGATTGATTGATTGATTGATTTGTGGGGCTTAAATTCCCGAAACCACCATATGATTATGAGAGACGCTGTATTCGAGGGCTCCACAAATTTTGACCACCTCGGGTTCTTTAACGTGCACCCAAATCTGAGCACATGGCCCTACAACATTTCCGCCTCAATTGGAAATGCAGCCGCCACAGCTGGGATTCGATCCCGTGACCTGCGGGTCAGCAGTCGAGTACTTTAGCCACTAGACCGCCACGGTGGGGTTGGGGGCTCATTTGGTCACCTTAGGTCTCAACTACCAGTCTATCCCCGGAACCTTCCAACTTACAAAAAGAAGATAGGATATGCGCACATAGCATGAAATCATAGCACACTACAGGCTTAATAATCAGCAAGTATACCGGGAACGGACAGATCACTCAGTAAGAAAGGCGAGGTTATGTGGTGAAAGTTACAGACGGACCGGATTTTCCCAGACACCATATTTACAGAAAGTGGCATTCAGAAGATTTCCGTTCCCAGTGCAAATTTTGTAATGAGGTTCACAATTTGGTCGAATTTGGTGTCGCCACTTCCGGGTAAAGACGATACAGCCCAGGCTACAACGTCAAGCAAGATATCGTCAGTCAAGCCCTTGCTGCTGCGGTGTCTCGGGGGTTTCCAGCCGGAGAATGCCTGACATAACTGAATACTTTTTCTGGACGAAGCTCTTTAGGCTGTGGGTCGTTCCCTCCTCTGTCGTAATTGTATGTAGCCACCTCTGGTTTATGAGTTGCTCTATAGATGGCGTTGTGTGTGGCCTTTGGCAATAATATAACCAGATGGCGTTACTAGCTTTCACAGCATATTCACAGAATGAATGATGATGAGTGGGGCAAAGTTTCCGCCCATCATTCATCCATGCGTCCATCCGTTCGCCCGTCTATCTATCCATCCATCTGCCCATGCGTCCGTCCTTTTGTTCGTACGTCCCTACGTCCGTCAGTCTATCTGTCCGTTCGTGCGTCTGTCCGTCTGTCTGTACGTCTGTGCTTCAGTCCATGCGTCCGTCAGTATGTCCATGGTTTCGATCATCCATTCATGTGTCCGTCCGTACGTTCCGACGAACAAACGCTTCGCCCCACTCATCATCATTTGCTCCGTGGATATGCTGCGATTTTCTATGAACCGTTCTTTCCCTCTCTTTTTCTTTCCATGCTGGGAGTCAAATCTTTATGCACGTACTTTGCTGCGCGACACCTCCGTCACTACAGCCAGCTACGGTGGTTACGCGTTCATACCCAGGCAGCAATGAAATGTACTAACGCTAAACTACAAGGCGCCTCAATAAAAAAACGCCAGGCCTGCGTGGAACGTGCAGCACTGTCAGAGTGAAAGCTCAGAGCATTTTCTTAACACTGCTACAAGCCTACTTGCAGGCATTCACTATGCTAGCCTTCGTCATTTTTCGGAGAAGCCTGATGTCCACTACATACTTGTTAAGAACATTGCGCAATACTTTCATGCAGTAGCTGACGAGGATGAAGAATTATGCCTCAAGTGGGTATGCGCCACAGTTACTAGGTGAACAAGAAGTAGTAGTTTTGGTAATGTGTTAGTTCAGTGGAACACCCACACTTTATGCAACTCGCATTGTGTGACGCCTGGTTGTGAAGCCTTCCATGCTAGAACTAGGGTGCACCTCGGTGGAACAGTGCCTGCAGTGCTCGGCTGCTGACCCAAAGGTCGAGGGTTCGATCCCGGCCACGGCGCGCACAATTTGATGGAGGCGAAATGGTTGAGGCCCGGGTACTGTGGGCGTTAACAACTGATGGTCAATATTTCAGGAGCTCCTCACAACGGCGTCTCTCATAATATCGTGCTTTTCGTACGTAGAAACCCAGATATTATTATTATTTATACAAGAAGTATGGAAGAGCAGTCTGAGTTAAGAGTGCTTGATGATGTCTGATAAGGAACTCGATTTTTGCGGAGGCCCCACCGTGGGGGTCTAGTGGCTAAAGTACTCGGCTGCAACCCGCAGGTCGCGGGATCGAATCCAGGTTGTGGCGGCTGCATTTCCAATGGAGGCGGAAATTTTGTTGGCCCGTGTGCTCAGATTTGGGTGCACGTTAAAGAATCCCAGCAGGTCGAAATTTCCGAAGCCCTCCACGGCAGCGCCTCTCATAATAATATGGTCGTTTTGGGACGGTAAACCACCCATATCAATAATTTCTTGCGAAGCACGAGTAAAACTCCTACTACAGAAGTGTAACGTCAGCCTCGTGTTTGTTAGCTGCCTGCTTTTCACTTTTTTTCGTTAGTATGTATACGACGCAGAGTTGTCATACGTTCAATAGGTTTATTTCGTATTTATTCGAATGAACCGGTGGGTGAACATAAGTTCCTTGAAGGTGAAAGAGTATTTCGTTGTTTCCAATGAATGCAGTCGCGAGTTCTCATCCGTGGTGTCTCTTTATATCTTGTCCGTGTCTGTGTGTGTGTTGCGCTGCCAGTGAGTCAGCACCGACTGGCCTTACATTGAGTAATGTTGATAAAATTACGCGTGCGACCAGTGAACCTTCGAAAGCTGCATTTGCATGCGCACTTTGCGTTTCTCGCGTACGACATCGCCACCGCATTCTGTGAAGTCGTACAGGGTTACAGCGCAGCTATGTTTTAGCGTGAAGAAAAAAGAATCCAGTGTGGAAGAAGAATACAGACGAGAAGATGAGCGCTTACCTTATAGCTATAACCTTACGTTTTCAGCCTGCATGCACAACTCGCCCAGTCTGCAGTACTTGTCGTATTCAGCCAATCATAACAAGCTTTTCTTAAGAAAAAAAAAGGGGATCAACGTCACATATATGCAAATGGACGGCGCTTGCATTACTTCCAGAGAATGAAGCATCGAAGTCATGAAACAACTGGGCAATAAAAGCCATATTCAACGTCGCCAGTGGTGTATGCAAAATAAAATCCCAACTGCAAACGTTCGGCTTGAATAAAGCATGCTAACTGTCTCAATGCGCCTGCTTGAAAGTGGGGAGCAGCCGGCGCTGCGAGAAAATCGGCATCGTTTGCATTTCAGGTGAAGTGTTGACACATATTGCTCGTGTTTCGAGAGAGACTCGCATTGCCGACATCACCTTTACGGCACAAAATGTCACTTCTGATGCCTCGTCTTGTGGAAGAATGTCTTTCCTTGAGTGTCTCGGCCTGCCTGGTGAACCTTCCGACGTTTGGAGATATCCTTTCAAGAAAATCTGACTTGTGTAATGCTTCTTCTAAAGGAAGAAATAATTACTATAGTGTTTCGCCTTTCTGGTGAAATTCTGACTTTTAATACTTTGTCTTTCGGGAGAATGTGTCACCTTAATACCTTGGCCTCTCTGGCGAAGCTGTGACCTTCAAGGAGGAAAATCCGTCTTGTATAATACTTCGTCGAAGGGAAGAAATAATTACTACAGTATTTCGTCCTTGTGAAAAAATTGTGACTTTTAATGCTTTGACAATCTGGAGCGGGTATTACCTCGAGTCCTTGGCCTCTCTGACGATGTTGTGATCTTTAAGGATTGCCTTTTAGATAAATCTGACATTTGGTGCTTCGCCTTTCAGGAGAAACAGTGACTGTAATACTTCGCCTTTCGGGCGAGCTATGCTTTCATTTATTTATAGATATGTTGCGTTTAACGTCCCAAAGCCACCATAGGATAGTGAGAGACCCCGTAGTCGAGGGCTCCGGAAATTTCAACTAGCTGGGGTTAACGTGCACCCAAATCTGAGCGCATGGGCCTACAACATTTCTGCCTCCATTGGAAATGCAGCCGCCGCCGCCGGGATTCGATCCCGTGACCTGCGGGTCAGAAGCCGAGTACTTTAGCCGCTAGACCACCGTGGCGGGGAAGCGCGCCACGTTGACACGCGCAGTAACGCGAAAACGAATTAAAACACCACGCGCACTCACCAGGTCATGCATGTGAGCGAGCACCGAGCTGCCAATGGAGTCGCTATGCCTGGGTGCATGGCTCGAGTCTCCGTCCGCGGGGCTCTCTGAAGCGCTGGGTGCCGCTCTGAGACTCTCGTCGAGGGGTCCCTGCTGCCCAGCTGGTTCCGACGGCTTCTTCGTGGCGGAGCTCTTCCGTGGCGTCGGAGAGCTGGTGCGAGAAGAGTGAGGTGATCTTCTCTGCACCGAGACGTTCGTTTTAGCATTCATCTTCCGAAGTTATCGGGAATGCCGACCCTACAGCCAAGCTCTTCTTCTTATTCGTCTTCTTCTCTCGAAGTGGCTCGTGCCTGGTCTCTACTGCCTTCCCGTTCCACAGGCTGCTCCACAGGCATCCTACTTTTCGGTGCATGGGGCTGGTTGGGTAGTTGAGAGCCGGATAGTATTTAAGAGCGAAGCTGTTTAGCAAATTGTTTCTTGTTAGTCGACCGCAGAACACTACATTAATCCTTATGGGCATAAGCCAGGAAACTTTCATCATCGTGAATCGGTATGCGCGAAAGAAATGAATATGTACTACTGCTCACTACTGGTGCACTAAAAACTAATAAGGCACTAATCGCTTTCTTTTTGTTATCAATATTTCATACTTGAATTCTCTAAATAGTTCACGTGATTGTAACAAGAGGCAGAGAGACGTGATGAATCTCGCAAATGTATTATAAAGAGCCAAAGCGGAGCGGGGACGGCTGCCTGCGTCCTTTGTTTGTTTGTTTGTTTGTTTGTTTGTATCCTCTAATCCATGGCTCGTACCCTAGCCACCAGGAATCGTTTTCTTCTAGCACGCGCCTCGAGCTCCCAGCACGAGCGGCGCAGTGTTGTCTCTAAGTGATGATGAAGGCGCTACTGGGTTCCCTCCCAAATATCTCTTGATGAAACTTGTTTTTTATCTAGGGTTTTCCCCTAGCGCTTAGCACGATTTCTAAGGTATATACAAAATAAATGGAGGTAAACAAACTAAATGCACGAACGACAATCCATAGGGTGTCCTTTGGTAAGTCCGAGTCGTTAACATGAAAGCGCACAAAGTCGTCATGATTTTGCCGGTGGTCGGCATTGGCAAAAACGCGGGGGGAGGGGGGTATAAACAACAAAAGGGAAGGCCGGGAGGTTGACCAGGCACGTGTCCGGTTTGCTACCCTACGCTGGGAAAATGGGAAGGGGGAATAAAGATGAGAGAGAGAGGAAAGAAAAGAGAAAGAGAGAGAGAGAAAAAAGAGGGTTTTCAGTCAATCGTCTGGCGCGTATGCAGCGGTGGCACTACACTAAAGTTAAAGGTGGTCACGTAGGCCTGTAGTCCTCAAAAAGCACAAGACAGCTTTGACTGCTTTTTGAGCCGACGAAAGGCGATGACGGTGTTCCAGAAGCATCTGCACAGAGAGTGGCCGATCGTCCAATTGTCGCAATGCATCCGAAAGCTTCTGTCTTTCAGAGGCAAATCGAGGGCAATGGCATATCAGATGGTCGATGTCTTTTTTGGTGCAGCAGACGTCGCATTCCGCATTGTCGTCAATCCGGTGAGGATTCTATATGCTTTTGTGAAGGCAACCCCCAACCAAAGGTGACAAAGAAGTGAAGCTTCACGTCGATGAAGTCCAGATGGAGTTTGAAGTTCCAGTCGAGGGTTTTTTTGGTATGGTCTCGTATGTCTTATGCTTGGGGTGTTCCACTCCTGCAGACTCAGACTACGTGGCAGGTGACGAAGTTGCTTTGCAGCGTCAGTCCTTGACAAAGGAATCGGAAGGGTGTGCTCTTCTTGGTGTGATGTGCGAGCCGCGTTG